>NC_133666.1:562429467-563629467 GCF_037893015.1 Macrotis lagotis | reverse complement strand
TATCTTGACGTAGTTCATCTGAAGAAATGAGCTCCTCCCGTATTGGAGAGAGTTCTGATTCTGTGAACACATCTTCAGAGAGAGACTCCTCAGTGCTCCTAGGTGCGGTGCTAGCGCTGTCATTCCCTGTATCCCGAATTTTGGGGTCTATGTCATCAGTATTACTTCTTGTAATTTTCTTAAAATAGCAGAGATCTCTTACTGATAATTGATCTACCTCTCTGTCAGCAGACAAAAATAAAAGTTACTATACTTAAAAAATATTTTCTATTTATCTCAATTATATCAATGAATCAAAAATAATGAAAGGATTTTATGAATATATATATATATATAAATACACAACTGTTCCTAATATTTAGCTGTCAACAAATTACAAGTACTAAAACGTTTTATCAATATCTTTTCCATGTAAACCACAGGTATCAAAAGAAGGTAAATAAAATCTTTTCTACCTATGTTCAGGAGAAATCATGTGTGCTCTAGAAGGCTATCTACAAAGTTACCCTCTTATGCATATCTCCAAAATATCAACTATAATACAAGTTTTGAATGTTGTTATAATAGTCAAGCAGTGGTCTGTCATTTAACAACAGCTAGAAAATTGGAGCATGAAATTTAGGCTTGCAGATATTTTAATACTTCAAAACAGAAGAGGATACTGAGACTTAATTATATAAATATAATGTGAATCAACTGAAATGCCTCAAATAGCTTAAAAACTTATTTTCTCTGCTTTACTTTTGGTAAGCAGTAGAAATTTTGCTAAAGATCATTATAAATGTTATAATTTTTTTTTGTTAAGAGTTAAGTAAGAAATAATAAAAGACACATTTATAAAGTGAACCATCACAATCTCCAATTTTCATTTTTGTATTTTTCAATTTTCATATCTTACTTTGCCTAAAGTACTAAAACATAATAAACATTAAGATTGTGACACTCAACAGGCAAAATTTTAAAGCTTTGCAAAATCCTCAAGTTTGATTAGGAAAATCAATGCAGTAATTATTTTTTAATTAGGAAATATGCAAAAGTAGA
This sequence comes from Macrotis lagotis, assembly GCF_037893015.1. Lineage (NCBI taxonomy): Eukaryota > Metazoa > Chordata > Mammalia > Peramelemorphia > Peramelidae > Macrotis > Macrotis lagotis. Next base: position 563,628,426 of record NC_133666.1, on the reverse strand, counting down.
AGTAAATAAAAAATGAACAAGAAACACTCCAAATACCATAAAATAGTCACGTAAATTGCCTTAGAAGAAATAGTAAAAATATTACAATTTTTTACTATCTCTTATTTTTTCAGGTATGTTGTACATTTTGACTATCACTATTTCATAAAATTTGAACATCAGTTGTAAGGTATCTCAGAAATAATCTGGTTCAACCACACGTAATTGCTTTTACAATATATTGAGATGAATAGTCATTCAGATTCAAGTGATGGAGAATGTACTGCCTCCTGAAGTAGCTCATTCCACTTTTGGATATTTCCTGTTTTGAATTATATATCAATCACTTGGAAAACTCTTGTACTGGTTATAACCTAAATTCTTTAACCACAATATCAAGATTAAGAAATCTCAAATGGATTGTATTAAGGAAAGTTTCAGTTGTCCTGATTTTGACATTTTTAAGAAAAGGAAAATCACCCACTAACTTAGATTGACTAAGAAGACTACAGGACAATATGAAGACCTTCAATACTTTGTGGACCATCATTTCATCACACTTAGTAATGCCTCTATTGATCATACATTAAACCCCTCTGATTTAGCTTATGGTCTTTTGAGAATTGCTATGAGAAAAAAAAGAATTTGTCAAACTGAGAGGCCAATGAGTCTCTTCAAAATCAATTGTCCATTACTGAATCCATACTTGAAGCCTTTTAGCTAATTAGACCCTACTAGGATTGTGGTTTGCTTACAAGGCTTTGAGAATCTATAATTCACTTACCTTCAAGACAAAATGAGGCACTGCAGTAAAACTTATATAAAAAAAAAAACACTTCCTTCTCAATTTAGGATTTACTCAAAATATGTAAGATAGAATCAAACTACATAGTCACAGAATATACAATTTTGAAGAGACTTCAAAGTCAGTTGGTTAAATTCAAACATGATAAAGAAGCCCCTAATAAAATCCATTTGATAGATACTTTAGGCACTCTCCATGAGCTAGCCCATTTCATTCTAAGCCTTTGGAAGGTTTTACTTACACTGAGCTCAAATATGACTAAATATTACTCTTAGAGCCTTCTATCTATTAGTTTTAAATCTCCCTCCAGAACCAAGCAAGACAAGTCTAAATACTCTTTCACAAGATAATACTTTAAAATCTTAAAGATGACTATCAATCCTGGTTAAATATCACCAGTTTCTTCAATAAACATTCAAATGACCTAATTCTGCATCCCTTTTCTATCTTTGCAGGCTTTTTCTGGACATTCTACAGCTTATCAAAGTCCTCCCAAAAATATTGTTCCCAGAACCAAACACAAGACACTAGACTGTGGTCTATCCAGGGCAGAGTATGCTTTGTGAGGACCAGGTCTTGAACTCTTGTCCTCTTAATGAAGCCTTTCTGGACTACCCTATCACATCAATGACTGACTCATAAGGAATTTGCAATCAACTACAACTCTCCAATCTTTTTCAGATGAACTGCTGCTGAAGTATGACTCTCCTATAAGTTGTTTCTTACAAATATAAAATGTTTATTTATTTCATATTATTCATATATATGACATATTTATATTAAATTTCATTTTCATCACACTCAGTTAAATGTTCTCTTCTATTCACATCTTTTAATATTCTGATTTTTGTCATTCAGCAATTATCAGTTTTATGCTGCATTGTAAAGGGCCAAGATGAGCCACAGAACCCATCTAGTTATAAAGCATTGTTCTACTTCTGACATGTCCACTTTGGTATGCCCCTCTACAATCATAATTTCCTTACTAAAATTTGTTCTACACACACACACACACACACAGCTGAACTTCCACCTAATTCCTCTACTGCTCTGTTTCTGAATATATTCCTGTTTAAATTCTAGTGTTAATAACTTGAATGTTGACTTCCATACTTCCATAAGCCTGGCCACAACATGAAATCCTATCTTTTCTTATTTTCTCTATGAGTGATCTGGAATACAGAGTAAATCAAATCAAGTCAATAAGCATTCATGAAGAGTCTATTATATGCTAGGCATTGTGCTAGATGCTGGTGATACACAGAAAGGAAAAAAAACATTCCCTGCCCTCAATGAGCTCATACTCTAATGTGGAATATCAATTTTATAGAAAGAAACATGATTATATAGAGTTGTTTTATCACAAATTCTCCTCCAACTTCAATGGAACCTTTCCATTGTTCATCAATTCCTTTAGTTAATTCAGGCTGATTTATTTAGTGTATCTCATAACTTCAGTTCATTTGCAAAATAAGAAAATCACTTGTCCTACCAACCTCACAGATATGTAGTAAAGACCAAAATGATTGTGTGAAACTATATCCCACTGTCTTAAGCTATGTGATTTATTTCCTATTATCCCTCAGGATTCCCAATCCCATACATGCTTTTAATTCATGCTGTTTCCATTTCACTGAAAAATTTAAGGCCAATTAAGTATAATGACAAATAAAGTGGTTCTTAACTCATACAGTAAAGATGTTACATATATATATATATATGTATATATATATATATATATATATACTCCTCTAAAGTTAGCTCCTTCACTAGTGCTCTAATCATTTTCCTACTTGATTCATTACATTTAGAATCACATAATTTATTCATAAAGAGTATTCAAAAGTCCAATTCCCTCATTTTATAGATGAGGGAAGTGATATATAGAAAAGAATTGCCTAGGGTCACACAAGTAATAAACATGGAGAGATGTGTACCTAGTCTCTCCATACCTGATCCAATCATTTTTCTGCTATACCAAATTGCTTCTAACCCCGTTTACTAAAATAATCAGTCTTTCTCTCCCCCTAAACTGGCTTCCTTGCTCCTTGCTTGTAACATGCACAAGCCTCTATTTCTTGACTAAACTTTTGCTGAACTCCACTTGGAACTTTTAGCAATAATTTCTAGCCTGCTTTCATCTGCCAAATTTGAGTGGTTGACATTATTGGCTCACTCAAAGAAACACAAGCACTAAGCACCACCTCTATGCCTGCCAGTCTCTTTGCATGACACTAGTGATACAAACAAAAAGGATTTTCTATTCAAGGAACTCACATTGTTTTTTAAAATTTGTATAGTAGGGAAAAAAATGTTTTTCCTGAAACAATTCTATAAGTCACCAGGACTTTATAGGATTCATTTTTTCTCAGACCTTAATCCATAGCAACTGAGCTTGTTGAAAAGCACCCCACAGTGCATTAAAGCCTTCCTTGTAATTCATGACTTTACAATTTCTCTTTGGACATACTTTTGCTTTTCTGATGGCCAAGCTTTTTCTTCCAGTATCCTCACTGAGGTCCTGGATGAACTTTCCAAGTCTTCCAAAAAGCTTATCATTAAAGGTTGTACAGTTTCATCACAAGAACCTCACCTTACTATTCCAGTTATCACTATCCTTTCCACTCTCTGAACTTATAAAATTTTGACCTTTACCAAATAATTTAGTACTTTTCTATAAATTGTTCTATATTTTTTACTAACTTTATAATGTTAATTTTGCTTTTCCAATTAGATTGAAAGTTCCATAAGGATAGGACTTCTATGTATTTTTACAGTATCTGAGTTCATAAGAGTAATTCAAACACTGGTTGGTTAACTAGAGTTAAAATGTGAGTTTGACATTATACACACTAACAACAACACTAGGTGATGATCAACTACAGTGAACTTGTTCATTTCAGCTCTACAATAATCAAAGACAATTCTAAAAGACTTGGGATGGAAAATACTATCCTTATTCAGAAAGGGAACTATGGAGTCTAAATGCAGACCAATATTTACTATCTTCAATTTTTAGAAGTTGTCTTATGTATTATGTCTTTTTTTTCCTCTTTAATTTTTTCTTCCTTCCATTTGGATTTGATTCTTCTTTCATAAGATTAATATGACCATGCTTAGTATAATTATATATGTAGAGCCTATATTAGATTGATTCCTTTCAAAGGGGGGGGGAAGAAAGACAAGGAGGGAGAAAATGTAAAACTCAAAAAAAAGGACTGGTGAAAATTACTGTTCATGTTTTTGAAAAACAATAAAAATTTTAATTATAATCATTAAAATATGTTATTGAAACAGAAAAACAAGGATTATTGCTTTCTGTAATACTTCTGTTAGCCTGACTTAATTCTACACACACACACACACACACACACACACACACACAAAATTTAAAGTTTTTTTTTTAGAAAAAGTGCATGAATTCCTAAGAAAATCAGAATAGACATTTCTGGTTATTTGACCAGCAAGATGGAACATTATACATTTTCTCTAATCTTCATGACTTCTCAAAGTCAAGAATTATGTTTAAGAGATAAATTAATAGAAGTTATTTTCACAGGCAAAGATATTAATAACCAACAAAGTAACAAAATTTGAGGGCAATCCTCAATTCCTAACATGCTTGCCCAGCAAACCACTATCTTACCACTGTACATGCTCAGATGAGACTACAGAAGGCTTGTAGCTCTGAGATCCACTGAACTATACTGCTGGGGTGATCTCTGGTAATACCCCCTCCTGCCCTACCTTCACCCTACCACTCTATGGCAGAAAGCAACAGAAAAAAAATTCTATCCCACCTTCAATTTTGTGTGGAGGAAGCTAATATGTGTTTAGGTGCCACCAGGTCTGAAATAAAAGGGATGGGCATTCAACTGAGGGGATTCTAGACATAAAAACGTCATCTGAAGGAAAGGTTAGGTTTGGCAAAAAATATAGCAGGAGCTGAAACATTTGTGGTCCAGTCCTTGGGAGGACTCTATCAACAAAGGTGTATGAATTGTAAAGTTCAAAATAGAGGAAGATAAGAAAAAGAAAAGGAAACTAATAAAAATCTCAGGAGAAAGAAAACTCAGTTAAAAACCTTAAGCACAAGTAGATATCTCAAAGGGGAAGATATTAATAACAAAAAACATGACCAGAAGATAAAGGAAGTTCAGATACATACAAGTATTGTAGCACAAAGGAAAATGAATCAACCTGTGATTAGATAAAAGGTCCCAGAAGATTCTTAAGAGAGCATGGAATCAAAGTAAGATGTTCCCTAATCATTCTAAAGAGAAATACAAAATGTGAAAACAGAATTTAAGGTTTCCGTAATAGTAATAGCTGCTAGAACTAAAATCCATGGTGCAAATTTCACTAAAAAAAAACTTGCTAGTAGAGATGAAAAACAATCCAGAAGCTTATGAAAGCAAAATATATATCGATCCTCTAAGACAGAATACATAGACAATTTAAAGATTTTAGTGAGTACAACAAATCAAAAGACCTAAACACCATAATGCAAGAAATAATACCAACAAAAAAATGCCCAGAACTTCCAAATTGAGAGAAAAAGCGTCAATTAAAAGAATCTACATAGTGCTTCCAGGGGGGGAAAAAAAGAAAAACTAGAACTATGCTTAAAACTTCTAGGCACGAGAGAGCTAAACACAATAACCAATGACAGATAACAAATTTTACAAAACAATCAAGACAAAAACTTTCAAATATAAAGAAAAGGAAAATTCAATTAACATAAGAATATTTTTATATTGTCCAGAAATCATAATGACTTAAATTATGTAAGCTAAAGAACAAGAGTACCGAGGTATTTTGCAACCCTGAATCTAATCATCAGAGACAAAGATAATCATGAAAGCTGTGTGAAGCATTCCTACAAAAGAAAAACAAACAAAATATGAATAGATTATTTGCTTTGTAATACCTCAAACAACAGAAACATAACAAAATTAAGTACAACAACCAAGGAAGGCACTTAGATTGCCCCAAGGGGGGAAAAAAAGTAAGTCAAGACAACAAGAATTATAAAACATCTATATGCCAGGTACTGTGCCCTAGAGTCAAGAGGACTTTAGTTTAAATACAGTCTCAGACACTTGCCACTTTCTAGCTGTGTGACCCTGGACAAGTCACTTAATCCTGAGTGCCTTGCATCTAGGGCTATCCTGATTCATATGTAGCCACTGGACCCAGATGGCTTTGGAGGAGAAAATGAGGCTGGTGACTTAGCCCAACATTCCCTCATTCAAGTACAATTCATGTGCTTGTCATGATATCGCCACTCTGATGTCATAGCCTTCTTTAAGAAGGAAGAACAAACAACAACAATAATAATAAACTTCATGAGACTTTGCCTAAAGTCTGGGACTAAATTGTAGAAAAGGAGGGTCCTTAAAAAAGGGAATAGGGAAGAAGACAGAAGAATTTAAAGCAGCCTAAACATGGCAGTAGTTAATAATGAAAGGAAAATAATGCTTATAGTCTCTCAGGAAGGCCAGGAAGAGAATGGTTGTGGTAGCAAAGTGGGTAAAGTTATTCCCTCAAGAAAAAAAAAAGGGGGGGAAAGAAGACAAAATAAATAATATAGAAACTGTTTAAAAAAGACAAAACTCAAAAAAGATCTTAGAAACTTTCATTCTATGAGAAATACAAAAAAAATAAAGAAAGAATAAGTAGGTACAAAGACCATGAAACAAAGAAAATGTGTCAAGGATAGGTAAAAAGAAAGAAAATTAGTGAAGAATATGAAGGAAAAAATTCTTTTTAAAAAGAGGTGGCAGAAAAAGAGAAATACAAATGAACAATCAGGTTAAGGGGAAGTCAAGAAAAGGTCATTTTACTTGACTATTTAACTTTGAAAAATAAAAGAATTAGATAGATAGAAGAAAGGAAAAGGAATTAATAAATGAGACTAAACTCTTAAAAGAAAGTAACGATCAACAGGAAGAGGGGAAAAGAACCTGAGTGAATTAGGGTTGTCTTAAAGTGAATAAAGTAAAAATAAATGCAGCTATAAAGTAGGTAGCTGAATACAACAGATGACATGTTGGGTCTGAGTCAGGAAGACCAGAGTTCAAATATGGCTTCAGACACTTACCAAGCTGAATGATACTCAGTAAGTCATTTAACCCATTTGCTTCATTTTACTCATTTGTAAACTAGAAATTACAGCACTGCCTCACAGGATGTTGTAAGGATTAAATGAGATATTTGTAAAACTCTTAGCACAGTTCCTGGTATTTGGTATACAAATGCTAATTCCTTTCCTACTGTCTTTATAAAAAGACAAAGAACAAAAATAATTCCCCTCCCAAAAAGCACTATTATAACAAACATTTAAGGGACAATTGGTTCCAATTCTACATATAAATACTTTGGAAAAATAGGTGAAGACAGAGCTCTGTCTAACTCTTTCTAGGACACCAATGTAGTGCTGATACCTAAAGCAGGAAGACTCAAAACAAAGAAAGCCAATTACAGACCTATTTCACTAATGAATATAGTTGCAAAAATCTTAAAATAAAATCTTAGCAAAGCAATTACAGCAAGTTATCACTATACACTATGACCAAACAGGATTTATACCAGGAATTCAGGGTTGTTTCAATATTGGGAAAACTGTTAGTATAATTAACTATATCAATAACAAACCTATTAGAAATCATATAATTATATCAATAGATGCTGAAATACAGCACCCATTCCTACTAAAAACACTAGTGTGTAGGAATAAATAGATTGTTCCTTAGAATGATAAGCTGTCGATCTGAAACCATCAACAAGCATTACATGTAATGGGGATAAGCTGGAGGCATTCCTAATAAGATCAGGGGTGAAACAAGGATGTCCATTATCACCACTACTATTCAATATTGTGTTGGAAATGTTAGCTTCAGCAATAAGAAAAAGAAATTGAAGGAATTAGAACTGGGAAGGAAAAGACAAAACTCTCACTCATGCAGATGACAACATGAAAATATACCTAGAGAATCCTAAAAAACCATCTAGAAAACTACTAGAAACAATTAGCAACTTTAGCAAAGTCGCAAGATATAAAATAAATCCCCTAAATCCTCAGCATTTCTATTTATGATTAGCAAGATACAGCATCAAGAGTTAGAAAGAGAAATACCAATGCAAAGTTACTCCAGACAATATAAAATACTTGGGAGTCTACCTGTCAAGGCAGACTCAGACACTCTATGAAAACAACTACAAGACACTTCCCACACAAATAAAATCAGATTTAAATAACTGGGAAACATCAAATGCTCATGGAAAGGCTGAGTTATATAATAAAAATGACAGTTGTACCTAAATTAAACTACTTATTTAATGCCCTACCAATCAAAATTCCAAAAATTCACTTTGATAAGCTAGAAAAATTGTAAGTAAATTCATATGGAGAAATAAAGTCAAAAATTTCTAGGTTTTCAAGGATGAATAAAAGTGCAAAAGAAGGTGGCCTAGCTCTACCAAATCTAAAATTATATTCCAAAGTATCAGTCATCAAAACTGTCTGGTATTGGCTAAGAAATAGTGTTGGATCAGTGGAATAGACTAGGTACAAAAGAGATAGTGGGAAATCATTACAGAAATCTGCTGTCTGATAAACCCAAAGAGTCCAGCTTTTGGGATAAAAACTCTCTCTCTTCTATAAAAACTGTTGAGAAAATTAGAAATTAGTGTGGCAAAAACTTGGATTAGCCCAACATCTCACACCCTATACCAAGATAAGATCAAGATGGGTACAGATTTAGATATAAAAGACAATATTATAAGCAAACTAAGAGATCAAGGCATAGTTTACCTGTCAGAACTATGAAAAAGGAAGCAGTTTATGACCAAGGAAGAGATGGAGAATGTTATTAAATGTTAAATGTTATAGAATGTTATTAAAAACAAACTAGATAATTTTGATTACATTAAATTAAAAAGCTTTTGCACAAACAAAACCACTGCAACCAAGATCAAAAGAAATGTAGTAAATTGGGAAACAATTTTTCTACCTAGTATTTGACACAGGACTCATTTCTAAAATATATAGAGAACTGAGGTAAATTTATAAAAAAAAACAAACAAAAAACAAGTCATTCCCCAATCTGAAAATGGTCAAAAGCTATGCAGAGGCAATTTACAGATAAGGAATACAAAGCAAATCACAGTCATATGAAATAATGCTCTAATTATTTACTGATTGGAGAAATGCAAATCAAAGCATCTCTGGAGTACCATCTCACACCTCTAAGATTGATCAATATGAAAAGAACAAAGATCAATGTTGGAAAGAATGTGAGGAATCTGGGACAATAATACATTGTTGGTGGAGCTGTGAACTCATCCAACCTTTCTGGAGAGTAATCTGGAATTATGCCCAAAGGGTAAGAAAAAATGTGCATACCCTTTGATCCAGCAATAGCACTATTGGGTCTATAACCTGAAGAGATCATGAAAAAGGGTAAAAATATCACTTGTACAAAAATATTCATAACAGCTCTGTTTGTGATGGCAAAGAATTGGAAATTGAGTGACTGTCCATCAATTGGGGAATGGCTGAACAAATTGTGGTAAATGTACATTATGGAACACTATTGTTCTATTAGAAACCAGGAGGGATGGGAATTCAGTGAAACCTGGAAGGATTTGTATGAACTGATGCTGAGCAAGATGAGCAGAATCAGAAGGACACTGTATACCCTAACAGCAACATGGGGGTGATGATCAATCTTACTAGACTTGCTCGTTTCATCAGTGCAACCACCAGGGACATTTTTGGGTTTCTATGTTGGAGAATATCACCTGTATCTAAAGAAATAATTGTGGAGTTTAAACAAGACCAAAGACTATTACCTTTAATGTAACAAAATGTTACCTTATTATGTAATTTTGCTATCTTTTGTATTTCATTTTTTCCTTAAGGATTTGATTTCTCTCTCAACATTCAATTTTGATCAGTGTATAGCATGGAAACAATGTATAAACTATCAAACTGTCTTCTGTGGGGGGGGGGGAGCGAGATTAGGGGAAAAATCATTTTATTAAAAAAAAGCACTATTACAGGTAAAAGAAGAAATATATGAATCTAACATATAACATTAAGGTGAATGAACTGAACAATCCAATAAAATGAAAATTAATGACAGAGAGAAAAGTAAAAGTTCATTATCTGATACTACTTAAAAAAGCAAACATTTATACAAAATAAAAATACAAAGGTAGAAAAAAATTGTGTTATCAGGCAAATGCAAAAAAAGGAAAATGTTCTATTTATGACATCAGATATTGGAAAAACAAACATTCACAACACACAAAGAAACACAAAGAAATTACATTATGCTGAAAGGAACTACAGAAATTAAGTCAATATCGATATTAAACATATCTGTTCCAAATACTTTAGCATATTAATCCATAAAGGAAAAATTCATTAAATTTCAAGATAAGGACAATAATAAACTATGACAGGAAACATTTTAAAGTTCCTCTCAATTTAAAAAAAAATCTAACAGAAAGATAAATGAAAATATAGAATCTATCTAACGAAAGATAATGACATTTTTTAAATGGGACTGTTAAAAGAATATAGTATATATATTTATATATACACATATGGTATACATGTTTTATATATATATATGTTGATATATAATTTATATTATATATAAAATGTATGTATATAAATAAAAGATAGAGATGTATATATATATACACATTTTTGTTGTTGTACATATATATGCCATACATGTATATTTGTAAATATATAAAATATATGTACATAAATGAGACAGATATATATATATATAGACATGTATGTATGTATATATGGTATGTATGTGTGTATGTATGTATATATATACACATTTTTTGGTTGTTGTTTTTAACCCCAAAAGGTATTTTTACAAAAGTTGACCATGTTTTAAGAGGCAAAGATAAATGTAAAAAAAGCAGAAACAGCAAACACAACCTTTACAATCCATAATTGAAAAGCAATGAATAACTTCAGGGATCGCAAAAAAAAAGACAATCAAATGAACACAACAATGAAATCCTAATAAGTCAAAGAACAAATCATAAAAGCAATTAATAATCATGTGAAAAAAATTATAATGATGAAACAACATACCAAAATTTCTGGGATGCAGCTAAAGCAGTCCTCAGGGGAAAAATTATATCCCTAAAAACATACATTAACAAAATAGAAAATGAAGATTAATGAATGGAATATGCATTTTAAAAAAACTAGAAAGCCAACAAATAATCCAAAAATAAGCACCAAAGGAGACATAGAAAATTAGAGAAACAAAGTGGAAACCAGACTATAGAGATGATAAAACTAAAAGCTGATTCTTTGAGAAGACTCTCAAAATCAACACATCTTTAGCAAATCTGAATAAAAACAGGGTAGAAAACCAGATCAAAAGATTTGCAATGAATAAGGTGAAATCACCACAAAACCAAAAGAAATAAAAATCAACTTAAGACCCTTCAATTCACAGTGCTAACAAAACTGAGAACACAAAAGAAATATACCTTCAAAATATAAACTATTCAACCTAACATAAGACAAAGTAAAGATCTAAAAATAATCTAATCTCAGAAAAGGAAAAAAGAACTATGAAAGAAAACCCCACATTTTCCCTCTCACCCCATAAACCCTCTAAAAAATCCTGGTCCTCATGTATTTCACAGAAGTCTAACAAAACTTTAATGAGCAATTTGTAACAATATTACACACCAATATCTTAATGGCATATTGATTCAAACGTTTTAAATAAAATACTGTCAAACTATATTAAAGTATTCAAGAAATAATTCCTCATGGCCAGATTGGATGCATACTAGTGATGCATGGATGATACAATCCATAAAATATAAAAACAAAGATAATGCCAAACTACAGCATCACCTAAGTTAAGGCAGAAAAAGTCAATGACAGAAAGCAAACCTCACTTATACTAAAACCTCTAAAAAAAATACATACAAAGAGACCTTTAGAAAATATCATTAAAATTTATCAATCTAAGACTAAAAGCAGCATCATTTATAATAGGTGTATACATTAAAAATGTTTCCTAATAAATAAGAGTAAGGCAAGTACACACACTCATCTCACTCTTACTTGATGAAGCACTGGAAATGCTAGTCATAGCAATTAGTCAAGAATGAAGAAGTTAAAGATGTAAAGATAGGAATAGGGAGATTAAAAACTTCCTGTTGGCTGATATCAGGATAGTTTACACTAAAAATCGTAGGGAATCAGCAAAAATAACAATTGAGACATTTAAAAAATTTCAGCAAAATTCCACACTACAGAATTAACCCATAAAAATCAACAACTTTGTTCTATGATGAAATCCAAGAGACAATTGTATGCATGTATGTATGTATACATACATATGTATACATGCAATTCAAAGTAATTGCAAAGTACAAAAAATATTTGCAAATCAATCTATGAAACCCTACAAAATATTTATAGAGTAAAATGTAACATGTTCCTTAAATACTTTTAAAAAGTATAAATGAAATTATCACAGATTTTTGTTTACAAATCTTGACAAAATAACAAAGTCCATTTCAGAAATCAAAATATAATATTTAGGGAGATCAGTTTTTAAAAGATAAAGACAGATGAGAACTATCAGTTCTATAAATCAAACAATATTATAAAGCAACAATAATCAAAATGTCTGATATTGCTTTAAAAAACAGAAAAGTAGAGGGGTGGCTAGGTGGCGTAGTGGACAAAGCACCCGGCCCTGGAGTCAGGACTACCTGGGTTCAAATCCAGCCTCATAGACACTTAATAATTACCTAGCTGTGTGGCCTTGGGCAAGCCACAACCCCATTTGCCTTGCAAAAACCTAAAAAAAAAAAAAAATAGAAAAGCAGAAACAATAAGAGAATAGACAAAGAATGGGAACAATGTAATTCAATAAACCAGAAAACATAAATTTAGGAAAGAACTTATTTGATAAAAAGCTACAAAAACCAGAAGGATGAATGGAAGAAATTAATATTAGACCACAACCACTGAACATATTGCATAATACATTCTAAACGGATGCATGGTCTTAATACTAAGAATCACATCATCAACAAATAAACAGACATAATATACTTTTCAGAGCTTTGAATAGGGGATGTATTCTGAGGCAAATAACAAATAGAGGCAATTACAAGAGATAAAATAGAAAACTTTAATATAAAAATGCAAATCTACACAAAAGTAATACATGTAGAAAAAAGATAAGTGGTTGAATAGGGAAAATATCAAATATCTCTGAAAAAGTCTTGGTATCCAAAAATATAAAAGCAATTAACAGAAATTTATAAGACCAAGAGCTATTTCCCATTATAGACAAGTAATCAAAGAATGTAAACAAATAGTTCTGAAAGAACTGCAAACTATTAATAATCATGAAAGAATGCTTCAAGTCACTAATAACAAGAGAAATGCAAAACAAAATAAAATAACTTAAGTTTCATCTCATACCTGGCAAACTGGCAAAGATAACAAAAGACAGGGCTAGTTATAGTTGGAAAAGTTTGGGGAAGACAGATGTACTAGTGTAAGGCTGGTGAACTGTAAATCAGTATAATCATTTTGAAAAGAAACTTGAAGTTATACAAACCAAGTTACTGAATTGCCCATACCCTTTTATCCAGAGATTCCACTATAAGACTTCTAACTCATCCAGGGCACTGATAAAAAGAAAGTTCCCAAACTACACTAAACAATTTATAGCAGCATTTCTTGAGTTAGCAAAGAACTGGAAACAAAGTAGATGCTCATAAATTAGAGAACAGCTAATATACATGGCTGTATTGTAAGAACTGAGGAGTATCATAGACAAGTATAGAAAAAAAATTTAAATGATTTGATGCAGACTGAAGCAGAGCCAAGAAAATATACGTGACTATAACAATGTAAATGGAAAGAACAATTATGTAACAGCCAAAAGCAAATGTCGCAAAATTACAAAAACAAGTCTGACCCCAAACTGAGAGAGAGAGAGAGAGAGAGAGAGAGGCAGGGAGAAATGGGTAGTCCACAGACACTGCATAAACTTTCAGACTATCTTGATTTATGATTAGTTTTCCTAGTTCCTTTTTTCTTCTTCCTATGTTTCTTTGATTAAAATGTTTTTTTTATTTGTTATCTGATCCACCTCTCTGCAAAGGATGAATGAGGAGACACTGCAAAAGTTCTGGTGATGCAAAAAAAAAGGTAAATAAATTCACTAATAATTTTTTAAAATTAAAACAGAATTGGTGATTAAGTAACCAACAGGAATATGAACTTTATAAAAAAAATGGACACAGAACTCTATAGTTCCATAAAAGATTACAATTGCATAGAATACTCATCACTTTGATTCAGAAGTACCAATATTGGGAAAAGGTATATATAAGAATGGGAATCTTTTGTTATTATTTTTGAGGACTTTTGTTGCATTTTTCTTTTGTTTTGTTGTGTTGGGGAAGGGAGGGAAGTTAGCAAGGGCTCAAAGTGCAATTTTAAATTACAAGGATGATTTATAGTCTGTATATTCTATATTTTACATATTAGATAGACATATGTTATATATGCAAACAGGTACATATATATAAATATATTTATATGTATGAATGAATATAAGTATACTGTTAATGAGAAAAGAGAGTAATACATATCATTACTTTATTCCATTTGAATTCCTTAATGGGTTTTCTAATCTTCTGTGTTTCTGAAAAAGGGATTTCATAGACATTATAGGAACAGAATTGGATTTCAGAATGAATCACTGTTGAACAATGGAAAGACTACTATATTTGGAATAAGAAGTTCTGGAAAGAGCATTTCTAAAAAGGAGGGCATATATATATAGTTAAGGGACTAATGCAAAGATGATTGAGTGATAGGTTATATTTGACCTCAACTCTCCTCTTAAAACATTCAGAACTATGCTAAATATATTAAACTATATTAAACTATGCTAAATATATTAAAATGATAACAATGAGACAAGGGATAAAAAAATTCATGGCAAGAAAATGCAGAATAGCCAGCAATGATTTTTTTTTAAAAAATGAATAAAGTATCAAGAAAATAATTTTGTAAGAAAATTTTCTCATAAATCCCAGAGAGCTGTAAGAATCCCACCCCCACCCCAGAACTGACCAGAAAAATCGCTTAAAGAGTTGAAATGAACAAGGGTGGAAATTAAAGCTCTGAAAAAATAGAAAATTTTTTTAATGAGATTAAGCTTTTTTCAAAAATGAAAACATTAACCAAAACAAATTTTTTGAAAAGTAGATTTTATTATAACTCAAAAATTTAAAGATAAAATAAAAACTGTTTGAACAAAATCCAGAGATAAAAGCCTGAAGCACCCATGAAAGCTTTACAAGACAAAACAAGTGAACCTGAAAACGTAACATGCAAAGATAATCTACAAGATCTTTTGTGTCTTCCAGAGCAAAGTAAAATGAAAAACCTAAATTACTTAAGGAAACCATTCATAAAAAACTTCTCAGAAATAATGAAAAAAAGAAGAAAAAGCATAGACCATAGAATCAACACAATTATTAGGATACAGAACAGAATTTTAAAATGTTAATAGTCAAACTTCAAAATTTCAACATTAAATCACAAATATTATAGGAAGTCATTAAAGATCCCTTTCACATACTAAGGAAAAACATGCTGCTGAGGGTCCAGTTGAGATTGTGAAACATAAATCTGTGAACCCAGTCAGAACAGTTGCTTAACTTTTTCTAGTTTTACTCAGCAGGACAAGTATAGAAGGGAAAGTGGTAAACTGGTGGATTGATCCAAGGCTGAAACTTGGCAAGATATATTCAGTGATAAAAGGAACATAGAGATTTAAGATGTGTGGACAATGTGGAGTTGAACTGGGTCATCAAAGAGTCAAATGGGTGAAAAGAGAGTAGCTAGAAAGAGAAAAGGTCTGAGAATTGAGAGCTTAAGGGATGAATGATCAGAGTGTAGATGAGAAGGATTCTGTAGGGGAAGGCAGAGTGAGTGAGAGGTGAAATGTCAACAGGTTCGAATTCCAGGCAAGAAGACAGGCACTGTGCTAAGGTCTCCTGGTCTTCCCTTATAATATAAAACAAACTTCTTAGCAGAAATTCGACTGACAAAACCCAAAATAAGAAGCTAGGAGAAGAATATCTATCTTTCTCTGGGGACCAGAGGTGAGACGGAGGCAGAGAGCAGAGAACCAGCGGGGTCTGGTGACAGCTAGATTAATCTAAGATCAGCAGAGGTGTTGACTGTGGGAGCTGTGGTCTGAGGACCAACTAAGCCGTGGAAGCTTTGGATATAGGAAGTGCAGTCTGGGGAGCTCCAGCAGAGTTACAGAGTGCAGCTGAATAACGTTCCACTGATTGCAGCTGGCCTGGAGAACCATGGACTCCATACTTTCATTTCAGTCTTTTTCCCAGAACACAGTAACAGCCCACTCCCCTCCCCTCAGGTGTGGGAAGCAGAGGTTCCTCAGCTGAATAGGGAGATTAACATTCTGTCCCAGTGCCCAGTCCACATTGTTCAAGGATAACAGTATCTAGCTGCAGCCCCCACCCCCTCCAGAATAGGGAGAGGGCCTCAAATCAAGGTCACAGACACTCCAGAGAAAGCAAGCAGCATTCCCTAGAGGCTGGCCCACTTGGAGTTACTAAAACCTCAATTGGACAAATGGAAAACTACTTCCAAAATAGAAATGACCAATTGGAAAAGGAGCAGCAAAAGTTAAATGAAGAAAATTCTTCTCTAAAAAAAAAAAAAGAATGGAGTCTGTGAAAGCTAATGGCTTCATGAGACAACAAGAATCTGCTAAACAAAAGCAAAAAATTAAAGAAAACGTAAAATAATTCATAGGCAAAACCACTGACCTTGAGAATAGATCGAGAAGATACAAATTAAAAAATCATTGGGCTCCCTGAAAATATTGAAGAGAAAAAAAAAGCCTGAACTCAATATTACAGGATTTAGTGGTGGAAAATTGTACTGATATTATGGAACCAGAGGGAAAAATAGTTATTGAAAGAATATATAGATCCCCTCTGGAAAGGGTTCCACAAAATGAAAACGCCAAGGAATATTGTGGCCAAATGTCAGAACTATCAGATAAAAGAGAAAATCCTGTAAGCAGCAAGAAACAAACAATTTAGATAACAAGTAGCCACAGTAAGAATCACAAAGGAACTGGCTGCATCAACATTAAGTGATTGAAAGGTAAAGAATTCACCATCTGGAAAAACTGAGTCTTCTCTTCCAGAGAAAAGATGGACATTTAATGAAATAGAAGCCTTCCAACTTTTCCTAATGAAAAGACTGGAGCTAAATAGAAAATTTGGACTTCAAACAGGAGACTCAAGAGACACATGAAAAGGTTAAAAAAAAGGCAAAAAAAAAGTTCACAGTCAATAGAGCACCAGCCCTGGAGTCAGAAGTACCTGAGTTCAAATCAAGCCTCAGACACATAATAATTGCCTAGCTGTATGACCTTAGGCAAGTCACTTAACTCCATTGCCTTGCAAAAAAAAATTGAGAACAAGAAAAAAAAGCTGCTATCCAATGAAATGAAACTAGCTATACTGGCTATATCCTCACCTGGGAGAAAGACTCACATAACTCTTGTGAACTATAATTCTATTAAAGAGAATATAATCAGCCAGAAGTGATGGACACTCATGACTTATTTATGACTGATAAAATGATTTTAAAACAATATCTCCTTAAAAAGGGGGATAGTAAAGAGAGAGGAGAATGGAGGAGACTGAATGGTGTAAATCACATTACATTAAGAGGTACAAAGGACTTATTGCAATAGAGGGGAAGAACAGAGGAGGTGAGACCTACCTGAATATTACTCTCATCAGACTTGGTTTAAAGTTAACATACACATAAGTTAAGAAACTTATCTTACCTGTCAAGTATTAAAAGGGGAAAGGGGGGAGAGGGAGGAAAAGAGGAACTAACAGAAGGAAGGGAAGGAAGAAGAGGCAAAGGAAAAAGGGAAAGAAAGAAGAAGGGGTTGGATTTAATAGGGCAAACACATTGAAGGTGATAGGATTCAGAAACAAAATACTGGGGAATATGGATAAAGTGAAGAAGGGGGAAAAAATACAAACCAAGGGAAGATAGCATGGAGGGCAAAAAAGAGTTAGTAATTATAAATTTGAATATTAATGGAATGAACTCTCCCACAAAATGTAAATGAATAGCAGAGTGGATTACAAACCAGAATCCTAAAATATGCTGCTTACCAGAAACTCATCTGAAGCAGAGAGATGCATATAGAGTAAAGGAAAAAGGTTGGAGGAAAATATATTTTGCTTCAGCTGAAGAAAAAAAAGTAGAGGTAGCAATCCTTACCTCAGACAAAGCGGCTGCAAAAATAGATCATATTAAAAGAGTTAAGGAAGGAAACCATATGCTCCTAAATGATACCATAGAGAATAAAGCAATTTCAATAGCAATATGTATGCACCAAGTGGTATAGCATCCAAATTCTTAGAGGAGAAGTTGACTGAGTTATAGGAAGACAATGCCAGCAAAATTATACTGGTGGGAGATCTCAACCTCGCACTCTTGAATTTAGATAAATGTAACCATAAAATAAAACAAGAAGGAAATTAAGGAGGTAAATAAATTGTTAGAATACCTAGGCATGATAGACTTTTAGAGAAAAATGAATGAGGATAGAAAATACATTGTTTTTTCTGCAGCACATAGCACTTACACAAAAATTGACCATGTACAAGGGCATAAAAATCTAATAATCAAATGCAGAAAGGCAGAAATTGTGAACACATCCTCCTCAATAAAAATCACATGCAATAATGGGCCAGGGAGAGAGACACACACATAAAACTAATTGGAAACTAAGTAACCTCATTTTAAAGAATGAGTGGGACAGCAGTGGGGGAGTCTCCTGAGCTACACCCTGGGGGAGCACCAGGCACAAAGCAGGGGAATAGCGGTGGACCTCTGCCACAGCGAGCACATGAAACCCAGCCCTCACGGCACACAGTGAGCAACATGGTCTTCTAGCAGCCCAGATCCAGGAACAGAAGCAGGCGGAACCAAGTAAGCAGGACCCCCCAGGGCATGAGCCCATTGAACCTAGGGAAGGGAGGAAAGAGAGACTGCTCTGTCCTCTGCCCCTGGAACAGAACTCTGGGGCTCTGAACACATTCAGATCCTGATCGCAGTCTAGGCCCCCCCCCCATAGAACAGCAGGGCCCCCCCCACCTCAGCCCCATGGCAGAGGGGTGCGCTTGTGGTCATTCACGACCAGGAGGGAGGACAGAGCCTCACACACTGAGACCCTTGTGGGAGTGTCCCAAAGTCTCAGGAAGCACCCCCAAACCAAGCTCAGGCTGGGAAAAATGAGCAAGCAGATAAATAAGAGGAACACCATTGAGAAATATTTTGCACATTAGCCCAAGAAGGATCAAAATAGTCTGAAGATGAGGAAGCACAAGCTCCTCCTGCATCTAAAGAATCCAAGAAAAACAGAAATTGAGCTCAGGCTATGACAGAGATCAAAAAAGACTTTGAAAATGAAATGAGGGAGTTAGAAGAAAAACTGGGAAAAGAAAGGAGAGAGATACAGGAAAAACATGAAAATGAAGTCAGCAGCCTAGTCAAGGAAATCCAAAAAAATGCTGAAGAAAATAGCATGCTAAAAACCAGCTTAGGTCAAATGGATAAAACAGTTCAAAAAGTTATTGAGGACAAGAATGCTTTTAAAAGCAAAATTGGCCAGATGGAAAAAGAGATAAGAAAACTCTGAAGAAAACAAACCATTCAGACAAAGAATAGAATTCAGGGAGATTGATGAATTTACCAGAAACCAGGATTCATTACTTCAAAAACCAAAAAAATGAGAAATTAGAAGAAAATGTGAAACATCTCATTGAAAAAACAACTGATATGGAAAACAGACTTAGAAAAGATAATTTAAAAATTATTCGAATACCTGAAAGTCATGATCAGGAAAAGAGCCTTGACATCATTTTCAAAGAATTACTACAGGAAAATTGCCCTGATATCCTAGAAGCAGAAGGCAAAATAGAAATGGACAGGGTGGTCGTTGGGTGTCTGAGGCCGGATTTGGACCTGGGTGCTCCTGGCTCAAAGGCCAATGCTCTGTCTGCCACCCAGCTGCCCCTTCTATTATTACTATTTTATTTGGGGTCTTTTTTCCTTTTTTTTGGTTTTTTTTCAGGGCAGTGGGGTTGGGGTGGCTTGCATGTCACACAGCTGAGTGATTGTTGGGTGTATGAGGCTGGGGCTCCATCCATTGAGCCACCTGGCCATACCTATAATCATTACTATTATTTTTTTAATTTTAATTTTTTTCTCTCCCCTTTACTTTATCACTCAAGTGAGTCTATATTTTGTGGGGGGGAGGGGGTATTCTGTTACTCTTAAACAAGAATATTTTATTAATATATAAAAAAACATTATTTGTACAAAAAGAGAATAAATATTTAAAAAACTGTTTTAGAAAAATGTGCATACCCTTTGATCCAGCAATGCCACTACTGGGTCTATATCCTGAAGAGATGATGAAAAAGGGTAAAAATATCACTTGTACAAAAATATTCATAGCAGCCCTGTTTGTGGTGGCAAAGAATTGAAAATCAAGTAAATGTCCTTCAATTGGGGAATGGCTTAGCAAACTGTGGCATATGTATGTCATGGAACACTACTGTTCTTTAGAAATCAGGAGGAATGGGAATTTGGGGAAGCCTGGAAGGGATTTGCATGAACTGATGCTGAGAGAGATGAGCAGAACCAGAAAAACACTGTACACCCTAATAGCAACATAGGGGCAATGATCAACCTTGATGGACTTGCTCATTCCATCAGTGCAACAATCAGTTTGGGATAGAGACAGTCTGTGATAGAGAATACCATCTGTATCCAGAGAAAGAACTGTGGAGTTTGAAAAAAGACCAAGGACTATTAACTTTAATTTAGAAAAAAAAACTGATATCTTATTGTCTGATCTTGCTATCTCTTATACTTTATGTTTCTTCATTAAGGATATGATTTCTCTCTCATCACATTCAATTTGGATCAATGTATACCATGGAAACAATGTAAAGACTGGCAAATTGACTTCGGGGGGGGGGAGTAAGATGGGGGGAAATTATAAAACTCAAAATAAGGAAAATCTTTTAAAAATATATTTTTAAAAAAGGGGCAGCTAAGGTTGCACAGTGGATAGAGCACTGGCCCTGGAGTCAGGAGTACCTGAGTTCAAATCCGGCCTCAGACACTTAATAATTAGCTAGCTGTGTGGCCTTTGGCAAGCTACTTAACCCCATTGCCTTGCAAAAAAAAAAATTATATATATATAATTTTTTTTACATATATATATGTAAAAAAGAATGAGTGGATCAAACAACAAATTATAGAATAATTTTATCCTAGATAATGATAATAACAAAACAATATACCAAAACTTATGGGATACAGCCAGCACAATTATCAGGGCATATATTAGACTCTTTAAATGCTTACATTAATGAATCAGAGAAAGAGGAAAACAGTGAACTAAACATGCAACTAAAAAAAATTAGAGGAAGAACAAATTAACCCTCCCAATTAAGTATCAAATCAGAAATTCTAATGAGAAATTAATGAAATCAAAAGCAAGAAAAATATTGTACTAATAAATAAAACCAAGTTGGTTTTATGAAAAAAATAAGATTGATAAACCTCAGGTTAATTTAATTTAAAAAAAAGAAAGAAAAAAACCAAATTGTTAGTATCATAAATGAAAAAGTGAACTTGCCACCCATGAGGAGGAAATTTAAGTAATAATTTGGAATTATTTGCCCAAATGCATGCCAATAAATTTGATAATGTAAGTAAAATGGATGAATACTTCAAAAAATATATAGGTTGCCCAGGTAAAATGAAGAGGAAATTAACTACTTAAATTAACCCTATCTCAGAAAAAGAAATTCAACACCCCATCAGTAAAGTCCCTAAGAAAAAATCTCCAGGGCCAGATGGATTCACAAGTGAATTCTATCAAACATTTAAGGAACAATTGGTTCCAATTCTACATAAATTCTTTGGAAAAATAGGTGAAGATAGAACTATGCTTAACTCTTTCTGTGACCCAAATATAATACTGATACCTAAACCAGGAAGAGTCAAAACAGAGAAAGACAATTATAGACCAATTTCCCTAATAAATATAGATGCAAAAATCTTAAATAAAATCTCAGCAAAGCAATTACAGCAAGTTATCACTAAGATAATACACTAAGACCAAGTTGGTTCAACATTAGGAAAATGGTCAGTGTAATATCAATAACAAACCTATCAGAAATCATATGATTAGATCAATAGATGCTGAAAAAGTCTTTAACAAAATACAACATCACTCCTACTAAAAAAGCTAGAGAGCACAGAAATAAATGGATTGTTCCTTAGGATGATAAGCAGTATTGATTTGAAACCATCAACAAGTATTATATGTAATGGGGATAAGCTAGAGGCATTCCCAATAAGATCAGGGGTGAAACAAGGATACCTGTTATCACCACTACTATTCAATACTGTGTTAGAAATGTTAGCTTCAGCAATAACAGAAGAAAAAAAATTGAAGGAATTAGAATGGGGAAGGAAGAAACAAAATTCTCACTCATGCAGAAGACATGATGGTATACCTAGGGAATCCTAAAACATCATTTAAAAAACTACTAGAAACTATTAGCAACTTTAGCAAAATCACAGGATAGAAAATAAACCCTTATAAATCCTCAACATTTCTATATATGACTAGCAGGATACTACATAAAGAGCTAGAAAGAAATCCCACTGAAAGAAAACTTCAGAAAATATAAAATACTTGGGAGTCTATCTGCTAGGGCAGGCTCAGAAACTTTGTGAAAACAACTACAACACTTCTCTCACAAATACAATCAGATTTAAATAACTTGTCAAATATCAACTGCTCACAGACAGGCCAAGCTAATATCATAAAAATGACAATTCTACCTAAATCAAACTACTTACTGGTCTACCAATCAAAATTCCAAAAAAATTACTTTAATGAGTCTGAAAAAATTGTAATTAAATTCATATGGAGAAATAAAAAAAGTAAAGAATTTCCAGGGATTTAATGGGGGAAAAAAGTACAAAAGAAGGTGGCTTAGCCCAACCAAATCTAAAATTATATTATAAAGCTTAAGTCATAAAAACTGTCTGGTATTGGCTAAAAAAAAAAAGTGGTGGTGGTGGGGTCAAGATAGCAACATGAAGGCAGGAATTTCCAAAGAATCAATCCCCCCAAAACTCCAAAAGTCATCAAATTATGACAAGCCAAAATTTAGAGGGCCAGAACCCAAATCAAAATGAGTGATACAATTTCCCAGTCCAAGACAATTTAGAAGTTCCACAGGAAAGTTCTGTTCCACTGGGACCAGGGGTTGGAAAAAACCGCAGCGCAGCTGCTGCACACAACCCAGAGACAGAGTCATTGGGATCTGAACACAATCTAAGTACATTGTTTTCTCTCACTATTCTTGAGGTTTCTTATCTTTTTGGGGAGGGAGCTTTATGATTACTCTCACAAGATTACTGTAATAATATAAAATACATTTAAAAAAACAAAAAAAGAAATAGAGGGGTGGATGAGTGGAATAGACTAGGTGCAAAAGAGATAGCAGGAAATGATTAGAGTAATCTGCTGTTTGATAAACACAAATAGTCCAACTTTGGGGATAAAAATTCTCTCTTCAATAAAAACTGTTGGGAAAATTGAAAGTTATTATGGCAGAAAACTCAGATTACACCAACACTTCACACCCTAAACCAAGATAAGACCAAAATGGATACAAGATTTAGACATAAAAGACAATATTATAAGCAAACTAGGAGAACAAGGAATAGTTTACTTGTCAGATCTATGGAAAGGAAAGCAGTTTATGACCAAGGAAGAGATGGAGATCATTAAAAAACAAACTAGATAATTTTGATTAAATTAAAAGGCTTTTGCACAAACAAAACCACTGCAACCAAAATCAAAAGAAATGTAGTAAATTGGGAAACTATTTTTACAACTAGTATTTCTGACAAAGGACTCATTACTAAAATATATAGAGAAATTGAGTCAAATTTATAAGAAAACATCAATTGACAAATGGTCAAAGGATATGCAGAGGCAATTCACAGATGACGAAATCAAAGCAATCCATAGTCATATGAAAAATTGATCTAAATCATTTCTTATTAGAGAAATGCAAATTAAGCATATCTGAGGTACCATCTCAGACTGGCCAATATGACCAGAAGGGACAATGAACAATGTTGGAAGGGATGTGGGAAATCTGGGACACTAATACATTGTTGGTGGAGCTGTAAACTCACCTAACCTTTCTGGAGAGCAATTTGGAATTATGTCCAAAGGGCAAGAAAAATGTGCATACCCTTTGATCCAGCAATACCACTACTGGGTCTATACCCTGAAGAGATCAAGCAAAAGAGTAAAAATCATCACTTGTACAAAAATATTCCTAGCAGCCCTGTTTGTGGTGGCAAAGGATTGGAAATCAAGTAAATGTCCTTCAATTGGGGAATTGCATAGCAAACTGTGGTATATGTATGTCATGGAACACTATTGTTCTATTAGAAACCAGTAGGGATGGGAATTCAGGGAAGCCTGGAGGGATTTGCATGAACTGATGCTGAGCAAGATGAGAAGAACCAGAAAAACACTGTATACCCTAACAGCAACATGGGGGTGATGATCAACCTTGATGGACTTGCTCATTCCATCAGTGCAACAATCAGGGACGATTTGGGGTTGTATGCAATGGAGAATACCATCTGTGTCCAGATAAAGAACCGTGGAGTTTGAACAAAGTTCAAGGACTATTCTCTTTAATTTAGAAAAAAACCCAGATATCTTATTGTCTGACCTTGTTATTATCTCTTATACTTTTTGTTTCTTCTTTAAGGATATGATTTCTCTCTCATCACACTCAATTTGGATCAATGTACAACATAAAAACAAAGTAAAGACTAACAAATTGCTTTCTGTAGGGGGTGGGGGGAAGGAAGTAAGATTGGGGGAAAAATTGTAAAACTTAAAATAAATAAAATCTTTAATTTAAAAAAAAGAGGGGGTGGCTAGGTGTTGCAGTGAATAGAACACCAGCCTTGGAATCAGGAGTACCTGGGTTCAAATCCAACCACAGACATTTAATAATTACCTAGCCATGTGGCCTTGGGCAAGCCACTTAACCCCATGGCCTTGAAAAAAATCTAAAAAATAATAATAAATAAATTAAAGAAAGAAAGAAACAAACAAACCAGGAGGGATGGGAATTCAGAGAAGCCTGGAAGGATTTGCATGAACTGATGCTGAACAACATGAGCATAACCAGAAGTACACTGTATACCCTTAACAGCAACATGGGGGTGATGATCAACCTTAATGGACTTGCTCATTCCACCAGTGCAACAATCAGGGACAATTTTAGGTTATCTGTGATGGAGAATACCATCTGTATCCAGAGAAAGAATTGTGGATTTTGAACAAATTACCTCAATTTAGGGGGGGAAAAAATCCCTTATCTTATTATGTAATTTTGCTATCTCATATTTTTTCCTTAAGGATATGATTTCTTTCTCAACACATTAAATTTAGATCAATGTATGCATGGAAACAATGTAAAAATTAACAGACTGCCTTCTGTGGAGGGTGGGGGAAAGAAGTTGAGATTAGGGGGAAAATTGTAACATTCCAAAATAAATAAATAGTTAACTGAAAAGATTTCACTTGTTAATTTCAAAGATAAGACTCAAAATTGTATATAGTTCAGTGGAAATAAAGACAAGGGTGGAGGAAATGCTCTGAGCTTTGTTGGCTGCTTATGCTACAATATTTTGTATGAACCATATATCAAAACTGAAAAATATTAAGAATCTCAGCTTTGATGAAAGCAATTTAAACTTTGGTGTTGAGCTCCAGAATATTTATATCCTCAAAAATAGAATGTTTAGGGAAGAAATTTTTGACCAAAAATACAGAATTCTAATGGTGGTTATTTACTTCTTCACTTTTTAATGTGACCACACTATTTTCAAGATTTTAGGTAATGGTGCAAGTATAGACAAAGTAAATATTCTTTTATTTTTAAATTTTATTTATTTATTTTTGGTTAGGCAATTGGGTTAAGTGGCTTGCCCAAGGCCACACAGCATTGAATGTCTGAGGCTGGATTTGAACTCAGGTACTCCTGCCTCCAGGGCTGGTGCTCTATCCACTACACATCACCTAGTGGCCCCCATAGTGAATATTCTTTAAACGAAATGGAGGTTCTAAAAATTCAAGGGTTTGAATTATTATTTTGGCTTATTTGATTGCAACTTTAAATTGGTTTTATTTTGGCTTTGTTTATTTGAAAGTCAATCTCATTAGTCATGCCCTACTAGTTCTAAACTTAGGCATCGTACCCAGCTACAAAGAAATCCATTCTCTTAAACTTTCTACATAGCCAAGATGAATTCAGTTTTGACCATGCCCTTCTCTCCTCCCTTCATTTCCCCAAATTTTGAACCTTTCCTTTTTTAATTCTTCTAATCTCTCATTTCTCCCTGATCTGTTTTTACCTTTTCCCCCTTTCTTTGATACATTATATCTTTCCTCATTCTCCCAATTTCTCTATTATTTTAGTCAGGCACAGAACTTCCATAAATTTACCTTGGCTCATATTCACACCCAATGTGTTCTACCAGTGTACACAAAAATACTTATTCTGTGACTAACCAAATTTTAATTATAAAATATCTTGGCAGTGTGTTACAGAATAAAAAGTTGAACATCAAACACTGATGTTTGGTACAGTCACTTTGTAATATTTTTATTTATGATTGCATAAGCAAAAAGTAATTAAAAGTAACCCATCTATAACAGACAAAAAAAATCTAAGAGCTAAATTGAAAATCAAGTGCAAAAAAACAATAAAAACAGCACTTAAAATAATCATTTCTCAGGATGAAATAAAACTACAAAAATACAGAAATAGCAATCTTACGTGGGTAAGGATTCCTTTATTTTGCTATCCAGAATTTCCTTGTACATAGCAGCTGACATCACCTCTTCCATTGGACACATGATGCCATACTCCTCACAGCCATTCTCTTGGACCAATGGGTCAGTTTTATGTGGATCAAACATTATGTTATTTGGCGTTACTAGCAGTACACCACTGACTGTACCCTAAAGGGAAAAAAAATGTTAAAGTTAAAATTATCAATATTACTTTAGAAATTTTCACTATTAGTCTCCTTATTTTGAATTACTACAGAACACATAGGAGATATGTTTTTTAGTATTTTTAACCATTGTTAAATAGAAATCTTTAATTTTTCCTGAGAAAATATTTTCTTTGGGAACAAAAAAAAGCAAAAATGGTAACTATTTCATTCACCTCAAAAAATAAACTCAAGAAATCAAATGTGCATTTTCAAATACCTTCTGTGATAATTTAATGAAAAACAAGATGATTTCTGGATAAAATAAGGAATATATTTAATATCATTAAGTTCAGTAATGATGCCTTACTTTTTTTTGAAATCTTCAGTGCCAAAACAATGTCTTACATGTACAATATGACTGATTTGAGCTGTGGATCAAGAACACTTTATGGTAATGTCTTAAATTGACATTAATTTTAGTATAGATACATCAGAAACAAGGTGAAAGTGCACAGGTAAAATCACTTTACCTTGCATAGTTTATTTATCCCAGTATTATACAGTTACATTTTCTAGGCAGGTATGTTATCAAGTTTTAGATATATCCTGATATATAATACTAAAAGAGAGTAAAGACTATAGATAGCTAGATCCAACATGTAAGATGCCTTCATCAACAAAATGTTTTTTTATTTTTATTTTTTTTAGGTTTTTGCAAGGCAATGGGGTTAAGTGGCTTGCCCAAGGCCACACAGCTAGGTAATTATTAAGTGTCTGAGACAGGATTTGAACCCAGTTACTCCTGACTCCAGGGCCGATGCTTTATCCACTACACCACCTAGCCACCCCTAGCAAAATGTTTTTGAAAAGAGAGGAAAAAGGGTATTCATGTATATGAATGACATGTTATGAATAACAAATGTTCTGTCGAAGATTCAAATTAACAGTATTTTTTCATTCATGTATGAAAAATACAAGTAAAAACAACTGAACTTCAAAATTATTACCAAGCAAAATTTTAAATGATGAGTACTTTAAGAGAAAACAAATTTAAAATACAATTCAATGTTTTTGTCAGTAATCTTTAATTTTGTGACTTCTAGTCCTTTCATTTCTTTTGTTAACATTAAAAAATACACACATAAGCTAATATTTTGGTACTTTGATTTAGTGCCAAAAATATACATACATGCATAAAATTATACACATACACACCACACAAACTATGTCACCTGGTTTAACATTTTCTAATACAGATTTAAGACAGGAAACACACCCTTTTAAAAAATTCTGAGAATAAATATTTAGGAAAAGGTTTTTTTTTTGTTTCAAGCGAAATAATGAAAATCTGCATTTTCAAAGTAATTGAAAAAAATTTCCAAAGTACCATCCATGATTGCCTCCCAGAGTACCTACAAAAGATAAATTGCAACTCATTTAGAGCTTTAGAATATAAGTTAATCTATTTTTTTTCTTTATGCCCCGAGTAAGTGATTTTACTCTGAATTTTAGACAAAACAGATCTTATAATTCAAATTACAGACCACCTGAATGGATAACAGTATACAAAATAAACTGTATAACCATTTTCCTAAAATTTATGCCAAAATTTTGTTATATTTTCATAGTACATATCAACTTAAGTCATGTCAGAGTGCTAGTGAAAGAATGATTAAAGAGATAATTCACAAAGTAGATATTTGCTATGTGAGCATAAAATGTAGTAAATAAAAATTTAAAGTCTTCATTAACTTGTATGGGCTAAAAACATGTAGTTTGAGTTATATTAAACTGACCTATTAGTGTTAGTCTACCTTCCGTATCTTAGTAATAGTATCTTAAAAATAATCTTAATAATCACTTAATAATGTTTATTTTCTATAGTGACTAGGGCAAAATTTGACATCAAATTAATTCTCCATAAGCCTGTTATATAGTAGATGTTGCTTCTGTATTGAAGTTCATACATATAATATCACATCCACGTTGTCTCTCCATTAAATTGTAAAGAAATGGTAGAAAAAGATAGAAAAGATCATGCTTATATAAGCTACTACTCAATTGCATCTTACCTTTGAGTACTCAAATGATGCAATATCGATAATAAAGAATTCCACAAAGCTATAGGCAACTTCATACTAAACAACTGTATTTATCTATCTTAATAAATGAGTTACAATATGGTAGTTTACCAATATTCCCTATAAGAATTTAAATAAAAGGCATTTAATACCTTGCCACTGGTAATGTACTTGCAATTAATTTTAAGAAATTTTTCAGTAAATGCTTCTTCTTCCTCAGAAGTAGAAGATACAACTCTTGCAGAGCGAACACAAGTAAAGGCAGAAGAGGGAGCTGACTCTTTATGGTGAACTCCATCTGTATCCTACAAAAGAGAAAAAAATGCTGAGGACCACAGGGTAAAAACATGGATAATACATGATCAATTAGTTTTTCAACAGAAACATTAAATTTAGTAATAGCAGCTGCATTTTAAGGTTTGCAAAGCAATTTATAAATATTATCTCATTTTATCATGTTAATCACTCTAGGTGGTAGGTACTATTACTATTCGCATTTTCCAACTGAGCAAACTGTAGTAGATAGAGGTTAAGTTACTTGCTCAGAAATAGGATTTGAATTCTAGGTCCAGAAGCCTATCTAACAGGAATAAATATGAAGACAAACACTTCCAAAATTCGGATGGAAATGAAACATTAGAAAGAATTTCAGCTGAAAATGATGTAGGGTTCACTGGTCGTCTGATTCAATGAATAAAAAACATAACTTTTTTTTTGGAGGAGGGGTATCAGAATGCAATTTCACTGGCATACAGAACTTCTGGGGAGTAAACTCTATCACTGTAAGTTGACAACTACACTGCACTTTATAATATTAGAGTTGCTGAGGACCACCAAGAAGTGGTAATTTTTTTCAGGGTCACATGGCCAGCATACATTCCAGACTCTGAGGCCATTTTTCTACCTATTACATTACATCACTTTTCCTGTATTTGCTTTCAAATAAAGCAGGTGTAACTTAATGATAGAGAAATATGACCATTTAGGACATGGGAAGTGTGGCAGCAATATGACTGTCAAATATCTAGAACCACCACATTTTAGGAAGGACAGTGATAAGATGGAGAATATCTTAAGGGTAATCAAATTAGTAAAGGGACTTGAAGTCGTTCCATATACGGAATTGTTTAACTAGCTAGGCATATTTAGTCAAGAGAATATGAGATATATAACTGGGCTATGATAGCTGTCTTCTTCACATAGGATTTTCAGGTGGTATAAAAATTTGACTTGTTCTCTTTATACCTCAGAGGGTAGAACTAGTTGCCACAAGTGGCAATTATAAATTCAAACCTTGCTAATAAATACCTACAAACTGAAAAACCTTTTAAGGCAGCTAATACATTTTGTTTTTCCAGATATCTTAAAAGAAAGGCTAGTAACCATGTCAGTTATCTTGTAGTGTAGATCCTTTTCCAACTATGTTCTTGACGACATGGATAAATTCCTTCCAACTATGAAAATCTCTAACTTTGCTTAATAATAAACAAGTAACTTCCTCTAATATGTATACCATTTTTCTTTATTCCACTAAGTGTGAGTCTTCAAAGTTCTCTGTGACCCTACTTGTTTTTTGTTTTATTTTGTTTTTAGATTTTTGCAAGGCAAATGGGCTTAAGTGGCTTGCCCAAGGCCATACAGCTAGGTAATTATTAAGTATCTGAGACCGAATTTGAACCCAGGTACTCCTGACTCTAGGGCCAGTGCTTTATCCACTGCACCACCTAGCCGCCCCCCCTAACTTGTCTTTTTAAAACAAAGATCCTGGAGTAGTTTACCAATTTTTTCACCTCATCTATTAGATGAGGAAATTAAGGTAGACAAGATTAAGTGAAATGCCTAGGACCACGCAGTTAGCTAGATTTGAACTAAAAAATGAGTTTTCTTGACTCTAATTTGCCCTCTAGCTGTCCCTATAAATGAAGTATTTTAATGTAAGTTATAAGTTACTAGGGGCAGCTAGATGGTGCAGTACATAGAGCACAGCTTGTAGAGTGAGCAGGATTTGAGTTCAAATCCAATCTCAGATACCTGATACTTACTAGTTATGTGACATTGGACAAAGTCACTTAATCCCACTGCCTTTTGAAAACAAACAAAAAAAGTTACTGATAGCTTATTCTCTCATGAGTCTTATAAATTCTCACATACAAAGCTATATAAAATTATGGTCAAGACTGTATAAAATATACTTAAATTAGTAATTCTGTTTTTTTACTTTGAAGTGTTTGATATTTTTTCCATCTTTCTCATTTTTCATTCTTACACTGATGCTTATCATACCTAGTCATTTTCAAAGGTTTGAGCATATAGTTTGTGTACAGATTGTTTTGTACTATTATATATATTTGCCCAATTGTAAATAGCCTTATTTAAATTACTTTTTATTTTTGTTATTTCCTTGGAATATATTTCCAACTTCCCCTACAGCAGTTCTTTTTTATTTGATCATGGTATAGAAAGAAACAATGTTTCTTAAAAATTATACAGGTTAACAAGATCAAAAGAAATGTAGTAAACTGGGAAAAAATCTTTACAACTAATGTTTCTGACAAAGAACTCATTTCTAAAATATACAGAGAATTGAGTCATTTTTTTAAAAAAAAAAAAGCCATTCCCCAGTTGACAAAAGATCAAAGGATATGCAAAGGCAATTTACAGATGAGGAGATCAAAGTAATCCACAGTCATATGAAAAATTGCTCTAAATCATTAATTTTTAGAGAAATGCAAATTAAAACTTCTCTGAGGTACCACCTCATACCTCTCAGACTGGTCAATATGACCAGAAAGGATAACATCACTGTTGGAAGGGTTGTGGGAAATCTGGGACACTATTACATTGTTGGTGGATCTGTGAACTCATTCAGCCTTTCTGGAGAGAAATTTGGAACTACACCCAAAGGTCAACAAAAACGTGCATAAACGTGCATACTCTTTGATCCAGCAATACCACTACCTGGGTCTATACCCTGAAGAGATGATGAAAAAAGGATAAAATCATAACTTGTTCAAAAATATTCATAGCAGCCCTGTTTGTGGTGGCAAAGAATTGGAAATCAAGTAAATGTCCTTCAACTGGGGAATGGCTTAGCAAACTGTGGTATATGTATGTCATGGAACACTATTGTTCTATTAGAAACCAGGAGGGATGGGAATTCAGGAAAGCCTGGAGGGATTTGCATGAACTGATGCTGAGCGAGATGAGCAGAACCAGAAAAACATTGTACACCCTAAAAGCAATATGGAGGTGATGATCAACCTTGATGGACATGCTCATTCCATCAGTGCAACAATCTGGGTCAATTTTGGGCTATCTGCAATGGAGAATACCATCTGGATCCAGAGAAAGAATTGTGCTCTACACATAACCTCATTTCTTTCTTTCCAACACACTCTTCAATCAATTTTTTAAATCACCTTTCAATTATAACTATTCTAAGGTTCAATTATCTCTTAATTATTGCCCTTGATAATAAATAAAATTAGTTATAAAAATCTGCAATTTTTTTCCATTTTAAATTGTTTTGTAGTACTCCTCTTCAGCTTACACTTATATGTGTTTTTAATTCCCATTCCTCAGGATGACTTTTATTAGCTAAGTTTCTTGACTTCTTTTTCCTTTGTTCTTTCTTTCATTGCTTTATGAAGGAAAAAACTTCATTCTCTTCTACTATGCTTTTTTCTCAAAATTCTAGAAACAAGTTAAATATCTGATCATATGTCAATAAGCTTGACAAGTCAAATATTTGGTGACTTAGGTCCTGCTTCTTATGATAGCTTCTTATGATTTATATTGATTCTAAATTTTTATATAAAATTATGAGATCAAAATAATAGACATGTGCACATTATATACATCTGAACCCAGAAATTTAACTGAAAGGGTCAGTCTGCTCCCAGAACACTAACAATCTAGGTTTAAAATTAATTTAGTGCATTTTTTTTTAATTTAGTGCATTTTTAGAAGCCATTTCCATAGAATATGATGATAAGTTTTTTGGGGAAAGCATCTGAATGAGCAGAACTCTGTTCAGCACTTGTTATATATTGAGCACTAGGCTAGGTTAAAAGACTCTTTAGAGGTTCTAGAACAAGGGTTTTCACATTTTTCAATCAATCAGAAGCACTGTGTCTAATATAAATGCCAGGCACTGGGGATACAATCATAAAAATCAAAGTTTATTTCTTCAAGGATCTTATATTTTATCAGGAGGAAATATGATGTCTAATAGAGACTATAGACAAACTAAAGGCAAGCGTAGGAGGAGGTCTGAGACGATGACCAGATTTAGATCTAGTAAACGGAAAATAATTGCAAACTCAGGAAAGAGAAATTTCAGTTGAGTTGTACAAAGACAATATACATATATGTGTGTGTGTGTGTGTGTGTGTACACACACACACACACACACACACACACACATATATTCATTTATTTATTTTTAGGTTTTTGCAAGGGAAATGGGGTTAAGTGGCTTGCCCAAGGCCACACAGCTAGGTAACTATTAAGTGTCTGAGACCGGATTTGAACCCAGGTACTCCTGACTCCAAGGCCGGTGCTTTATCCACTGTGCCACCTAGCCACCCCAAAGACAATATTTTTAACCCAGGATCTCCAATTCTTTTTTCAAAAGAGAGGCATACTTGGGGCAGCTAGGTGGTGTAATGGATAAAGCACCGGCCCTGGAGTCAGGAGTACCTGGGTTCAAATCCGATCTCAGACACTTAATAGTTACCTAGCTGTGTGGCCTTGGGCAAGCCACTTAACCCCATTGCCTTGCAAAAACCTAAAAAAAAGAGAGAGAGAGAGAGAGAGAGAGAGAGAGAGAGAGAGAGAGAGAGAGGCATACTTACTGTTGGTTTATCAAATTCAGGTTCTGATGAAGTTGGTGACAAAGGGCTTATAGGGCTAAGAGACGGGGAGCTCTCAACACTAGAAACATATTCAGGATCAGGAACATATAAAACCTTCAACAAAAAAGTTCATAGAAATATTAATAAGACTAGAATATTAAAATTCTGCCCCTTCTCCAAACTATCATGCACATTCATCAATTTCTCTAATTTCAGCATTAAAATAAAACATCATTTGATAGTTGCCAAATCAAAATTAAGTAAATCTTAGTGACTATAATAAATTCTGGAAAAAAGGATAGTTATCTGTAAATTAGTTGTGGCAAACAGGATACTGCTACTGAATCCTTAAAAGAAAATTTACAAGGAATCTGAGATGTTAATGAATGAATAAATAGAAGAATATCAATTAAACCTTTTTTAAAAAATGGTCAATATAAGCATAAGATATCCTCAAGTTTCCTATATTTCATTGTCTTCCATGGAACCCTTTCTATACATAGAAATCAAATAACTTAAATTTAAGTAGATATGACTGAAAAAATATGTAAAAAATGTTATATGACTTATGAGACTGTTACATAATTATGCATAGTAATAATGGTATATTCCTGTAATAGACAAATAAAAATTTTCTAACAAATGACAAATCATTTTAATGACTCACCATTAAATCTTGTTTTATACTTTAAGTTTTCTAAGTAGAAAGGCAAAAAACAAATACTACCTGTCCAGTAACGACTGCTCGGGAAAACAGCTTATTTAACTGAACCAGTTCATTGGGTGTGGTATCAAATTTCAGGGCGATGCTATTCAAAGAATCCCTTGATTCAACCTGTTTCAAACAGAAATAAGTGCTTTGAATCTAATGAAAAGCAAAATCTGGGTAACAGAGCTCAAAGATGAAATGACACCTTACCTTATTTAAGGAGAGAACTTCAATTTTATATTTTATTATCACAGTCCTAAAGGAACCCAAGTAAAAGTAAATCCCCTAATAAGGTTTCCTTATGAACACAATCTCAGGATCACAAGGATTGTATAAAGCAAATGAATAAAAAAAAAATGGAGTCAGAAAAGCTGGATTTATGTTAATTTAGAAATCAGGACTTAACTATCTCTGTGACTAAGCAGATAACGTAACCTGATTAAGGTTTTCTGCTTAGTTTTCTCTATTAGAGCATTAATACAAGAGAATGGAGAATATAATTAACCTCTTTGAAATCATGGATCTTATTATAGCCTTTTATATCCCCTGCACTGTGTACAACACCGTGCACTTTAATAAATGTTCAATTATTAATAATAGGACTTGGGATGAAGAGTAGCTGTAGATAAAAGTGAGGGAAATAGAAGATTAGGGTTACACTCATAAGGGCTAACAATGCCAAG
Source organism: Macrotis lagotis (assembly GCF_037893015.1). NCBI lineage: Eukaryota > Metazoa > Chordata > Mammalia > Peramelemorphia > Peramelidae > Macrotis > Macrotis lagotis. The sequence goes on along the minus strand of NC_133666.1, from coordinate 563,593,065 downwards.
TGAAGGAGAGGGAAGAACTGAAACTAATTCCTTCTGTAACCAAGATCAAAAGAAATGTAAATTGGGAAACAATTTTTGCAACTAGTATTTCTGACAAAGGACTCATTTCTAAAATATACAGAGAACTGAGCAAATTTTCAAAAAAACAAGCCATTCCCCAATTGACAAATGGTCAAAGGATATGCAAAGGCAATTTACATCTGAGGAAATCAAAGAAATGCAGTCATATGAAAAATTGCTACAAATCATTACTTATTAGAGAAATGCAAATTAAAAGATCTCTGAGATACCACCTCACACCTCTCAGACTGGCCAGTATGACCAGAAAGAACAATGATCAATGTTGGAAGGGATGCAGGGAAATCGGGTACACTAATGCATCGCTGGTGGAGCTGTGAACTCATCCAACCTATCTGGAGCTCAATTTGGGATTATGCCCAAAGGGCAAGAAAAATGTGTATACCCTTTGACCCAGCAATACCACTACTGGGTCTATACCCTGAAGAGATTATGAAAAAAGGGTAAAATATTTACAGCAACCCTGTTTGTGGTGGCAAAAAAATAGAAATTAAGTGAATGTCCTTCAATTGGGGAATGGCTTAACAAACTGTGGTATATGTATGTCATGGAACACTAATATTCTATTAGAAACCAGGAGGGATGGGAATTCAGGGAAGCCTGAAAAGATCTGCATGAACTTATGCTGAGTGAGATGAGCAGAACCAGAAAAACATTGTACACTATAACAGCAACATGGGGGTGATGATCAACCTTGATGGACTTGCTCATTCCATCAGTGCAACAAGCAGGAACAATTTTGGACTATCCGCAATCCAGAGAAAGCATTATGGACTTTGAACAAAGATCAAAGACTATTATCATCAAATTAGAAGGGAAAAAACCCAAGTTATGTTATTATGTAATTTTACTATCTCATACTTTATTTTTCTTCCTTAAGGATATGATTTCTCTCTCATCACATTCAACTGCAATCAATATATAACATGGAACCAGTGTAAAGACTAACAGAATGCTTTTGGTGGGGTGTGGGGGGAAGGAAGCTAGAATGGGGGAAAAATTGTAAAACTCAAAATAAATAAAATCTTTCTTAAAAAGGAAAAGGGGCAGCTAGGTGGTTCAGTGGATAGAGCACCAGCCCTGGAGTCAGGAGTACCTGAGTTCAAATCTGACCTCAGACACTTAATAATTATCTAGCTGTGTGACCCTGGGCAAGCCACTTAACCCCATTTGCCTTGCAAAAACCTAAAAAAAAATGAAAAGAAAAGAAACTAACTCCATGCTAGAAGCCAAGGTAAATAAAAGGATGCTAATATTACAGACAGGAAATCAGAAAGAAATGCTGATGAAGGAAGGAGACAGGAAGAGAAGATAAGGACCTCCTTGTTTTTGAAATATATCGAGTATATGTTGTTAATATGTCTAGGAAGTACATGCAAATTTAGTGCTGAGTCGGGAGTAAGGATGCTTATTTGAACCTCATACACAGTGATGTTGGAGTCCACATAGGTGATGATGATAGAATACAAACTTCTATTTCCATTCACACTACAACAATGATAATGATGGACAAGTGAATAAGCAAATACTATGTAAGTAATCTCAAAGTTACCTTTGTTTTACTTGGGGATCAAATTTTACAGAACTAATAAATTCATTTGAGTTTTCAGATAAGATTAAAGAAATATATTTTTAAAAGGGTAAAACAACAGAAGTTTTTATAAATAAACTGATGAAAACCAATATATCTGATGAAACCAATGCTATCAAGGTCTATATTATAATTTTCCAGAGGTCATAGAGAAAAACTTTAAAAATAAATTTGTTATCTCACATAGTAATTTCCTCCCAAGTTTCTAGATTACTTTTAATACTAGATATAAATTATTTATATTTGATACTTTGTAAATACAATACAAAGTAAAAATCAACAATACATTTTTCTGGATCTGCTTATTTACATGGATTAATATTACATACTAATGCACTGTACTTAATTGGCTCTTTCAATTTATCACAGATCATGCAGTAAAGAAAAAGAACATGGAGGAATTACTGTGTTTATAAAATATCTTACGAATTTGACAATATAACATTAAGACATATTAAAACATTTTCTTCTAACAAGGTTCTTTTTGTTTTTTAGTTCAACAAATATTAAATACTTCATATGTGCAAGGCATTGTGTTAGGTTCTGAGAATTTACAAAAAGCAAATGGGTCCCTGATCTCTTGAGTTCATATATAATTACAGAGATTGTCAAATAGATCTTTGATTTCATCTATTTAATGGTTCACTCCAACACTATAAATCTCATTAAGCATGCCTATCCTATGCAACCCTTTTCTTTGTTCCAGAAATTCAACACACAAGGAAAACTCCACCTGCTGGAAGAGTTTTACTAGATTTATCTTGAAAGAATACCAGTAGGTTGTTCTAGTCAGCCACATCATCTATCTCATTCCTGCCCTGTGAACACTTCATCTTCTTTTCCTCTCATATAATTCCTCCTTCTCCTCCTCTTTCTCTTCTATTCTGCATTACTTTCCACAACCACTCTACTCTCCCTTAAAATTAGTGGAAATTTCAGGCTAAAGAAATTTCCTATCATACAATTCCATCATGTCTTTTATTCCTCTTCTTTAAGTTTTACGTAGTAGCTTGCTTTTACTATTATGTAATCTCTACTGCTCTCAGATTTTGTTATTCAGAGGCAATTGTGCTGCATGTTGTGTTGCCATGTAGCAATACTGACAGAATACTAGCATACAGAAGATGGGTCTTTGCTTTCATGGGAAGCTTGGGCTAGTAAAACTGCAGTTTTCTGAAAGCATTACAGCCTATTCAACTCTGGGCTCAAGTCACTGTTCACTTGGTCTGTCCCAGATATACAACATTTTGATAAACAAGCTCTATAAAGTGTCCGTGCAAAATGCATGCTTAAATTTAGGCAATAGACATTCTTCATTCATTTGGTCTTTTCTATGTGGGTGGAATATTTTCACTATATATTAATCTAAAAATGTAACTAAAAACGACAGGTCAAAAATGATCAATTACAAATTTAAATAGCTGTATATTAATAGGTTTAAAAGAATGATTCTCTTTTAAATAAATTTTACAACTTTTCTCCTTTAAACTATGCAGCTTAAAAAGATTTTATCATTTAAAGATTTTATAATCGATTTTATGAGGTTGTGTTTTTTAAAACATGTCTCTTCATAAATGACTTTTAAATACATCCCTTAAAATGTTTTCATGTTATATAGAAAAGTTTAAATGCAGCTGTATTGCTCTTTAAAGTTTTATATCACTGACTTAAAATAAATTAATGTAATCTAAACATGCAATAGGTATAGCCAATCATATAAAAAGTAGCATATCACAAAGGAAAGAAATGTCTCATGTCAATATCCCATAGTAATCAGAAATGGGAAAAGCTAACTTAAGGGAGATTTGAAGGACATTTAAAGGACAAAACAGTCAAGGAAAAGGATCCATTTTTTGGAAAAACTGCTGTACAAACTTAGCTATAAATAAATTAAAATGAGCAAAAAAAATGTCAGAGGGCAATTTACAAAAATTAATTAAAAACATTACCTTAAATTTCCTTTTTATAGTTAACTGCCATGATCAGAGCTAAAAATTCAGGTGATGAATAGATTTCTAATATAAATTTCGATATAAAACAAGTCAACTTGTTTTAATAATTTTCATGAAAAGAAGCATATATGCTCAATATTATAGCCACTAAAAAATTTGAAATACTTTGTATATTTCTATCACATTTAATAAAAACTCTTGTCAGAGGAAAAAATACCCTATAATTTAAAATAATATTAAGTATTTGATTCCTATGGAATTGTTTATAGAAGTGATATACAGATTTAAGAATTCAAAATAATTAACATTTTTCATATATCTTATATTATCTAAAGAGAATCCTCCAAATCACCATAACCCAAAGTTAAATCAGCATTTAAACAAATAGGTAACTCACGGTATATTCAATAGTCCCTTTAGGCTTCTGAAATGACATTCGTCTTCCATCCTTCTTGTCTAGGCTCTTCTTTTGACCAGTGTCTGAAAAAAAATTGAAGCAAAGAATAAGTTAAATTCATTTTCCTCTCAGAATAGTTACAAAATGCTAAATACATAACTCCTTGAGCAGATATCTAATTCACCAGTTTGCTTGCTCCTTGTGGTATTCAGCTCTTAAAGACAGCCATCTGTGGAAATCAGAAATTCTTTTCCCTTCTTGCTTTAAGGTGTTGATCATTATGAACCACAGAGGCAGCTAGGATCAATTAACCACCCAAATACCTACCAAGAAAAGAAATTAAATCTAAAATTACTGACTTTCTCTTTCAATAATTTTTACCTTGATGTCTATTTAGAGAGTCAATGTTTCTAATTGTTTCTGTACCATGTAGCATATGCTTCAGTGCTTTTTAATAGCAGGCAATTTCTTTATTTCTTCAGGTGAAGATTTAATTAAAGATACAACTCCCATTATAGGCTAATTTTTAAAGAATTAAATTATTCTCTGGACACGACAAGGTAAAATACCATGTGCAAACTTCATCATGAAAACATATCTTCATTTTGATTCTGCTAAAAATGCTTTTTTTAGTTGATGACTATCTTGAAATTCAGGTTTGGAATCCCAATGGTTTAGAACCCTACATAGCTGTTTCAGCATAAATTTCAATGATTATGTATTATGTTATTGTACATTTCAGTAGTTTTTAATAGTAACCGATACTTCTCAAGTATTTACAATTTCATTATTTTCACTATTTTAGCAATAACACATTAAGCCTTATTCCTCTCTTTTGGGGGGGGGGGCAAGGCAAAAGAGTAAAGTGACTTGCCCAAGGTCACACAGCTATTAAGTTTCAAATGTCTCAGGCTGTATTTGAACTCAGGTTCTCCTGACTCCTTTGTTCTTCTACTCTTAATGACCACTTTGAAAATATAAATTAAAACATACTTCTGAAGAAAAAAATTAAAATTGCATACTAAAATAAATTAGGCATATCTTTAAAAGTATAGTGATATTTCCCTTAAAAACATAAAAGAATGTTTGAATTTTAGAGGAAAAATAAATTACAATCTACAAATTGTTCCAAATTTTAAAACTTAGTAAATATGGGCCCCAATTGCTTGCATAGCTCCTTAGAAAACTTAATGCATAAATACCACTACTGTATCTGTATCCCAAAGAGATCACAAAAAAGGTTAAAAAAATGTAAATATTCTTAAGTATTTATAGCAGCTTTTTGTAGTAATAAAAAATTAGAAATTGAGGGGAAGCCTATCAGTTAGGAATGGCTGAACAAATTGTGGTATATGAATATGATGAAACACTGCTGTTCTATAAGAAATCATGATGGAAGGGACTTCAGAATAGATTGGAAAGACTAGAATGAACTGATGCTGAGTGAAGTGACCAGCACCAGAAGAACAATGAACACACTAATAGCAGCATTGGGTGATGATCAACTATCATGGACTTGTTCATTTCAGCAGTACAATCAAAGATAATTTTAAAAGACTTGGGTTGGAAAATACCATCCATATCCATAGAAGAAATTGTGGAGTTTAACGCAGTTTAAGGTTAATGCAGACCAAAGCCTACTATCTTTAATTTTATGCATTATTTTTTCTCTCTAATATTCTTTCCCATTTTGATCTGATCCTTCTTTCATAAGATGACTAATATGGATCTAGGTTTAGCATGACTATATATGTATAGCCTATATTAGATTGTTTTCTGATAGTGGATGGAGGGGGGAAGGAAGAGGGAGGGAGAAAAATGTGAAGCTCAAAAACCTTGAAAAAAGATGCCTGTTGAAAAATACCATTTCATGTGGTAGAAAAATAAATACTGAAAAAAGAAAAAAGAAAATTTAATGTATATGAACTCAGCTGTTCATAATGTGGCACTAATAAAATTAATGTTGGTTTGAATTTCAGACTAGAAAACATTGTTTTGATTTAAAATGTTTAACATTTTATATATGCCATTGGTCAAAATCTAAGTAAGCATCATAAACTTTACTGAGACATTTAATATGAAGGGGAGACTGGGCAAAGGAATTGGGTTCCTCTCAAGTAAACTGTCACTATGACTATAGAAATAATCTTGACTGTGCTCAGAGATTGCTCAAATTCTATTTTGAATAGAAAAACTTAAATGAAGTTGGTTGACACCATTACATTTGCAGCAGAGGGAGCTAGTGATATGCATCAGAAAACAATGTTTTGGAATTAATTTTTTTCAACACTGAGAAATATAAAATTTCAGGTTACTTTAACTGATACTATGCTATCCTAAAAATATTTCAACAATGAACCTCTGCCAGAATGCAAACATTTGCTTAAGGGAAACACATTTCTACACAATTCTCAGCTTTCCAAAACTTCTAAAATTTGGGAATGTAATGTAATTTGAAACCTCACTATGGATTGTAGTAATAATATTAAGCATAATGTAGAAAGTTACTACCAGCTTCAAAAGGCAAAATCACTACATTAGTTTCTGAAAGGATAAATTATAACTACCTGAAAAATTATTGAGATTGACAATCAAAGAACAGATGACAAAAACTGATCTATAATCCTGAACTTGTAATAATAACAAGAAAGAAAAAGGCATTAAATGTTGGCAGTTGTTCAGCTGTTTCAGTCAGATCTGACTCTTTGCAATCCTATTTGGGGTTATCTTGGTAGAAAATGGTTTACCATTTCCTTTTCCAGCTCATTTTACAGTTGAGGAAACTGAGGTAAACAAGGTTAAGTGAATTGCACAGGGTCATACAGGTCAGAGTCCATATTTAATAAACTCAGAAAGATGAAGTCTTCATGACTCCAAACTCTATCCACTATGCCACTTAACTGCAGAGCTGGCAAGAAATGGGGTTACTATTATTATCAGGGGATTAGAATAGAACTTTCTGAAAAGCAATATGGCAAAATAGAGCTACATTTCCATCCACTGCACATAATCTTTCTTTTATCACTAAACAAGAATTCAGAAATTGGAACCCTTCTGACTTCCATTTCAACAAGCAAACTTTTTGCCATACTTATTGTTTATCTTCTGGTTCAGTAAAAATTAGGGGCAAAGAAGATAAGGGCTACATTCTAGCATTCCAACCCTAAACCTACTTCCACCATTCTGGTTGGCAATTAATAAGGTCTCAGATGCTGTCCCTATTTATCAATTAAAGAATGGTTCTTTTATAAATTTAAATTAGTTCCTTACAAATCTTGGGAGATTAAACAAAATATTTTTTCCAGTTATTTCCTTTTTAATCTCATTTTTAAAATAATCTACTTTTATTTTTTCATCCCTTGTTTGATCACAGACTTTTTCTCTATCCATAATTCTGATAAGTTATTTTTTTTCCTAGTTTCTCTAATTTGTTTGTAATGTACCTTTTTATATCTAGGGGTCATTTCCATTTGGAACTTGTCTTGTGTGTGCCTGGAATACAGTAAGCACTAATAATGACTTCTCTAAGGTATGAAATATGATTTCTTCCATTCTGTTTACTAATTTTCCTGTAGTTTTTTTTTTTAATCAAATAATGAATCCTTACCCCAAAGGCTAAAGTCTTTGGGTTTATCAAATATCAGGCCATTAGGTTCATTTACTTCTGTATATTGTATACTTTACCAAGTTCATTGATTGTTCTATTTTTTTAAAGAATATCCAATTGTTTTAAGATCTAGTACTATTGAACCCCTTCATTCCCACTTCCCCCTACCATGACTTCCCTTGAAATTGTTGAGCTTTTGTGCCTCCATATAATTTTTTTCTAGTTGTATAAAGCAATCTTTTGGTATTGAATAAGTAAATATATAGTACTATTAGGCTGACTCATGTTACTTATGGGCAATTAATATTTCTCTATGGATGTCTATTTCTGTAAACAGGTGTTCTACAAATCTATATGCTGTTATATGTATATTTTATATTCTGAATAGTTTATATAGTCTGCAGTTAGCTTATTTTAATTTCTTTTTCTATGACTTTCTAGTGGGTTTAATTCAAAAATAATTTGTGTTGATTTATCTTTTGCAACTTTGTTAAAATTAGTATTACAATTAATTTTCAGTTGACTCTCTAGGATTCTTTAAATACAACACAGTATCATCTTTCCTTCTCTAGGTTTCCTCAACCATAAAATGAGAAAGGTAGAGTGAAAAGAATTTGAATCCGTGGCTCTTTTTCTAATTGTCTCTCTCTGACCTTGGACAAGTCACTAAACTGCTCTAATCCGCTCATCTGTAAAATAAAACCTTTAACCAGATGCTCTTTACAATACTTTGCTCCCTTCAAGTTGAGGTGAAGCTTTAAAATCCTTCTTTTTGAGGAGAGAAAAACTCTTCTTTACAAAATTTTTATTTGTTTTTCATTCATATGCATATATATATATATTTTTAAGTTACCAAATTTCCTTCCACCCTCCTTTCCTACCTCCTTCCTCTCAGCAGCAAATAGTCAGGTTAGCATTGTACATATATATATATATATATATATATATATATATTTTTTTTTTTTCTTTGAAAAACATGTTTACATATTAGTCACTTTTGGCATGAGGAACTGGAATTAAAGGAAAGAAATACATAAAGAGATAATTTTTATAAATTGTTCATCAGATTCTGAGGGGTTGGCTTTTCTTTTTTTTTTGTTTTGTTTTTCTTCTTCTGGATGGGGATCACATTGTCCCTAGCTGGTCTAATTTGGTTGTCCTAGCTCTCTGAACTGCTGAGAGGAACTGCTTCCATCAAGGTTGATCATCTCACAGTGTTGTTGTTAATGTGTACACTGTTCTCTTGGTTCTGCTCCCTTTGAGCCGTCTATGCTTCCCTCGAGTCCAACCATTTATGGTTTCTTATATTACAATAATATTCCATAGTATTCATGTACCATAACTTGTTTAGCCACTCCCCAAAACCTACAACTCTCTAAAGTGATAAAGTGAATAAAGCAAAATGATATATGCAGTGATTACAACCATGCAAAATAATATTTTAAAAGATTTAGTAAATAGTTCTAAATTTTAAGTAAAGCTATTCAAGAGAGGAAAATTTGAAAAATAAACACTGCATCATGCTGATTATAGTAAAAACAATCTGATTGTATGTAATCATGGAATTATGTTATGTATAATTTCTCACAATTTAATGGAAAAATCTGGTATAAAATATTCCTGTTAAATCATCATCCAACTTTTCTTACTAAAGTAACTTTTTTTCTCACATCTTAATTTATGCTCCTCTACTATAAAGACAATTATTATTATTATTATTTATAAGTTTAAAGTTATATGGGTCTTTACAACAGGTTATTACTATCAGTCCATTTTAAAGATGAAAAACAATCACAGAGGTAAAGTGACTGGTCCACAAAACATGAAGCAAGTATCAATGTCAGTGTTTGAACTCTGGTTTTGTGATTTCATCTTTTTCTACCATACTATAGTGCTCTTCCCTGAAATTCTTATTTCCAATTCACTAATGTCAACCACACCAAAGAATTTGATGCTATCTTTAACATCTTTTTCCAGTCTATGTCAATTTATTTTTTCCTACTTTCCTATTTCACTCTTTCTTTTCTGTTTCCAAAAACAAAACCTACCTATGAATATTCATTTCATGTCTAGATTACTGTACTATGTCTATCTGCAACTTTTACCTTTAAAAATAAAAAATCAGAGCTAAAGGATACCTTATATATTATCTACTTCAACTCTTTCAATTACACAGATCAGTCAACAGAACAAAAATAAAAAATCAAGTGACTTATTCCAGATGATTCAGGTCGTATTTATTAAGATTTTTCTTCAGAGCCTCCTAACACTACCTAACTCAAGTGCCTTTGCATGACACTAAACTGCCTTTCTTGTCTATTGTTACCACCCTGTATTTCTTTTGAAAATAATGTGTAAATCATGCCAGTCTTCAATTCAAAATCTTTAAAGATTTTTCTGGTCCCAATTTTTTCTTCTATTATTTTACATTATTCTTTTTAATATGCTAGCTTGCAGCAATCTTTATATATGGCTTAATGACCCTTGTCTCTAATTGAATTTGACACTACTAGACTAGAAGACGATTTATGGTCCAATTCAATTTTAAATCCAAGATCCTATGGTCCCTTAAATGTCCTGTAAAAATATTTTCTAATTTTACCAGAAATTACCATGGGGGGGGAAGATTCTTCTTTTTGAAAATTGGTCTGTATTTATGATTTTCAAGTTCTGCCAGTTAGATCCTAGGATTTAAAGAAAGAATCTATTATCGACTGACTCAGCAATCACACTAACCAAGCATTTTGCTATCTATAGTAAGTAATTCTTCCCTAATACAAGGATTCAGTTGAGTTTTATAAATTTCTATCTTGATGGGAATATTATGATCCCTCATTCAATCCTTGGTGTGAATTAAGAAAGAGTCCCCAAGCAGCATATAAAGGAGCTACCTGTATATTTTCAAGACTTTTAAAAATTTTCATAAAAGTTGCCCACTGATATCCTTAGAGATGGAGTATACACAAGTGTTTCCCAAATGAATGAAACTCCAGGTTTATACGGTTTGACATGAAACACAAGAAAAGTCAAATTACTACAGAAAAAACTTTCAAGTTATGGTCATAAAGCCTTAAGATATTTCCAAAAGCTACTACAACAAAATTAATCTCATTAATTTATAGCCACATTATTATATTGAAATGAAGGTGGGCAAAAACAATTTTTGATAGCTACACTCAACATAAAACTTATTGTCATTACCTTAGAATATTAACAATATCATTCCATTGATCATACACAGAAGTAAATCAAGAAATTCCATTTCCCTAAAATTATGGTTGCATGTCACCCAGGGAGCAATGGAAAAAGAATATGGTAGATATGTGTAGATTGTACTACCAACAAAGATTCTTTAATTTCTTAGGGGAAATATAGAGTCTTACAAGTGGTATAACTAGATTAAGGGCTTTGCACCATTTGGTAATTTCAGGGCAAGGTTCCAAATTACTGTCCAAAGTGACTGGACCAACAGTGTATGTGTCATTTTCACTTTTTTAAAAATTTTTTTTTTCTTATTTCCTGATCTGTTAGTTATGAGGTGGAACCTGAAAGCCTTAATTTGAGAATGAACTTTCTTTCATGCAAATATGGATCAGATTAATGCTAGAAGAATTTACTCAAATAGGTACAAGTCAAATCATTACTTTTCATCTATTTAAAGAATAAGTACATTATACAACTTCAATGTAACTTCTCATAGAAACATAAAAAAGTATCAAAGCACAATTTGATATTTATTTGACCACAATCTAAAGGACAAACATTTAACAATAATAATCCTCATAATTTCTAAGGCCTCAAAAGAAGGTCAAAAGACTAGATAAAATTATATCCATATTATCAGAGACAAAATATATATTTTATCAAAAGGGGAGCAAAGAAAGTGAATGACAGGTCAGTAAGCTAAAGAATTGCTAAAAAAAAATTATCCAGCTCATAACTTCACAATCCCTGCCTCAACCACCACTAGTTTCATCTTGCCTCACTTCCTGCTCTCTACCATGCTCTCAATCTTAACTTGAAAAAACATGAATTTAGCTAATCTGCAGCAAGACAGAATAAAAATAAATGGAAAAACAAGTTCTAAGACTGGGGAAAACTGCAAGTCTGTGACCCCAAGGAAATTCTCTCAGAAGTTTCTGGGAGTTATAAGCTCTTATTAATTTAAAAACAAAACAAAATAACACCTAATACATAAGCTCTCATTTAAATATCACATTTATTACTAAATCATTAAGTTCTTTTCAGTTCTTATATGGGAAAAGTGAATAGCTGGTTACAAAGACAGGATCTTAGGAATGGCATTTAAATTTGGGTATGATTTAAAATATAGGAACTGAGACTTGACCAAGAATGTATACCCTGTGAATTTCTCTAGATTTTTTTTAGGGTTTTTTTTTTTTTGCAAGGCAATGGGGTTAAGTGGCTTGCCCAAGGCCACACAACTAGGTGATTATTAAGTGTCTGAGACCAGATTTGAACCCAGGTACTCCTGACTCCAGGGCTGGTGCTCTATCCACTGAGCCACCTAGCTGCCCCAATTTCTCTAGATCTTGACAGCAACTTTGTAACTACTCTCTATTGTACTTAGTTCTGTGTGTATGTGCATATGAGCCTATGCTGGATTCCCCCATGTGTGCTTGGGAGTCAAGACAGAGACACCAGTCAGTGGGAGAAACTGCTGGTGCAGCTGGGACCCAGGTAGATAAGCAGACTATGCTATCTTCATCATCTAGCACAGTTCCCAAATGAAAAGAGTGTGGCTTTTGCCATAGTCTTGCTCCTCTCCTAGGGGGAGAGAGGATGTCCTTTTCCTACCTTTACTCTATCTTTTCCCCTCCCAAACCACATCCCCTTAGGTGAAGATTTCTATTATCTTCTTCCTTTGACCTGCCATTATAAAAATGTGCAATGACACCTAGCTGCCCTGAGCATGTTAATTTCTCTTGTAATAAACCTACTTTTCACCCAGGTTTCATGAAATTGTGACTACCTACCTATTGATAAATGGTGGCAGTAGTGGGCTGTGATGAAAGGAAGTAATACAGACAGAAAAATATACACACATATACACATACACACACACCCCACTCACATTAACAAAGGTAGATACCATAGAGAGTAGTTACATATTAAAAACTGCAATAACAATCTACAGAAATTCAAAGGTAACAAAATACAAGAAATAAATCATCAATGAAAAGCACCTTCAGATGTTTACACTAAGGTATAAAATATAAAAAAAACAAATTGAACTAGAGATACCAAGGCAAAGGACCAATGTTTATGTATTCCATTAAATGGGGGAAAATGAGTTAATCTAGAAGTTAAAAGGAGCACAAGGCCAATGTACAAAATGCAAAATACCAAGAAAAAGAAAATGGGTTCTGACTGTCTTGGCACAAGAAAAGACCTAAGGGAAATGGTTCTAGTATTGAATGAATAGTCTCAGATGGCTGATGTAGACCAGCTGAAAAATTCTTATTGTATTAATTTAAGCAAATTTCATAAGAGATTTCAAGTATTTCAATTATCAAATGATAGTGAACTTTCACATTTTCTACATTAGCACATAAACTCCTTTAAGGCATAGATTAACTTTCTTTCAGTTTGTATTTGTACTCCCAAATCTCAGCCCAGTGTTCTGAACGTATTAAGTACTTAAAATGATGACTTATCTTGACTTCATGGGGTGGGATTCAAATATGGTTCTGGAAGGGTATCTGAAACGTATATTCTAAAAATAGCATAGTCATAAAGAGGAAAAGGCAATGATGTATATTAATAACATTGCATTTGAATGAAAATCAATGGAAATAAATAATATCATCATCCACATATACTCTAGATTGCTTGGAAACAGAAAGTATTTAGGAGAAAGACTAAAAGCTTGTCAAAGAGCATTGATAGTATTAGTAATGGTAGGAAATTTCAATTATTTAGACATCTGTTGGAACATTCCTTATGCCCAATACAGAAAATTTAATAATTTCATGGATTAAATTAAAGACAGTGTAATCCTTAAAAGAAAGGGGGGAGGGGGGAGAGAAAGAAAGAAAATGTTTTTCTGTTTTTGATCTTCACCTATAAAGAGTTTCTGTAGTGGAAATGATGGCAATCTTTATAGATGCGAATTCTCTCCTTGCAACCCCGCCACCCTATTTGGTGATGGAAGAAGGAAAAACCTGCTAAGTTATGGCATGTACCCCCAAATTTTAGAGGTTTCAAGGAGTATGAAGTAACCCCAAGAATAATATTTTATTTGACAAAAACAAACAAGTCTGATGAGGAGGAAAAAATAATGAGATCAATCAATCCACTCAGATTTTAAAGGATTCAAGCAAAGGGGAGATTTTTAGGAAGAATAAAAAGCTGTATAGTTAAAATCTAAGTAAGAGGAGAAAGGAAGGAACTAAGAAACTAAGAAAAAGAAGAGAAATAAATATGAAGTTTTACTGGAGAAGAATTTCAAAATGAATAAGGCTATGTGAAAATTGCTTGGGACACTGAACACAGAAGATGGAAAAACAGAGTATTCAATAGAATTCTGATGGAAAATAGCAGACTATTCAATTTTTATTCTGCTCATTTTCCCTAACAAATCAATTTTTTTCAACTAGGAAAATAGTGCAAAAAAGATACTGGGAAATTAAAATGGAAAACTTTTAGTAGACTTCAAGTTCAATAGGAGTCCCACCTATTTGTTACGGAAGTCAAAAAAAGTTAATGCAATTTTTAAGCTATGTTAAGGAAAGCATAGTGTCTAGACTCCTATAGAAATTAAGAATTTTAAGCATAATGGATAGAATATTGGGCTTAAAGTCAGGAAGACTTAGATTCACATTCCACCATTTATTAGTTGTGTTGGCTCCAGGCTGGTCATTCCATAGGAAACTTGCCTAGTAAGTCAAAAGTAGTTATAATTTGCACTTTGTACTTTACAAGAATAGAATAACCCTATATAGAAAAGTATCTATATCGTGAAAAACAGATCTTTCATTACTGGCATAAGTATATAGAATTAATAAAGAACAGAATAGTCCTTAATGAATTCAAGTCACCAGACAAGAGTATTTAACTACTGAGAAACTGCCAGTGATTTTGAAAGATCATGGCAAATGGTTATTGAATTATGAAAGTTCAAAATCACACAGATAGTAAGTGATAATGAGCCAAGATTCAAACCCAGGGTCTTCTGACTCCAAATCCTATAATCTTCCCATCAAAATACTACGTGTTTATTGAACTGAATTACTTAAGTTCTTTCAATCACATTTTTCTGTGAGTTCAAGGCCTACGGTTATTGTAATTACAAATATCACAAAATGCTTTGACTTTGTAATATTAAAGAGCAGAAAAACAAAGATAACTGATGGAAATAAATATTCATTCTTTTTTCCTAAAGGGATATAACAATATAGGCATAAGGAGACAAGGAAACAGAATTAAAAAGTAAGAATTTGCATCTAAAACTAAAATTGCCAATTAAGATGAATATTGATCATTATCTCTTTTATTACCCATTTGTATGCATTATAACAGCAAGACTACAGCAAACAGAAAGCTAGTCTTAAGAAAACATGAATTTCTGCTGTTTAACACATATGAACTGAATCACTATGTGACATACACAGAGTTTTGAGAACACACTTGATTTCTTGGTACTCTAAGAAACTCAACAAGACTATATAAATTGTAGCAGACGCCAATCTGCTTTGCTAAGAGATGAAGTTTCTCATTGGGGAACTCGTTCAGAACCCTGACCCCCCCCAAAAAAATACACCTACATTTTTCAGACAGTGAGAATCAATTATTAATCAAACACAATATTATGAAGATACATAAAGTATATGAGTAGAAGCATCTATCATGGAGGTACTAGAAAACTGGTATGGTCTGATATCATATGAGTTGAATGAGCACAGAATGAGGAAAAAGTTTTACACATTACATAGGAAATAAACATAAATTTATCAAACAGTAGGGAATCTCATTCTAAACTACTCAAGCCAAGATTTTTTTTTGTTTGCACCCAATTATCTTGAAATATACATTCACTTAGAGAAATGAACAGCTTCCAGAAGAAGCAATGATTACTACATATATGGCGAAATAGAGCAGAGATGAAGCACAACTATGTAATAAGACAAAATCTGTCCCCTGCATCTCATTTTTCTAGAATGTATTCTGTAGTCATAAGTAATAATAACAATATTCACATATTTTACGATTTGCAAAGTATTTCATGTGTTATCTCATTAATCTTCAGAACAACTCTGAGCTTATGTCTTATCTCATTTTGCAGATAAGGAAACTGAGGTTGTGTGACTTGAACATTATCAGGTACCTTTTCTTAATGGGCCCAGTGAAATAATTCTTAACCAAGCAAGGCAGAGGAGATCAGAAAAGGGGGAAAATAGACAATTTTGATTATATAAAATTAAAGATATTAATAGTATGCAAATAAAAAGAATGAAGACAGAATCAATCAATAAGCATTGATGAAGTGTCTACTATGTGCCAGGCACTTTGCTAAGTACAGGGAACACAAGAGGAGACAAGACAGCACCTACCCTCAAGGAGCTTCCAAACTAAGGGGGAAACAATATGGAAATGGATACAAAGAAAGCCATATGTGGAATAAAAAGGTAATAACTAGCAAAGGGAAGGCCCTAGTATTAAGACTGAATTGGGAAAGACTAATTGCACAAAAGGGGATTTTAGTTGGTATTGCTGGCAGGTGGAGGTGAGGTGGGAGAGCATTCCAGGCATAGAGTGCAGTCAGAAAAAAAAAAAAGAGTGGTTTGTTTCATGGGACAACAAGGAGGCCAGTATGACTGGGGACCAAGGTGTAAGAAGACTGGAAAGATGAGACGAGGCTAGGTGGTAAGGGCTTTGATCCTAGAGGTGGAAGGGAGTCCCAGGAGACAGAAGTGAGACACAGTCTGAATCAACTGCGATCTGGGGGCAGATAAATGATACTTGGGACAGAATGCTAGACTTGAAGACAGGAACATGAGTTCGATTGTTGCCTCAGACACTTACTAGCTGTGTGACCCTGGATAAGTCATTTAGCCTCTTTTGGCCTAGTTTCCTCAGTTTTAAAAATGGGAATAATAATAGCATCTACCTCCAGAACTGTTAAAAGGACCAAATGAGATCATATTTACACAAGCCCCCAGCAGGGGCTTTATCCCATTCTTTACCTCCTATTTCCTCCCTCTCTCCACATACATTTTGGAGAATTTTGGAGGATGAATGAGTTTTGTAGAAAAGATAATAATTTCTGCTTTGACTAGACTAATAGGTTGAAAATTATCTTCATGGAGAGAGAATCAGCAGGCAGATGACAAAAGATGACTGGATCTAGAGAAAAGAGGCCTGGATACAAAACTATGCATGCAAGTTATATGCCTCTGGATGACAATGGAATCCATTAGAGAGGAGGATCCAAAACAGGGCCTTGGGAGACAACCATATTTATTGGACAGGAGTTCCTTGATGACTGAGCAAAGAAGAAAACAATGAGCAAAGAGAACTAGGAGAGAGTAATGTAACTAGAACAATCAAAGGTCCAAGAGAGTATGGGGAGGGGGGGTCAAGAATGCCAATAGCTGTTATGGGAGTCAAAAAGAATGAGGACTGTGAAAAGGACACTGGACAGTGATATTAAAAAAAAATCATTCCTATCTCGAAAGAGAGTGGTGTGGGAAGAGCAGTAGCCAAACAGCAAGAGTAATAAAGGAATAAGAACTAAAGAAATGGAGACAATGAGATTAACGCTATCAGAAATAACCATTTCTTCAAGATTGACTAGTAGTAGAAGAGATTTAAAATATCAGGTTCAAAGTATGGCAGGATTAAGTGAAGATTTTTAACAAGGATACAGGAGACTTTAACACACTTGTAAGCAGCAGGACAAGAATCTATGAATAAGGAGTCTCGAAAATGACTGGGGGAAATCTCCCTGTCAAGAACAGCAATCAGAAGCACATGCAGACAGGTTATCCTGTGACAACAACCACCTCTTCAAGTAATCATTGAGCATTGGGGGGAGGGGGAGGCTTCTATGTGCTATGAACTGAACTGGATGGTGGAGAGAAAAAGACAAAGGAGGCAATAATCTCTAAATTCCCTAAGACTGAAAGCTGTTCTGTGAGAGAGAATGACTTGAGATAAGGATATCAACCAGAAGACTATTGCAGAGTTCTGATATGAGCTGATGAGGACCTTCACAAGTGTGGTGTCTACATCTGATGAGAGAAGAGGATGTATACAAGAGGCCTTAACATTTTAGAGTCTGAATAAGTAGGAGTGTAGCATTATCTGCAACTCTATTAGGGAAACTGGGAAGGGAGGGATTGGGAAGAAAAATGATGAGTTCTCTTTTGGATAAATAGTGTGAGATGTCAATGGGGCATCTAAATGTCCAAAAGTAAATGGTGATAGGAGGCAGTAGACCAGGAAAGAAGTGAGACATAGCTAAATAGATTTCTGAATTATTTGAATGGAAATGATAATTGGACAAATGGGAAATGCTGAGATTACCAAATGAGTGTACAGAGGAAGAAGAGAAGATGGCTTAGGACAAAGCCTTGATGTGTGAGCTAGAGGGAAATCAAGCAAAACAGACTAAAAATGAACCATTAAACTGTAGACCCCAGGGAGATCAGTGTCTTGAAAACTTAGCAAGGAAAGAAGATCCAGAAGAGAGATAGTATCAAAAGCTGCAGAAAGGTTAAAGAAGGATGAGAATCAAGAAAAGGCTTCTAGATTTGGCTATTAAGAAATCACTAGTAGGGTGGGATCTCATGTAAAGTGGGGATAATAACAGCACCTATCTCACAAAAAGGTTGTGAAGATCAAATGAGTTTATATTTATAAAACATATGGATGTTATATGAATGCTATAATTATTACTTTGGAGAAAGCAGTTTCAGAAGAATGATTAGGTCACAGAAGCAAAACTGAAAAGGAACAAGAAAAGAATGAAAGGATACACTGATCTTATGTGGGGAAGACAAGGGGATGTTCATAGGCAGCAGGGAAGCGGCCAATAGAAATGAGAAATACTGCTGATACTCAAATTTCATTCTATAGGTATCTCACTGCACAGGCATATAAATGATTGGATACTGTCTGGTGATTCTCTAATCTATGATAAGACCTCACATATTGTGATCATGATAAATATAAAATGGCCAAAAAAAATTACCACCATCAAATAAAATACAAAGAATAGAGCTAGACTGCTGATAGCTGATAATGGCGGTTCATTCTACTTTAATGGCCTTATATTGTAATGGGTATATATATTTATGAAGAACTGTTTACTAAATACAAAAATATATGCTAAATGTAGGGCTGAACAGGGGAAATGGGAGAAGTTAAGAAGAAACACATGCCTAAAAAAACTTAACCTAAGATACAACAGCAGGTTATCGGAACAGTCTTGATGAGTAAATCAACAACTGGGGACAGAAGGCTTTTTAAAAACCCAGTTTTTCAGAAACCATTACAGGGTTAATAAAGTAGAATCAAAGGCCATCTAATCCTAAAAACAAATCAACAATAATACAATTTACAGCATCCCATAGTTCCTCAAGTTTCTTCTTTATTATTTACAGGGATAGACAACTGATTACTTCTGGAAGTTGACCATTACAGTTTTGGACAGTCCTATAAGGAAATTTTTTTCTAAAACCTGCCTCAGTTACTTCCATCTAATGTTAATTATTCAACCTTCTGTGGACAAGCAAAACAAGGCCATTCCCTCGTCTATATGAGAGCCTTGCTATCCTCACCAAAGGTAGTCTCCTCTCTAAAATAAGCTATCTGCCCAATGGCTTCAACTGCTACTCAAGTGGCAATATACCAATTCTTTCACCTTCCCTTATATGTTTTTGTTTGTTTTTACCCAATATTTGTTTAATTAATGAAGTAATTAATTCCTAGGATTGATGAAAAATTCTCATGATCATCATCACCAACCAGTATTTTTAAGGCCTTCCATAAGCACAGAACTATCACAACTGTTTCAGAGTTAGGCTTTTTTTTTTAAGTGAAAAAGGAACTGCTGGTGTTCATACAATAGAAAGCTATATTTTAGTGGAGCATTTATGAGTTTTCTTCCAAAGAAGTACTCCCCACAACAAAATACAATAAAATACCTTTCTAGCCATCTCTAATCACAAAATTATATTTTGTTTTGCTCTGAATCATTGATTCTACTTGTGTAGGAACTCCCAGTGTGGAAATTTCTATGAAAGAAGTTACAAACTTTTCTGCACTTCTAATCTTGGACTTCAAGATATGCTAGCACATTGAGTTATCCTGGGTCAAAAAGTCAATCTGTCAAACTGTGAACTTGAATTAGGTTTTTCTATCCTACACATGAAAAATATAAACTAATAAAAGGACCACTTATAAAACTGTTCTCTGCTCAACTATATTCCTCTCTGCTTAATATTAGTGTCCAGTCAGATCCATTCTGTTGTCACCCTGTCCAGCTCCTCTTTATCAGATGTTTTATACATAACTACTATTTTAGGATATTCTATTATTTTTAAAAATTTCTATGATTTTCTATATAACCATGAATTTAAAGAAAAATACTAGTGACATAGTATTTCATAGTATCAAATGAAAACATTACTTGATCTGAAGTTTATCATTTTTGAAATACAGAGTAATCAGTATTTTATATCATAACATAGGAAAAAACTATAACATCAAGAATAAAAAAGCAGATCTTTGGCTAAAGCATTCTAAGACACAATTAACATGAAGTAGTGACATCTTAGAAATAACAGATCCTCTTCAACCATAAAGATCTTAAACTATAGCCCTTATCCAAGAAAAAACTAAAAATCCTAGAAAAAGAGCTTTGGGATTGAATGCATGAAAAGATCAGATAATTAATTATGTTTGATGGTGGTAAATGAAAATTGTAACCAAAAAAACTAAACCTTTACTAATTTATGAGTAAAAGTCTGAAGGCTCCATAAAACAAACTGATTATTTGTTGCTGATAATACAGAAGTCACAATATGAAACATGGATAAAGAAAAAGAAATCTTTTGGCGCTAGTTTATTAAATTTTTTGTATTTATAAAATACGGAGAAGTTAAAAATTTTAAATTCACATTTTTTCCTAATTTTATACAATACCATAATACTTATATCATTAACAAATGGTAATCTGTTATAATATCTAACAATAGACAAAATCACAAACAAGGATATAACAGCATAAGTAAAGTGGATCAAGCTGACCTGAGTATAGGGAGACCTGAGTTCAAATCTTGTTAGTCACTTAACACTGTATTTCCCCACGTATAAGATACGCCCTTTTCTGAAAAATTTAGGGTCTAAAAACCGGGAGCATTCTGTACAGCAGTTGTAGATTTTTAAATTTGTATTTCCCACTTTTTCGTTCTTGTTGTCGTTGTGCTCATTGTTTTGTATTTGTTACTGGTATATTAACTTACATTTTGCCACTTTCTGCTGAGAAATGGTTCAGAAAATATTTTCATACAGTGCTTAATTCAAGTTCAAAGTGATTTAGTTGGCAAAAGTGAATGGAAATTGTGCTGCTGAAGCTAAGTCTGATCCTTCTCCCAACTGAGAAAACAATACAAAGACTGGCTTTGGGAAGAAGAAACCCTACTGAAAACTCCACGGCCAAAGAAGGCCATGAGAGGCAAGTCAACCAAATGGCCTGATTTAGAGAGGGGAACTGAAGAGATGGATTGAAGAGCAAAGGGCAATTGGAATGCCTGTCCACGAAGATGGCAAAAATTGCTGCTAAAGAAGTGGCTGATTTCAAAGGAGGACACAATTGGTGCTTCAGATTCATGAAACAGAATGGACTAAGCATGCGTCCAAGCACCAGACTTGCCCCAAAAATGCCTGAAAACTATGAGCAGAAGGTCCTTGAATTTCATGATGAATAAAAGTTGAGTTCCCTAAGTTTATGTAATTCATTTTTTTTTTCAAATTTCAGGCCCCCAAATTAAGGTGCATCTTATTCGTCGAAGTGTCTTATACATGGGGAAATACAGCATTTCTTGAGCTCAGTTTCTTCATCTATAAAATAAGAATAACAACAGAATCTATCAATACAGAGTGGTTGTTAGTACCAAAAGAGATATCATAAATGAAACACTTTGCAAACTTTAAAATATTATACAAACTTATTATTCAAAGAAAACTATTTGAATATTTAAGGGCTAAGTCTTGGGGAAAACTCATGGAGTTATCAGAGTTTTGCAACAAAGACCATTTCTTTGATATTTTGCAATTTTAAAATGTGAAGTAAATAATATTTTACTGTGATATTACACAATTCTGTTAAAAATATTATAGCCAGGGAAGTGAGGTGGTGCAGTGGATAGAGCACTGGCCTTGGAGTCAGGAGTACCTGGGTTCAAATCTGACCTCAGACACTTAATAATTACCTAGCTGTGTGGCCTTGGGAAAGCCACTGAACCCCATTGCCTTGCAAAATCTAAAATAAATATATATATATATATATATTATAGCCACCCCCCCCCACAACATTTGATTCACTGTTCTCAGGGTACAGCTGCAATTAAAAACCTATTTTTTAAAATAAATTTAATTCAATAATTTTTTAAAAGATGAAATCCTAGGCGTTATAAGACTTAAAGGAGACCAGGGAAGCTAATAAGCAAAGATCAGGAGGAAGAGTATTCCTGAATGACAGCTGAAAAAATGTTCCGGTCAAGACCTAGAGTGTTTGTGGAACAGCCAAAAGATCAATGTCACTGGATCATATGTTGGGGGGTATGCTATAAGAAGATTTGGAAAGATGGGAGAGAGTTAAGCTATGAGGGTTTTAGTGCCAAACAAAATCATTTTGTTATTAGATCCTAGATCCTAAAAGGAGACCCTGAAGTTTAATGAGTAGGGATGTGACATGGTCAGACCTAGCTTCAGAAAAATCACTGTGATGGCTGAATAAGGAATGGGATTGAAGTGTGGAGAAGCTTGAGACAGTCAGACAGTTGCACCCCTACAACAACTCCACCATACCCAGGGCCAAACAGATGATTATAATAATCAAGGTATGAGGTGATAAGGGTCTACACTAGATTGGTAGCAATGTCAAAGGAGAGAAGAGGGAATATCTATATGTATGTGAGGCTATTCTTATTGAATTAATGACATAACAAGAACATTCTCAAAGATTGTATTGATATTAAAATATTAATTGTTAATTAATTAGAATATTAAAAAATTAATTAAAATATTGATATTAAGCATAAAGGTTGACAACTGCCTATGTGGAGTAGTAATACCCATAATTTTCCCTATTCTTTTGTTATTTTGCCCTTTTGGAACCTCTCGTATTATTTGTACATTATCAATCAAACTATGGGACAAAATAAACATAATTAAGTTAAGGTTCCTGAAAGAAATGGGAATTTGAATAGGACAGGAATTCAGGAGACAGAGATCATAAAGACTGTTCCAAACATAAGGATATATCATGAACAAAAATATGGAGGAGAGAACCTGCCAGTCATGTCCTGTAGACAGAATGTACCAGGTTAGGTATCTTATGGTGGAATACTGTATTTTAAGGAACACAAAGATAACCCTTGCAGCAACTAGTACCCCAAATGGGAAACAACGGGTGAAGCAATGGACAAATGGACATTGACAAAGATTATAACCATTTCCTAAGAATGTTTAACTAATGTAAATCAATTGCATAAAAGGGATCATAGTTTAAAACTAAAATATACAATGCAGACAATCTAATCCAACCTCCTCATTTTTTGAGAAAAGCAAAGACCCTGCTAAATGACTTCATTAATGTCATACACGTTTCAATTAGCAGGGTTGGCAATGAAATAATTCCAAACTCTTAATTCTAAAGTTCTTTCTACTGCACCAAAAACAAAAGAATGTAGAAACTGCTTCAGTCAACTAATGTTTGATCTCCTTGCCAAGCTAAGTGATAGAAGAGCCAAAGGCAATACTGGCAAAGAATACATGCTCATTTATAAAAATCTAACAGAGGACAACAGTGGAAGACTATGAGTACTACTGCCTCATAAAACAGTTAAGAGGCAATGGAGAGATGAACAGATTTTAAAGAAAACTTGTCAAGAGATCCAACCAGTAATGCCATCCAAGCACATTTAAAGATGAAACCATTAGTACACACAATAAAACTGGAAAAATTTCTGTAGAGCTTTTAGAATAGAAATCTTAAGTGAGAAAGGATAGAAATCTAGAAGCAATACAACCTTGTATTCTCTAAGAACATAACCTCAGATGTGCTGCATTTGAAAAAGCACATATGGCACAGGAAAAGCAGGTAGTAGTATTAGACCAATTAGTGACCAGGGAGGCTTAATGCTGGTAGCAATGAAATTTTGAAAGATGTAAAGGACTGATTCTCAAAATAATTGAAAGAGTGGAGATGTAAAAGGTTAGGAAAATTTCTCAGAGCTTGTTAACTAAATAAAAAGAGAGATGAAGCCATGTGTCTATATTTTTCCTCTCTATGAGAATTAACTTACGCATATTTATAGCACTATTGTTAAGTATCTAAGAAAGAAACCTGCAGGTTCTCATATATCAAATTTTTATTCCCATAATTAATTTACAATGTGAGAATACAAGTTCCAAGGTTCTCCTCCAACAAGATATGACAAAATCATCTTTTTTTAAAAGATGTAACAGAACTATAACTTTGCTCTACAGTTTACTTATTATCATCATCATCATTAAATGAGTCAGGAAACAGGGATATGTAAGCTCATACAACTAACATGAAAGATGTACCAAGTCTAAAGGGATTTCTTAGAGGTTCTCCGGGTGTCCCTGCTTCCAGGTTACTGTGCTAAATAATCCTAACTATGGGACAATGAAAATTCCCCTAAATGAAATTCATAATCCCTTAAAAGACTTCAGGCAAACAATTCCCACAGGAAAAATTAAGTCTACTATCCAGACTCTATCAGTCAGATGATGCAAATGAGTAGTGAACAGGAGAGAAGCAGACTGAGTTGCCCTTGGGCGCATTCTAAGTTTTTTTTTTTTAATGACTTTGTGTTTTTCTGAAACAAAGGCCTATCTTTTATAATATTAATAATCTTTTGGGGGGGCGGCTAGGTGGCATAGTGGATAAAGCACCAGCCTTGGAGTCAGGAGTACCTGGGTTCAAATCCGGTCTCAGACACTTAATAATTACCTAGCTGTGTGTGGCCTTGGGCAAGCCACTTAACCCCATTTGCCTTGCAAAAAAAAATAATAATCTTTTGGTTAGTGAGTCAGTCAACAAGCACATCTCAAGCATCTGCCATGTGCTATCATTATATCATCTTGTACAATCATCTGCCTTTTGGACATCACAAACTCAGCTCGTCCAAAACAAAACTCATCTTTCTTCTGAGACCCTCTCTTCTTGCCAAACTTCCCTAATATTTATTTGTCAAGAGCACTATAGTTCTCAGTCACCCAGGTTCTCAACCACAATGTCTTCTTGAATTTCTCTCTTATACCACAAAACCAATCTGTTACGTTTTGTCCTTTCTCCTTTCATAACTCTTGTACATATCCTCCTTCTCTCCACTGACACTTGCACTACTCTAGGGTAGGCACTTTGTAGCTCATACCTGGTCTATTGTAATACGGTTGGTCTCCCCCCCCACTCTGGTCCATTCTATACTCAGCTGTCAAAGTGAACTTCCTAAAGGAGGTTGAACCACATCCCTGTCTTCTACTCATTAAACCCCAATGGCTCTCTCTTATGTCCAGGTATAAATATAAGATCATCTGATTGGTTTTTAAAGTCCTTTACAAGCTGACTCTTTTCTACCTTTACAATCTTTTTTACACTTCACATGGGAAGCTTGATGGTGCAGGTGGGGTAGAGCACAGCTCTGAAGTCAAGGAGGACTTGAGTTTGAATCTAGTTTCAGACATTAGCTATGTGACCTCAGGCAAGTCATGTAACCCTAAAAACCTGGCATCCAGGGCCATCTCCAGTCATCCCGATTCAAATCTGGCCAATGGACCCAATTGGGCATAAAGTGAGGCTGGTGATTTAGCACAGCACTCTCTAATTCAAATTCAATTTGTCATCTCTCTGATGTCATGGTCTTCTTTGAAAATATAGGACAAATATCATTATTATTATTCACTTCACATACCCTGTGATCCAGACATTCACTTGCTTTATGCAACTTATCCATCTTCTGACTCTAAGCCTTTTCACTGGCTGTATCCATGACTGGGATTTTTTTTTTCCTGTCTCTTTCTCTTCATTAGCTTCCTTCAAGACTAAACATAAATCCCACAATCTGCAGAAGGTCTGTCCCCAGTTCTTCTAGCAAGTTTTCCAAGAAACAAAATTAGGGAAGACCCAAAAGTTGATAAAGAGATTTTATTATTGGCAATACCAAACTTTATATGAACCATTCAAGGGTCCTCATGATATCTAAGGCATGTCAAGACAGTGAGAAAGGAACCAAGAATGTTAGATTTATTGGTGTTATGGAAAACAGCCATACAGGATGGTGTATGATTTGCATTCATGTAGACAGTAATCAAATAACTAACATCACAGAATCACTGGGGTATAAATATATCATCTAGTTATACTACTTATTCGTGAATATATGTATGTGTATATACACATATATATGTATATATAAACACACATGTATGTATGTATGGATGGATGTAAGGAAGAGTAAGAGTGGCTCCTGATTTCAGGTTCAACTGGACAATCAGTCAATTGCTAGAATCCAGCAGGCAGATCAAATTAAACTAGTGACCAAATTAAAATTTTTAGAGCATGCACTGTGGAACTTGTACTCTCACATTGTAAAAACTTTTTTTTTAAATGCCTTTACACTGTTCAAGGTACAAGAGCAAGTTTATCAATAATTAGAAATTCTATAGGTATCATCTAATGATTGTGAATTAATTCAAATTATCAATATCTGACATTTGGGAATTTTATTATTTGGCTGAGTCAGTCAGCCAAAGATAAACAGAAATTTTGTTGGGTTTTTTTTTTTGGCATAATTCTACCACAGAGGAGAAAACAAGAGAAATACCAAACTTTTGATTTATGTATGGATTTTTTCTGGTTTCCTCAAAAACATGAAAATTGTTATTCTGTTAAAAGGTAACAAATATGGAACAGAATCATTGTGATGAGAGAACTGTGGCAATAAAGTCCCCATACTGTCACTAGCAATTGGTAAAGGGAGTTGAAAATCCTAGCTACCTGAAGGCTGTAGAACTCATTTAAACCTGTGTGTTTACATAATGAGGAACACTATTTGGTAAAGAACTTGACCTTTTTTTATGTCATGAACCTGTTCAGAATAACAACTTTAAATCCATAAAATAAAATAAAATACACTGGAGTGTCAAGGAAACAAATTATATTAAAACACAACTATGTATCTATATGTATATACATATATGGGGTCTCAGTTGAGGAATTCTTATTGTATAGTGTCCCAACTTTTAAATACTTAACTATATTTATATAACTATTTATATTTCATATATTTAATAAATAAAATATATTTAACTGTAAATATTTATACAAAATTATACTCAATTATGCTTAATTATGTTTAATATATTTATTAAATAAAAAGAAAATATATTCCACTGCAAATATTTATATATTTATCTATCTTTAATTTATTAAATACATAAAATAAAATGTATTTAACTATAAACGTTTGTATAACTATATTTATCTTAAATATATTTATCAAGTACATAAAATAAAATATATTTAAGTGTAAACATTTATAGTTAAGTATTTAAAAGTTTAGACACCATACAAGAAGGGAAGGGAGTTCAGACTCAGTAACCGGGACAAAGTTTCTCTTCAGTTCATTAGTCCCGGGAGTTCCTTCATCCCGGATCCCGGTCCTGGGCTTGGTAAATAAAGGCTTTCAAGTGGGGGAGGCAGGACTACGGGGCGAAACCGGGCCAGCAGGAGCACCTCGGACCCGTGAACACCTTCGGAAGAGCGCTGGGGTGGGCTGGCCGGGTTCCCGCGCGGAGACCCACGGAGACCCGCGGAGACCCACGCACCCCCACACCTGGAGGCAAGGACGCGCGCGCGCACCTGGTGCCCAGACTCCCTACACCTGCACAACTAAGGCCACACGGACGCGCGCCCCCCACACGTCCCCCTCCGGCCTCTCACCCGGCTCCCGGAGGTCCGGCGGCGGCTCCAAGGGGCTCAAGGCGGGCCCCGGCCCGGCCCGGCCCGGCCCCGGGCTCTCTCGCCTCAGGTAGTCCTCGAAGCGCACCTGCCGACCCCCCGCGCCGCCGCCGCCCAGCCCCCACAGGCGGTTGGCCGTGACCCGCAGGAGACGCCCCCCCTTGCCGGTGAAGGAGCTGAGGTAGTCCATGGCGGCGCCCGGGGCCGGGGGGCGCCGCCGTCGCGGGGCGAGCCCGGGCCGGGCCCAGGGGGCCGGAGAAGGCCGAGGACGGGAAGCGCCGCGAGCCCCGCGCCCGGCGGAGAGGCGGGGGCCGGGCTGGGACTGCGGGCCCGGGCGGCGGCGGCGGCGCAGGAAACTCGGCCGCGGAGGGGGCGGAAGAGGCAGAAGTTGTCGAAAAAGTTTTTTAATTGTTGTTATTACCCGCCCAGTTCCAGGCGCCGCAGGGGCCTGGGCTTCTCTTTTAAAGGGCCCGCGTCCCGCCCCGAAAGTTCCGGGAACGGGACTGGGCCAGAGAGCTGGGCGAGCCAATAGGACGCCGCGCACCTTCACGGACCGCTTCCCCTCCCCCCCGCCCCGGCCGAGTGGAGCTGCCCGGACTCCGGGGGTCTGCGCTCCGGCCCCTCCCCCTCCCGAGTCCGACAGGAGGCCCCGCTCCGGCCCCGAAACTCCAGCCTGCCGGGGTTGCAAGCACAGGCCAGAGTCGCTCCTCTCCCGAGACTCCAGCCTGCCTGGGGTTTGCAAGCACAGGCGAGAGTCGCGTCTAGGAGAAGGCGAGGCGGCCCCGGCCAGTCTCTGCATGAACTCCTAAGACTCGAAGTAAAAGCTTCAGGGAACTATGGCAGGGCACGTCGAAGCCACGCACTAAGGACTAAGCTGATCAGAAACACTTACTAATAAGCTGGGTTCTTAAAGCAGTAATCATTATACATCTCCGCAGTATATTCAGATTAATGTGAAAAGACATTTTTTAAATGTTAACCTGCAAAAATCTAATTTTGTCAAGTATCCCGCTAGGGGATGCAACCCCATTCAATCAGAAATATGTAATAGGTTCGTCTCTATTGTTCAATTTGAGGAGTTTCTAGTCTTTTCTCACCATTTATGTAACTGAGGTTTTATTTTATTTTAAACTTAAAATCTCCTTGTTTTTTAACAAAAGGGAAAGTGTCCTGCCCCCAATAGATTTCAAGGGGAAAAAAAGTTTTTAAATTTCAAAAAAGATTTTTAAAACCATGTAGTTGTTATGCTCTTGGAGGCCGTGCCAGCCAAAAGCAAATTCTGGCAAGTCCTGCCAAGCTGAAAAAGTTAAGAACTTCAGCACGCTGAAAACCACCTGAGACCAGTCTCTGAAAACAGATGCTCATCAACAGAAGGATGAATGTCTTCACCCCCAGTGCTAAGGTGTGTGACGGGGGCTTAGTTTTGTTCATGTCCTTTTGTCTGGTCCCCTTTGGCAAGCCCATGGACACCTTCCTTCTCAAGGACCTATTAAAGTCAAGCATTTGTTAAGTGTCTGCTCTTTACTTTGTAGCTGGGTTAGGTTCTGTGTGTACAAAGAAAAAAACAAAAGCAGTTACTGGCATCAAGGACCAAAGAACTTTACAAGATCTATATACAGGATCAATTGGAGATGATTTCAGAATGATGTTTTTAAGAATATAAAAGAAACCACAAGGTATTCCAAAGAAAACTAATTATATGCATTTAATTAAATTGAAATTAATTATGTTCCTTTGTGTGCATATACTTATCAAAATATTAACCAAAAAAAAAAAAAGGTTCAGGGACCCCTGGTGTGGAGGAATTGAAATCTAAGCTGTGAGAAGGAACTCACATCTGAAAGTTCCAAAGTTGTTGATGTCACAGAAGTCAAAAATATGGACATAGGAGCTTGCATCTAGAATTGGAAGGGATCTCAGAAGCTGAGGGAAGGGAGGAGGGCAAGGTTTTATTTATTAATTTATTAATCTGCTACAAAGTGACAGAAAGGATGCTAAATGCTTTACCAAGAGTATCTTATTTGATCCTCCCAACCATTCTGGGAAGTGGGTATTATTGTTGTTGTTATTATTGTTGTTATTATTACTATTACTAACTATTACCCCTTTAACAGCTGAAGAAACAGAGAAAGCCCAAGGTTAAGTGTTTGAGGCTGAATTTGAAGTCAGGTCCTGATTCCAGGTCCCAGGCTTTTAGCCATCTGAGTCCAGAGAGGCTGTGACTTCCTTATAGTAACTGAAAAAAATAAATGTTCTAGGCAGTTCAGTCAAGAAATTTTGATTTAGTTTGGGCATTTTTTTCTTATTAATGTACTGTTTTCCAACTGATTAGGTCTTTCAACCTTCCATACTATGTGTACTGTGAACAGAATTCCATGAAAAAAAGTTAGTGATATTCCCTGTGAAATACTTGTGTGGAATGTACCTCAAAGTGTTGCCCAAAAAAACAACAATAAAAAAGAAGTAGCTAGTCAAAGATTTTAATAGCCAGGTATGTTTCAAAACCTCTTTAGGCTTTGCTTGTGGGGTATTAATATATTGAGAGATGAATGAAAGATCAAGAATGTGGCTGGGAAATTATGGATCTTCTGACCTAGGCTTAATCTTTGTCCCTTTGAATGCCAGCAAGACTAAGTTTTCTCCTTGGGAGAAATGTGGAGTTTGGAGTTGGAACATCTGCTTCATAGTTATTAGATGAATAACCTCTATATGAAATAATGACCACCATGTTTAGCCTACTTTTCAGAGAGTTAAAGCTGGAGGCATAAAATGGATCACAGGTTCTTTCTAAGCATGTAATTGCAGTATCTGCCAGATTTACTGGGGGAAATATTTTATTCCAAATTCTCTTACTATGTCCTTTAATTATCTTTGCTTTGAATCAGTGAAAATGTTTGTTCAGTTGTTAACAGTATTGCTAGTGGCTCTATAGTGGATTTGCACCTATAATATAGATTAAACTCTGGTAAACTGTCTCCAAGGGATCTACTCACCCTGCAAGCTGAGGTGCCTCAGGTGCAATATGTGTAACTGCAAAAAAACAAAGCAAAACTGGAAGCAACCTAAATATTTGATTATGGGGAATAGTTAAATTTTGGTAGAGAATTTTAATGAAATACTACAATGCAATTAAGATAACTAGTATGGAAAATAAAAAGAAATCATGAATTACTCCCTGGATTTCTCATTAGCAACCTTATTTACCAGAGAAGTCATGCCTTAGGCCTAGATTTCAGAATCTCTCATACTGCTCTACCTTGTCCCCCCAACCACCCATTGTCAGTTATTTCAATGCTCCATGAACTGGCCACAGGAATGCTCTTCTTCCTGTCTTACCTCTCTCTCTTCAGTTGTCTTGCCACTTATTTGTGTTCTTTATGCCCTCTCCCCCTTCCTGTTTTCAACTGTAATCAAATCTGGTTTTTTTGTCATAGCTACAAGGGAGGGTGTGTCAGTCCATTTCACCAGGGGTCCACTCACTACCCCTACAACTTTCCAAACTATGAATATGCATCCCAGGGATCCATCTAATACCTCTATGCTTTCACACACACACACACACACACACACAACACACACACACACACACCACTCCCCCCCCACATTGAAATGTAAGATTCTTCCAAAGCAAGGATTATAGTATTTGCTTTTGTGTCTGTGCCCCCAATTCTCAGGATTGGGATAAACACATTCTTAGAATTTAAGGAATGCCTTTTCATTTATTTGTCCATTTAAATAATAGAAATCAAAAAAGGTAGAACCAAAAGAACAGGGAACATAATTATGACTATAAAGATGAAAATTATTTATGAAAATTATTTGTGTGACAAGGGACTGGTGAATGTGTAATTCATTTGGTTTAAAAATGTAAATGCACAGTTAACAGTAATCCTATATAGTAGCTTGTAATGATGATCAGTATTTAAGTTTTATAGAAAATATTTTTTTTAAAAAGTGTGACAATTGGAGCTATGGAAATAGGCTTATTTTCCTCTTCTTAGACCCCAAATTTATGCAATATATATATATATATATATATATATATATATATATGCATATATATATATATATATGTTTCCAAAAACATCCCAGATCCTCAGAGACAGTGTTCATAGGTTGTGTCTGTCTGTATATTTCAGAATCCCATATTTGCTTTTCAACTTGTTGTACTTGATTAAAGTTAAACATTTAGCCACTGCAATCTTTTATTAAGAAAAGTGGAAAAGTACAAGTTAGAGTCCAATAATTAACTATTATTTACCATAGAACCCATCTTCTACCTAAGTTGTCACTTCTGGGTAACCAATTGATATAGGGAATGAGTTTCCACAAATTAATGAAATAAAAAGTTCAGACTAAACAACAAATGCAGGGGGTGGCTAGATGGCGCAGTAGATAGAGCACCGGCCCTTGAGTCAGTAGTACCTGAGTTCAAATCCTGTCTCAAACACTTAATAATTACCTAGCTGTGTGGCCTTAGGCAACCCCATTACCTTGCAAAAGCCTATAGATAGATAGATATATTTTCAAATATATTATGTCCCTAACTTCCCTCTCTGCTACATTCCAAACCCAACCCACCAAGTTTTAGTATTTGTTTGTATACTTTCTTCCTTCTGGTGTATAAATATTACTGATGGGGAGCATTTTGGGAGCCACTTTCTCTTCTCTAGTCTTTTCCACTGACTATTCCCACACAGAAACTCTCAGAGTCAATTCTTTTCATTTAAGGATATATCAGTAGTGAACACTGAATAGAGAACAGCTTTACAAGAAAGAGGACAAAATAAATGATTTCTTTTCCTACTTCCATATATGGCAAGTATACAAATTAGGACCTTTTACAACAGCAGATGAAAAACCAAACACGCTCAATTGAGCTACAGGAATACTTTTGATTTAATGATTTTTAATGACCTGTTAATTAGTCTCCCTATTCCAGTCTTTCCCCTCTTCAATCCATCCTTCACACTGTAGCCATGATAATTTGTTAAAATTGAGGTCTCTTTCTTGCTCAAAAATGTCTAATTTCACTCTATTTCCTCTAAGCTGAAGTACAAACTCTTCAGCATGGTATTTAAAGCCTTTCAGAATCCAGCTGCAATTTACCTTTGCAACCATTTTTCACATTCTTCCTCTTTCATACACTCCACCCTCCAGCAGAATCTTATCCTTAAGCAGTTCCCCCATCTTTTGCTATTCTCTCTGGCTTCTCTGAATTTGTACAGGGAGTCCCACATCACTCAAATGAAATCAGCTACCTCTAATTAATGAAATCTATTCTTCCTTTCAATACCCAGCGCAGGACTTTGACATTTTCTCAGTTTAAAGTAAACTCTCTTTTTAAATTTTCCTAATTTGCCTTGTCTGAATCTTTCCTTTGCTCTTTTCCTTTTGCTCTTTTCTATCTATATGTGCTGACTTGTAGGTGGGACATCTCTCCTAGTACCTCTTTGAGGGCAGGACCTGTGCTATTGTTCATGTTTACATGCAGTAGAGTACATTTCACAAACAAGCACTTACTAAAAGGATTGGTTTTACTGGTATAAAAAGGGGATGATGAATGTTCAGAGCAATATCAACTGATGCAAATCCTCATGTGAGAAAGGCTGGAAAGTCTGTTGTCATAAGAGCTGGGATGACCAGTATGTAATGGAAGTCCTTTAGAAAGACCTTCAAGAACATGTAGCTTTAAGTAAATGTTTCTGATCTGTTTCCAGTGGGGTTAGGAGGCTGCTTTCAATTGGCTGCAGAGATGAAACTGGGTGGGGATACCTTAAAAAAAAAAGATTGATCAGAGTCCTAGCCATTTTCTCTTTGGTGTTTTAACCTTAGTTTGACTCCATTGGTGGTAGCTGGATAAGAGATATTACTGTAGGGAGATAGAGTCCTTGGGGCTGACATGTGGGCTTGTGAAATAGGCCTTGATACTGGATCTCTTTATTTGATCTTTTCTATTTTAGGTAAAGTGACTGGAAACCACAATCTTGAAAGTTTCAAAATGACAAGAGAAAGAACCTCAAGGAGCCAACAAAGATCTGGGCAACCCAGAGTGCCAGTCTCAAGGTTCTAGCAGCCAGCAGTTTACCTAAGGAACAAGGAATAATCCTTTAGAATAATTCTGACTAATTCAAAATCATTGCTGCATTTGGATAGGAACTTGATGGAGCCAAAGTTATATAGAAATTGTTATAAGTGTAATCTCACTTACTCCAAAGATTTAGGTGGTATAGTGGAGAGTATGATATCAGGAGGAAAGGGAGAATGAAGTATGTTTATAATTTTATTATTTCCATATCTTTGAACTAAATGTACCTTTGTAAAACTCTAATTTATGTTAAGTGACAAAATGAAACTGAGGTACTACCCATTGGTCCCAAACAGAGTTGGAGGATCAAGCTAATAGCATTAGATTTGTTTTAGATCCTTACTTGTTTTTGAGTATCTTCAGGTCAAAAAGTTTGATTTACAGGTATTGGTTTACTCTGGGCAAGACATTACATTATAGAAAACAAGGGTACAAAGATTTATTTTAGGATTTTCCCTCAAGGAGTTTCCATTCTAATGGCAGGAATAGCATGAATTTAAATAACTATGATCAGTGAAATAACTATGGGATCAGTGAAAAGGAAAGACAAGGGCAAAGTACCATGAGAAATTTAATGGAAGTAATCACTCTCAATGAAGGCTTAAGGGGTAGGATAATGTTTGTGATAATACATTTTATCTTGAAGGGATTAAGAGACTTGAGATTTTTATTGGGTATGGGTGGAGTTCATTCTAGATATAGAAAGAAAAAGACAAAATGGGGGTGGAGGGGGAAAATGGTAATCTTATTTGGTTGGAACCTGGAGTACAACAAAGAGAACTGTATGAGATTAAGCTAGACATGAAGGTTAGATTTAATTTCTAGGTCTTTAATGGAAGGTTAAGAGTTTCTATTTTGTTTGGTAAAATAGAAGCCATTGAATGGTTTTGAGTAGAGAAATAAAAAGACCTGGACAAAATATTATGAAGATTATTTGAATAGCTATGTGGAAGATATATTAAAGAGGGTATAAGGCAGAGGTAGGAAGGTTAATTAGGAAATTATTACAATTCTCTAAGAAGAGATAAGGGCTAGAAACTAAGATAGTTATAGTGAGAGATCTGAAGTGACCAGTTAAAATTATGTGAAGATCAAATCAATAAGACTTGGAAACTTGATGACTAAAATGCATACTTTAAAGATTTTCTAGTTTTATGTTCTCTATTGAACCTTAGCTAAGATTTTGAGTCAGTGTTGAGAAGTTTTAAAAATATAGATTTGTTGTTATTAAGCAATCAGTAAATGCATGTTCATTTGTTTTAACCTTTTAAAAAAAATGACTTTTTCAAGTGGTTGCCTATATTATTTACTACTTCCTGGCCTTCCTAGCTTGCCAAATCCTTCAACAGTAGCTACCACATTGTTTTCATTACTTGTAGAAAATTTCTTTCAGAGGACCTTTAAATATGAAATTTAAAAAAATGAGATTCAAACTATATCACACAGATAACATAACACAAACTATATCACATAAAAATGAGATTCCAACAGATAATACATATCAGAGAACCTAAGAATTTGAGTGAAAGTACATTTAACTAGAGAGAAATTTGAAAAAGATTTCATGGAAGTGGTATAGGATAGAGAGAGATTAGAGTTGACGCCTGTATACATGGTGTCAACATATGAACATTTGGTATTAATCATATATGGATTAGTTTATGCAACAAAATTCAAACTGAACAAGAAGACCATTAGTTATTAGCAGTGTGACTTAAACTCTTATTTAGAACATCAAAACCAGAGTACACTGACAAAATCAGAGAAGAATGAGTGATTTGGTTCTGAGAGGACTAATTTGTATTGTTTAATACTTTCTCATTTATATCTGACTTGATGCTAAATGGATTTTTAGAATAAAGATTTGTTTTTTTATTATCAAAAAACTGTGATTACTTCTTTGTTGTAGGTGTCAGCCTAAGATAAAATACCTATAGCTGCTTGCAAGTAACTAAATTATTTCATAGATTCATTTAAGGAATATTTACCTAATGCTTTGCAAATATGATGTAAAGTATAGTGCAGGTACAAAGACAAGAAAATACTAAATATGGAAAATCATCTAAGCATATTAAGCTCCTATGAGGACTAGCAATAAACTAAGTAATCAAGAAGTTTATTGTGGAAATGACCTCTCACCAAAATTTTCATCCCAATAATTCACAGCAAGAGATTATATAAAATTATTTTCAATATTTGTTTAGTAGTTGTCCTTTGATATTGAAGAAGACTGTGACACCAGGGAAGTGATGTCAAGACATGCAAATATACTGATTAAAGTGAGGGTCATTCTCACTATCCCATGTGAGCCTTGAAGCCTGATATAGTCAGGATGGAATGGTTGGAGATCGATGGGAGACTTTGACCTTTTAAAGTCAAGTCTTTTCCATATCACTGAGGCTCTTGCAGTAAGGTACTACTATCTAATTGTTAGTAATTTTATTACAATCTTTCATTAGTAGAGTCAAGCTAACCTATCACTTGATGGGCTAATTACAGGAACCTCAATGCTTTCTAAAGCACCAGCCCTTCTCTTGGGGCAAATCCATTCCAGGGCAACCCTGCCCTGCACGAAGAAAAGAGAACTCTCCCACTGACTTTCCTGGGATTGAGTGTTACTTTACTGGACACTTAGAGGTGCCCATCTTTGCCACTTGGGATTCCAGGGATCTGGAAAGGGTAACAGATGCCATCTCCCTTCTCTTCAAAATGATTTTGTTCTATCTCTTAGGACCAAGTCACTCATGTTCAATGCAATGGTCACTAAACTATTTACAAAATCTCCCTCCCTTCCTTCCAGAATGTTCTATATCTTAAGACCAACTGATCTATGTTCAATGCAATGGATACTAAACTATTTACAAAGAAATGACGTTTGAAGGAATCTAAATTTGCTATTATTTATTAAGTCCAGTGAGTTCTTAAATATTTTTAGCTAAAGCAGTTGGTAGTTTCTTGCCTTTCAATATCCATATTCTAGAAGAATATTCTTAGAATGTACTATGAATTCAGCCCAAGGGCCTAGGGTTCCCATCTGAAGATAAAGGTAGGCAGACTCTGGAATGAGAAAACTGACTTTGGTACACTAGTGTGTAGCATTCTGGTGATATCTTTTTAAACTTAAATCTGGACATGTTGGGAAAGAAAATAACCTAGAATCATCCACTAGGCAGAAGAGTGGGAGATGGGATTAGGGCCATCCTTCTCTGGACATTGTTCTCCTGTCCCAATCAATCTGAGACTTTTGTAGGTAACTGTTGCTAAAAAAAAATGGTGATTGGTATTAAAGGGGCTCTCATTCCTAATTCCATTCTACCTCTTGCCCAGTTTCAAGAAAAAGAGATAGGGTTACCTTCCCTAAGCCACCCCCCCAAAAAATCCACAAAACCCAAACAGTCCTTTATTTATAATGGTTTACCTTTTGAGTCCATTCTTTCCCCCCATCCCTCATAAACATTATTGTGCATGTCCTCTCTATAGTTAAAAACAGAAAAAAAAAAATCACACAGCAGCCAAATTTTTGTCAAGCATGACTAATGGCAGCGGTAGAGAGTTAGAAAGAATTCTTGACCCCTTTAAAGAGATGACACACCTTACTCTTGATTCAGCAAGCTGAGGTGCAGTGAAGTAGGTAGACACTGGTCCCATTTAGATTGTTTCCATAAGTAAGAGGGACATACCATAATCATAATGCTAGGCTGACCTTATTAAGGTCAGTGCTAGGCAAATGCAAACATTCCATTAACAGGAAAGTGAATATCATTATATATGAGGAGGGTGAGGAGGGAGGGAGGGAGGGAGGGAGGGAGGGAGAGAGAGAGAGAGAGAGAGAGAGAGAGAGAGAGAGAGAGAGAGAGAGAGAGAGAGAGATCAGGGAGAGGGTCCTGATTCAAACACAAGTCAGAGAAGCCCCAGTTTCCTATGGAGTACTCCTGCGAAACCTACTGGAGAGATACTCTGCAGGTTATATGAATAAATTTCTTGTTTTTAGTTAATTGAACACTGTCTTCTTATAATTACATGTAATTCAGGTGGCTTGTAAATGGGGGAAAAAAGACAAAATTGTCAGAAAGGAAGACAAAAAGAACCCCCCTTTCTTTCCTTTTACCATCCTTTCCTTGAAATAGACCAAAGGAACAAAATGCTCTGCAAACATAGCCTTTGAATTTTTTTAGCATGGCTTATGAAGATTTAAAATACACCAAAAGTCCAAAAGATAAGGGGGCTTGATTACTAACAATACTATCTTCGTAGAGAATGTAAGCTCATTGAGGGCCTGGACTGCTCTTTAAATGAACCTAACACAGCAATTTGAATATGGAAAGTAGGACAAATGCTTGCTGAAATTGTTGAATTTGAATATGATTTTTTCTTTAATGAATGAAAAATAGATGTACAATTATTCATAGTGGGTCAAAATTAAGTTCAGTGTATTAGTAGTTCTCTCTGTTGCTGTTTCTACCTTCTAAAAATAAAACTGTCAGAAAAAGTCACCAAATCAAGAATTTACCAAATCCTATTTTTATTAGAAGAATTAAACTTCAAATAGATTACCAGATAAGTGGTATTTATTTAGCTCTTTATTAGTTTTATAATGAATATTTAAGAAGGTGACTTCTGGCTGGGTCATTTGTTGTTCAGAAGTTTCAGTCATGTCTGACTCTTTGTGACACCTTTGGGGATTCTTTGGCAAAGATATGGAGTGGTTTTGCCATTTCCCTATCTAGCTCATTTTAAAGAGGAGGAACTGAGGGAAGCAGAGATAAGTGACTTGACCAGGGTCACATAGCTAGTAAGTCAGATATAAACTGAGGTCTTCCAGACTCCATTGCACCATCTAACTGCCCTAGAGCTGGGTCATTCTTTGGTATTTATCAATTAACTTTTTATTTTAAAAGTGGGGTAAAAAGAATCCTGTAGTGTCTTTTCCCTATTCTTTAACCAATTCTGTTCTTGGTTCTTTATATTAAAGGGAAATGGTAACAGCAGACATATTAGGACAGATCTCTTCATTCCTTGACATGATTTTTGGTCTTCAGTTCTGTATTTTTCATTTACATTAATAAGGGACAAGCAGACCCACTTAAGACACCTCAGTTTCTGTAGTATGCTTTGCATCAACTTCATTATGCTACATTTAACACAAAGAAATCAGGGTGGAAAGAAAGGTTGATAAGGATCCATATGATAGAAGTTGAGTTTCCTTGCCTACAAAATGGTTTTCTGCCAGCAAAATAGTAGTTATTATTTAACTAGCATATTTTTACCTTGTGAATGTCATTAATAAGTCAGCATGATTTTGATGACTGCTAAAGCTTCAATTCTCCATTAAATACCTACTCATTGTAATATAGAGGTATCCTGGAGTTCTTGAAGGTCATGGCAGTAAAGTCCCAGGGTATGGTAGGTTGGTGATGATAAGTAAGGTGGTTCTGAGGTTATTTAGTTTAACTTGTATCTATAAAAGAATTTCCTCTTATAACATCTTTAAATACAATTGAAGGCCTATGAGAAGGAATTTGAGTTCCTTTCAAAGGTTCACCCTTCAATTTTAAGGTAACTCAAATTTTTAGGAAAATTTGCTTTTTTATTAAATCTAAAACTGCTGATCTTTAACTGTCATTCATTGCTCTTAATTTTGTACCATGGGCCTAAACAGAACAAATCTTTTCCCTCATTTTCATGATAACTCCTTAAATAATTACTTCATGTTTTGTATATGTATTTTTTTTTCCTGCAAGGACCAACTTAACTAATGAAGGAGGATCATCAGATGATTAAAAAAACTAGCCATAGCAAATCATGAAGATTGTGATTAGTCAATAAACATTTAATTTCCTACTATGTGCTAAGCATCGTGCTAAGTGCACATATATTTATATATATGTGTGTATATATATACACATATACATAAGTTTTAAGGGCAAAAGACAGTCTATGATCTCAAGGAGCTCTCAATGTAATCAGGGAAATCACATGACCCTGATCAAATACAGAAAGATAAACTACCTAGATTAACAAAAGAGGAAATATAATATCTAAATAAACCTGTCTTAGAAAAAAAGTTGAATATAAATAATCTTCCTAAGACAAAAGTATCAGGACCAGATGGATTTATGAATGATTCTACCTATCATTTAAAGATAAACTAATTAAATATCAAATAAATTATGTGAAAAAATAGGCAAAGATAAAGTCCTACCAATCTCTTTTATTTTTTTAGGTTGTTTTTTTTTTTTGCAAGGCAATGGGGTTAAGTGGCTTGCCCAAGGCCACACAGCTAGGTAATTATTAAATGTCTGAGGCTAAATTTGAACTCAGGTACTTCTGACTACAGGCCAGTGCTCTATCCACTGTGCCACCTAGCTGCCCAATAGTCTCCTTTATTGAAACAAATATAGTGATAATACATAGACCATAAATTTATAGATCAATTTCAATAATGAATATGGATGTAAAAATCCTAAATAAAATATTAGCTAGAAGATTACAACAATATATCACAAAGATTATGTCATTGTGACCAAGTGAGATATCAGGAATGTAGGAATTGTTAAACATAAGAAAAACTATTAACAACTGATAATATCAATAACATAAAAGTAACAAAAATCATAATTATATCAATAGATGCAGAAAAAGCTTTTGACAAAATACAACATTGATTCTTTTGAAAAGACTTGAAAGCATAGGTATAAGTGGATTTTTCCTTAAAATGAAAAGAAACAAGGATACCTATTGTAATTAATTCAAAATTGTATTTAAAATGCTAGTAATATCAATAAGAAGAAATATAAATTCAAAGAATTAGAGCAGGCAATGAGATAATAAAACTTTTTGCAGATAATATAATAATATGCTTATGAAATCCTGGAGATTCATCTAAAAAGCCAGTTGAAATAATGAATTATTTTAGCAAAGTAGCAGGATAATAAAAAAAAACTACATAGAGCATTAGCATTTTTAATATAAAGAAAATCTTACAAGAAGAAATAGTAAGAGATGTCTCATTTAAAATAACCCTAGATAACCCTAGCATAAACTACCTGGATATGTACCAAAACAAACCCAGGTACTACATGGATATAACTTTGAGATGCTTTTTATACAAATAAAGTCAGATTTAAATAACTGTAGAAATATTAATTGTTCATGATGGGCAGAGCCAATATAATGAAAATGGAAATTCTAGCTAATCTATTTAAGTGTAATCCTAATTAAATTGCCCCAAAATTATTTTAATTGAACTAGAAAAAAAATAAATCATTTGGAAGAACAAAAGGTCAAAAGAATTAATGAAAAAATATAAAGGAAGAAGATTTAGCAGTATGAGATCTTAAACTGTATTATAAGGCAGTACTTATCAAAATTATCTGGTACTGGCTAAGAAATAGACAGGTAGATCTATGAAACTGAGTGGATACATAATACACAGTACTGAAAAAAAAAAAAGAAAGGGGGCAGCTAAGTAGCACTGTAAAGAGAGCACCAGTCTTGGAATCAGGAGAAACTGAGTTCAAATGTGACCTCACACACTTAATAATTTCCTTGGGCAAGTCATTGCCTTGCAAACCCCCCCCCCCCAAAAAAAATACACAGTAGTGAATATTTGGAAAAAGTAAAGATTTAAGCTTTTGGAGTAAGAATTCACTATTTGATAAAAATTGTTGGGAAAACTGGAAAAGAGTGTGGTATAGAACAATAAATTATGCCATTTACCAAGAGAAGGTCAAAATGGATTCATGACCAAAAGTGAATTGGAAATACATGAAACATATTACCCTAAGAGATTCATGCATAGGAGAAGAATTTATAAATAAATAAGAGATAAGAGAGCTAATATGAGATGTAAAAATGGATAATTTGGATTATATTAAATTAAAAAAGTTTTTGACCAAACAAGCTATAGTAAATATTAGAAACAAAGCAGACAATTGGGAAAAAAATTAAACACTTTCAGATAAAAGTCTCATATATACAGAGAATTTTGTCAAATTTATAAGAATGTTTGAATAAGCAGTTTTTGGATAAAAAAAATCAATGATGCACTCACACTTAATAGTCATGAAAAAATGCTCTAAATCATTATTGATTAGAGAAATGCAAATTGAAACAATTTTGAAGTATCATTTCACACCTAACAGACCGACTAAAATGATAGAAGGGGAAATGACAAATGTTGGAACAGATGTGGAAAAATTGAGACACTAATACACTGTAAATGGAACTGTGAACTAATCCAACCATTTTAAAGAGCATTTGAGAATTATAACCAAAGAGCCCAAAGTCACCATTAGATCTGATTCCCAAGGTAGTCCAAGAAAAGGGAAAAGAACTTAGATGTTTGGGGGGGGTTTTGTTTTTGTTTTTGCAAGGCAATGGGATTAAGTGACATGCCCAAGGTCACACAGCTAGGCAGTTATTATTAAGTGCAGTGTCTACGGCCGCATTTGAACTCAGGTCCTCCTGACTTTAGGGCTGGTGCTCTATCCACTGTGCCACCTAGCTGCCCCAGAACTTATATATTCTAAAATATTTATTGAAGCTGTCTTTGTGGTAGGAAAGAACTGGAAATTGAGGGAATGCCTATTAATTGGGGAATGACTCAACAAGTTGTGATATATGATTGTGATGGAATACTCCTGTGTTATAAAAAATTAGGAGCAAGTTGATTTTAGAAAAATTGGGAAAGATGCAAATAAAATAATGAAGAGTGAAATAAGCAAAACTGAAAGATTTTAAATATAGTAACAGCAATGTTGTTTGAGGAATAACTATGAACAACTAAGCTATTCTGAGTATTATAAGTATTCAAATCAACTACAAAGGACCTATGAAGGAAGATGCTATCTACCTCCAGAGAAAAGACTGATAAATAGAAGTAAACATAATATGATTTTACATATATAAATATATGTATATATGAAATATGCATATATATATGAATTTGTGTGTCTTATATGTATCACATATGCTATATATCATATAGTGGTCTTTTCTAGTGCAGAGTGGGGAGGGAGAGACAATTTGAAACTTAAAATGTAACAAAAACATTAAATTTAAAAAACCTGTCCAAGTTTGAATACCAAACTTGAAAACATCCATGTACAAACAAATTATAATCTAAAATAAATTAGAGATAATCAAGATGGGGAAGGCACTAGAATTGAGGGAGATCAGGAAAAACTTCCTGTAGAAGGTAAGATTTTATCCAGGACAAAGGAAATCAGGAGGTAGCGACAAGGAAGGAGCAAATTTCAAGCATATATTCACTGCTTAATAAATGCTCGCTCTCTCTCTCTCTCTCTCTCTCTCTCTCTCTCTCTCTCTCTCTCTCTGGCTATATATATATTATTAAATCCTAAAGCAAAGATTCTTAACCTCTCTTTTTTTATGTCATGGAGTCTTGACAGTCTAATAAAACTTATGGACTCCTCAGAATTATGTTTTAAAATGCATGAAATAAAATACATAGCATTTGTAAAAAAGTTTACACAATCCAGGTGAAGAACCTCTGCAAAAGGGTTGGTGATCTTCATTGGAAAAATGAACCCACTCCACCTTGGAAAAAATATATCCTTGAAATACAAAATAATAAATATGAAGCCATAGCAACTATGTTTCTGTGAAAAGAACACTGATCTAACAATATGGAAAATTAGATTTAAGTGCTAGCTCTCTCATTTAGCTGGGTGACCATTGGTAACACAAACTCTCTGAGTCTGTTTCTTCTTCTATAAAATGGGGAAATTCTCATAAAACTGTTTTGGAGAAAGCTCTTTGTAACACTTGAAAAAATGTGTGTGGGATGTGTGTGTGTGTGTGTGTGTGTGTGTGTGTGTGTGTGTGTGTGTGTGTGTTGGTATTGTTACCATCCTACTATTTTCCACAAAAGACACTAAGATATCATTCAAAACAATAAGCCTGCATATTGGTGTTCCCTTGTACACTTGGGTTTTTCTGTTTTACATGTTGCTCAGCTCATTGTTTCCTAGCTTGATTTTATGTCTTTGAAAAATTATTAACATTACCATAAATTTAGAGCCAGAAGGGGTAGTAAAGGTCATTACTGAAAACAAAGGTTTTATTGAAGAGAAATTGGGACCTAGAGAAGTTTTGATTCTAGGTTCTATACATCAGATTCATTGCTATTTACAATGATCTTACTACCTACAAATCTAAGGATAAAAAACATCTATGAACCATTAATCTTTTTCATTCAGAGATTTAGAAATTTCTACAGCAATCTAAATGAACATTTGAAATTTGTAATTTTGATTTATATGTCCTGGCTAATTTTATTCATATATAATTATTATAATTGGTGTTACTTTAAAAATTGATTTTTCAGAAAGTAGATGTTCACATGATGCCAGGAAAAAATAAAAATTTGAGTTTCTACCCTGAATAAATACTTTTTGCAAAATATAGGTGCTTCCTAAGTCCTTGAACTATGAGGATTCTGATGATAATGACAACACAAATTCACAGCAGGGGTAATGGAGAAATTCAATGAACATAAATAAAAATATATTCTAACACCAGAACATATAATTAGTTTTTGACTTGCCTTGATGATAATTTAATTATTTAGAAGTCCTACATTTGGGACCTGGTTGGAAATAAGTAGGTATGTTAATGGGCCATGACAGGTAAATTGGTAAAGTAAAATCTTTTAAAGCAGGTAGATTTCAATGTAATCAAGCAAAAGATATGAAGAATCCGATCTTCCATTTAGAATACCAAGGAGAACTAAATTATGTGGATTGTCTTGTACTTGGCATAGAAAAACCTTACATAAAAGAGGGGAGCTTTTTGTAACCATCAAGACTTGGGAAATATATTTTATTGACGCCACTCCTTGCACAACTGTGCTTGAGGCTGTCC
This sequence comes from Macrotis lagotis, assembly GCF_037893015.1. Classification (NCBI taxonomy): domain Eukaryota; kingdom Metazoa; phylum Chordata; class Mammalia; order Peramelemorphia; family Peramelidae; genus Macrotis; species Macrotis lagotis. The sequence goes on along the minus strand of NC_133666.1, from coordinate 563,548,226 downwards.
TTCGAAAGGTTATATGGATACAAAGATCAAGAATAAGATTGTAACTCTTGGGGGGAAAGCTACAAGCATATGTCCTACTTTGTTCCTAATGGAGACTCAGTTTTTTTTCCTCTATTAGATAACATAGCACTACCTACATCACAACTACAAAGTTGAGTTAAAAAGCAAAAAATTATGTATATATAAAAATATGTATATATAAACCTCAAAACAGCTCTCATCATTTTAAGAAACATGCTTTTATAAGAAATTGAACATAAGATGTTCCATGTCTTTTTTTTCTTAGAAAAGAAAAAACAATGTTGAAATTATACTAGAGTATACTATAGTATACATCTATATATCCTTTATAAATAATATTATAGAGTGGCATAATGGACAGGGAACCAGTCTTGGAGTCAGGAAAATTTGGGTTCAACCTTGGGCAAGTAGATCTCACCTCTAGGGTGAGGATGCTGTGGAGACAAAGTGCTGGACCTGGAAGTTGGAAAGATCTAAATTCAAATTTAACCTCATTTACTAGCATTGTGACCCTAGACAAGTCACTTAACCTCTGTCTCTCAGTGTTCTCAACTATAAAATGAAGATAGCATTTGCCTTTTAGGGACTGTTTCAAGGATTAAATGAAAATATAAAGCTCTTAATTGGCATTTAATAAACCCTTCCAACTCTTGAGTGACTCCAGAAAACTCTCTATTACCAGAACTATAGAACAGTCTGATGGGGCAGAGTTTCCTTCACTCTCCCACCTCCTTGTCCTCACAACCCTACCCTACATTGAGTACAGGTCCAGGTTAGCCATTTTTGGTATGAGGAATTAGGATTAAGAGAAAGAAATCATAATAGACATTTTTTTTTTAAAAAACTGAATGTAGGGGGCAGCTAGGCCTGGAGTCAGGAGTACCTGAGTTCAAATCCAACTTCAGACACTTAATAATTACCTAGCTGTATGGTCTTGGGCAAGCCACTTAACCCCATTGCCTTGCAAAAACTAAAAAAAAAAGTCAATGTAGTGTCCCCCAGATTCTGAAGGATTTTGTTATTTTGTTTTTCTTGCTTTGGCTGGGTATAATAGCTGAGAGGAGCTGCTGCCATCAAGGTTGATCATCTCACAATCTTGTTGTTAATATGTATATTGTTCTCTTGGTTCTGCTCTCTTTGCTTAGCATCAGATCCTGTAACTCATTCCATGCTTCTCTAGAGTCTGACCATTTATGATTTCTTGTAGAACAATAATATTCCATAGTATTCATGTTCCATACCTTGTTTAACCATTCCCTAATTGATGGGCATACCCTCAATTTCCAATTCTTTTCCACCTCAAAAAGAGCTGCTATGAATACTTTGGAATAGGTTTTTTTTAAAATTTATAATGTTAATATGGTTTATTAAGTTTAGACAATTATTCACTTTTAGTTTTGGGGTATTAACTAGATATTTGGCTGAGTTTCACAAGTTCTTTACCAAAGTTTGCTGCCGAATTAGGACACAAGAAGTCTAATTACTCACATAGTAAAGGAATATTCATAGCTATGAACAAATTGAGATAAGCAGGAGTAGGAATAATGTTAGAGAATAATTTAGTTCAGTTTAGTAAACCTTATAGTATTTTATTTTTTCCAGTTACATGTAACTCATTTTAAAAAAACTGTTCCAAATTTTCTCTCTTCTTCCCTTCCTTCCCTCCTTCCTAAAAAATGTAAGAATTTTAAATATGTGCAATCATGTAAAACATATTTCAATATTACTCATGTTACAAAAGAAGAAACAGACAAAAACATGAAAAAACAAAGTGAAACGTGTTCTTCAGTCTGTATTCAGGCTCTTTGTCTAGTAAAGACCTTTTGAGTCCTTTGGAATTGTCTTGGATCACTGTATTGCTGAGAAGATCACTGTATTGCTGCAGTTGATCACTGCAGAATCTTGTTCCAGTAAGCATTTTTAAAGCACCCACTATGAGCTAAGCAACACTGCTATAAAAGAACTTAAACATATGTATATTGGTGGATTCTTGATCATTGTTAGCAGAAAAGACCAAAATGACATCACTATGTTCGAGACAAATTACAGTGGATCTGATTGTGCCTGATCAGACCAATAAGAGCTCAGAATGCTCTACCACAGGTGTTGGGTACAAGTAGTTTATATGAACACCTGGGGTGCTTACCCTAAACTTTGACTTCCTTTGTACTACTTCAACATATATACATATGTATCTATATCTATATCTATATCTACATCTATATCTATACACACATATAGTCATACACACATATGTATATAAATAAATATGCACATACATAGATTCATATATCTATATAATTTTTTTTGGTATTGAGTAAAAAATTATGTTGTAATTGTGAGATGGATCAACCATGATGGATGCAGTTCCTTTCAACTATTCAGTGATCAGAGATAACCCTGAAGGACCTGTTATGGAAAATGACATCCACATCCAGAAAAAAAAAACAACTGTGGAGTTTGAATGCAGAGCAAAGTATATTAAATTTTCATAATTTTCTTTTGTTTTTTTCTTTCTTTTTCATGGTTTTCCCCCTTGGTTCTAATATCTCTTTTACATATGACTAATATGAAAATATATTAAACAGAACTGTACATACACAACTTTTACCAGATTGTTTGCTGCCATGGGGGGGGTGGAGAAGGGAAGAAGGGTAGTAGAAAAATGTGGAATTCATAAAATTGCGATTGGATGGAAATTGAAAACTACCTTTGAAAGTAATTGGAAAAAAATTAAAATTAACAAAATAATTACGCTGTAGTCCTACAATGATGTAAGAATTAGAAAAAATATTGTAGGATTTGAATGTTTACTCTGTGTTCCAAAGTTTCTATAATTTTGAATTTGACAAAAAATGAGTAAGATATTCAGTGGTATACAATTGTCTATATGAGTATTTCTTCAGGTCAATATTATTTGTCTTAGAGTGTAAGCTAATATAGGTTGGGAACAGAAATTATTTACCATATTTTATGTCATGGCATTTTGTATAAGAAGTTGGTTCTAATTGTGCTTCTGCCAAAATTGTTGTGTGAAGTCTCTGGGCATTATTTTCCAATCTGCAAAAATGAGGAAAGTTGGGTCTATTTATCTCTAAGATTTTCAGTTTTCAGAGTCTGCCATGACTTTTGTTGATCTCACAGACAAGAACCTGATATTGTGCAAGGAACCTTGAGAGCTCCAGTTTGCACACTTACCAACTGCTTGACCTTGGATGAATCACAACCTCTCCTTTGCTGATCTCATTTGTAAAATAGAGAAAATATATTTGTACTACTTGTTTTAACTGGTTGTTATGAGGAAAGTACTTTGTAAATTGCAAGACATGTAAATATGAGCAACTATTTTAACAGTAGCCATTTGAACATCAGTTCCCATCTATAAAACAGAGAAAACAATACTTATCTCAGAATTATTTTTAGGACCAAATGAATTAATTCATGTAAAGCTCTTTTCAAACCTTAAAATGCTACATAAATGCCATTTGTTATTATTTATCTGGACCTGTACTTGATGTAGGGTCAGGGTTGGGACAGGGAAGTGGGAGAGAGAAGGAAACTCTGCTGATCAGACCATTCCATAGTTCTGGTAATAGAAAGTTTTCTGGAGCCACTCAAGAGTTGGAAGGAAGGAAAGATTTATTAAGTGCCAACTAAGAGCTTTATAAATATTTTCATTTAATACTGGCAACAATCCTGAAAGGTAAATGCTATCTTCATTTTATAGTTGAGAACACTGAGAGACAGAGGTTAAGTGACTTGCCCAAGGTCACAGTGCTAGCAAATGGGGTTAAATTTGAATTCAGATCTTTCTAACTTCCAGGTCCAGCACTTTGTCTCCATACACCCTAGAGGTGAGATACTTGCCCAAGGTCACATGACTATGTGTCTAAGGTAGAACTTGAACCCAAATTTTCCTGACTCCAAGACTGGTTCCCTATCCATTATACCATTTTATATTATTTATACAAGGATATGTAGATAGAAAACTAGTATAGCTTCAACATTGTTTTTTTCTCTTCTAAGAAAAAAAAAGAGACAGGGACCTTCTTATGTTTAATTTCTTATAAAGACATATTCTAGTAAGATTGAAGAACTAATATGTATTCAAATGATGAGAGCTGTTTTGAGGTTTATAAAGTGCTTTTTTTGCACACATAATTTTATTGCTTTTTAACTTGAAAATTTTTGATTAAAAGCCAAAATCAGAAGGAATCCAATAGGATCACAGATCTAATTAGTTAATTTTTTGTAGGAGATGTAAATATAATGATGTAACAGTACAATCACAACTAGCATTATTGAAAGCAATTATTGTTACTGTATTGTAATATTGTTATTGTAAAGTTATTAAAAATATCATGTAAATACTTTTTTTAAAAGTTTTTGAGGAACACAAATTCCACTCAACCCAAAAAACATTTTTTTTTGGTAAGGCAGTGGGGTTAAGTGAGTTGCTCAAGGTCACACAGCTAGATAATTATTAAGGCCAAATTTGAACTCAGGTCCTCCTGATGCCAGGTCAGTCTTCTATCCACTGCACCTCCTAGCTACTCCTCAACCCATAAAACTTAAAATGGACTTGGGCAGTTTGCCAAGTTTCATGTCATTCTATTTCTTTTTCAGTCACTTAATAAAAGATCAAAAAATGTTTATTTTGCATCTACTATGTGCCAGGTACTGTGATAGGTATGGCAGATAGGAATATGAAAATGGAATCACCCTAGCTCTCAAGATGCTTTCTACTACCCTCTATATCACTGAGGTAAGAGAAAACAAATCTTTAACCAGTATTCTCAGATTTCCCTCAAATACACACATTCACAAATATTGGGTCGAAGTATAAGAAACTCCTTATGCTGTCTGTGTTATATATTTGAGACTGAGCACACAGACTAGACTTTACTTAAAATTATGACTCATGTATATCATAGGTTACTATTTTCATTGAGAGAATTTTAAACTATTGCTTCATATACGTTTAAAAATGTATGTATATGTGCTTGTATGTCCTTTTTATATAAAGTAGCCTACTATTTAAAATATACTTTTTTGTTTTTGAATATGCTAGGACTCTTTTAAATAGTTTACTTGATTTCATATTATTTATATAGATATTGGTATTTCAACCATTTTAAAATGACAAAGTACCCAGTTTAAATTGATATTTTTTGGTCAGAATATAAAAGCTGGTAGAAGGATGAAAAGGAAAAATCTAGCCAGCTTATCAATTCAACTTTTTTTTTGTTTTTTTTTTTTTTGGAAGGCAATGGGGTTAAATGGCTTGCCCAAGGCCACACAGCTAGGTAATTATTAAGTGTCTGAGGCCGGATTTGAACTCAGGTTCTCCTGACTCCAGGGCCAGTGATTTATCCACTGTACCACCTAGCTGCCCCTCAATTCAACTTTTAGAGCATTCATCTCAGTAGAGGTATCCTGACCTTTAATTAACACCTGAAATAAAAAATACTCTTTATATATATAAATATATATTTATACATATATTCCACATATATGGTAGTACACCCATAAGTTACTTTTGAATCATGTCTGACTCTTTGTGATCCTGTGAACCATATTGCGCACAGGGTTTTCTTGGAGTGGTTTGCCAACTCTAGTTGAGGAAAACACAGTTTAAATGACTTGCCCAGGGTCACATATCTAGTAAATATCTAAGTCCTGATTTGAACTCAGGTCTTCCTGACTCCAGCACTATCCACTGGCCATCTAGCTGCTTTTCATGTGTTTGTGTGTGTGTGTGTGTGTGTGTGTGTGTGTGTGTGTGTCCTTGAGGGGAAAATGAGCACTTGTGGAAATATGTATAGATTTGGGAGAGTATTTCCAGGGCATGTGTTTCATTTAATTTAAAAAAAATGAATCTCCTCATGTATAAGAATGAATTCCTATAGAAAACAAATTCTTATAGGAGACAATAATAAACCACCATTTCCACGAAGATAGTCCAAAAGGAAATGTATTGTCTTAGGTAAGGGTAACTAAGTATCACAGTGTTAGAGCACTGGGCCTGGAGTCAGGAAGACTGCTCTTTCTGAGTTCAAATCTGGCCTCATATACTTACTAGCTATGTGACAACATTTAACCCTATTGGTCTCAGTTTCTTCATCTGTAAAATGAACTGGAGAGGGAAATGGCAATCCACTCCAGCATCTTGCCAAGGAACACCCTCCCCCCTAAAAAAAGGAAGTCATGAAGAGTCAGACACAATGAAATGACCAAACAACAACAACATTATATAAGATATTTATAAGGATCTGTTATATCTAGACTTATCAGCAGTATAAAAAAGAATATGGGATTCTTTTTTCTGAAATAGAAAAGTTTAAAAAAGATTACAGATTTAGAGCTAAGAGGCATCTTAGACATGCCCGAGAAAAAGTGTCAAAAATGGCCTCCAAGTACAGTCTGAGCCAGATTAAAATATAATTGGGAAATATTTAGCAAAGTAAATAAAAATATAATACAATATATTGAGTCATTTCAGTTATGTCCAACTCTCTGTGACCCCAATGGGGACTTTATTAGCAAAAGCACTGCAGTAGTTTTCCATTTTCTTCTTCCAGTTCATTTCACACATGCGGAAACTGAAGTAAAGAGGGTTAATGACTTGCCCAGGGTCACACAACTAGTAGTTGCTGAGGCCAGATTTGAACTCCTGATGATGAATCTTCTCAACTTCAGGCCCAGTACTTTATCTACTATGTTGCCTGCTTTTCCTTAAAAATATAACAGGTAATGGTAATGTGATTGTTTGAGTCAATAGTAGGGATCTTTATGTGTGCGTGTGTGTGTGTGTGTGTGTGTGTGTGTGTGTGTACACACACACACACACACACACGAACACATATAGTTCATTGTACATTCTCCCCATTTTGATTTGATTTGAATAACACTGATCTAGAACAGCACTTTCTTTGTATAAATTAGGAAAAGAAAACCAAAGAAGTATCTTACCTGAGGAGTAAGTGACAGAGACAAAATATGAATCTAGGCCCTCTGCTTTTAAATCCAGCCTTCTTGCTACTAAACCATGCTAGTCCAGTATATACATACAATGTATTTACATTGTTTCTGTGTGTGTATTTATAAATATAAATATATATATATATATATATGTGTGTGTGTGTGTGTGTGTGTGTGTGTGTATGTATACACACAAACCCATAGATACAGCTTTATATTGAGAGCTTACATAGATGACTCTTAAAAAAATCTTTTTAAATTTAGGATTCAACAAACATTTCTTCTATTATTTGTGTTAGACTCAAGTGTTAAGTTGAAGTTTGTGCCCCAAAATGTGCAATTCACACACAGAAGAAAATTTTAAGGATTGTTTTTCTTAAAGATGAAATCTCTTCTACCCTTGTGATTCTATTCCTCATCCCACTTTTTATTAGAACTCCAGTTAAGTGGTTGCTGGCTGAAATTTCTAGACCCTTGCCCATCAAAATTATAGCTTTTAAAAAGAGAGCCATTAACTTCCTTCTATTTAGACTCTATGTTCATGAGAGCAGTCTAAGAGACCTTTTGCTGTTATGCAATCAACAGAAATTTTTTTCAGTTACTTGAGGCTTATACGGAAAAGGCTGGTACTGCAATGCATGTATTGAAATTGTACTATCATTTGTTTCTAATAAAAGAACATTTTCATAGGTTATTGAAACAAAGGCTGAACCATGTCAAAATGCAAACCTTAGGGTAATATGTTCTATTCTTGCTAGATATTTCATATATAATAATCTTGCTGTATTTCCCTAAAATTAATTGATAACAGCCCCCACAGCCCAAGAAGAGTGCTATATACTGTTTTTAGATGGGTGGAGTAGAGTCTGAGAAATTGAGTGCCTCACATTTATAGAATGAGTCAGTGGGAGAACAAGAAATTAAAGCCAGAAATCTATTGTTAGAACTCTTAACTAACAAAGACTTCCATGTACCTATATGGACAATGGAATATATGTATACATGCTTATAATCTATATGTGAATGTACAGAAATTATTTTATTATTTATTAGTATCATTATTTTAGTGGAGATTTTGAAGGGAATCTCCTATCCTAGAAGTTATTGTAGAAATCAAATGATTAAAGTAACTGTGTTCCATGTGAAAAGAGGGGGAAAGAAATCATGTGTCTGTTTCATAATCCTAGGGGAACCGAGTGACTCCTATGTTTCCTTCCAGGCATCACTTTCCCTCCTACCTTCCTGAAAGCTCATTGATAGGCTACTACAATGCCTATAGGGATTTGGGAATACAGTTGAATTTCTTTTGTTGGTTATCTAATTCTTTTTCTATACCTCCCCCAGCTGTTAATTTTTTTGAAAAAGAATAACAACTAATATTTAAATAGGACTCTAAAGTCACAAAACAAAAGCACTTTTTAATATTCATTTTCTTTTATAAAATGTTCTTTAGTATGGTGAACTTAATGAATTTTCTGACAAACTTCTGTTAGAAATTCAATTAATTAATTAACTAATTAATTGATTCAATTAAATCTAATAAAGTAGTTACAAAATCACCCTGTTTGTGTCTTTTGGTTATGAGCATTTTTTTCCTTTATAATCCATCCTTATAAGGGCTCTAGCCCTTGACTTATGTAGATGAGTTTCAGTCCTGTGGGGGAAAAGAAGAGGAATACATTTTTTTCCCCCACACTCTATGACTTATCACTTCTATCCCCCCAGCTTGTACTGGGGAAATCTCTTAAATCTTTTAAAGAAAAATTAAATATAGCTCCTATCTATGACCTCCCCTAAAAGGAATTATTAAGAGTACTTTCTAGAAACTCAATATATCAAGTATATGACAGCTCTTTATTTCCTCTACTATAAAGTAAATACTTATAACATAAAAGACTTTTAGGCCCTCTTTAATAAATTCTTTAAACATGAAAAACTTTGTAGGCCTGCTGAACAGGTATTTCAAGTTCACTTCTGACCTGTGCAACCCATAAGTTCAGATCTCCCAGCAAACCAGGACATGACTTGGGCTTTAAAAACCTTTAGACCATGCAATTCACCTGGTGGCGATATGCCTCTGAAAGTTAGTATTGTCACAGGAAATACCTCTCATGAAACAACCAGCACTGACTCCTAGAATTCCAACCTCTCAAACTCATGAGGTCACCAAAACCATCTATCTCAATATCGTTATTCATTGACTCATGCTTAGAGAAAGAGATACAAAACAGAAGAGGCAGCCAGAAACTTGAGATCCAGACTCAGGCTTACCTAGACAAGCTCACGTTCTTGCTACAATGCATATATAATCACTAGTTGCTGGGGGAGGGAAGACAAAACTCCCCATTTCTCTACTGGAAATCTAAGAATGTGACTATGTCCCAGAGGCCACCTCTACTTGGTCCTTATTTGTGGTCCAGAGAATGGTTAGTACTTCCTATCTCAAGTCCCCCAACCTCTTTAGTACAGTCCCTAGTCATAGGGACAAGGACCAACAAGAAACCTCTGATCACATATATCCTTTAGTAACAGTCAAAGTCCATTTTTCCTCCCTAGAATCCAAATCCAAAACCACCTACAAAGGTTTTATTATTGTTTTCCTTTTAAAAAACCAGTCTCTACTCACGAATTAATTATCCTTCCCTGCCTCCCCCCCCCATTTAACAAATAGAATAAAACAAAACAATGAACACATGGCCATATCTAAAAACACGATATGCCCCTAGTCTGTCACCTCTTACAAAGAGATAGGATACACAATTCATCATCAATATTCTGAAATCATTACTGGTCATGACTTTGTATTTATTACCCAACCCCATTTTTACACATGATGAAATGGCAGAGAGACAAAGCTGAGAACTGAACCCAGATCCTCTGATTCCAAGTCCAGTGTTGTTCCCAATATTCCCAAATACCTTAGAGTCATAATCCTGGTGAGAGAGTAATGACAGAGGCAGTAACGTCCAAAGAGTCTGCAAAGATAGGTTGGGACATGGTTGTGCAGAGCTTTAAAAGCTAAATGAAGAAGATTGTATTAGATCTTTTTTTTTTTTAAGGTTTTTGCTAGGCAATGGGGTTAAGTGGCTTGCCTAAGGTCACACAGCTAGGTAATTACTAAGTGCCTGAGGCCAGATTTGAACTCAGGTACTCCTGACTCCAGGGTCGGTGCTCTATCCACTGCAATCTAGCCGCCCCCTGTATTAGATCTTAATAGCAGTGGAAATCCACTAGAATTAAGTAGAAGAATTCCATGGTTTTATTTACTCATAAGGAAAATTACTTTGGTAGCAATGTATTGGATGATATATAAGAGATGTGATGAAGGTAGAAATGTCAGAATTTGACAAATGAATAGATATATGGGATAAGAGAGTACAGAGTCTATGATAATTCAAAAGTTACAAGACTGGCAGGGTAGTGGTGTCTTTGATAGAAATAGGGAAGTTTAAAAAAGAAAAGATGGTTTAGAGTTTGGTTCTGAACACATTGAGTTTGTATTTCTCTGGGACAGTCAGTTTATGATGTCTAGTAGGCAACTAGTTCTATAGGACTGTAGTTGAGAAAAGACAAGGAAGATATATATCTATATATATCTGAACATATATCCCAATAAATTCTCTAGGATCCATATTCTGTATGTGTATTTGTGTGTTTGTGTATGTGTAAAAATAGAATTTTGTGACATCACCTAGAGAGAATGGATGGGGAAAAAATAAATAAGACTTAGGAGAAAAATCTAGAGAACACCCAGTTAGGGAATGAAGAAAGGAAGGAAACATATATTTATTAAGCACTGTGCTGTGCTAAATGCTTCATAAATATTATCTCATTTGATCTTTACAGCAAGCCTGGGATATAGGCACTATTATTATTCTCATTTTATACTGGAAGAAACTGAGACAGACACATTAAGTGACTTGTCTTGGGTAATGAAGCTAGTAAATATTCTCTAATTAAAGGCTGGAGGACAGAATTAAAAAAAAAAAACAAGACTCCTCCCAAAGCCTTGTTTTATATAAAACCCTGGAACTTCCACCTCTATTTCTTGCCTCTATTAACTATCCTACTTTTTCAATTTCCTTTTGGGTATTATTTTCTCCTATTAGATTGTAAGCTCCTTACAGATTTATATCCCCAGCTTAGTCCAATGTCTATCACATAATAGACACTTAATAAATGTTTATGAACATTTATTGACACACAAAGCTGGTAAATGTCCAAGACTGGGTTTCAATTTGAACCTTCCTTATTCCACGCTGAATGTTCTCTCCATGGTGTCACTGACCTTGATTCATAAGTATGGGGGCATGCTATGGATAATGAGCTAGCCAAGGAGGCTGAGGAGTGATCACTCAGACAGGAGGAAAACCAGAAAATAGAATAATTGGGAAAACCACAGGATGATAGAGTGGTCAACAATGTTAAATGCAGTAGGTCTGGAAGGCTAAGGACTGAGGAAAGACCATCAGATTTAGCAATGAGGAGATAATAACTTCGGAGAGAGGAGCTCTAATCAAGGGATGCAAAAGTGAGTAAAAGAAGAAAAACTGGAGGCTCTAAGTGTAGACAGCTTTTTCAAGATGGGTTCAGAAAGAGACGAGAATGTAACTTTAAAATTTGAGGGGGCAGTGTTACATTGAATATTCTTTAAGGATGAAGGAGCCTTGAGTATATTTGAAGGCAATGTGGAAGGGACTAGTAGACAGGGAAGAGGTTGAAGATCTAAAGAAGCAGCAGGACTGATTGATGATGCCATCTACTAGAGAAAAAATTGGGAATAGGCTCACAGTACATATTTAGAGAGGTTGGAAAGTAGAAGTTATTTCTTTTTTCAGTGATTGGGGGAAAGAGGAGAGAATAGGAGATAATGACAATATTAGAACAGTTAACATGTTAAGATTTCTAAAGTTCTTGTTACCCTCATAAGACCCCATGAGTTAGATATCAGCATCCCCATTTTATTAAAGAGGAAATGAAGCCTAGAGAGATTAAATGAATTCCCTATAGATGGATTGAAAAGTATCAAAGATGGGATTTTAACCCAGATTTCTTTTTGTCTTAAATCTGTTTCTTTTCTATACCACATGCTCCCTTTTATTTATAAAATATATATTATGTTCTGATAAATAGTAGATACAATAACCATATTAGGTTAGAAATTATACATAATCATAACTTTCAAATAGCTATATTTCCAGTTCAGTGTTCTTGAACTCTCAATTTTATAATTTGTGAATGAAATCCATATTAATTGAAACTGAATATCTTAATAGCCATTTACTCATAGACTAAGGCAGAGATTGAACCTGTGATTTCATTAGTTTAAATTTTTCCCTACCAATGTTGGTTGCTATCCTACTTTTAGTCTTTGAGACCTGCCTACATTAAGTGATAGGCACAGGTTACCTAGACAGTTGTGGAGGTAGTGGGACTTGAACCCCGGTCTTCCTGACTTGATCTGGCTTTCTTTTCACTGTGCAATAATTCTTCTAGATTTTCTTTTATCATTAATAAAACTCTACTAATTTCCTGGAATTTATCATGGAATAGAGATCAAAGAGATTCTCAAAGACTATGGGACAGTCTATGGAATAAAATCTCTGGCAGGGCTTATGAAACTGGGAAGGGCTTTGAGTATAGGCCTGGTTATAGATGATGTCTCTTGCTAATGGAGGAATGACTGGGCCTTGAGTCAGGAGGACCTGAGTTCAAATCTCAATTCATGTATTTTCTAGCAGAGGTGTCAAATTCACCTCTAGCAGCCTCAACCAAAAAAACTCATGAACCAGATTGGAATATAATTTGGAAAGGCATCACAAAATAATTATGCAAAATAGAAAATGTTAATTTTTAATTTTCTAAATTGATATGCAGCTTGCAGAGATTCATTTCTAATTTGAGTTTTTTTGGTTGAGGCTGCTAGAGGTGAGTTTGACACCTCTGATTTATAACATAGTGCCCTCTAGGAGCATGCAAACTAAAAGCCCCAAATGAACCTAAAACACATCTGAGCAGATGAAGCATACATGCTCCTACCTCTCCCTTCTAGTGTTCCTCTCTTATCTCTCTTCCACACCCTCCTTCCAGTCCTCCTATTACATTCCTCTTACCTCCATTCTATAGTCTCATCCTTATCATACTTCTGCTTTATCCACAGAAGCAAATAACCCTAAAGTTGAAAGGGATCTTAGAAATCCTTTGGTCCACATTATAGGAGAATGAGCATAATAGTAATCATCATACTGATCATATCATTATGATTTTACAGATGTGTAAACTAAGGTACAAAGGAGATTGGAAATGACCTTGATAATGCTACAGAATGCATTAGAACATGACTATGATCTGACTCCAAGTTAAAATTCCCAGTTTTGATTATTGCTTCAATTATTGCTCCAAGTTCTTCTATCACTTCCCCCTCCCCCTCCATTTCTACTTCAAAACATCCCTACCCTATTCTCTCACCATTTATTCATTCCCTCCTACTTTCTGACATTCTCATTTGAACAATGCTTTTTCCCTCATGCCTTATGATCTAGTTCCCCTTTTCTTCAAATGGCCTCTCAGTGTACCAGACATCTCTTTCCTTCCTTAAAGCTCAGATCTTACTTCCCCTGGGAATATCCCCTAATTAAAAATGGGAATTATTTAATTAGAGTTGGTATTAGTTATTCTTAAACTTTTCCATAGTGCTGAATATTTAGTTTGGTATTTAACTTTCTGTACATTTTTTTAAGACAATGGGGTTAAGTGAATTGCCCAAGGATACACAGTTAGGTAATTATTAAGTATCTGAGGTCAAATTTGAATTCAGGTCTTCCTGACTCCAGGGTCAGTGCTCTATCCACTGCGGCACCTTAGCTGCCCTGATTTTCTATACATTTTAACTAAATTTGCTGTTAATCACACATGAGTGAGCTGTGTAAAGGCAAAGAGGTCGGGTCTCCTCAAAATTCGACAACCACTAACCCACTAACCTTTTGTGGGTATACAATATATACAAATTGTATTAATTAATTTAGGAACTGTTGTAGTTTTAGTCAAGAAATCTTTTTAGATTCTACAAATTAAGAAGAGATAATCAGAAATTTCAAGAGGCAATCAATCATTTGTTATCTTTGCAAATCTTGTTTTTTATATAGCTTGACAGAGGCACCTTCCCCTGGTTTATTCTTTTTGGTTTGTTTGTTTCTACTATTTCTGCCTGATAAGCAAGGTATTTTTGCTACATAGAAAGTTGTTATTTGGGGCTTAACAAGGTTGGCCTGCCTTTTGATCCTCCTGTTCTCTCAAGCTGAGCCTGGAAGAATATGCTAATGATGACTTTAAGTCCTTACCTACCAGGCCATTTATTTGGGTAACAGTAATTTGGGTAACATTGACAAATTTTACTTAAGCAATCAGAATTTTAAACACAGTGATGGACTTGACTAGGTATTTTTACCTTGAACATTTCTAACCTATCCCAAAAGACTTTTGCTTCTTTGCTTCTTTGAAACCAAATCTTGCCTTATCATCTAAAATAGATGTGATAAGCAATATTTTTACCCTGTAAGATTTACGTTAGTATGTAATTTAACATTTTTGTTAAAAGAAGGCATGGGCAATTTGCTATAAACAGCTATTTATTCATAGTGGGAACTTAGAGATAGAGCTTTTACTATCATGTTGACTTAGAACTGCAAATACATTTAACCAACCTTCAGCTATTAAAAAAAAAAGATGACTGTAGGATTTAAAGTTAGAAGGGACCTTGTAGATCATTTGATGCTACAGATGGGGAAACTTGGTTATATATGAATGTGAAGAAATTTGTCCAAGGTCACACAGCTAGTAAGATAAAAAACTTGGATTCAAATCCAGATTCTCTATCTCCAAACCCAGGACTCCTTGCATTGTTTCATATTGTTTATGTGATATTCCACCTGCTGTTTTCTTTCTTCAGAGGAATTCAGATCACCATTTTGGGGAGAAAGAGCATTCATTTATTGGGTCACAGATCTAAAAGGTCTATGTGATAAGTTTAAAAAACAAAGAGGACACTAAGAAGGGAGACCTTTTGACTCTTTAGACTGGCATCTACAAGCGCACATTAAAATTTAGAAGAGACTACTTGATACTTTGAATTTTGGATTATTAATTATTGCCTATAAAACTCAAGAGTTCCCTAGAACCCTAGAATTGCTCAATCTAATCCAGAGATAGAGAATATCACTTCCGAGTTGCTTCTCAAAGGTAAGGAATATCTCAGTGCTCTCACAAAACTAAAAAAAAAAATACCAATATAAGTTGAATAAGAACAAGGTTTATCCTGCCTTTTAATCAGGGTTGCAGAAAGATTGCACAGATATTTAGGCAGTTAAACTCCCAAAGAAATGCTTTGGGACAACAGATCAATTCACAAATGGGTTTCTTACATTTATGGTTATGCTATAAATCCTGCTGCTCCATTTCTACATGATGTTATTATGGATAAAGGAAGGTCAGTTCAGCTTTATAGCTTCATTAAATAATAATCAATAGTACTTACCCAATTTGGGATGACAAAAATTTTATTGTGAAATAAAAGATGCTTATAAAGGAAACAATCTACTCTGACATCAATTTTATCTTCAAGAAAGATCTTCAAGAAAAACCAGAATGGTCTGGTGACTGGAACATTGGACTCAAAAGCTGAAAGATCTATTCTTTGGCCTGTCACTAATTCAGTGTGTTCATGTGCTTGTCACTTGATTTCCTTTTGATTTTCAGATGTTAGAATTTAGGAATGTTGCTCATTCAACAGTTTTGCAGAAATGCTGTGAGAATGAATAATATGATTGTGTTTGCAAAATGATTTAAAAGTTCTCAGGAGAAAAGGTATCATGCTTGGTTGTTAAGGTATGGAAGAGTTAGGATAAGATGGCATTCTACTTTTTTTCATAGAGAGTTGAAATTTAAGTTCACTATCTGTTTCTAAGGGGTGGGAGGTGGGGAAATTATTCTGGCATACTCTATATAAAATTCATATTTTCTGCCTCCTGTTTTCATTTTCTATTCCATCCTGGCAAAGAGGAAAAGATGAAACAAAAAAGGAAGAAAAAGATAAGTATCTATCCCCTCCTTTTACTCCAAGCATGTGGATTCATTAACACTTGTCAGGGTGAATGAACTTCCTCTTCAGCCTCCATAGGAAGTAAACAGTCTATTAACATGGCAGGACTATCTAAATTGTCCAGAAAAAGAAATCAGATATTTGAATATTTAGTGTAATGGCCCCTACTATTCATGCTCTGTTTCTTTCTTCTACAAGTTAATGTATTAAGGAAAAAGAGGAGTTGGAAAAAGGGCTCCCTTTTCCCTTTCCCAACATCCACACATTATTCATCACCAGAAGGATAGGGTAGCAATTTCTATGCTCTCTTCTTTCCTTTTTAGTCCAGTGTCCCTGTAGGGAAGATTACCTTTTGTCCATTGCTCAAACTGATGCATCCCAAGAGTCATGGAGGGATTCTAGGATTGTTTTTTTTAACTTTACTCCAAAACAAAAAGAGGATTTTAATGTCTTCTGAAATACAGAAGGACAGTATCCTGCTCTGAGTTGAGAATTTCCCTTTAGGCAGGAAGTGGCATTCTATAGTAGAAAGGGTGTTAGGAGGGGTCAGGAAACAAATCGAATGAAATCAAGCTATTTGACCATGAGCAAGTCATTTACCCTTTGTAAGCCTCAGTTTCCTCATTTTTAAAATGGGAATGAGAATTTATGCTTTGCCTTCCTAATGGGATCAAATGATAGAATATATTTCATAAGAAATATGTGTATATATACATACATGTGTGCATGTATGTATAAATTCACACAATCACACATCTACACATAGATATCTACATATAATATACAATATAAACAAGGAACTTGTTACTCTTTTTAGATATTATAACTATTAATAATAATATTATTAAGTTCTAGTGACTTTTATCTAGCACTCTTAAGGTCTACAAGATGCTTTTGGTCTCTTAAGGTTATCCTGAAAAGTAGATCCTGTAAAGAATTCTTATCTACACCTTACTGATGAAGAAACTGAGGCTTAGAGAAATTCAAAACATCAAAGAGTTAAAACTGGAAAGGAATCACAGAATTCACCTCGGTCCAACCTTCTCATTTTATGGATAAGGAAACTGAGGTCCAGGGAAGTTAAAGGAGAACCTTGAAGCAGAGGTTTAGTCCATCATCACAAGATTATAAAGTATCAGCATCAGGATTGTGAAGTCAGGTCTCCTTAACTGCAGCTTCTCCCCTCTTCAGGAACATAAATTTTCACTAAAGAAAATTATGTTGATGAATGTGAAAGGCCTCATCCAAAGTATAAGAAACTGAAAGATTAAGAAGCTACATGAGTCTTACATCTATTTCCTATGATTAATATATCATTTGACTCCTGAGCAACTACTTCTAGGAAAGAAAAAGGGGGGGGTTATTTCCCTCTAAAATATCACCTTTTCCATACTGTATTGTCTACTATTTTTAACTCTGCCCCATCCTGTTCTTCTCAATCAACTGTGTTTTTCAAGATGTTTTATCTCACACAATTTGTCTGTTTTCCATTTGCCTTTGTCATTTACAAATATATATTTATATATATCATAAATAGTCTGCTAATTTTCTTTGAATATATGAAAAATCATGAATTTATGAAAAAGGGAAAGGAAGAATTTATGAAAATGGGATTTTTTCCATCATTAGTAAGAATCATAATTTTAAAATAATACAAAAATATATCAGTCATGTGATTATTAAGTGTATTTAAAATGTAAACATTCAGGTTTATATATAATAATTCAGAAAACCATATTCAAAATTAAACCTAGTATTTATGCTGAGGACTAGAAATTCCTATAACTATTTGTTGATGATGAAGAATCAGATGAAATATGTTAAAAATTTCAGTACTTCTTTGTACCTCAACTTCCTCATCCGAAATTAGAAGATTGAACTAGATGATCTGTAAACGGCCCTATTTTACCTTTAAATCATATAGTATGGTTCATCATTTTTTTCATATACACAATTAAACAAAATGAGAAAATTCTAATTGTGTGATCATTATGTGAATGAACAGAAATAATAAGATTTTGCTTAACTTTATAAGTTGAATTTTTTATCACTGAAATCTGGTTGTTGAAGCAGGAAACTAGTCTTGAACTTTGGTGGAAATAAAAAAAAGTTATACTCAATTTCTAATCTAAATATCCTTGATTGGGAACACACAGATAGAGTCTAATTAACAGATCTAGAGTACAGATAAAGAAGTCTTAGAAACCCTCTTATTCCTAAAGTCAAGAGAACTACTTATTGGCAAGCAGTAGTCTGGGGCTTTAGGAAGACCTAGAGGAGCAGTGCTTAGAGAAATGGACCTAGAGTTGGAAAGATGGGTTCAAATCCAGTTTCAGACATGTACTAGTTCTGTGAAGATGAGAAAGTCACAACTTTTGTTTGCCTCATCTTCCTCAGTTGTAAAACAGTAATAATACCTTGCAAGGTTGTGGGATCAAATCAAATAATATTTGTAAAGTACTTAACCCATAGTAAGTATTCTATAAATCATTATGATGATACTGATGAAGATGGAAGAGACTAAGCAGGTCAATAAACTAAGGAGGTCAAGTACCAAAACAGCTCTAGGACTGAAACGAAAATGAGAGGTAAAATTGGCATGAAAGCCATGTCAATTTGCCACAAATCATGCATTTAATGGAAAATTTTAGATAAAATTTAGAAATCCCAGTTTTTAAGATTTATATTTTTAATGAAATAAAATCAAGCAAAAAAGAGAAAATTAAGAAAAATTTTAAAATTAATATAACTGATTGGTAAAGCAACACTTGGGTTCCCCTGTGATGAGTTGAATTGAATCAAATTAGAATAAGGGCAAAAAAAATTTTTTTTAGGTTTTTTTTTTAATAAGGCAAATGGGGTTAAGTGGCTTGCCCAAGGCCACACAGCTAGGTAATTATTAAGCGTCTGAGGCCAGATTTGAACCCAGGTACTCCTGATTCCAGGGCCAGTGTTTTATCCACTGCACCACCTAGCCGCCCCAAGGGCAAAAAGTTTTTAAAAAAACTTAAAATTACAATGATTTCAAAGAATTGGGACAATTGTTCTATAGCCTCAATTACTTATGTAATTGTCCTTTTTGTTGTAGAGATATGAAATTTTTTTTTAGAATTCTAGTTTGAAATTTCAGCAGAAAGCAAATATATCACCTCTTTTAAACAAAGGATTAAAAATTACTCTTGGGGCGGCTAGGTGGTGCAGTGGATAGAGCACCGGCTCTGGAGTCAGGAGTACCTGAGTTCAAATCCGGCCTCAGACGCTTAATAATTACCTAGCTGTGTGGCCTTGGGCAAGCCACTTAACCCCATTACCTTACCAAAACAAACAAACAAAAAAAAGAACAAAAACTAAAAAAAAAATAACTCTTGATATAATAAATTGCTGTTTGGAAAGCTATTATAACAAAAATTTAATCCAAAAGCATTTATAGTATCTAGATAGCAATCCATCAGAATTCTGGAAAAAAATGTATAAGTAACATATTTCCAAAAAAGGAATGAAAATATATTAATGTATTCATAAACTCCCTGGGACTTTAAAAAATTTTTTTTATTTGTTTTTGCAAGGCAATGTGGTTAAGTGACTTGCCCTTGGTCACACAGCTAGATAATTATTAAGCGTCTGAGGCCGGATTTGAACTCAAGTCCTCCTGACTCCAGGGCTGGTGCTCCATCCACTGTGCCATCTAACTGCCCCTATTCATAAACTTATATGCAGATATATACTATGGAAGAAATAGCTTACATATCTCTGATTCTATGTATTTTTTTTATTCTTGTGTATATGAAATTATCGGTAGGAAAGGAAAATGGGCTTTGGTTCAGAGTAAAAAGTTGATGTGATGACTGGGCTTATTGAACTTATATATTAGCTACTGTTTATATGGCATTTACTATATTCTAGGCACTATTTCATCTTATCCTCTCTTATAACCCTATGTTGTTGTTCAGTCTTCTCTAACTATTCATGACCCCATTTGGGGTTTTCTTGGCAAAGAAACTGAAGTGGTTTGCCATTTCTTTCTTCAGTTCATTTAACAAATGAAGAAACTGAAATAAACGTTAAGTCATTTAGCTAGTATATGTCTGAGGTCAGATTTGAACTAAAGTCTTCATGATTACAAGTCTAGAGCTCGAATCACTGTACCACCTAGATGCCCATTATTATCTCCATTTTACAGAGGAAGAAACAGAGATCAATAGAGGTTAAGTTGATTTGGCCAGGTCAAACTGCTAGTAAGTGTCTGAGCCTATACTTGAACTCATGCCTCTCTCCACCCCCATTCCCTCATCATGTTTTGGAGGTATATTTGCATTCCTAAAAGTTCATCAGTGGAAAGTATACTTTGCTGAGCTAGAAAACCTTTTAGTCTAGGTGCCATGTTGGACTGTGGCTCCTTAACCATGGATCCCTGTGGTCAAATTCACAAGTATCATAACCATATTGATTGCTAAGTAATGGCTTTTATTTTTATTTATTATTATTTTGCCATATTCAGATCACCAAGGATTAGAAGGTCTTTTTGATCTGCATCAGTGGAGAGGATGTATCTACACAGCCAAAAATAAGAGTCCTTGAGGCAGTTCTACCATATAGTCTAAGAGCCAGAGATCGAAGGCTTTGGTGAGATGATCAGGTTCAAGTGATATAAAGAGCCAGGACCAGTGCTGAACAAAGCTTAAATAATGAACATCATTAGAAAACCTAGTTTATCCTAGTTTATCCCAGAGATTGTGACAGATGATTGTCTCCAACTCTAAAAACAGGGTAGTCTGTGTTAGTGGAAAGCCAGAGAGTAGCACTGGTAGCACTGGTATTCCACCTCTCCTCCACCTTGGCAGATAATGGAAACAGAGCACTTAAGGAACAAAATCCATCTTAGTCTTCAAATAAGATGAAACAACTCAGGATTGCTAATTCTTTGGAAAATAAATTCATAGCTATAAAGTTACCTTGAAAGGAAACAGTGTCTTTTCCATTACCCTCTTTATTTTAGTGTCTCCCCATTTCCACCCCAATGTGCATTTCAAACCTTTCTAACATCTTTTTTATTCACCTTCTATCTCAAGTCCCATTTTCCCCAAAGCCAGGATGTCAATTCATTGAATCACTAGTAGAAGATATTAGTCCTCTTAAGTATATTTACACATTCTAAATCATGGGGGATTGGGAGAGAAACTTCAGGATACAAAGAAATGAAACTTTAATGAGAGTATTTTGGACACCAGGCCAGGCAGTGAGTTAGATATTTCTAGGCAGTGAAACCTGCATGTGATTACTCAATTCATATTGCTTAAGATTCCTCTGATTCTGGTTATTTACAACCCTAAATGCAATATACTCATACAAATTGATTCTTGATCTTATGTATAAGTGAAAGAGAAAGTAATTAGAACAAATCACAAAAGGCAAATAAAAATAATTTATAAAAATGATTCTACTTTATAGAAAAGTTAAGTAATAAAATCATCCACCTATCTGAATCAATATGGGAAATAATTTCTCACTGAGTTTACTTAACCAATATTGTTCTGTAAAAATGACACTGATATTTGACCTCATTTTAACACATCTGTAAATTAAAGGAATGGACTAAGAGATCTTTAAGATGCCATTTAGTTCTATAAGCTTAACCAAAATTCTAGTGCAAAATTATAAAAGTTCCAATGTTTTACATCTTTCTGATAACACTTCAATGATCTGTTATTTTATCAATAGTCATTTCTCAGTCATGCCAAACTTTTTGTGACTCCATTTAGTGTTTTTGGGGGTATTTTTTAGGATTTTGTAAGGCAAATGGGGTTAAGTGGCTTGCCCAAGGCCACACAGCTAGGTAATTATTAAGTGTCTTGAGGCCAGATTTGAACTCAGGTACACCTCCAGGTGTTCTATCAGCTGTGCCACCTAGCTGCTCCATTTAGTGTTTTCTTGACAAAGATACTGGAGTAGTTTGCCATTTCCTTCATCTCATTTTACAGATGAGGAAACTGAGGCAAACAGGGTTATGTTGCTTGCCCAAGGTCACAAGTTAAATGGCTGAAGTCAAATTTGAACTCAGGAAGATGAGTCTTTCTGAGTCGGAACCAAGCATTCTATCTAGCTATCTAGTACTACCGAGTTGCCCTGATTTTTATCAGTAGAGGTCTATAATACTTTCTATATACATGGTATTACTGTCCTTATAATGTTGTTTTGCACAACATAACATTTTCATGAAGTCAAAGAATGACAAACCAATAATGCCTGCACATATCAAAATGAGGAAATGAAAATAGGAATGTTTTAATAAGAGGTGACATATAGAAGAGATTCTGGACCTTAATTCTGATTAATTTTAATATCTTTTCTGCTGAATAAGTTTTCAGAGAGCTCTGTTACCTCTCTCCTTACAAGGGAGAATTATATAAAAATGCATTGTATTGTGAAGTGGTCCACATTAGACACTGTAGAGAGATGGTTCTGAATATAAGGTTGTGTATGAGAACATCATCTAATTTTCCTTTATCAAATAAGTAGCCCTAATAAGAGGGGTGATTTCACAGGAAGTAGTGTGACTTTTCTTTCTGTTTCTTAAACAATTGGCCTTATATTTAGATCCCACTTTGGGATGCTTGTGGAACTTTATTTCCATAAAAAGTCTGAATTTATATAGTTTTCATTTTGATTAGGATTTTGAATTGAGACAAACAACCCTTGGAAATAAAGGGTTAAAAAGAGAAAGTTCAGAATGAAGTATAATTAGATAACAACTGTCATAAAACTATTTAGTCCATTTGAATGGTGTTTAAAGGTCATTTGTTTGATGAAGACTAATTTACCAGAAATTTGTCTTGTTAAAGTATATTTCGGTCCTTGGTGATCACTCAAGAGAAAAATGTACTAAGTACTTCTGATACCTGGAATGAAGAAAAAATGAGATTTATAACTATTATATGACCACAGAAATTGTAATATAACTGTGGTAGGATGGAGATAGAGATTGTACCTGCGATTTCACTCGCAGAAACCCTTATGAAAGGAGTTCTACTAAAGTAGGCCAGAACATTTTTTATGCAATTTAGTCTTAGAGAATTGTCTGGAGAACAGAGAGGGTAAGTAATTTGCCCAGAGATACACAACTAGTAGGCATCAGAGGCAAGACTTGAATCCAGATCTTCAGGGCTCCATGGTCAGATGTCTATCCATTATGCAACACAATATCTAGCAATCATATTAATAGAATTAGGGGACATATTTTAAATATCTTATTCTGGGAATCTGAATCTGTATTATTGAAATATAGTAATGATAATAATGTTAGCTAAATGTAGTTAACATTTACAATGTGCTTACTATGTACCAGACATTGTACCTTCTGCTTTACAATTATTATCTCATTTATTCCTCACAACAACCCTAGGAGGCAAGTTATTATTATTATCATCATCATCATCATCATCAGATGATAATACATGTGAAGAAATACATACAGATGAGGAAACTAAGGCATGGGTTAAGTGACTTGTCTAGAATTGAATAGCTACTAAATATCTGAGGCTTATAACTTCCTGACTTTCTAGACCCTATTCTTTATCCACTGTGCTAATTAAATATACATCCTAATAAAAATTTAAATATCAAAAAACTTAGTCTTCACTATATGAAACACTATTTTACGTAAACATATATGAAACATGATTATTTAATTATAATTATCTATATTTTATTTAAACTTTTGCTAAGTTTGAATATTTGTGACATTTAAAAATGACATTTCTAATTTAGGCATGAGGTCTGTAAATAAGCTTATAATACAAAACAAGATGATTACTCAGAAAAAAATAATAATAATCTAGTTAGGTAAAGTACTCATGTGAAATATTCATTACTAATTTTCCTATAGAGATGACAATTAGTGAAGAATGAATAAGTAAGGTGCAAAATAACATGTGAATATGTAAGGGACTATAGTAATAAAGAGGAATTAAGAATCATTTATTCAAGAAAACTTGCTTTGGACAGAACAAGAAAAACAAGGCAGGAGAAAGAATTGTTGGTTTTGAGGTTTGTCACCTTTCTTTAAAAGTAATAGAAATCATGCAAAATTAAAAAAAATTTCCAAATATAATTTTCATTTTCTCTTTCTTAAATTCTAAAATGACTGATTTAAATGAGGGTGATCTGTATAGAGTATAATAGAGACATAATGCCTATAGTCCTAAATCTAATACCAGGGATTTCATTATTTTGTTCTATTTCTCTAAAACATTAAATTTTAAATATTAAAGGATTTAGACTAATAATTCAAAATTTTGATTTGATCTATATAAAATATATATCATATTGCATTAAAAACATAAAAATTGTAAATAAATTAAATCTGAGCATTATCTTTTGTTCTTATTACCATATACCACAGTTATAATTTATACAACTCTGAACTTAGAACAAAAAAAACTAGTTCAAAACAAGTCTTCTGAATTGTTAACATATGTTTATGCCTATTATCACCATGTTTAAACAATAACCGGTAGGAATAAAATTTAATTATTGGTTATTTCTGGTTAAAAACATTACTGTTTAAGCATTTGGACTTGCAAAAGACTTTGCCCTATAATGGGCTATAATTTCTTTTGAAATGAGCAAAATGAAAGCAAGATATTCAGTTTCAAAATAATAAATATTAAGTACATTATTTTATTATTAAATTGAAATTAATCATTAGGTTTTCACTACTATGATAATACATATGGCACCCCATATTTTAGTGTTGTCCTCACACAGTTGCAATTATGGAAAACCTACCTGGTAATGGTAATTACTTCATTTGACTGATGAGACTTCATAAATAAGTAATAATCAGGACACTTTCATTTTTAAAAGTCAATAATGAATTCCATCTGCTGCATGCCATTAAAAATCAAAGAGGTTACTTACATGCCCTCGTTCTTTTTATATCTTTAGTCCTTCAATTTAAAAGGACAAGTCAATCCATCAATTACAATGATGCCTCAGCTATTTTGACCATTAAAACTCTTTAAATGTCTATCCTCACATTTTTGCTAAACCCATAGAATTTAGAGTAATAAACTTTTTTTTAAAAAAGGAAGAAAATTACACAGTTTTAAAAGATAGGCAATTAAGAAGATTTTAATGAAGTATATTAACAGTATAGGACCCTAACAAAGCTCAATTAAGGGGCACATTCATTAGTCAGTACTATTATGATAATAGTTATACTGCAAAAGTTGAAGACTTTAAAGACAAGGTGAGATAAAGCAATTAAAGTAAATTCAGCATTAACATTTCTGATCTTGATATAAATTAATTCATTTGAAAGAACGAAATGCATCCCTTGCTAATGATACACTCCAAAGACCTTTTAACAAAATAATACAGACTTCAGAATGCCCTTCTCAGGCTACTTTTGGGAGCAGCAACTTACAGAATTGCAATCATCAGGAGCACCTGCAGCCTGATGTAGGAAGGATGTAGGGGGAAGGCTTGGATTTTCCTGCTTCAGAGATATCATTTGTATGAACATACATTTGTATGTATGTATGTATGTATATATACACATATATGTATATGTATATACATATATGTGTGTATATATATATTTATTTATTCTATTCTCTCTTCTTTCAGTATTCTGTCACCAGAGGCAGAAAACAATAGGCTTATTTATCTGCTAGGCTTCGATCACATAACGTGAAATAAGCCTTGTTTCTGAACTTACTCTGACTCATCTCACTTCCCAAAATCACTAGAGTTCTCAGACATACCTTTCCGTGAGCAGAACATTTCTAAAGTCCTCCTTTCAAGTCAAACTCAGCAAGCCATATGCTAACCCTCAGAGGAAGAGGCAATTTCAGGAGCTTGTGTTTCCCCTGGTAATATAGTACTGTACTTCCTTCTCCAGCCCAGCCCCCAAACCCTGGTCAGAGTGTGCAAGATTCTGAGGTTTCTGTTTGGCTCACAGGAAACCTACTTTACGTCTGTATACTTGCACTTGGCTCACGGAGCCTTTTGGAAAAAAGTTCTACTGTGACTGGCAAAAACAGGGAACCCAAGGGGTTTGACTTCATTCCTTTGATACTCTCTGCCTTTTGTGACCTTGATTTTGGGCTTTATGAAGGATCCAAAGATAGCTAGGTGTAGCATGGTATAATACAACGTGGAGGGTGAAAACAACAGACCTGAATTTTCATTTCATCTGGCACTTGTTATCTGTATGACCTGGACCTCAGTTTTCCCACCTCTAAAAATGAAAGATCTGAACTCGATGATCACTAAGCACCCTTCCACTTCCAACATTCTATGATTCTCATATGATTACCTACTTCAATAAGTAAAACATAATTGAACTATTTTCAAAAAATAAAGCTATTCACATTGCAAATAGGTTTAATAGCTCAGGTACCCAAGTTATCTGATAGCTAGAGTGTAAAGTACACTGGGGTCCTGTGTCTCTACAAGTATGCAAATACTATCAGTAGAAGCAAAGTGTTCAACTGTTAATTGATATATCAAACTTTTTTTTTAAACTAAAAGAATAAAGAGATAAAAGGAAATAGCATGCCACTGGTCAAATCTTACCATGCAATTTATATTTTTTAAATTTCTAGGTCTTTATTTGAACCCATTGCTTTCCAGTATATTTTTCTCCTTATATGGCACAGTTGTCCCAATGTATGCTAAACACCTTGAAAGATGGGATAATTTTATTTGTTATATAGTTTAGTTTAGTTTTATTATTAAACTTTATTATTAAAGTTTTGTTATTAAAATTTATTAATTATAGAAACAATATTGTTATGATCATACTTTTATTATAGTTTTATATGTGCATATATATTTTAAAGCTATTTTGTGTCCTTTGCATTGTTCAAGATAATGAATTTGT
The DNA here is from genome assembly GCF_037893015.1 of Macrotis lagotis. Taxonomy (NCBI): domain Eukaryota; kingdom Metazoa; phylum Chordata; class Mammalia; order Peramelemorphia; family Peramelidae; genus Macrotis; species Macrotis lagotis. The sequence goes on along the minus strand of NC_133666.1, from coordinate 563,521,242 downwards.
AGGTGATCAATAAATATTTATTGAATGAATGAATGAATGATATCTTTTTCTTCCTATCTGGGTCATAGGTGTTATTCACACCTTGCTGTAGCAGCAATAGCTATATTCTATCTCTGTCTTACAGAAATTTTTGCTTCAAGCCATCCTTAAGAACTTTGGTTACTCTCCTCATTCTTCTATCATATTTTCTATTGAATTTAGAAGATTCATATCACTGGGGTTCCCCCCAAATTTTGGGGAATATGGGTCAATGATGAATATCAGAGAAACCTTGAGTTTTTTCCTAGACATATGCTTTCACATTTAATTTTAACACAATAGATTAAGATCATTAACAACTGAGAGCTACTGTATGCTAATGAATGAAGGGGTAAGGAATGTAGTTAAGACATGTAAAGAATTAGAGGCTACTTTGCCCAATGGTATAATGAATTGTTGATAACACTAAGAAGTCTCAGATTACCACCAGTTATTACTAGCCCAACCCTATAAATAATATCCAGTCCTACTCTAAATGACTCATTGTGGTCTAGAGATGACCCCGGTATGGTAAGACTATAATAAATAACTAGCATATATATCACTTTAAGGATTTCAACTTACTTTACATCCATTATCTCCTCTGAGTATCCTCAACAAGTACCCTGTGAGATAATTACAATTATTATCCCCATTTTACAGATGAGGAAACTGAGGCTGAGAGTGATTTGTCCAGGAGGATCACAGAGTTAATAAATGTAGAAGTGAAGATTCAAATTCTGAGCTTCCAAGTTTTGTGTCACTTTTCTCTCTGGATTTCAATTTTTTCATTTATAAAATTAAGCATTTGGACTAGATGGCAAATGACATCCTTTTTTTAAATTTTAAATCAATGATCCCATCTTCTTATGAACTGTATTATAAGGACAAGTCTAAGTTTGGATTTCTCAGAAAAGGGAATCACCAAGTGGTTCAATTCAACTGAATTAAATTTTGTAAGAATTGATTAAATGCCTACTATTTTCCAGGAACTGCTGGGCACTGGGTATATATGAAGAAAAATGAAGCTGTCTTTTTTTCATTAATTTACAGTCTTATCATTAGGAGTAATGACTTTTTTGACTATGACAACTGTGAAATCTTCTATTAAGATATGGATGGGGGGATGAGAGAGGGAGGGTTGACCTGCAATGATAGAATGAATAACATACAAAAAGAAGAAAGAAGGAAGAAGAAGAAAAAGAAGAAGGAAAGAGTATTAAAAGGATGAGAGGGAGAAGGGACGAAAGAGATGAGGAGAAAGATGATTTTAATTGACTATACAGAACCAACAACAACTAAGTTCAGCAGTGTATGGAGTGCTAGTTCTAAAGTCAGGAAGACTCATCTTCCTGAATTCAAATTTGGTCTCAGATACTAGTTTTGTGACCCTGGGCAAGTCACTTAACCCTATTTACACCAATTTTCTCATATGTAAAATGAGCTGGAGAAGAAAATGGCAAACCACTACAGTATCTCTGCCAAGAACAACCCAAATGGATGACAAAGAGCTGGATAAGAATGAAACAATTGAACACAATACAGAAACCAAAGGTTATCATAAATACAGAACCAAAGGTTATCATAAATATTAAATATTAACTAAGCACCTATTTTAAGCCAGTCACTGTGCTAAATGCTGGGGATACAAAAAGAGCTTGTAATCTAGTGGAAGAAGACTACAAATAAGGGAAGGAGAAGACTGGACCAGACTGGAGATGGTCAGATGGACATCAAGATAAACATCAAATTGAAGTGTATAATCTGTTACATAGCTGCTAGATGTGAAACAGTCATAGTTACATATCTAGCGGCTTCTCTAACATTCCCATGATTTTACATACTGCTTATTGACCAGATTGGATTCAATCATTGATTTATTTAGCGAGCAGAAATTTCAGATAACCATCATTGAAATGATGCCAGTATGAACAAAGTTTAGGGGAAAATGAATTTTCTCTAAAAGGGGAAGAAGGGGAGTAAATTTTCAACAGTGTTCCCACACAAATTTAGTTTATTGAGTAAGAGAATAGGGTCAGGGAAGGATTTTAAAGATTCCTTGACTTCAAATTATATGACATGGTTAGGGTCTTCATAGGAGCAACAGCAACAGATTGATCAGTTTTGTGGGCTTTTTTTTTAAAGTCAAGTCTCTGAACCACTAAGGAGCCTAAAGAGCTGGTCACAAACAACACCAAACTACCAATCAAAAAGCCTTCAGAAGTGTGAGCAATAAAAAAGGTAGTGCTTATTATATACTGTCTTCAGTAATTACTATCATTTGTATTATGTTTGGGCATAGGACTCACAACTGGAAAGGACCTTAGAACTCATCAGTTCAGTCTTTTCTTGTATAAAGGAGAAACTGGGTCCAGAAAAATTAAGTGAATTTCCCACAGTCACATAGATGGCAAGTGGCAAGTCTCTCCTCATTCAAAATATGTTTTTAAAAGACAAAGAGAGACACACACACAACATTTTGTTTCTCTGGTCATTTGCTGTCTATTTAGTGTAATTTATTGGTTATTTAATGTCCAAATGAAGATAAAGGAGATTCTGAGTATCAATCTTGAATAATAAAAGTTTTTATTACCTAAAATTTCCTTTAGCAGTAGGGAGGGGGGAGGGTGGGGGAGTGAGAATTGGGGATGTTGGAGAGCTGATAAAAATTAAAAAAAAGAACCACCGGTAACTGAATTTAAGTTTGGTTTGGTAATTAAGATCAGGACTCTTAAAACACTCTTTCCATATCATAGAATTTTTAATTCTATGACCATAAACATTTCCAGAGATTTGCAATTGGGAATGTGTTGACTGGTGGTTTGCTCAGGCCATGTTTAGTATTATAGTGCCCTTGAACACCATACCCAAGGAGAATATAAGTTTCATGAAGATGGCAACTCTTCTCTAAATTTTATACCTCCCCCAGAATATCCAGTAAATATATTACATTACTTAAACATTTGTTCAATTGAATTTAAAATGACAGAATTACAAATAGCAACTGCAGTTACCAGTGGGCACTTCCTCTGATTTTTATTTAACACTCTTTAAAAAAATTTTTCTTTCATATAGTCTAGTTGTTTTGTTTAGACTCTCACCCACTCTGTTAACACAGATGCTAGAATGACTAAGTTATGACATGTGCTTTTAAAATACCAAGTTTTTATGTGAAGTGATAAAGAAGTGGAAAGGGACAGCTAAATGGCACAGTGGATCAAGTGCTGAGGCTGAGTCAGGAAGACTCATCTTCCTAAGTTCAAATCTGGCCTCAGCTACTTACTAGCTGGGTGACCTTTATAAGTCACTTAACCCTATTTGCCTCAGTTTCCTCATCTATAAAATGAGTTGGAGAAGGAAATGTCAAACCACTGTAGTATCTTTGCCAAGAATACATCAAATGAAATCACAAAGAATTGGACAGAGGGAAAGGGACAGTGGAATTACAAAAATTAGAAATCTATTCAGAGAATTTTTTTTTTGGTATGGAGAACAAACCCCATTGCAAAAACAAATGATCCTTTTTATTTTTCTTCTTTAAAAAACTCTTCCATTTCCTTTCCACTCCACAGTACTTTTGGAAGCAAGTAGTTTCCCTATTTATAGGATTTTAATTGTTGGCAAGTATGATTACAAAATCCCATTAACTAGTATCATATTACACTGCCAAGGAAACTGCCTTAATTGGAGATCTGCATTTCATGGTTAGGATGCACTGCCAGGAAAAAGCCAAAAAACAAAAAAGAGCAGTTTTCTTTCCATATTAAGTGCCTAATCATGTAATCTATGGGAAAACCAAAGGATCCACTGAGCCAAAGTGCACCATCTCTAAAATGAATGTATTTTCTGTTGATGGTGGCTAGTGCCATTTGGGGCTAGGTAATCCTTGAAATCAACTGGTTTAACAAGTGGAGAACAAATGTTTCCATACTACAAGAGTGTTGAGAAGGTGTTTGTGAAAGGAAAATTTAGAATTTCTTAGGTAAGTCATTGACACTTTGTATCCTGGACCTGGTCCCAAGGGCTGGGCTCTGGGGAACGTATATACCTAACATAATCCCTGCCCTCAAACTTGCTTGGTAAGCTTTGTGCAAACTGAAATGGCTAAATGTGATTTTTGTGAAAGTCAGTGAGTAGGTAAACAAGCTTTGATTGACCGCTTATTTTGTACTTAGCATTGTGCTATGCTCTAGTGATATGCAGGAAAGCAAGAACAAAATATCAGACCTCAGAGGGCTTAAATTCAAATGGAGGAGCCAATATGTATCTCTATACATAAAATTTATGAGTATTTTTGTTCTCTTCAGTGACCATTAGCTTTTTACTAAAAGGAAAGTAGCAATACATGATAGTTTTCAGCTTTACTCTGGGAAAAACCACCTCCTTATAAAATATGAGTTTTCTCTCTGAGGAAAGAAGACAGGCTACAGACATGCCTATAACAAGCCAGCATCCTTCACTCTTGTTCTATTAGCTTACAAAGAGGTAAATGAATAACTGGACTTTATATTTAATCTTCCAGGTGGTGGCTGAAACCAAATGGGAGGGTGAATACCAAGTTATGATGAAAGATCTCAATGATGATAATGATATAATGATATTTTATATTCATAATAACCCCAAGAGGGAAGTGCTATTATTATTATTATTATTATTATTGTTACTATTATTTTGTGGATAAAGAAAATGAGGCAAATTTGCGTGTATCTGAGATAGGATTTGAGTTAAGTCTTCCTGACTTCAATCAATTACTCTGTCCATTATTACTTTAATTAAGAAGCTGAAAGGTGGTTATTTAAGTTCCTGAAAACAATTTACTGTACTCCCTCTTCTGCCATTGTGATACTGAAGGAATTAGCAAATCATTTACTCTTTATTGCCCTCTACTGTCTAGAAATAAAGCTATGTATAAAGGCTTTAATATTTTTTTTCCTGCCAAGGCTTTTCTAGAGTCAATTACAGTTACAAATTACAAGTCAATTACAAATCATTGAGCCAATTTTCCCTTTTTTTTTTTGGTTGAAGGTCACTGTTCAATCAACTCAATTTTATAAAGAAATTGGCACAATTTGATACATTAGGAGTTTCTCAAAGTACCAGACTTGGGAGAGTTGAAATATATATATATGATGCCATTAGAATATTTCTCAGAAAAAAAAAGAAAAAAAACACTTTATTAATCAAGTCCTGGGTTGAGGTGCTTTCTCTCACCTCCCTTCTGTGGGTAGGTACGTTTGACAAAAGAAAAGGATCTTGCTTATTGTCCTTGAAAGAGATTTGAAGCAAAAATATTTGCCCTGAAATAGTGCTCCTAAAAGCAAAAGCAACTTGTCATGAAGCAGCTAGGTAGAGAAGTGTATAAGGGCACTGGACTCCAAACCAGGAAAAATGAATTTCAATTCAACTTCAGATCCTTACTAGCTGTTTAATCCTGGGCAGGTTACTTAATCTCTTTCAGTCTCAGATTCCTCATCTGTCAAATGGGGAAAACAATATCCATCTCCCAAAGATGTTGTGAGGTCCAAATAAGATAATGAATATAAAGTATCTCACAAATCTTAAAACACTATACATATATAAAATAACGCATTATGTATAGATCTATCTATCTATCTATCTATAAAACACACACACATATATTCAAATTCAGGCTCTTACACATACTAGTAGAAAGAACGCTGGATTTGGGATAATTAGAACATGTACAATTTTGGATAAACTATGTGACCATGGCATTGTCACTTAACTTCTAAGTACACTAAGCAATTCTGCAAGACTTTGAATTATAGATAAGTTGCCCCATTGGTGGGAGGAATTTATGCATTTAGTTCCCCCAAAAAACAAAAGCATATGTAAGTAAATATCATAAGCTGTAATTCTCTCTAAAGAAATAATTACTCAGGGACCATTTCTACAGGTTATAATTTATACAAAATCATTGTTTCTCTCTTATTTATAAATAAACACAACTCTGTGAGAAGGGGAATATAAAAGTTGCCTATTAACCAATTTATTTTACAACTTGCTTATTAATGCTCTGAATTTTTAAAAATTAGTTTAAGAAGAACTTTTGGTTAAAAGTGAGTTTTAAGCATAATCTCTGAATTTCCATGACTCATGCTTCAATCACTCATTTTTATTTATTTCTGGATTCCATTAGGATGTACCATCATGTCCATCCCTAACAACAAAAAACAGATTCTTTAAGTTATTTCTTATTTCAGTCAGATGTTTGTCTTTTCACAATGTCACACATTTCAAAAAGCTAAGTATAAAGACTTTTTTTTTTCCTTTTCACTAAGGTTTCCCTTTCTAAGTCAGTAACAAATTTTGAGCTGCTTTTCTTTCTTATTTTGTTGAAAATATTATTCAGCAAGGATACTCTTAATTTCACATCTACCAAGTCTACTTAAGAAAGATTTAATAATTGCCTAGCTGTGTAATCTTGGGCAAGTCACTTAAACCTATTGCTTTAAATAAATAAAAATTTTTAAAAAAGAAATAAAAACAAACATTTAAAATGTGAGTTCACAAGTATATGGGCCCCTTGATCAGAGATTCTTAACCTTTTCTGTGTTGTAGACCCTGGTGAAGCCTATGGATCCCTTTCAGAATAAACTTTTTAAATGAATAAAATAAAATTCATAGGATTACAAAGGAAATCAATTATATTGAAATAATTATCTAAATACAGGGTGTCCCAAAAGCTAGAGTATAAGTTTAAGTTTACAAAGCTTAACTTAAGCTCTATAATACACAAACCTACATGTATAATGCCTAAATGAGCACTAAAAGAGATACCCTGAATTCATCTAAAACAACAACAACAAAAAGGAAGAATTCACATATGGTATCCCAAATCCCATGCCTGGTTAATAATCCTTGCTTTTGTATCTTCCCTATCTTGGAGAAGAATTGCCTGGGAATAAAAAATATTATCTAAATTGCTCTCCGAATAGAATTTTTATAGGTTTTATAACTTGTTTCAAGCTTAGAAAATGCCAAGGACTTACTATTTGTTAGAACTAAAAATGAATGATGATAGTATTAGAATAATTTAGTTTAGTTAAACTGGTCTCTAAAGTTTTAAACTTGGTACCCCTAGCACTGAATGGGCAAATATAAAATGTAGTCTTATGATACTTAAAGTTTTGTTGGGAACCTTATACTCAGCAAGTCCTTCGAAAATTGGTCTCATCTTACCTTTCCAGTCTTTCTGTCCATCCCATTCCCAAGAACACTAGGAACTCTTCAGTCTGGTGACAGTGGCCTCATTGATGAAATTTAAAAAAAAAACAATCCAACTTCTGTTTGAGTATTTTCCTTGGCTGTCCCCCATGCTTGAAACACTTTCCTTCCTCATCTCCACCTCTTAACTTCCCTGGCTTTCTTCAGGCTACAACCAAAGGCTTAATCCCCTTAATGCTGTCCCCAAAATAAAAGTTCAGTTTTAAGCTTTAGAGTTTAAAAGTACACTAAAATTTTAGACCTTAAAACTATACTAAAACTTTTGGGATATCATATTTCCATACAGAATGGTGAGGGAGCATCTCTAACCAATTTAAGTTCTGTATCCTTCCTATGCCATGACTAAGTAAAACTCCTTTGTTGACTATTGAATGACCTTACAAATATTTGGTTTCAAAATATATATCTAAATTATTAGAGAAGCCAGGTGGCATAGTGGATAGAGGTCTGGAGTTGAAGTTCAGAACACACATTTTTGTAAGGTAAAATCTGACCTCAAACATTTACTAATGACAGTCACATAACCCTGTTTGTCTTTGTTTCTTCATCTGTAAAAATGATTTGGAGGGGCAACTAGGTAGCACAGTGGGTACAGCATTGGCCCTAGAGTCAGGAGGACCTGAGTTCAAATCCGACCTCAGACTAGCTGTGTGACCTTGGGCAAGTCACTTAATCTCATTGCCTTAAATAAATTTTTTAAAAAATGAGTTGGAGAAGAAAATACCAAACCGCTCCTGTATATTTGCCAAGAAAACCTCAAATGAGGTCACAAAGAGTTAAAGATCACTGAACAACAAATAGATGTCCATCCTGAATCCGGATCAGTTCCCCACAACACTTAAATGTAGTGACTGTATCTAAGGTTGTAAGCAGCATTCTATCTTAGTGAATTCTCACCTCTCTTCTGAGAAGACTGGAATGTATTTCATTCACTTTTCATTTTTCTGATTACAATTAAACTTTTTTAGTGAATTACATTACACTATTACTATATTTACATTATTGGAGTGATAACATTTCCAAGCTGGCAAAGAGAATGCACAAAAGTGAGAAAGAACCAGGGCAAAAACCTCAAAGGTTATTTCATTAAGTATAATGTTGCTGCTCTTAAGGTTGCTTGTAAAAAATTAGAAGAGCTGAAAAGCATGGGAAAAGTCACTGTCTCCACCAGAGGACACTTTTCTGGGTTTCTAGTAAAGGCAGTCATTTGACAGCAGAACCAGATAAAACCACCAGCCTGGCAATACTTCTTTTACCAGAGTTATACAATGGAGAACTTTATTTACAGCAAGCATTTTGCACCTGTTTGACAAAGCTGCTAGACAGGTTTCTGTTTCATGTTAAGGACTTTTATGAACATCTTGGCAAAAGCAACTTGGGCAAGCTTTGGCCTGTTCACTGGTTATGAGGGCACTGGATCTTTAATGGAGAGTAAATTCATCAGACTCATTCTTAGCATTATCAACAGTATACAGAATGTACCAATAAATAGAAATCTGCTGGATCTTTCAGGAGAAACAAGTCTCAAGTCAGTGCATACATAAATCCTTTGACATTCATAGCATATTCCTTCCTACAAGAGAGCAAAGTTTTACCAACAAAGTTTAGAAAGTTCTACAGAAGACACACACACACACACACACACACACACACACACACACACACACACACACACACACTTCCTTCCCCAGCTCATTTTATAGATGATGAACTCAAGCGAAGAAGGTTAAACATATACATATTCTGAACTTGCTAATCATCAGCAAATGTGAACATTTCACATACAAGTAAAAACACAAAAAAAGAATTACCTAGGATATCAAGAATCACCACCATGTAGTTAGTTCCCCCACTTTGCTTTGCTAAGCTAAACAATGAATTTAGATTCTCTAACTTTTACTTTATTCCAGGCAGTTTAGTAGTAGTGAATAGAAAATAGATTGGGTTTAGAGACAGGAAAACCAGAGTTTAAATTTGGCCTGAGGCACTGACCAGCAGGACATATCGCTTAACCTCTGTTTTCCTCATTTGCCTCAATAGGAATAATAATAGTACCTTGTAAGTATTGGATGAGATAATCTTTGTAAAATGTTTAGCCTGGGGCTTAACTCATGACATTTATATAAATAAATACTAGCTCTTTTCCCCCTCCAATAGCCCTTTGTAGCCTTTCTGTGTGAGAGGCAGGACTTCTGGCCAGAAACAAGCCTTCCTGACTGGGGTTAGATCATTATCCACTCTGCCTTCTATGTAGAGAAATAGTTAGATGATGAAGCTAAGTTAGTATGGAACAAGGTCATGTTGAATGATTCATTAGTCAATGGAATAACTGAAGGTATTCAGAAAGGTGTTTGAAAAAAGAAATGACATGATTGAAATTGGTGTTATATGATGGCTTGGAGAGGAACAGGGAATGGATGTTATAAGACCAATTAGGGGGTTATATAACAATAATATGATGAGAGGTAATAAAGTCCTGACTTTAGAGAAATGGAAAAGAAAAGATGTAGATATACCTTATAACCCCCACCCCAACGAAAGAAGAGGTAGAGGAAAAAAAAAGAAAGAAGAAAGTTTTAATGAAACATTTAAAAGAATACAAAGACAGCAGAAAAGTTCAATCAGGGGACTGTGTTCAAGTTAATTTTTTTTTTAAAGTTACATATAATGGGAGTTCATGGAGTCACATACACCTCTATTTTTCTATTCTTATTGAATAAGGAAATGATGTTTAACAAGTTGCTAACAAAAAAAGACAATTTTTTAAAATTTTTGCTAGGCAGTGGGGTTAAGTAACTTGCCCAAGGCCACACAGCTAGGTAATTATTAAGTGTTTGAGGCTGGATTTGAACTCAGGTACTCCTGACTCCAGGGCCAGTGCTCTATCCACTGCTCCACCTAGCCACCCAAAAAAAGGCAATTAAAAGAAGAAAATACAGATCTAAGTTGAAAATATAGAGGTTGCTTTGACAGAATTTGGGAACTGATTGGTCGTAGGAGGTAACAGAGAGGCAATAATCAAGAAGGAATGACATTTTGAGCCAGAATGATAAAGAGAATAGGGAAGTAAGAAGGAGGAACTAATTTAATGTGGAAGATGCTTATTTTTGTCTTGCTTATGTTGAATTTGAGGTGCTAGCAGGATAATCTAGAGGCAACTGGGAATTGATGTAAGGAGACAGGATAGGGCTAGAGGCAAGGGTAAGGGAGTAATCTATTTAGATGTGATATCTAAAATTGTGGGTATGTTTTATGTAGGCAAAAAACAAGGGAAAAGGTCAGTGAGAGAATCTGAGCCTGATTATGCTTAAAACAATTAATGGTCCCATTGCTCTTTAGCTGAATCAATGGTGCTAAAATTGAATATAAAATACCACAATAACATAAAGGAAATTGTAAAGAATCATGACCAACCTTAACTGAAGGGAAAGGAAGGAAGGGGAATAAGTATTTTTTTCTTTGTTTTTTAGGAATAAGTATCTATTAAAAGTCCATTATGTGTTAGGCACTACTGAGCACTTTAAAAATAACTTATCTGTTCCTCACCACAACTCTGTTCCCATTTCACAGCTAAAGAAACAAAGTCACAGAGCTAGGACACATCTGAGGTTGCAACTGAACTTGGGTCTTCTGGACTCCAGACACAGTGTTCTATCTCTGTGGTACCCCCCCATCAGTCTTGGTTTAAAAGGACTAAGTGTGAAATATACCACCTCCTCCTCTTGGTAGAGAGGCTATTATTGGTGTGATAACATCAAACATGTCAAATGTGTTTATTTTGTTTCTCCAAAGTTCTTTTTTAACAAGAGAGGGAGTTGGGGCATTTCAAAGTGACAGCCCTATCTATTTTTTTTTTAAGAACCATCAATAAAACATTTAAAAATAAAATTCCTTAAAATTCTTAAAATATATGTACAACACAATTCTGGCTAATAGAACATGTTCATCTGATCCTTCCTTACTGACAACATATCATGAAGACAGGAGTTTCTTTCATTTGGATTCAAAAAGTTCACAGATCTCTCTCTCGTGATGTCCCTAGTCCTCTATGAAGATATAGAGAGCCATCTGTTTTTTTCTTTCCTTAGGAAATTCTGAAGCTTGTTTTGTTCACTTACTGATATTTGATATGAGGATGATGAAACCCTCTATTATAAATGTATTAACTAGAAATTAAAAACAAACATATAAAAACGGATAAAATCATACATGAATATCCCAAATCTTTAGGAAGGCAGAACCAAAGCAATTAACAAAAAATTAAAAAGCAAATAAGAATTTTAATCAATTTTAATTTAATTTAATCAATTTAATTAAAATTAAAGCAGAAAAATTACAATATCAAAGTATCAGAATACTACTAGTTTCTTGAGGGCAGGGATTATTTTATTGTTGATTTTTTTCTTGTTTTTTGTAACCCCAAGAATCCAGTATTGGTGCAATGCATGTAAACAAATGACTGCTGAATAAAAATGATTCTTCCTCCTCTTAAATATTCAAGTACACAAATGTCAAAGATAATTGCACCTGCATCTATGATCAGTTGTATAGTACTTTCTCCCAAAAGAAAGCGATGCCCTTCAAACAACAGTAACAGCCATTTATATAGTACTAGTAAGGACTACAAAAAGTACTAGAACTTATAAGTACTATATAAAGTACCAAACACTGAACTAAGGCTTTTAAAATTATTATCTCATTTGATCATCACAAGAACTCTGAGAGATATCATTCCCGTTTTACAGTTGAAGAAACTGAGGCAGAGAAAGATTGGATCATTTGCTGTCACAGCTAGTATCTCAGACTGGATTTAAACTGGGGGAGTCTCTTGTTCCACCCAACTGTACACTAGCATAGACTCATAGAGCTAGATCTGGAAGAACTCAAGGATCATCTAGTCCCACACCTTCATTTTACAGATGACAAATCTGAGGCCCAGGCAGATGAAAGGTTCTTTATAATACAAAACCAAAAAACAAGGAAACACAAAGCAATAGTTTCCTTACTCCAAGTAAAGAACAATTTTTTTTTCATTTCCTCCTAATTATGGATTTTAAGCAATCTTTAGTGAAGAAAGTAAATATTATTCTTTATTTGATCTATTAATGATTGACATTAATTGTATCCTATATTTCAGCCTAGGGAGCCAATGAGGTACCTTGGCAAGACACTTGACTGAGTCAGTATATTTTTATTTGGATAAATGGATTAAAATCTCTTATGAAAAGCTGCTTTCTTATGTAGGCCTTTCAGGCATTTTATAAAAACTTTGCAAACCACTATAGAACAAAAACACCTTACCTAATAGTTGTTGAACAGCTGTGCACCTAAAAAGAAATTTTTTTTTATTCCATCATGCTTCCTGATCCATTCACCCTATTTAACTATTTAATCCAGCAACCAACTAGGTAAGCCAAGGAAATCTGCCACACTTCGTGATTTATCTCAACAGCTGAAATACTTTTTATTCAGTACAGACAGTGGTATGTTCAAGAAGATAATTTCAATTCCTGTTGGCCTTTTCAGACAAGTGATAATGAAAGGTTCTTTATAATATAAAACAAAACAAACAAAAAAAGATTTCCATTTGGAAAAATGTGAAACTATCATATGGGTTAGAGATGGTAGAAACCAAACCATTTAAAGACTGTCAGTATAACTCTCAAATGAATATATGCAGTGCTTGTATATTGTATACTCAACACAAACACAAAACTTAACATATAGTCAGTGCTTAAAGAATGTTGGTTGATTGACTATAAATTGAAAATTTCCTATAAAAAGATGCTACTGACTCAAGAATTTTCCCAGATGACAATGGACTTTTCTTTTTCTTTTCTTTTCCTTTTTTTTTTGTTTTTTTGCAAGGCAATGCAGTTAGGTGACTTGGCCAGGGTCGCACAGCTAGGTAATGTGTCTGAGGTCAAATTTGAACTCAGGTCCTCCTGACTCCAGAGCTGCGCCATCTAGTTGCCCCTGTCAATGAGCTTTTTCTAAGTTACTAGCTAAAACTTCTGGCCAAGGTCAAGAATCTAATTTATCTGTAACTGTGGAATACAATAAGGCTAATGAACCGATATAGTAGTCAAGATTAGCAGATGCTATTCTAATCAAATGATCTAGGCTGGTAAGAGTCTTTACTTCCAGTCTACTGATGTACATGAAAGATACAGATTGTCATTTGAAGGGATATCCTCTTATTGAAAGAGATGTTAACTATATTCCCAAGCAATCGTGTGGTTTCCCAGTAGTTGAAGGTTTTGAATACTCCTCCCTAAAGTTACCTTTACTGCTTTCTCTAATGCTTTCTGTGAATATTCAGCTTTATTGCTTTTGGATGCCCCCAAAATTAATGATATTGAGAGTGATCATGGGCAGGGCCCCTTAGCCCTCATATTTGCACTTCATATCTTATGGTGTTGAGTGCCAGGGGAAAAAAAAGAGATGAAATGAACATTTCAGTGAAATGACCAATTAAAGAAAAATAGACACTTAACCTTGGGTAAGTAAAAAAAATATTAATAGGGAAAAATAAATGTTTAGTAAGAGAGTAGGTTGGGTAATATCAATGTTACCTATTCACAGTTAACAAATAATTAATTAATAAAGATGAATTTAATTATGGAATAGCATAATACTGCTCAGGAATGAATCCACTTGCTTCTTTAATGAAAAGATTCTAGGTCATCTTTTAATCTCACCAGATGTCCAATTAAATCTGCATACTTTTTAAATATTTCTTTTAAAAAAAGGCAAATTGTCATATACTCAGTAATATGCATTTTAAAAAGATATCATAATGTGTCTTGATGTAATGCTTAGTAACAGTTATCCTAAATTAATATTTTCTCCTGAACTCTTGAAGCTCTTGCATATAATATATTCATACATTTAAATTCTTTTTACTAGTACATTTTAATTACTGGTTCTTTGAAGGTTATAAAAATCAAAATTTTACTTCACATTAAAACCAACTTTTTCGTGAGAAAACATGTCTGTTAAGCATGACTTTAAAAATAGAAACACAGAAGGAAAATGTTTAAAAAGATCCCTCAAAAGTAAACTTCTCATATTTTTTATTGCTGTTCTGCCAGTTACATTTTTTTCAGAAAGAAGATATTTTAGAAGATGAGAATTACATAGATATATCAAGGTTAAATTCTTTGGAAATACTGCATTGGAACTGTCCTTGTTCCTATAAAAGAAATTTGTGCAGCTAACATCACTTTAAGATAGGTCACAACCTGAATAGTCAATTAGTGGGAGGACTGTACTATAGGCTATTAAAATTTCAGTGTTAGAAAGGTCTCCAGATGGCATCAAATACAATTTATATTTAAAGAGGAATCTTATCTTCGATAGCTTTGACAAATAGTAGATGGCACAGCAGGTTAGAGCACTGTTCCTGAATCTGGCTTCAGATACTTACTAGCTGTGTTACCTTGGATACCTTGCATCCAAGACTATCTCCAGTCAACATGAGTCATATCTGGCCACTGGTCCCAGATGACTCTGGAGGAGAAAGTGAGGCTAGTGACTTAGCCCAGCACCCATTCACTGAAATACAATTCATCTGCTTGTCATGACATCACCTCCCTAATGTCATGGCCTTTTTCAAGATCAAAGGACAAACATGATGGGGGTAAGACCTCCAGTGATGGAGAATCCATCACCTCCAGAAGTAATCCATTCCAATTTAGGACAGTTTAAAGTTTTTTTAGACTTTTTCTTTATAATAAGTCAAAACTATGGTGAGAAAAAGATAAGCTGAATACTTAAGCCTTACTTCAAAAAATATGGCTTTATCATATAAAGTTTCAAATCCTAACAAACATAAATTTGGGTCTCTTTTATAGTTTTAGCTTTCTACCCTTTTTTCCTCTCAAAGAAGTGTTCCTTAGAAAGTACCCAAAAGTTGGATCATGGGAAATATCTTTTAGAGGTTTTCTGGGAACTAATATCAAACAACTGAACTCTTGAGATATTTTCTATAAATATTTGACAAACAAACATTGAGTATTAGTCACCTGTACAGTTGTCTTCTGAATTGGGTATTGTATAGTCCATAGCACACAAAAGTAGGACTTCAAATACTGACAAGTTCTTAAGAAATAACAACACATCAATATATTAGATTTGTTCAGTATAGAAAGATGAATAATGGTCATTCTTAATATATTGTAGACTATATTAAAGAAAGATTTTAGGGAATATGGACCTGATAATTAATTGATGTAGTGAATTTGTCAAGGTAAACTTCCTTTATCACTGCAAAATGACACTCTTCTGCCATTTAAAGTCATAGAGAGTTGACTATGGTACTTAGAGTTTAAGTGACTTACCCAGGACGATATAAATAATATGAATAGGAGGAGCGAATTGAACCAAGGTCTTCTTGACTCTGAGACTGACTCTTTCTGGCCACTATGTCACATTATCTTTGGAGAGAGGAATAGCTTCTAGGAAGAAATATCTTAATAAGCCTACTCTGCTTTGCTCAGATCAAATCTAAAGTATAACATTCAGTTCTAAAATCCAATGTTTAATAAGAACATTTATAAGGTAATTGATGACATCCAGAGAAGAGCAACCAAAATAGTGAAGAATATTGAATTCATGCCATAGAAGTATCCCCTGGTTGTATCTAAGTACGTAAAAGGCAGTCATGGAAGAGAGAGTAGATAAAATCTCTTCCTTCATTAGAAGAGAAGAAACAAGGAATGAAAGAAAATTGCAAAGAGACAGATTAAGTTTTAATTGAGGGGGGGGGGAAGCCTTAACAATTAGCAATTTAAATTTAATTTATCTAGCAATTTAAATGAACTGGTTTTGGTGATGGCAGATTTCCCTTATTTTAGGTCCTTACACAAAGACTGGGTGACCAAATGCTGAGTACAATGTACAATGGATCGTTTTTTGGGTAGCTGTTGGACAAGATAGTCGACTACTGAGGTCCCAACTTTGACATTCTGTGATTCTTTGATCTCTGAGTATCTTTGAAAAGTACAACATGACAGCATCTTCTAAGTATGAGGGATGAGAGAATGCTTTGGGTCTCTGGCCAAAAGCAGGAATCATTTTTTGATAGATTACAAATTCTTTTCATCCTTGACATCTTATTCTATATTATATGCTCCAACTCTAAATTAGTTTGCCAAGTACATGGTTTTTCTCAGAAGATTTTCCACTTTCAGAATATTAACTTAACCTTTTTTTCCAGTAAGAGACTTGACAACAATCCAACACATATGGAAGACGAACAATAAAATTTTAAAATTTCCTTTTTTCCTGGTTAAATAATTAAAATGAAAGTTCTGATGGATATCAGAATCACTTATTGAAAACAATTTTCTCTAACCCTGATGTATGATCAGCAAATGCTGAAGTCTTCAGGCTCAGTCTGACTTCCTTATCATGTTCTTTCCAGCATCAGGGCATTGATTTACAATTATTTTAGATTAAAATCAAGTAATTTCACTGACTTTGTATCTTATTACCAGTTTTCACAGTTGGAAATGCTGAACTTGATTTCTCTTGTCTGATGAAATAAGAAAAAAATAATCAGCACTTTAAACAATAAATTATAACTGTGAATAAAGAAAGAGGTACCCAGTCTTCTTGGGAAAAAAGGAAGGCAGATCTAAGCCAGACCCCCATAATAATACTACTACTCATCAATGATTCTTTAATCAGAAAATAAGAATATCTCTCTCTCTCTCTCTCTCTCTCTCTATATATATATATATATATATATATATATAAAATACTACTCACTTTATACTTTTATATTTATATTATATTTTCCACATATATATGATACACTTAGATCAGAAAATAACTATATAATATATACATATATATATATATATATATATATATATAAATATATATATGTCTGTGTGTGTGTGTGTATGTGTGTTGGTTTAATCATATTCCCAGAATTATTGTTCCTGCCATGTTCCCTTTAAGTACTTTCCTACTTTCTTTCTCTTTCTATTTGACAAGTCTATTTACCTCTGAACCTTTGTACAGATTGCTCTCAAAGCCTGGAATGTACTCTTCTTCTTACCTTTTTTTAAGATTGGGCTTAGTTGTGACCTCCTGAATGAGTTTATTTCTCCCCTGTCCTACAGTTATTTGCAATCTCTTCTCAAAATTATGTTATGTATACTTTGCATTTACTTGCTTGTATCCATATAGTTCCTCTAGGAAAATACAAGCATTGTTCAGTTTTTCTCTTTGCACTCCCCAAATCTGGAAAAGTTTCTTCCAGGTAACAGGTACTTTAAAAATGTGCTCACATATACACACATTCCTGCCTTAACTGGGAGAAGTGTTAAAATCCACCAAGGAAAAAAAACTAAAACCCAGTTTTAGTCCTATGAAATGTGGATTCTAAAGGGCATGAGCAGATATCCCTGGCCTGCTTCTGACTAATCAAAGCTATTATTGAGAATTTGGGTGAGTCAGAAATAACCAACTTCCTGACCAGCAAGATGAACCAGTGCTGAAAGAGCTTGGGGTTTTGGTATGGCATTGTGGTCTTATGGTCTTCTCTAAATTCCACTTAAAGTAGCAAAAGGGCAGGCTATCACTTGAAAGAAGAAATAGCTTCTAGTTTGGTCTCTTTTCTCTTGTCAGGTAGAGAAGGAACTTAAATAGTTGAGTTCATGCCTGGGGCACTAGTTACATTTTCCACTTTTTGCTTTCTTTCTTGAGTAGCTGATCAAACATCCACCTTGAGCTTGATGAGTCCAAGATTAGTTGACTATTGTTGACAGGATAGCTGGGGTGACTATGGCAATTTCTTAAAATAAGACAACAATGAAGGTTGCCATTTTGTTTGACTCTTTTTCACTTGAACATTTAGAAGTCATTGAAGGGTTATGAATTAGCCTAATTTTAATTTTATGTGTCAGTGACTAGGGAGACTGTAGGAGAGGGAAAGAGAAGGAAGTAGCAGTAGGTGTAGGTGAAGAAGTCAAAACACTCAAGATTAAGTTTGTGTATATGGTGCAGTTTGGGGCATCCAAAATAATGAATATAGTTATGTCAAGGATGACTGATCACAGATCTCCATCAAAGATAAAATAATAATGAAAAAGTTTGAAATGTAGCAGAAATGACCAAAATGTGACTCAGAGACATGATGTGAGTACATGCTGCTGGAAAAATGGTATTGATAAACTTGTTTGATGCAGGATTGCCATCAATCTTCAAGTTATAAAAACACAATATCTGCAAAGTGCAATGAAGTGAGGCAGAATAAAATGTGGTATGCTTGCACAGAATTTCAGAACAGCACTAACTCCCCACCACAACCACTACAACTTCCTCCTAGACTGAACACTACTATCCCACTCCCAAAGGTCTGAAACCTAGAAGTCATCTTGGATTCCTCACTATCTCTCTCCCCCACCCCAACCCCCATGGTCTGGCAATTTCACCTTTGCAATGTGACTCCAATATGCCTCCTTCTCTCCTATGACACAACCAGCATCACTGTGTAGGTACTTATCATCTCATACCTGCATTACTGCAATAACCTGCTGGTAGGTCTGCCTGTTTCAAGTCTCCTCCACTTCAATTCATTTTCCATTAAGTCACTAAAATGATTTTGCTAAAACAAAGGTCCAGGTCCATCTGATCCCCATAACCCCCCTTATTAAATAAACTCCATTAAACTTCAATAAATTCCAATGAATAATAAAAGCAAAAAAAATGCTGTTTGGCATTTAAAACTCTTTATGGCATATTCCCTTCCTACCTTTCTCTATTCTTACATCTTATTCCCCAAAACAGACCTGTCCATCTAATGACACTAGTCAACTAGGTGTTCCACAAATAAACAATTCCATCTCTTGGGTTGGGGGTTCTCTCTGAATTTCTCCCATCCCTGAAACATTCTTTCTCTTCTGTTCTGACTCCTGACTTCTCTGACTTCCTTTAATTCTTAAATAAAATTCCATCTTCTACAGGAAGCTTTCCTCAACTCCTCTCAATTCCAGTGCCTTCCTTCTAATTATTTCCTGTTTATCCTGTATACAGCTGTTTGTTTTGTATATAATTGCTTGCATGTTGTCTCTCCCTTGTTAAATTTATAAATTCTTAAGGTTAAGCACCGTCTTTGGGGTTTTTTTGTATTCCCCCCACTACCCAGCACACAATGGTGCCAAACTATCACCATTTTAGGGCCAGAAGGGGCTTTATTGGTCATATAATTCATCTCTTTCATGTTTTTTACAAATGAAGAAACTTAGGACCAAGAGATTAGAGATTGACTTTCCCAAAGTTATGCCTTGAATGAGAAAAACAGCTTGAATCTGAACCCAGATCCCCTCTGGCAGTAAACCCAACACTATTTTGTTTAGGCTATCCTGTGTGTCACTCAATTGTGCCTGATACCAGGATAACTGCTTTCATTAAAAGTAGAGAACTTAAAAAATGGACCTTTTGCCTTTCTGAAGACCAGTTCTGAAACTACATGTTCAAAGTACTATTTGATATTGGGGTTCTGTAGGATGAGGTCATATGTGGGATTGGGAAGGGGAAGAATCTCAATATTCAGTTTCCCCAGGTCCACTCATTTGAGGAGTATAAGCAGGGGAGAAGAAAGGGGAAACATAATCAGTGTTGCCATTTTCCTCACACTGTAGGGCAGAAGGACAGAAAATGAAGACTTCCATTTCCTGCTGATCCAATTTCCCTCCCACAATCTTATGGGTAATGAGAAGGGGATGGAGGGAACAATGAACTGTGGTGAATTCTCACCATTTATAATGACTTTTTAACTGGCTATGGCGTGAAATGGAATGGTATACGTCAATATATCATATTTTACCCCCCAGCTGCTAGTGAGAAAGGGAAGGTTTTGTGAATCTGGGTAGAGTGTAGGTGTAGGAAACATATAAACAAGGAGGCATATATAAAATTAGGGGAACAATTGAAAATAATTGGCAACCTGACATTTTGAAGTATGAGTAGGGTTTTTTTAAGGTTTTTTTGCAAGGAAAACGGGGTTAAGTGGCTTGCCCAAGGCCACATAGCTAAGGTAATTATTAAGTGTCTGAGACTGGATTTGAACCCAGGTACTCCTGACTCCAAGGGCTGGTGTTTTATCCACTATGCCACCTAGCTACCCCAGTATGAGTAGATTTGAAAAATTAGTTTTAAAAAAATATGATGTAATATATTTCCAATAGTTCAGCCCCTGGGTGAAGCACAATGATCATATTTAGAATTAGAACTGGGAGGGACTTTAGTGATCACTAGCCCATCATCTTCCTTTTATTTTATTTTATTTTTTTAATTTTATATTTATTTATTCTTTTAGTACAAATGTTTTTTTGTACATTAATAAAATATTCTTGTTTAAGAGTAAACAGAATACCCCCTCCCCCCACAAAATATAGACTCGCTTGAGCAATAAAGGGGAGAGAAAAATTAAAATTAAAAAAAATAATAATAATTGTAGGTATGGCCAGGTGGTGCAATGGATGGAGCTCCAGCCCTGGAGCCAGGAGCACCTGAGCCCATATCCAGCCCCATACACTCAACAATCACCCAGCCATGTGTCATGCAAGCCACCCCAACCCCAATGACCTGCAAAAACCAAAAAAAAAAGACCCAAAATAAAATAAACCAAAGAACCAAAGAAAATGTGTTATATCTGACCACTCTCCCCCCATGGTCCATCCCTCTCCTCCATCACTCACATCTCCCCCTTCCCCCTGTCCCCCTCTTCTTACTCCAGATGCCTATACTCCATTGAGTATATATGCTGTTTCCTCTCCTAACCACCTCTGATGAGAGCGAAGTTTCCCCTCATTCCCCCTTGCCTTCCCCCCTTCCATATCATTGCAATAGCTCATTGTAATAAAGAAAAAACTTATTGTATGAGATATCTTGGACTACTCCCCCTCTCCTATTTCTTTCTCCCATTACATTTCCCTTTTTTTCTATTGACTCCATTTTTACACCATATTTTATCTTTGAATTCAGCTTTCTCCTGTGCTTCAACTATAAAAGCTCCCTCTACCTGCTCTATTAACTGAGAAGGTTCATATGAATATTATCAGTGTCATTTTTCTGTGCAGGAATACATGCAGTTCCATCATCAAGTCCCTCTTATTTTCTCCTTCTTCAATCTCCATGCTTCACCTGAGTCCTGTATCTGAAGATCAAACCTTCTGTTCAGCTCTGGCCATTCCAAAAGGAACATTTGAAATTCCCCTGGTTCATTGAAAGTCCATCTTTTGCCCTGGAAGAGGACATTCAGCCTTGCTGGGTAGTTGATTCTCGGTTGCATTCTAAGCTCTTTTGCCTTCCGGTATTATATTCCAAGCCCTATGAGCTTCTAATGTAGTTGCTGCTAAGTCCTGTGTGATCCTGACTGCAGCTCCACAATATTTGAACTGTGTCCTTCTGGCTGCTTGTAATATTTTCTCTTTGACTTGGGAGTTATGGAATTTGGCTATAATATTCCTAGGGGTTGGTTTTTTGGTATCTCTTTCTCGGGGGGATCAATGGATTCTGTCCATTTCTATTTTGCCTTCGGCTTCTAGAATATCAGGGCAATTTTCCTGTAGTAATTCTTTGAAAATGATGTCAAGGCTCTTTTCCTGATCATGACTTTCAAGTATTCCAATAATTTTTAAATTATCTTTCCTAAGTCTGTTTTCCATATCAGTTGTTTTTTCAATGAGATATTTCACATTTTCTTCTAATTTTTCATTTTTTTGGTTTTGAAGTATTGATTCCTGATTTCTGGTAAATTCATCAATCTCCCTGAATTCTATTCTTTGTCTGAAGGATTTGTTCTCCTCAGAGAGTTTTCTTATCTCTTTTTCCATCTGGCCAATTTTGCTTTTTAAAGCATTCTTCTCCTCAATAACTTTTTGAACTGTTTTATCCATTTGACCTAAGCTGGTTTTTAGCATGCTATTTTCTTCAGCATTTTTTTGGATTTCCTTGACTAAGCTGCTGACTTCATTTTCATGTTTTTCCTGCATCTCTCTCCTTTCTTTTCCCAGTTTTTCTTCCAACTCCCTCATTTGATTTTCAAAGTCTTTTTTGAGCTCTATCATAGCCTGAGCCCAATTTCTGTTTTTCTTGGAGTCTTTAGATGCAGGAAGAGCTTGTGCTTCCTCATCTTCAGACTATTTTGATCCTTCTTGGGCTAATATGCAAAATATTTCTCAATGGTGTTTCTCTTATTTATCTGCTTGCTCATTTTTCCCAGCCTGAGCTTGGTTTGAGGGTGCTCCCTGAGCTTTTGGGATACTCCCACAAGGGTCTCAGTGTGTGAGGCTCTGTCCTCCCTCCTGGTCTGTGAATGACCACAAGCGCACCCCTCTGCCACGGGGCTGAGGTGGGGGGGTCCCTGCTGTTCTATTTGGGGGGGCCTAGACTGAAATCAGGATCTGAATGTGTTCAGAGCCCCACAGTCCTGTTCCAGGGGCAGAGGACAGAGCTCTGCAGTCTCTCTCTCTCTCTCTCTCTCTCTCTCTCTCTCTCTCTTCACTCCCCTCCCTGAGTTCAATGGGCTCATGCCCTGGGGGCTCCTGCTTACTGACTTCACCTGCTTCTGTTCCTGGATCTGGGCTGCCAAAAGACCATGTTGCTTGCTGTGTGCCCTGAGGGCTGGGCTTCACTTACTTGCTCTGGCAGAGGTACCCTGGCTGTTCCCCCAATTTGTGCCTGGTGCTCCCCGGAGTGTAGCTCAGGAGACTCCCCTGCTGGCTCCCAGTGCCCTGGGGCTGCCTCCGGGAAGTTGAAGTTCTTTTCCTCTGGTGGGCCACCCCTCTGGAGGGCCACCCCTCTGGCAGGCCGCCCCTCCGACGCCAGGGAGCAGAGCCTTTCTGCTCTTTTCCAGGTTACCTTGAGTAGGAGAACTGCCTCATTGGGTCCCTCTGTGGGTTCTGTCTCTCAAAAGTTTAGTTAAGAGTCCTTAGTTTCAAAGTTTTATGAGAGAACTTCTAAGAGACATTGCTCTCTTGTTGCCATCTTGGCTCTGCCCTCCTATCATCTTCCTTTTAAAGATGAGGAAACTGAGGTCCAGAACATTAAGTGACTTACTAAGGTTATATGGGCAGCAATGATCAGAGCTAATTGATAAAAATGCCTTTGAACTTAAAATTTAGTTTGGGTGGCTTGCTTAGACAAAGTGCTTTCTAGAATTGGAGTAAGAAGCTAAAATTCCGTGTTACATGTTTAACAGATGTGTGACCTTGGTCAAGTAACTTAAAATTTTTCAGTTTCAGTTTTTTTCATCTGTAAAATAGGAGAAATATACATGTGGTTGTTTTGAGAATTAAATGTGATCAAATATGTAAAGGATGCTTGCTCCTTGGAAGGAAAGCAGAGACATCACCTTTCCAACAAAGGTCCATATAGTCAAATCTATGGTTTTTCCAGTAGCAATTATGGCTATTAAAGTTGGATTATAAATAAGGTTGAGCATCACAAAATCAAAACCTTTGAATTGCAGTGTTGGGGAAGACTTTTGAAGAGTTCCTTGGTCAGAAAGTATAACACACCAGTCAATATTTAAAGAAATTAATTCAGGAAATTCATCAAAAGGTAAAATACTAAAATTTTGGCCACATAATATTAGAAAAGAGGAGATTCACTGAAAAAGACCCTGATATGGGGAAAGATTGAAGGCAAAATGAAAAGGAGATGGCAGAGAATGATGTGGATAGATAGTATCATGGAAATAATGAGCATGAATTTTGTTCAGATTTTGAGAGATAGTGGAAAACAGAAGGAACTAGTATGCTATGTTCCAAGGAGTCATGAAGAGTCAGAAATAACTAAATGACTGAATAACAACAAAAATAATGGTGCAAAATTAAAGTTCAACATAAATGTTAGATTTAATTATTATTTTTCTTTCTAATATTTTACTAATTCATTGTTAACCAGAAATCTAGTTCAATCATCACAGTTTACAGTTGAAAAAACTGAGGTCCCAAAGAATTATATAACTTATTTGAAGTCTCACACAAACACAGAGATTTGAACCCAGATCTTCTGATTCCAAATACAGAACACTTTGCTCTTTATCACACTATTTCTTTCTTTATTCATAGTATAATTAAAATACTTGATGCAATCTTCTCTCTCTCTTAAACTATTTGACCAAAGTCCATTCTATTATAATGTGTATCTTAGGAAGCAGGGTTTCTTTCAGGAACAAGGGTTCTCTACAATGACCACATTATAACTGAATAAGGGTCAGTTGTTCAAAGGTTTAGAATGACTGCTTGATATTAAGCATATGACTTTTGTTCAGACTTCTTTCCTAATTTATTCCATCTGGAATATGCAAGGCTGAATATTAAACAGTTCAAAATTAGGAACAGTTTTGCTCACAAATTTTGTTTTCTTATACTTCCCCAAATACTCCAAACTGCTAAACTGAAATCACTAAATAGCCATATAATTCAGATTATAAAAGTCATCCTTTGACTTTTATACAGAGCAATTAATTTTGTTTGTTTCATCTAGGAGAGAAAGTTCTAAAATGTAAACCTAAGGACAAGTTCTGACCACAGAAAAACAATTTTGAGTCACTGGGGTCACATTTGAACAGCCTGGGATTGCAATTTCATTCACCAAAGTCAGGCACTTTCTAAATATTGGCTCAAAGAGAATCTGCTTGAAAACCAAATTACTTTTTGGAAAGTAATGAAGGAACAGAAAGGAAACAGTAAAGAACCCAGATTTTGGTCATATATTTGAAGGGCTTTAATTGAATAGTTGCATATTAATAGCACTTGCTATTTGTAATTTTTTTGACTATTAGTATTACTTTTTTCTCTCATAATATTCCAAAGTAGTAATCATATCCTCCTTGAGAGCAGGGACCATTTCATTGTTTTTCTTTATAACCTATGTGCCCAGTCCAATGACTGGATTATAAGTGATGCTTAATAATAAAACTTGTTGTTTACCTTTATCTCCATTTTACATAGAATTATTCTGAATCATTTCCATTCAATTCTATAAATGTTTATTAAGCACCTATAATGTACCTAGCATGAGGCTAGTATACAACCCATCTTGTTCACCAGCCAGTGAATTAAATTAAGTAATATATTAAATGATACAGAAAGATTTCAATTAACCAGATGATTACTTTTTCCCTTTGATTGTTTTTGGGAGAAAGAGGCAAATCACAAGAAAACAAACAAAATTATCACTATTTAGTTAAGAAAAAACAGCATTATCTTTTATGTTCTAGTTAGAATATTCTACAAAAATTAAAGATATCCATGGGATCACAGATTTAGAGACAGAAGGAACTTGAACCTTATCTAGTTCAAGTCTTTTCTTTGAGTGATAGGAAAATGAAATAGAGTTAAACAAGTCTTCCCAAGGCCACAAAGCTAGTTAGTTTTATAACTGAGACTAGTCCCTAGGATTCCTGGGACCTTAATACAGGAGTCTCCCTGATGAGAACTCATGTTTTTGAGACAAGAAGACTTGAGTTCAAATTCTGATTCAAATAACTTGTTCCTTGGAGTCTCTGGGAAAGTCACTTAAACTCGCAGCCTTAGTTTCCCTATGTGTAAAATGAGAGGCTGGGACCCAATGATCCCTGAGGTCCCTTCCAATTCTGAATCTATCATCCTGTGATCTAACTTGATCTTTTCTTTATATTGAGGCTCCTGAGACACTACAAAGTTTCTGTTGTACTGAAGAGAGATTCATTTTTTAAGTCTGGAGATGTACTTTTTAGAATGATTTTCAATGAGACTCCATTCTTTTTTTTTTCAGAGGATTACCCCTCAATTGATCAAAAATTCAATTACAGAAATAAAACATCCTTTGAGAGGCAGTAGATAAAATGCTACCCAAAGGAGTCAGAAAGACCTAGGTCCTACCTCTAACATATTTTGGCAATGAGAACCTGCCCAAGTTATTAAACCCCCTTGCGCAACTTTCAAAAACTAAGTTGGAAAGAAGTTGCTGATCTGCATTAATGATGGAAATTTCCTCACAAACAGTTCTCCATATCAATGCAATCACATCTGTTCTCCTCACTCTATAAAACTTATTTGAAAACATTACCAGCAAAAAAAAAATTACCAGCATTCAAGATAACCTGAGGCTTTATGATATGACAAAGACTACTTCAGAATAATATAAAATTTGGACTGAAAACTAATATATAAATTCTAATTGAATTCACATGTTGAAAAATGTTATTAATATTGAGAGGAAACTCTATAATGGACTATTCCTTAGAAATGATAGATTATAGTTATATCCTATTTCAAGATTTTAGAAAGTATTTTTTCAAGAAAAATCCAATGCAGCAGGTGGTACAAATATACTTTGGTTGGAGGTGGGGAGAGAATTTAAATCTGTGGTTTCATCAATGAGGGTAACTCCCAGGGGGGAAATCAGTAGCACCAATTCCTCTATAACTTAAAAGTCTTGGAGACACTAAAAGATTTAGCCCATGGTCATAGAATCAGCATGGGTTAGGAGTAGCATTTGAACCAAGGTCTTCTGGACTCCAAAGTCAGCTCTCTATCCACTATGTTGGACTACCATTCCAAGTACTGTTCTAACCCATTTTTCCAGGGAAGGTAACTGAAGATTAGTAAAGTTAAGTTAGGTCACACTTTTAGCATAAGACTCAAATTTAGTTAAGTCTTTTGATTTCCAGATCTTTTCCTACCAGCTGTCTCTTTGCAAGATATGACATAAATAGTGTTGACCACTGACATAAATAAATAGGGAATAAAAATAAATCAACCACTACATGAAACGCCAGTGAATCAAGAAACAAAAGAATTAGTGAAATAATATAAAAGCATTAAAAATAACAACTTGGATAAGATAATAATCAATAATAAAAAGCAAAACTGGAGGTGACAGTGACCAAAATAATGACATTTGATGTTACAGTGGCATATACATAGCAAACTGGAAAACATAATCAGATATCGGATGCTGCATATAAATTAATTGCATCATGAAGTCAAAGGTGAGAGTGTAATATAAATTTCATGCTTTAAAAGACAGAAGTATCATAAATCTGCAGGAAATTAACCCAGAACATTGGAAGAAAATAAACTGGTATCTGCTCCTATACCAAGGGTATAAATGGTTGATCTTATCCCCATTCTTCATGCTCCTATATTCAGTTTTCCTAAATCCTGATCTTGCTTTTTGTTCTGTTCACCTGGAATGACTTCTTCTTTCCTCCAGGGCATAGGGAGAAAGGAGGGTTGCATACTCTAGAGACTGAGGACTAGATTCTCTATATCAAAATGTCACCAAAACCCTCTAATTGAGAGGCCTCATGGTAAACTGCATGTTCTTCACAGAAAACCTGTGCTCACAGATGTTAAGGAACAGTATGTCCTCAGGAGAGTAGCAGGAGGGACTGCTTGTGCAGAAACTAAAAAAAGATAAAAAGGAACAAAATGGGTCTCGTGTGCTATGCAGGTAACATGGTGTTTTCAAATCTTTACTGAAGCATGGCTTCAAAAGAGGATGGATATCAATGGGGGCAGCTGGAAAATCACAGCATCAGACTGAGTGGAAAGGAACACAGGTATCTTTCTTCAGGTAACCTTGGTCTTTTCATCAGTTTACAAATAGTAAGTCAATATTCAATTCAAGGAGGATTTATTATTAAGCACCCACTGTTTTCAAGGTAGGAGTAGCTAGGTGGCTCAGTTGATAGAGCACTGATCCTGGAGTCAGGAAGATGAGTTCAAATCCTACCTTAGATACTTACTAAATGTGTGACTCCGGGCAAGTCATTTCACCTCTGTTTCCCATAATCCATTAGAGAAAGAAAACCTTGCCAAGTAAATCCAGAGCCACAAAGAGTTGGACACCACCAAAAATTGTGAAGATTTAATGAGACTACATGAGCAAAGTATTATATAAACATTCTCATTATTGTCTCATTTATATTAATTTCTCCAAATAAACTAGAAGCTTCTTGAAGATAAGGAATATTTATTTTTTTGTTTTTGTAGGTCCATGTGTTTGGTATAGGGCCTAGCCTTAATAAATAAATGCATACTGATGTCCTACACAAGGAATGTTGATGTTGTTTGATGGATGCAATGTTACAGATATTTCTTATAACATTTTCAGAATTGCTTTCAGAGCTTTTGACTGATTCTTTTGAATTGCCTCACTAACATATTAAAAACTTCATCTTTTGGATAGTGGATTTATGTTTCAGAAAATGCCAAAAGTCATTTAGAGTCAACTAAAGGCCAGTTTTGCTGAGAACTGAGGGAAAGATAAATACAGATTTTCTTGTGTGGTTTATAACCTCATCCTGGGGTACATGTCATAGTAGGAGAACAGATTCCAGAGTCAGGAAGTTCTGGGCTCAAGGGCCATCTCTGCCACAAACAGAATCCCTATTAGAATGGATAATCTCCTGAAATAGTTACAATATTCAAAATCATATTGCTAGAGTGGAAACAATAACCACATTTTACCTAATCATTACTTTGTACAGTGTGAATCTGAATACATGTTACCATTTCAAGGAAGTCACACTAATTAGAACCTAGCTGTAATCAATTATGTGACTATGAGCAAGTCATTTAACCTATTAGAGTTCTAGGAACTGTTCTAAGACTACAAGATATAGAGAAGACATCAACCAAATTGTTCATAGGAGCTGCTCATCTGGGAATTTTCTATGTCAATGAAAACACAGTTCCAAGTCCCCATCACACCCTCACAACCAGTTCCGAAAAGAAGTACTTCCAAAAGAAGTACTTTCCAAACATTTTTCTCAATGTTTGAATGGGCATGCATACTCTTAGAGTGCCTATCTTAAAGTATGCCATTTATTTGGATGTATGATGGAATATTTGCAAAAAATAAATTAAAACTAAAACTAAACTAAAATAAAAATCTCATTACATCTTTAGTCAATTCTCATACTCATTTGGTTTTTAAATAGTGTTTATTGATCACTCCTAGAGCTAGTTTCCTATATTCATTTAATTAGACAAAGGGTCCTTATAATTTCTAATTCTTTATTGTTCTGAATCTGAGAATCATTTTAGTTATATTAGTTGGTTGTTAGTTTAACTTGATTTAATTCTGGGGTAAACTTGGTTGACTCATTACTTTGAGCACAAAATGAATGCAGTTATTACAAAATTTTAAGGAGTCCAGGGATTTATTTTGCATTTGATTTAGATACAAAGATATAGTAGCCTATGGAAAACCACTAAAAACTGAAAGCACTCTTATTTCTGCACACACACAAAATACAGTATTTTTTTTGT
Organism: Macrotis lagotis; assembly: GCF_037893015.1. Lineage (NCBI taxonomy): Eukaryota > Metazoa > Chordata > Mammalia > Peramelemorphia > Peramelidae > Macrotis > Macrotis lagotis. The sequence goes on along the minus strand of NC_133666.1, from coordinate 563,491,687 downwards.
CTCTGAGAGAGATAATGTATATAATAAATGCTTAGCACAGTGCCTAGAAGATAGAATAAAAAAATGCTTGCTGTTTACTGACTGAAAGGCACAAACAGACCTGATAATTAAGAATGAAAAGAAATATAAATAGAACTAATGAAAACTGACTTTACTTACTTAATTGAAGAGTGTATGCCCTAGTTAGATAGATGATGGATGGAAGGATGGATGATAGATGGATGGAAGGATGGATGGAAGTGAAGATTTGTGTTCAAATACAATCAGACATATATTAGCCATGTGACTCTGGGCAAGTCTGTCTGATTTTTTTAAAAGTAGAATGGGGTAATGATAGAACCTACTTCTCAGGGTTTTTGTGAGAACAAAATACTATAATATTTGTAAATTACTTAAGACATTCTCTAACACATAATTAAGTGGCTAGTTAATAAATAACCACTTCTATCTTTCCTTCTCAGTTTGTTTAGCCATTATCGTCCTCCATAAAATAGGTGGTGAAGGTGAGTTAGGAGAGGGATCAGAATTTACTTGTCACTTGAGGTCCATGCCACAGTCCTGCTCTAATGACTTTTTATGGTATTGGGGGTGATCGTGAACCACAAAAGGCTATCAAGATACTGTCCGAGCTCTAGCAGAATGTCATCAAAACAGAGATACTTTAAGTGTGCACTCAGTGTTGGAGCTGAAGACTAGCCTAATGAACTTTGGAGAAGCTGCAGGGAGGATGAATATCTTTGATCACTGGAACTTCTAAACAACTTGGTGGTGACTACATTGATGAAGGTGATGTCCAAATCAAGGAAATCACAGATCTTTGTCTGAAAGTCCAACATAAAAATCAAAGATTCATACCAGAAAGTCACAGAAATGTGGTACCTAGATATCACAAAGATGGGTACTATTGCTAGTCAATCAATCAAAAAATGGTTTTTCAACACCTCTTTATGAATCAGGAACTGTGGAAAACTCTGGAATATAAAGAAAAGCAAAAACACAAAATAGTTCCTGCTCTCGAGGAACTTAGAGCTAACACTGACAGTTGTTTGGTTTTTTTCAGTTGTGTCCTAATCTTCATGACTACATTTGGGGTTTTCTTGTAAAGATACTGGCGTGCTTTATATTTATTTCTTAGGGCATTTTTAGATATGAAGAAACTGAGGCAAACAGAGCCCAATAACTTGCCCAGGGTCACACAGCTAGTAAATGTCTGAGTTCAGATTTGAACTGAAGAAAATGTCTTCTTGCTTCTAAACCTAGCATTCTATCCACAGCACCACTCGACTGCCCCTACAATTCACAAAGCTCTTTATATCAATTATTTTTCTTGCTTTTCATCACAACTTTAAGAGATAGGCAAAGCAAGCATTATTATCCCCATTTTTATAGATGAGCAAACTGAAGCATAGGATTCAAACACAAGTCTCCTGACTTATAGTCCCTTGCTTTTTCATATCCTATTATATGCTCACTGATACAGAGTTCCTATATCATGGATCAATTTTGTCCATAAATATAAAGTGGATGGAGATTTAAGTTAGTAGAAATGCATGATACCTAGTAAAATATAGATATATACTATTAAATGCCATTAAATGGTTCCATAAATACATTGGCTTTCAGTGAAATAGATTAAGTTTCATAGGAAGAACACTTGAATAGAGCCACACAATTAGGGGAGTATAACTACATTTGAAAAGAGTTCAAATGAAGATTTAGTCATAAGATTTTAATGATGCAATTGTGACATAATATTGGTTGAAGTAATCCTAGATACAATAAAGCATACTATATCTTGTAACATAAGATCTTCAAACACCAGTATATATTAAAATCAATTCATTTTATTGTTATTTATTTTTATTGCTCCTGGAAATTCTATGGTTCATTTATGGTTCCATTCACTAATGCAATAACTTTCAAATAAAACTATCCCTTCCTGACCACCATTGTGTTGCTGAGCCATATTCAAATGTGAGGTTCTTGAGGGCAGGAATAGTCTTTACTTTCATGTTTGCCCCCCACCCCAGTGTTTGGCACATAGTTAATGCTTAACAATGGTTTAATAATAATTTTCTACTAATTACTTAATAAATTTTATTAATTTTATTCAGAAACACTTAGCACCTTCTATGAATAAGAGTAAAGGGGTCAATCTTGTAACAAGAATAAATGATAACAAATATATTCCAGTAATTGTCATGTAATATCAAGAGTGTTCTCATATTCAATGGATCCTGTTGTGGTAGATGTAAAGGAAGAGATGGAAAACAGACTTACAGGATGAGAAACTACAGATGGATTGTGATTTATAAAATAATAAATATAATAATTAATGATAATAGCTAGCATTTATATGTGCTTTAAGGTTTGAAAAGTTCATTTATAAGTATTGTCTCATTTGATCCTCAATACAAGCTGGGGAGATAGATGATATTATGATTTTCATTTTACAAATGAGGAAACTGAGGTGGACAAACATTAAGTGATTAGACTAGGGTCACACAGCTGATAAGTATCTGAGTCTGGATTTGAACTTCTGTCTTTCTGACTGCAGCTCTATTTCACCACTCAGCTGCTTAGCTCATTGAAGGAAAACTCCAATCTCTGAAATGATTGACTCATTCAGGTATCTAAGCACCATAACTTGGGTAGAAGACCATATGGTAGAGTCACAACATCAGAAGTTGAAGGACCTAGGTTCAAATACCCACTCTGTCATCTACTACCTAGGTGACTTTGGACAAATCATAACTAGTTTGGGTCTCACTTTTCTCAAATGAAAAAAGGTAGATGTTGATCTCTATGGTCCATGAGGTTCCTTCTAGCTCTAAATCTGTGCTCTAATAATCCTAAGTGTATGAGCACCTGCTGGTATTCTCTCTTTCTGTGCCTGTTCAATCTTGCTAATACTATAACTATTGAATGCTATATACATGTCTAAAATATTAATTTGAACTGGGATGTAAAGAAGAAAATAGTAAACTAGAGAGATCATTGAGAACCACATCTATTTATAATTTACAAATTAGAACATGGTAGATCCAGGGGTCTATGATGGTTAGTTACTGCTCTAGTAAAGGCAGCTGGTGGTATAATATTTGGGACTGAAATCAGGGAGACCTGAGTTTAAATCTAGATTTAGGCACTTAGTAGCAGTAAAATCTTCAGTGAGTCATCAAACTGCCTCAGTTTCCTAAGCTGTAAAATGAGAGTAATAATGGCATTTATCTTCCAGGGTTGTTGTGAGGATCAAATGAAATAATATTTATAAAGAGCTCAGCACTATTATAGTAGACACTATATAAATGCCAAAGATCAGGGAGGTGATGCCATAACATGCACATAAACTGGTTTTGAGAGAGGGAGTGCTGGGCTAAGTCTCTTCTGGAGTCATCTGGGACTAGTGGCCCAATCAGATCAATAACCAGGGTTAAGTGATTTGTCAAGGTCATACAGCTAATTTGGAGGTGAATTTGAACTCAGGTCCTTGTGGGGCTAGTGTCCCACACACTACACCACCTAATTGCCCTTAGTAGCAGTGGTGAAGTGAACCCTATTTTTGTTAAGATGTTCCACTTTATATGTTGCAGATGAAGCCCATAATACTGAAAAAGAATGAGAGGAAGCAGCACTTCTACTCTGAAGGCACTAATCAAACCCCTAGGAAGGAAGCCAAATAGGACCGTTCCCACTGAGAGAGATGCTGAAGAGTCCCAGCAGGCTGGGAATTGCCAAAGACTGGTAAGTAATTACCAAAACAGCAGGAGCTCCAGGAGAATGGAGAGAAACAGGATAAAGGGGGTACCAGCTGTGGAGATGGATTTGTCCCCAAAATGGGAACCCCTGGCCAAGGAAAGCTGGAGTTACCAGCAAATAGTGAACTAGTAGGAATCTGGAAAGAATAATGGAGGAAATGAGAAACCATTTTGAGGGGGTAGGAGCAAAAGAGGATGCAATCTCTTAAAGTGGAACAAGTTATCAGTTCTGGATAGTTGTGGAAAAGCTGCTGATTATGTTATACTGGCCATCCCTGCTTAGTCTTTTTTTTTAGGGTTTTTTTTTTTTTGCAAGGCAACAAATGGGATTAAGTGGCTTGCCCAAGGCCACACAGCTAGGTAATTATTAAGTGTCTGAGACTGTATTTGAACCCAGGTACTCCTGACTCCAAGGCTGGTGCTTTGTCCACTACGCCACCTAGCTACCCCCCTCCCCTAGTCTTAATAGAATCCAGGGTGGAACTCCATCCCAGAGTAGATTGGACATATACATAAGACTAGTCACAGAGTCTCTTACATATTGGCTCCCCCAGGAACGGAGAATACCTATTTTCCACTCAATGTGCTCTGAGGTTAGGAAAGAACTACAGAAAACGGGAGAGTATGGTTGTATCTCACTATTTTGAGTATTTTCAAGAATAACCAACTTTTATTCCCTATTACCTCTTAATAGACCGGCCTGCATAAATTCAGGAATTCCATCTGATATTCTGATATTTTTTGTACCTTTCATAGTGCTTAACATAGTTCTTAACAATTAGAAAGTTCTCAGTAAAGAAAAAGTTGGTGTGATCTAATATTTTTCTCCTCTTTTTAGATCCAAACGCAATCATTTAATCTTTTTATTCAGTTTTTTTCCAAGAATATTCATATTTACTATCTCCTGAGTTGGGTCTTAAAGGAAAAAACCAAGATATTGAAAGAGTAGATTACAGATAATGGGACCAAACTGGACTAAAGCATGGAGTTAGAAGAAGATGGGGTAAGAAGCGGGTAAGGTAAGGAGCCTGATTTGAAGTGGAATGATAAATGATGAAATAGGTTGGAACTAGATTATGGAGGGCCTTGAAAACAAGACTAAGATTCTTAGAGAATCATGGAAGCTTGTTGAGCATGGGGGAAATCAGGATCAGTGTATTGGAAATCTTGTTTTGACATTGGTGGCTGGATTGGAACAGTCAGAAAGACCAGTTTCGAAAATATTTATATATTTATATTTATATATTTCAGTTGAGAATAATAAGGACTTTAACAGCGATGGTTGAATAAGATATAAAAAGGATATGGAAGAGGTAAAAATAATAGAAGTTGGCAAGGGAGTCACTAAGCCCAGATGAAGAACATTCCAGGATATTTTTTTTTTGCAAGGCAATGGGGTTAAGTGGCTTGCCCAAGGCCACACAGCTAGGTAATTATTAAGTGTCTGAGGCCAGATTTAAACTCAGGTACTCCTGACTCCAGGGCCAGTGCTAACATTCCAGGATATTAAAAGAATTGGCAGATGTGAGAGCTCAGACAGTCAGGGATCTTGAAAGATTCTGGAGATGGGGAAAGATGACACAGGAGAAGAGAAGGGCAAATATGGATCCAATTTTCAAAAAAACAGGAAGACAATGGAAATATGGAAATGGAGGCCATTGACTTGCTTTAGATTTCTAGGAAAAAATTCTAGAAAGACTTACTACAAAGATGGTGAGTACATCTAGAAAAAGATGATGAAGAAGAGTCAACAATGACTGGAGGGAAGTCAATTCAGTAAAGTAGTAGGAATGACCTCCAGATCACAAGAGAAGTAAGAATGAGGGGTAAGGAGGGCTGAAGGACAGGAAAAGCAGGTTACTCTATCTGGAGGTTGGCACTGAAGGAGAGAGAGAGAGAGAGAGACAGGCAGAGAAAGATCAGCAAAGACAAAAACAGAGAGAAAATGGGCGGGGGAGACAGGGGAGGAGGGGAGAGAGAGAGAGAGAGACAGACAGGGACAGAGAGAAAGAAAGATCAGCAAAGTCAGAAACATAAACAGAGAGAGTGGGAGGACAGACAGGGGAGAGTAGAAAGAGATGAGAGACAGACAGATAGGCCTTCAGACAAATAGACAAAAAGAGATAGAGAGACAGTCAGAGAAAGAGAAAGACCAGGAAAAACAGAAACAGAAACATAGAGAAAGTGGGGGGGGGGGTAGAGGGATATGTGTGTTTGGTGTGTATGTGTGTGTGTGTGTGTGTGTGTGTGTGTGTGTGTGTGTGTCTGTGTGTGTGTGTGTGTGTATGTGAGAGAGAGTGAGAGAGAGAGAGAGAGAGAGAGAGAGAGAGAGAGAGAGAGAGAGAGAGGACATTAGAAGGGTGAGAGGATTGCAAGCTCACAGGGTGATAGACTTAGAGTCTATCCCCTTCATTTTCATAGTTGAGGAAATCAAACCCTAGATAGGTAAAATACTTGCCCCAGGTCACAAAGATAATAAATAGAAGAGCCATAATTTTAATCCAGAAAATAGGCTCCACGACTAAATTAGAGGGGTAAACTTTGGCAAGGAGGAAAATAATCTTTTTTTCTCTTTCACTTCACATTCTACAATTCTGGGATGAAATACTGATATTATAATTAATATTAATATAATGAATATGTAAATATGTAAATATGTTTAGCCCCTGTTCAAGCAGGGGCTCTTCTGTGACTCTAATTCTCATACCTTGAATCCTTCTACTCTGTTATTTTGAAAGAGCAGTCAAGGGAAGGTGATTTTACTTCCCTACAATGGAAATTTCTTATATTTGTTCCAAGCTATTTTTCAGTTTTTCTTCCCTCAAGGAATAATGATAAAACAGTTCAGAGATGTTGAGTCTGCAGAACAATTTTCATTTCATTTTTAGGTTCTTATCCTATTGTTCAATCCTGTGTAGTAGACAAGACAGGCATTATCATCCCTATGTTATCCATGCTTTCACAGTCTGGTTCCAGTCTTCATATGGTTTTCAGGCATCATATAGTATTCTTCTTCCTGATCTTCATGATTCAACCACTTTGGCCTTCTGACTATATTTCAGACATTTCCCATCTCCATATCTGCACAGGCTGTTGCCCATTTCCTAGTCTCCCTCCTCATTTGTGCCTCTTATTCTTTTTTTAGTTTATCTCTAGTTGAAAGTTTCTTGAGCTCTCAGTTGAACACTCATCATCTACATACATCAGGAACTGGGAACATCAGACCCATAGGGCTTATAAGGTCCAAGAAATCACTTGCTCTAGCACTGCCATGGCAACAGAAGAACTCAAAATTCAATACATCTGGGAGCTTTTTAGGGGTGAATTAATTGTTTGACTAAATATAGCAGGTGAAATGATACTATAAATATTCAAATAGTCCTTGGTAGGAAAAAAGGGACCTCATCTCTGATCAACAGGATGCTTCTTCTAATCATTTCTGCAGCTAGAGCTTTACTGTCTGCAAATCCTATAAATCAGGGCTTGATTTATTGTTTAGCTCAGGGGTGTCTAAACTTTTAGCTCTTCTAGGCTGCATTGCCCAATAAAAATGTGTCAATGGCAGCATAGAGAATTTAATATCTAATTTATTTAATATTATTTAATAACCAATTTATTTATTTACATGTTGACCTCTTTAGAATTCAGGTTCTTTGAGGAAAGAGTGTTTTTGCCTTTCTTTGCATTCTCAGGGTTTAATATAGGATTTGGAATATACAGTAAGTACTTAATAATTGCTTGCTGTCTGACTAGCCCTCATGCCTGAAATTAACTTATTTCTAACCTCTACTACTTAGAATTCCCTAGTTTCCTTCAAAGTCCAGTTCAAAGGCTCTTTCTCCATTAGACCTTTTCTGACCCTCTTTCTAAGTTTTTAATGCTTACCACTCCTCCCTCCATTATCTTGTATTTTTAAAATGTACTTTAACTAGTATTATCACATGCATTTACTTTGTCTTCTTCAATAGAACAAAAGCTTGCTTACAGAGGGACTATTTCATTTCACTTCAAAACCTAGAACTCTTTCTGGTCCATAGAGAAAGAAAATAGGAAGGAAACAAATAAGTATAAAATGCCTACTATGTGTCAGAAACAACTGCTAAATTGTTTACAAATATTATGTCATTTGATCCTCACAACAACCCCATGAGACAGGTGTTATTGTTATGGATGAGGGAACTGAGGCGGACAAGACCTGTCCAAGGTCTTGTAAGTGCCTGAGGATGTATTTGAACTCTAGTCTTACCAGCTCCAGGCCCGGTACTCTCTATCTACTATGTCACCTAGTTGCCTAATTAATATTTATTGATAGCTTGATTAACCTAGTTTAAACAGATTTAGGCTTTAAATACAAAGTTTGTAACTCCAAACCCATGGTCTTTCTGTGATGCCAAGCTACCATATTGATAGAATCAGAGACATAACTATTCAAAAAGCAAGACAGATCAGGAAAGAGAAGAAGATAACAGTGACAACTGTTCTCTTATCGTTTGAGTAGGATAAGAAAATAATTGGAGATGAAAGAAAGGATTACATTGTGAGGAAGATGATCTCTGTTTAGAGTTTCAAAGTCTTATTTGGAAATTTTTCCATTACCATGATACTTAGGCTTATTTATATCTCTATCAAGTGATAAGAAATGATCCCACTAGTATTATCTACCCAAATATTCAACATGCAGTACATTCTAATATGAGAGGGCAATGGAAAATCCAAATCCAATTTGAGACCTTTCATTTATAACTTTTTTTACATGTACCTTTTCCTTATTAAGTTTCTGGATTTAATCATTTTTTGACTAAGAATGAAAATGGCCATTTCTAGTATCACTTTAAAAAAAAGTAAATTCATATAATTGTTCAATTAAAAAATTTCTCTAAAAATCATCTTTGATGGGACTGGTTAATAGTGTTAAGGATTAGTTCTGCACTTGTAGGCTGGATGCTTTTCTTTAAGTAGAAAGAATCAAGAGACACTGAAAAGAGATGCTAAAAATAATCCACATTAATGAAGTTATTCCACTTACTAGACAGCAGGGGACAGCAGTGTGCCAAAAATGTATACCTAACCAAAGTACTTCATAGTTTCCTACTTGTTATATTTCACCATATCCTGAGGAAAACATGGACAAGCATATTTGGTCAGATCAATACATTATCTCTGAAATTAAAATAAATTTTTTTCAAAGAAAAATTAATCTCTTTCATTCTTCATGCCTTTCTTCCTTTTTTCCTACCTCTCCTACTCTTCCTTCCTTCCTTCCTTCCTTCCTTCCTTCCTTCCTTCCTTCCTTCCTTCCTTCCTTCCTTCCTTCCTTCTTTCCTCTTTCCCTCTATTTGAATCTATTTTATGTAAAAATCACTTGATCAGACTCAGAATTTAAGTACACATACCCCTATAAGAAGTCCTGTAGGCCTCTAAAAGAGGATATTATGGATATTTGCTAATAGATATATTAGCCTATTGGAATTAATCTATTTTTTTATGTGCATCTGCATTACAAAAGAATTTCTTTTTCTTCATGATGAATAGGAGGGATGGAATGGTTCACTGAAGGTCAAGATAAGCAGTTAAAGAGCACAGGCACTTTAAAACATTGAGAACCCCTGAACTAATTAAGAAAGTTTTCATCTTCAGGCCATGTTTGACTATATAAAGAATCATTTCTCAATTAAGTTGAGTTTTTATTACCTTGAAGTTGAGAAAATATTGGGGTGTAAGTCCCAATTGTCATTATTTTTCTGCGTCCCTGAAATGAAATCCCTTTGTTTTTCTGGATATTCATTTTGTCATTATTAAAATGAGGAAATTAATGATCACTAATCAATTTAAATGTTTGAAGTTCTGATCTAAAAAACCAAACCCTACTTCCTAATTAAAAATTAACTTCATTAAAAATGAACACATTTCACAGAGCTGGTTTTTAGTTAAAAAACAAAACAAAATAAATGGTTGGCCCTTGAACTAGGAAGCCAAGTCAATTTAAAGAATCCTGAGCAAAGAACTAGAAAAACTGGGTTTTTATCTATCTTGATCACTTATTAGCTGGTGGGACACAAGTAAGGCTCTTTTTTGAAAGTATTTAAAAAGTATTTTCATGGTGTACTGGTAAATGTTTAACAACCAACTCTTCTTTGTGTGTGTGTGTGTGTGTGTGTGTGTGTGTGTGTGTGTGTGTATGAGTGTACGTGTGTGTGCACAACCAATACACTTTAACATTTAACCTACAATACTACTACTATTTGATCCATTACACAATCAACAAAACAAGAAATCATGCCTGCATTTAATCATTTGCTGAGTTCTAAGATTAAATTATTATAATGACAACTTAAGAATTAATAAGAGTCATGCTCCAGCAGGCTCCATCACATACTTGATAGATTGTAAACTCCTTGAGATCAGGGATTGTTTTTACTTTTGTCTTTATAGCTCTATCATCTAACATAGTGTTTGGCCCATAATATGGCCCAGTAGTTGAGTGGTTTATCTTTATCTTTCTTGGTTTTTGTCCATAACTTACAGGATGTCCTGTATAGTGGACCTATGCCCCACAGTAGAGATCTTCCTCTGATTCTTTTAACCCTAAAACTCAAGTTTTACATTGCTTCTGAAATAGAGCTACCTTTTCTTTTTTTGTGTTTGTTTTTGTTTTTGCAAGGTAGTGGGGTTAAGTGACTTGCCCAAGGTTACACATCTAGGTAATTATTAAATGTCTGAGATTGGATTTGAACTCAGGTCCTCCTGACTCCAGGACAGGTGCTCTATCCACTGTGCCACTGTGCTACCCCAGGAGTTATCTTTTCAAAGAAAAAGTTATAGCTACACATCTTTCTATTTTAAAAATTGATTTTTAAGCTTACTGAATCAAGGAAAACAAATTCTCCTTTTGAATTGTTCATTTTTCCATGAAGGCTTACATAGACAATTTTCTGAATCTACCCAACAGAACTAAATCCCCTACCCCAAATAAATGAATCATGCTACAAATTCTCCAAAATCTAGAGCTCTTCCCCTCTTTATATCCATTCTCTTTCCAAAAATACTATTCTTACTTTGAAACATAATTCAAAATTCTAACATTCCAACCAACATGATATCATTGGAAAATTAGAATCCATATTTCATAATCTTCTCAGAGTCAATATCACATCATCAGTTTTTAGAATTTCACAATCTAAATGTATCACTTCAAATAACTAGCAATGGAGATATAATTTCATTGTACCTATTATATTTATTTTTCATCTGACATAGATGGAGTACAGACAGTACATTTGTTTCTTTCTTTAAAAATTTTTTAATTTAAATTTTATTCTTTTCCAATTACAAGTAAAGATAATTTTCATCTTTTTTAATAAAATTTTGAGTTCCACATTTTACTACCTCCCTCCCTTCCTTCCACCCTTCCCAAGACAGCAAGTAATCTGATATAGCTTATATGAGCACATTTGTTTCTAATATCTAAACAGTAAAGGGATATGTGGAAAATACAATAGATCAAAACAAAATAAATGTTTTCTAAAGATTTAGATTTTTCAAGTTTCACAAAATAGTTCATCTAGGAGATAAATATATCATGGAGACACAAGGTATATGATCTGTGTATCTTTCTCCAGGGGGGGAAAAAGAAAACAATGGAATATTCTGGTACTTACTCATCAAAATTGTCACCAGAAAGACACTCAAGCTGAGTTCCACATCAGCCCATTCTTCCCAATGTCATTCAGTGGTCATAGCACAATTAAAACAAAAACAAAAATCCTTCCTTCCTTCCTTCCTTCCTTCCTTTCTTTCTTTCTTTCTTTCTTTCTTTCTTTCTTTCTTTCTTTCTTTCTTTCTTTCTTTCTTTCTTTCCAGCATATAACAGTTGCCATTTGGAGCAACATACAAATGAAGTACATTAGTCTTTCTTTCAAATATTCTTGCTACTTGGTTTGATGTCATTTTATCCTGAATTCAGATTTCCCAGACAATGAATGCTCTTGAATGGCAGCATTTCTCCCTTCTGGAGTAGGCTGATGATATGAGGAGCCTACACCTAATTTTCTCTTGAAAATTTTAGTAAATCTTTAGCCAAGGACAAGACTGTCAGCTAAGATAGTAAAGGAACAGAATAGTTCAAGTTCCAAAGAACAAGTTATTCATTTACTTAAAGAATGTGCCTTATTTTTTCCTTTCTTTCCTCTCTCCCTCCCTCTTCCCTTCCTTCCTTCCCTCCCTCCTTCCTCCCCTTCCTTCCTCCCTCCCTCCCTCCCCTTCCTTCCTCCCTTCTTCCTCACTCCCCTTCCTTCTTTGCTCTCTTCCTTCCTTCCTTCCTTTCTTCCTCCCTCCCTCCTCTTCCTTCCTTTCTCTTAGTAAACAAATTATATACTTTTCTCCTTGAGAAAGCTGATTACAATCATTATCTTCATTTCCTTTCCTGTGTTCTACAGACTCTAAAACCTAGCTTCTGACCTCATCATTCAACTGAAATTGCTCTCTGCAAAGTTACTTAGTGATGCTAATCAAATGGCTTTTTCTTAATGCCCATCCTTCAGGACCCCTCTGCAGCTGCTAACACTGTTGATCACCCTCTTTTCCTGGATTCACTCTCTCCTCTACATTTTGATTTCTCCTGAGTCTTAAATCTATCTTTCCAATCAGCTGCCAAAGTACTATTTCTAGTTCAGATTTCATGGTCATCCTCTCTCCAACTCAATAAATTTCAATGACTCCCTGTTACCTTCAAGGTGAGCTAGAAAAACATCTGATTTTTAAAGACCTCCATACTCTGACCACTTTCTACCCTCCTAAAATCATTTTTTATGATCCAGGATCCTGGACTTCTTTTATAAAATTCCTCATACTTGCAACACTCCAGCTCCCAATTTCCTTCTTCTTTGCTAACTATTCCCATGCCCAGAATGCACTTTTCCAGTCTTTTCCTTCTGATTTTCCATGGATTTCTTGAAGATTCAGTTTGATTTGTAAGGGACAATTCTGGATCCCTACATAAGCACTTCTGAGATTGCCTTCCCATTATACTGTATTTTTTTTTACTTTTTTCATATTTTATCTCCCTAAGAGATGACAGGGACCTTGTTTTTGCCTTTCTTGGTAACCCTACAACTTACCACAGCAAGTTTATTGCCTGATTGATACTTATTTAGAATGTCAGACTAAAGAAATATATCTACAGACATTAGATAAAAGACTACTTTACTACAGAATCATGCTCGATGTAATTTACATTGGCCTATAAAGCAATTTTTTTCTCATTGATTTGACTTTTCAAGTGTTTGTTTTTCCTAGAAAAGAAATAGATCATTAACTTTTACATTGTTAATCTGTTCTCAGGTTAACTAAGTAAATGTGCACATTAATATTTAGGAATATATTTCACACAGCTAATATATCTTGGAATATAATCTCATGAAACCTTCTAAATGAAATCAGAGGAACATTTACTTAAAAACTTGCCTGGAAAAATGATTTATAAACAGTTGTTTATTTATTGACATTTATATGTCATTTTAAAGCTTGTGAAAACTTAACAGCTATATGAGAGAGGTACTCCAGGCAATATTTGTTTTATAGAAATTGAGGCTCAGAGAGATTAATGGACTTCTCTATTGTCATAAGGTTAGTGTTTGTGGAATTTGAACCCAGGTTCTCCTGATTTGAGGTCCAGCACTCTAGCCAGCTCGTACTTATCTCTTGCTTTTACAAAGTATTCTCTTCCCAGTCCTGTAAGGAGTAGGAAATTCCACTACACTAAAACTGAGAAATTTTCATTTATAAAACCTACTTAAAATATAGTAATAAAAATAACACTATTTCATGAGTTTCTCTCCCCTGCCCCCTTTTCTCTGACATATAGGACAATTCAAATTCACTGAAGAAATTTTCCTCTGTTTTGACATGAACTGTTTGTCTTACTAATCAACATCTCACAGATAAATGGCCCCAATACAACACTGGAAAATTCATGATTTTTTTCTCTTCAGTTATACATCCTTTACCCTCTTCCATCAATCAAGATCCTTAATCAATTGTTTCAGGGAAAACCAAGACAATAATGAAAGAGTGCCTGCCTCAAGGAGCTTATATTCCAATGGGGAAGACAACATACACATACAGTATGTAGGTATACACAAGATACATATAAGGTGAATACTAGGTAACCTTAAAGGGAAAGGGAATAGCAGCTGTGCAGGGATACCTCATGCAGGAGTTAGAGATTGAGTTGAGTCTTGAAGGAAGCCAGGGATTGCAAAAGACAAATAAAGAGCATTCAGTACAGAGTCATGGGGATGAGAAATGGAGTGTTATGTTCAAAGAATAGCAAGTAGACCAGTATGATTAGATTGTAAAGTGTATAATGGAGAATAATAATGTTTAAAAAGGCTTAAAAGATTGGATTGAGTCAAACTGTGAAGAGTTTTAAATGCTGAACAGAGGAATTGATATTTGATATCCTAGAGATAGGGTTCAATATGCTACCAAGTTAATCAAATTATCCCCAAACTCTGAGACTCAATCATTCATCCTCAATGAGGTGTGAATGGGTCAACAGTGTTGAATTGAACTATAATGTAAGTTATCACTATCCTCATCATTCTTATTACTCTAGGCTTTTTTACCACTTCTCCCTAATATTCTGTACTCCAAATTCCTTTCCCTCATTTCTTAAGATCTGGTAAACATATACCTGAGTCTTTTAAATTATCACATAAGGTTAAAGGTTGTGACTTTTGAATATTATGCATTCTATGCATAATTCATAATGAAATTAAAATATTCAAGAAATTATCCCATTCTAACTTAACACTTTCAAAACTACTTAAGTGAAAATGAGCCACACCACTAAAGGAAAGAGAAAATGGAATTTTCCTGCTCCTTCACAAGTCTACAAAGAACTTTCTTATTAGGTTTTTAGACTTAGATCTCCAAGGACCTTATTATTATTACTGATACTCAAATGGGGCTCATTAAGTGTTATTTGATTAACATAAGTAGTATAAACATTAGAAAAATAGAAACAGATCAGTTCTTCATCATATTATGCTTGACCAGAATGTGAAAGATAGAAATGACTTCACTTTTATTTCTTCCTTAACATAAACCACATTTGAATATATAACTATTTGTAAGCATGAGCAATCAGAATTTTTAAAGTTCTTATTTTCAGATTTCTTTTTTCAAAATCACTTACTAGGTAAAAATTAGCAAAAAACTAGTGGGTAGGCAGGAAACTCAGTTGTTCTAAATATAGTATTTATGCTGGATTATAAACTATTAAGGAGAGAGATAGTATTTATCATGGTGAAACCTAATGCTGAACCCCTGTACCTTACTGGTATTCATAAATGCTTATTAAATTAAACTGATTTACCCAGTGGTCTATGCTACCTTGAAATGGATAAATCTTTAGAGGACAGAAATATACCAGGAAGCAGCATCCCATGGAGGATTTATTTTTAAATTTAAAAAAAATTGCATATTCAAAACTTCAAATTGCCCAAATTTATATTTTTAAAAGGACCCACCCTCATTCATTCTATTTCCTTTCCATTCTTTTGATTTGGAAGTAAAGAGATGTTTCCCAGCAATCAAACTCCCAAGTAGTCCAAGTCTATATAAATTCTAGGCCAATAAAGAATAAAATGAAAGCAATTTATAAGTAACAGAAGGCAGTCTGATGTCATTCTTATACTCAGAGTTTATTTCTTTGTCCTCCTCCAACCTGAAGAACTATGGGAATAAAGTTAAGTTAAATAGGTGAAGTGGTTAATATTGTCTATCCCAGCCCTGAACCAAGAAATATTGGTCTAATTTTCATCTAACTAGATATAATACAAATTAGGGATATTTCTCATTTACTTAATAATAAAAGGCTGCATTATGTATACAGCTTTCTCTAAGTGACATCAGATCACTTATCATGAAAGTAAACCCACCATGAAATGCTTTGCTGTCTGATATATTTTTAAAATTAAGAAATATACTCATTGTTTCTCTGGTTTATACATATATGGGGCCCATTGTAATCTAAGCACATCTGGCACATGGATATACTTAATAAATGTTTGCAGACTAATTGATACTCAAAGCTTATGACTACGGCAAAAAACAATGACGAGAAGCAAACATGGGAAAAGACCATAAGGAAATGCATAAAACATAGTACACAAATACTTAAATGAAATAGAAACTTACATGTCATCTTCCTAAGACTGCGTATTATGCTTATGTCCTTAATTCCTAGGGAAGCATGTATAAAACATTTAACATTTTCATTATTTTTAGAGCCAATTTGAAGATTCTATTACACAAATCAACTGTTGAATCTTGAAGGTTTTTTTCAACCTGAGGACTTATTTTCATTAGACTAGACATCATGCAAATTAAAAGTATTTCTCATTGAAATTATTACAAAAAGATACATCATGAAGACATAAGTGACTTCAGATTACTTGTCATGCAATTATAGCCATCCTGGAATGAATGATTTGTCATAAAATATCTTTTCAAAACTAAGCCAAAAGCATATTCACTAAATTCCTTGTAGTTTACCTAAACCCAATTTTCATTAGAGTAGATATAAGACACTTTGTTTTAGCCTTCCAAATATTGTACAATTGTGTATTTTTACATTTTCCATCAGCAGTTATGCTTGATTTCTACTCCATAGAACTCATTCTCTCATATAGAGTACTCTACTATTATACTCACACATTTCTTTCAGGTCCTTTCCCCTATTAGATTCTATGAGGGCACAGAATATCTTGTTCTAGTTTGTATCTCCAATATTTAGCAGAATGTATAACACACAGTAGGTGCTCAATAAATGTTTACTGAATAGAAATTTAATTGAGTATCATATCTATTGATAGAGAACTAAATGATCCTGAATCAGATATTAGTTTCTGATTTGAAAACAATGCAAATAATTTCCTGAGTAGTTAGAAATTATGATGGTGGTTCTTCAATAGATACATCCTCTAAAAGTAAAGACAGAAACTCATCCCTATTTGCTCATCCAATAGGGTTATTGTTGTTCTTTATCTTCCATAAATCATTTTTTATCTTAGTTGTATTTTTTGCAATTACATGTAAAGATAGTTTCAACATTCATTTCTGTAAAATTTTGCATATTTTCTTTTTCAAAGATCTTAACAATGGACTGGCAGCTTCCTTATAGATTTTTTGAATGTTATTTTATTTTATTGTATTTTTTCCAATTGCATATAAAGATAGTTTTCAACATTCATCTTTCTATGAACTTTTGAATTTCTCGTTTTTCTCTCTCTGTCCCTTCCCTCTCCCCTCCCACTGACAGTCAGTAATCTGATATAGGTTATACATGTACAATCATATTCAATATATTTCTATCTTTGAGATCTTTAATTCATAGAATGTCACTGCAACATTGGTTGGGCTATTTGTCTGTTATTTGTTGAGGGGTTTTGCTCCCCTATAATTGGTTCACCTCCTTTTTGCAGCATTTTGGAATTTGAATGAGCCTGAGAGGATCCTTAGTCCTAAAAGTGTCTTAAACCTATCTACAACAAATTATGTATCTATTGAAAGACAATGCACATTTCAAAGTAGTCTTTGCTACTTTTTTTGGATCTCTAATGATTAGAAAACATTTTACATTGAATTGAAATCTGCCTCTTTGCAATTCCAATATAGTGTTCTGTTTCCTACTAGATCAAATCAAATAGAATAAGTCCTAATCACATAAGGTTCTTCAGCTTGTTGATGCACACTCTTTAAGATAAAATGCCTTGAACTTAAGGCTCTACTTTTCAGGTGTTCTAAGTGGAGCAAGGTATTATCATCATCATCATCATCATCATCATCATCATCATTATTATTATTATTACCTTTGTTGCTCCTGATACTATATTTCTTTAACATGGTTAAAGATAATATTAGCTTTTTGTGACTGCCATATTGTTAAATGATCAATATCAGTTTGCTGTCTACTAAAAAACCTTGTTTTCTACCCACAGGATTCATTGCCTACACATACTGTCCCTCTTCTGTGCTTGTAAAAGTTGATTTTTTAAAAAAAGTACATGGGACTTATTAAATTCCTATGAAATATCCTATCCTTATAAAATTTAATCTTTTTAAACCTGGACCCTTTTTCTAGTCTGTTGTGAAATCTTTTGCATCTTGACATGATTATCCAGAATATTAGCTATTCTTTGTAGCTTTGTGTCAACTGCATATTTGATAAACATGTCAGCTAGTGAGTATCAGAGTCAAGATATGAACCTGGGTCTCATGACTTAGTTCAGTTATGTTCTTTCTATTCCAACATATTTTCTTTAAAGCAATTGCTAAAAATGCTAATTATCAGAGTGCCAAGGATATATTCCACTTGAAACTTCCTTACTGGTCCATTAATGGACTATTCCAACCAAATCCAATTAACTATAATGTTATCTAGTTCATAGCTCTTCATTTTGTTCACAAGTTCAGATTGTAAGAATTTCTTCAGTGTTTTACTGAAATTCAGTTATTAGATATTTATGACATTTCCTAATCTATCAGGCTTTTAAAAAAAAAAGGATCCCGTATGTCTTGTTCTGTCTCTTAAGGATCACTACTTTCTTTTCTGAATACTCACAATTCATCACTTTAATTTTTGTTCTAGAAGTTTGATAAATTCATTTGATTTTAGTCACAGGAGCATAGACTTGGAGTCTTCTCATTTTATAGATGAGGAAATCTTGTCCCACAGAAATTGTGATCTATTCAAGATCCTACAGACAGTAAATAACAGAGGCAGAGTCTGAATTCAGATTCTCCAATTCTAAAGTCTTAACTTTTCCTCATTGTATCATACTGCTAATTGAGGTCAAACTTATTAGCCTATAGCTTGAAGACATCACTCTCTTCCCTTTCACCAGAGTCATTCTCTTGGAGTGAAGGAGAAAGACACTATATACTATGGATTTCATATTCTTTCTTATGTTAACTCTCTCTCTCTCTCTCTCTTTGAGAGAGAGAGCTCTTTTTTCCAATACATGTGGTCATTCTGGTGAGAATTGAGTAACTTGTTTTTGAAGATCATTTAATTCTTCAGTAATGATTTTTAAAATTTAGAATTTGGGGAAACCTTAGAGATAATCACTCTGCAAATTATGAATTTGAATCCTCAAAGAGGCAAGGTCACCTAGGACATTAAAGACCATATTTTAAAAATATTTTCATGGAAGCTACTATTTTTAATATTTGCAGTTCCTTATACTTATTATATATTCTATATAGTTGTTTAACTCTATATTCTATATATTCTTCCATTTACTTACAATTTGTATTCTTTGGAAACTGTGGTGTTTTATGATTTGCAGCCATTTAACATTTCTGGAAGACTATTAATACTAGAAAAATGAGTTTTAGCAATAAGGTTGGGCTTGCAAACATTTTAAGGGCTGCAATCTTTGGTCTACTTTCTTTTCCTTTTGATTTTTAAGAAATAAGGATAAAAATGTGTGAAGAAATCCTTCCCAACCTGGTTGCTATGTAGCCTACAGCAGATGACATCTTTGTTTCTTCTGTCTCTGTTATTTTTATTCTTTTCTTATTCTTTTTCTTATCTTTTTATTTTATTCTTTTCTTATTTTCTTTTTTTTCTTATTTTTTTATTCTTTTCCTATTCCAAATTAATATTCCAGGGAATAGTCCTCCTCTTCATTTCAAAAGACTAAAAGAGCCACCAGTTTTCAGGAAGTCCATGATGGAATTTTCTGGCAACTGGGGCTATAGAGGACCCAAGTTCAAAAAAGGAATCTACTGGACCAAGCCCAACAATGAATATACCAGGACATCAAAACAATGTCTGGCAAGCAAACTAAGGATCCATACATTGGCTCTCTGCTCCCAGAAGTGAATTTGGTCGAACGTTTGGAGCTAGCACTTAAAGTTTGAGCCCATTTTCTCTGGAATGGCAGAGAAGTGTGCCTCTAATTTTGGGGGGAAATTATTTTTAATACTTTGAGCATTATCCTATTTACTCAGTAAAGAATTATCTATTTCTAAAAGCTAAAAAATATTCAGCCCAGCATATTCCTCATGTGCAATTCCAGACCCAAGGCATTTCAATGCCTTTCCAAGAGCTTTTGTTTGGAGGTCTTCAAATAGTAGCTAGACAAAACTGTTTAGGTTTATTGTAAACAACCACTGAGTTATCTTCTGACTCTGAATTACTTTGATTCTTTGTTAAGATATCTATTGGCAGAGATGGGATAAGGAGGGTGTGACAGTAGAGGGAACTGTAAGAGCAAAAATACAAAGAGGTAAACAATGAGAAATCTTTATGGTAGTAACATCTCCTCACTTTCCAATTCTTAGCCACTACAAAAGAGCTGCTATAAATATCCTTCTATAAATATTCTTTTTTGTGGGTTTTATCCCTTTTTTGTATAAACCACTTTTTTAAGGCAGATTTTACTTCTGTTGGATAGCTCTAGTTATTAGGATTTTCCCCCTTAAATTAAAATTAATTGTTCTCTTTGTAGCTTCTATTCTTTGCTCCTGGTTCTGTCCCTGGGATACAAATAGAACAAATTTAGTCCCTTTTTCACATGACAGCCTTTCAATTTTCTCCAAGATTTCTTATTTTTCAAGCTAAACATGCCCAAACTCATCCTCCAATGTCATTAGCTCAAGTTGCTTCACCATCCTAGATGCTTTCCTCTAGACATTCTCTAGTCTTCTAAGAGTGGAGTTAGGAACTGAACACAATACTCCAAATGAGGGCTGACAAGGGCAGAACACAATAGGATTATCACTTCCCTATTCCTGGAAATCATATTCCTCTTAAGGCAGATCAAGATTTGAACATTCTTATAGGAAGCCTTATGAATTAGGGTGAAAAGCATTAAGCTTTTCTGGAATAAAGTAGTTTTTCTATGATTGCTTTCTAGCCTCATTTCAGACCAACCTATTACTCTATACTTCAACCAAACTGCATTACTGACTATCCCCCTGAATATTTCTAGGCTTCCCTCTGTAGCACACCTTTTTTCAGTTTTCTAGCATAGAATGCCCTTATCCCTTCATCTTAGCCTGCTAGCAGCCTTCAAAGGCCAGCCCAAAGTCATGCCATCAATGAAATTTTTCCTGTTTCTTGACTCAGAGATCTAGAGATAGAAAGTCTTTAGGGACCCATTAGTCCTCTAGCTTAAGTCCTTCATTTTAGATAAAAGAAAAATGAAGACCCAGAGAACTATTATTCTACCAGCTAGAAGTGATTGTTCATTTATTTGATGTTATTGAACTTTCTATTACTACACATTTGTAACACTTTGTTACAATAATTGGTTCATTTTAAGCAAAGGGGACAATATAATGACCCCCTAAGGTCCTCATAGTTGCCTTCTCTCTGGCTTCAGGAAATTTATTTAAAACAAAGAATCATGAGATCAGTCACTATTATTCTGAGCCCCCCCCCATTTAAGAAAATTCCTAACTTTTAAGCAAAATTGGGTCCTCTTCTTAATATTACATTTTTTTTTGTTTCTAGCTAATCTCTGGTTTCTTTTTGGTTCAGATTATTATGAAGCATTTGGGTAATGAAACAGTAGAATATGTTACAATGTCTATAATAGACACTAGGAAGAAAAAGAAGAGGTATTTTTTTGGGGGGAAGGATTTCCATCAGCCTAGGCCCTCTCTTTTGAGATATCTGTAGAGTCAATGACTCTTTAAGATACCTCCCTTCTGTCACAGCTCAGTCTTCCTTTTGTTTCTAAAAGGTTTACACTGAAAATGCCCTGTTTGTTTCAACTTATCAGATTCAGAGACATTCAGATTCTCTTGATAGAGCTTCTTCCTTTTATACAAATTGCTTAAGGCTGAACCAGTCTTTCAAAAATGGCTTTGATTGATTCAATGCAGTACAGACCTTGTTCACATACACTATTTTGATTTGATTTGATTTGATTAACATCTGTTCATACCTAGTTAAGGAATCAAAGCCAAAATGGAGTGGTTTAAAAACAAACACACACACACAAACACACGCATCCCTTTCTTCCTTCCTTCCTTCCTTTCTTCCTTTCTTTCTTTCTTTCTTACTTCCTTCCTTCCTTCTTTCCTTCTTTCATACTTTCTTTCATCCTTTCTTTCGTCCTTTCTTTCTTTCTTCCTTTCTTTCATTCATTCTTTCTATCCATCCATCCATTTATCTCTATATATATATCTATATCTACCATAGTCTAATATGGACAATATTTACCTTGTATATACCTTATCTTCTGCTATTGAAGTTTAAACCCTTGAGAGAAGGGGCTATTATTTTTCTTTATATCTGAACCAATGCTTAGCATAGTGCCTTATATGTGATCTCTTACAGTAGGTCTCTTATTTGTTGATGAGATGAAAAGAGTTAACTCAAAAATAGATTTGTCACAGTTAAAAATAAAATATTAACTCATGTCAGTGGTATTCTGGATACTTAAATTCAAAGGATATTGACCTACAAGGAATATTAATGGTCAACTAACCTAACTTCCACATTTAATATTTGAAGAGCTTGAGGTTCCCAAAGGTTAAATGATTTATCTAAAGGATAGAGATGGGATTGAAATCCCTGTCTCCTGAAGCCAAATTCAGAATCCTTCCCTCAGTATCATAGTTTGTCAGATAACTGTGTCTTATTCCTGTCTTTTGTAGACTAAATATAAAAATAAATAACATAGTGATGTCATTTTGATATTCTTTGGTAAAAGACAAGAAACAAATATAAAATATATAAATACATAATAAATATAAATATATATGTAAGAATTTTATCTATTTAACTAATATGGAAAGTAGGAACAAAGGAGGGACTAGAGTACTAATAAATGGTAAAATACGGGGAGCTAGAATTCTAGCTCATAAGAAACATTGTTGCCCAGAATAGTTTGCAATCTGAAAGAGCATCCATACTGCTCAAGTGATGAGATTTGGAGCTCTGGTTCTGGTGCAAGAGGTTGAGAAGTAAGAGGAGAAGTAGAGACAAGAAGTATAAAGAGTTTTGTTTTCTTTTGTTTCTTCCAGGAGTTTGACTATGAAAGAGAGATATAAAATGAAAATTTGAGAAAACTGTAGGATCAATGAAGGCTTTTTTCTTAGTCCTTTCCAAATCCAGATACTAGAATTTCCTTTCTTATTAGCCTAACAATGCAGCCTTCTTTCCAAGTGTTCATTGTGTCATTCACTTTCCATGGGTCTATCTTTTTTACATGACTGGCTTAGTATGGAGCTTTATCAACAAATTGTACCAGCATAAGCTATGAGTTATAAGAAGAAAAAGGTTTATTCTAAAAGTGTCCCCAAGGGACCCTCCAAAAAATATCACAAGTCAGGAAGGCTGTAACAGTAAAACTACATTAAAGATGTGAGTCATCAAAGCTAGGGAACCAAAAATATCTCAAGGCCAGATTTATGTTATTAATTCATACATACCCATGAGAGAATGAAGTGAGCCAGAATCACTTGCCGACTGGGGTTCAAAGCAGAGCAGACCCCAGAAATGCTCTGACTGTACTTTGCCAAGAAAACAGAAGCTGTCAAGTTTATGTAAGGCTGAATTTAGATATACCACTGTGTCCTATAAAACATGAACCCACAGTATAATTGGTGATTTTATAGCATCGAAGCTCAGAGTAATAAGCAATAACTTCATTACTTTAGAAGACAAAATCTTCCACGGAGATATCTTATTTGGTTCTACAATTCTGACCACACTACTCTCTTGTTCAAGAAACTTCAGAGGGCTCCCTATTGCCTCTAGGACGAGGAAAAACAAATAAAAAAACAAACTTTTCAGCACTTAAAGGCCTTGAAATGGCTTCAGCATATTTTTCTAGACTTACTTGATGTCATTTCTCTTTCCCATTCTGTGCTCCAGCCAAATGAAGCTTTTTCCTGAGTTAAGACTTTCACCCCCTTTCCCAGAAGGCCTGGAATGTTTTCTCTAATTCACCTCTAACTTTCAGAATCTTTGATTACCTTGAAGTCCCAGTTCATGTAGCACCTTCTATAGGAAGCCCTTCTTGATCCCACTGGTTACTAGTGTTCATTCCAATCATCATGCATATAGCTTATCTTTTTGAGGGAAAAGACTATTTTCTGCTTTATCTTTGTATCCCCCAGTACCTGACCCAGTAATTTGCCTATAGTAGGAGCTGAATTACATGATACTTGGAAGAGCTTGGCAAAAGTGAAAAAAAAAGCATATAAGACACAAATAATTCACAAGATTTTTCTCATTTTTCACTGCAGTTTGTATTAAATTTAATTGGATATTGTTGAGTTAAGCCAAATGTGAAATTTAATTACTGGAAAACTATTAGAATATAATTTGGTAACCTATGTCAGAAGGCTGATATTGCTCAGAATATGAAAATGTATTTATCAAATCTTTGCCATAATGTTTCCTGAATTAATTGAACCAGTGAAAGTTATGATACAATTTTATCTCAACTCAAGTACATCAAAGCCTCCATGGTTCCATCATTGTAGATACTCTTTCCTCATTGATGCCAATCACGACTTCACTATTCCTTAAAAACATAGTTTTTGGAATTGCTGTAACCAAATAATTTAATCACTTGGTGACCAAACTACTGGTGATGAGAATGGCTGAAATTAGTTAGACTGGTCCCAAGCATCCCATATGCCATTGAGTCTACATGTGGACCCTTTCCAATCTGGTAGGACTTGCAAGAGCATGGGTTCTGATGACATGGCAATTTAGAACTTGGGATAACTAATTCACTATAAGTAACAAATGGCAAGGATTTATATGTGTTTGGTTAGAAGATCTCAATGGGTCTAAGAGAAGGGGTTTGGAAAGCTGCCCATGTCTGGCTGGCAATGTAAAACCAGGACCTGATCAGTCCTTTGCTGGTCATTCCTTGGCATAATGGGCCTTGGTTTTACAAAGAGTGATAAGAAAAGGCAAGAGTATGTAGACAAGGGTTTAGGACTTTTAAATAGGCAGGCATCATTCAGGTGACATACTTCAAAATGAAAGAAAAAAATTAAAAGGTGGAATGACCGTTTTCAATTAAAGTCATCATTCTTTCTCAGAGTAAGTCAGGAGGAAAGGATAAGGTTTTGTTACCCTTGGTTCTGCTCTGTGAGCCTGATAGCTTGATTCTGTTATCACCATAGATGGCTGTAATGTAGTTGCACTGAAATTAATTCTGTAGAGACAACTATTAATTCTGTGGAATGTATGATGTGCAGAAAGGAGAATACAGAACAAAATTTAGAGATAGGATACAAGAATCAGAGTTTATTGAAAAAAGCATATTATTGAACATTTCGTGTAATGTTCCCAAAAGAGCATCACAGATGATTTTAAAAAGGCAAGTAGGTAAAAGTCGTATGTAAGTGTTGTTTAGTTATTTTTTAGTCATGACTGACTCTTCATGACCACATTTGAGGTTTTCTGGGTAAAGATATTGAAGTGGTTTGCCATTTCCTTCTCCAGATCATTTTACAGATGAGGAAGTTGAGGCAAAGGGTTAAGTGATTTGCCTAGGATCACAGATTTGAATGGACCACCTATGTGTAATAATAATTAGTGCTTATTTAGTGTGTACTGTGTGATAGGCAGAGTGCTAAGTGCTTTCCAAATATGATATCATTTGATTCTCGCAGTAACCCTGGGAAGTAGATGCTTTTATTCTCATTTTTTCAGATGAAGAAACAACCAGAAGTTAAAGGACTTGCCCAAGGTCACACAGTTAGGAAATGTCTGAAGTTAGATTTGAACTTAAGTCATCTTGACTCCAGACTCAGCACTCTGTCCATGAGGGGTCACTTAACTGCACAAGAATATATACATCTTAGACTGTTCACAGCTGAGGGAAGCGGGGTGGAAAGGAAGAGCAGGAAAAAATTTTGCAACTCATAAATAAGCATGTGGATGAATGTTGAAAAACTTTAATAACATGTAATTGGAAAACCAAAATAAAGTCAATAAGAAACAAAAAACCAAAAAAGAATATATACCTCTTTGAAGTAATAACAATAACAACAACAATTATAAAATATTTTGAGTCTTAGATCTGGAAGGAGCCTTAAAAACTATTTAATCCAACCTATAGATGAAGAATTTGATGCACAGAGAGTTAAGGTGACTTTCTTAAGGTCACTCTGAACCTCTTCCCTTCTCTTGCCTTAGAAGAAAATTGTTTTAAAATGGTAATCAAAATATTAACTGTGAAGCAATAATTTCTCCTCTTGGGGCTATTGTTCAGTGACTGGTAGCAGTTTATTCAAGTATGACATGTCTTTCAGATAGATTGCTTCAAGCCATGAATTCCATTTCCATTTTAATTGAAGATACAGTATTTATTAACAAACAGGAATGGGATGAAACAGGAAATTATTTAAAACTTTATTCAGTTGGCATTAACTTTATCAGTGTTCCCTGAATACACTGTTGTGAGGGGTTTTTCTGTTTACTTAATTCTCTTTTACTCTGCCCAAAGGATGCATAATGACAAGGCATTCTGATTATGCAAATGTATTCCTAGGGTTGGAGGAACTAGGTGGAGTTTCATACAGCCCCCATTCTTACATCCAATGACTACACTATGTGACTGTACTTCTGAAGAATCTTTTACATAAGAACTTATGCTCAATTTTGTCATTATGAGAAAAAATCTAGATTCAGCTAATCCTTCTATTAAGCAAATACAATGACCTGTCTAATCCCTAGAAAACGGAGTAAACAGATTAAGCTAAGATGCATTTGGACTGTTTCTCAGCAAGTAAGCACAGTGGGCCATGGATGGCACTAAATCAAGTCTCCCTTTCTCAACAGCATTTCCTCCAGCAGCTTGTGATGATCAAATCACAAACCATCTGCTAACTCGATGAGTAATGCCTTTCAAAACCTCAGGTGCACACCTCGAGCCTTTTGTGACCCGTTTTGAACTTGTAAAATTATACATTTTTTTCTCCGAAGTTAAGTAAGATAGATGGTGAAAAGTTCTCTTATCTTTCTTCTCTGAATCTGTGGAGCAACACAAAGAGTAGTCAGCCATGTGGCATGGAGTCAGAAAAACCTGAGTTTGAATCCTACTTTAGACACTGAAGTGGATGATCCTGGGGAAGCCACTTAACCTGTTTCATTTTCCTCATCTGTAAAATGGAATATCATTATTTAGATGTTGTGAGGATCAAAGGAGATAACACATTTACAAATTTTAGAGTAGGGCTAGGAACCACAGTGGATAGAGCACTAGCCCTGAGTCTAACCTCAGACATATAACAGTTGTGTGATCCTGGGCAAGTCACTTAACTCTGCCTCAAAAATAAAATGGAGCAGTTAGGTGGCACAGTGGATGTTGCACCAACCCTGGAGGGAGGACCTGAGTTCAAATCCAATCTCAGGCACTTAATAATTACTTAACTGTCTGACCTTGGGCAAATCACTTAACCCCATTGCCTTGCCCACCCCCAAAAAACAAAAAAAAAATTAAAGAGATATATAAATGCTATTATTACTATTTTAATTATTATTACCAAGCTGTTGTTATATTTGTAAAGGCATTGTAATAGAAACTGGGAACAGAATTGGAAAAATGAACTTGCAGCTTAATAGGGAGGACAGGGAAATGTTTAGTAGTACTTATAATACAAGGCAGGGGATTTTTCAAAAGTGTAGTTCCAACCATGTTATCCTCACTATTACTTCTAGGATTAAATAAACTCCTAAGGTTATGTTAGGTATTTAAAATTCTTTATAGAGGCAACTCTCCTACTTGGCACTTTTTTGACATAGAGTCAACTAATCTTTCTGATCCTTAGTTTCTTCATCTGTAAAATGAGAATAATGTTATCTTACTGGCAGATTTTTGCTGATAAATTGTTTAACAATTCTCTCAGGACAATCTTTTAAATTTAATTTGCATTAATAACATTTCTCTATCATTTTAAGTCTAGACATGTAACAAAACAATAAATCAAGTCCTGATTTGTAGCATTTATCAATTTTCTAGGGGTAGTGAAAATTTAACAGTTGTCAATTAGAAGGTGGATGCAGTATATCCCTTACCATTCAACCTACTTCATAGTTCACTTGGTTGTGAATTTCAGTTTAGAAAAGTGAACATGTACTGTTTATTATTATTATTATTATTATGTTCTCATCATCATTAAAGGGCAGAGTTAGAAATGGTCTTGGGACATTGCTATTTAATATTTGAACATAAATCCTGACTCTAAATCTGATATTATGTTGCACACTAGATATCTAGCAGAAGTTAGAAATATGGGACTAGATCTCAAGGGTATGAGGAAAGAACAAGCATAAAAAAAGAACTGCCATCAATAGGAGGTAAGAATTCTTAAGTTTTCCCCCCTGCAAAATCTACAATTTCATAGTTCTTATTATTAATAGAGATTTGATCACTGCATAGCAGAAAGAGATCAATTCTTTTTATACTACAAATATGTAGAAATTGTTCTTTGGTTGGTATAATTATATCCTAATGTATCCTAGGATTATGGATAGAGAATAAGGGACACAATAGTCTAACCAAGGTATTTGCATGCAAGCCCATTCTCTATAGATGCTCACTGAAAGCATACTGGATATGCAACATTAGCAGATAAGACAACAGAGATAAAATGCCACCTATCCTATTCTCACATGATTTTGATCTCCTCCTTAGGGCTATAATTTGAATGATTTTCATTCTAAAGTGAGAGAAATGATTATTATAAACCAATAAATTAGGAAGATCCAGAGTTTCCCCCCTTCTTCTAAAGTCTTGATTTTAAAAAGTAAAAAGTTCAAACTCTTGAAGGACATTGCTGATGAGACTGGACTACTTTTTTTGGTTCAAGACCATACCCTGATTTGGGTGGATCATATGCTCTTTGAATAGAAGGCCCAAGGCTGGGCATTATCCGGTATAAAGATAGTCTTTCTGTCTATGGGTGACATGATACCACTCTCAGTCCCTTATTTTAATATAGCCTGCCTCCCATTGTTAACCAATCAGAATTGATTGCCACTCCTATCCTAAAAGAATATATAAACTACCTCCATGATTATTTTGGTCTAAGAGAGAAGTCAAATGACTATCCTTTTATTAATAACATGCTGCTCTTTATACTAAATGATTAAAATGCCCAGAAACTATATATCTCTTGAATCTTTTAAATCATCACAAAGGAACTTAGAAACTATACATCTTTGTTATGGGAACATCTATTTAAAATATTGTCCTTAAATTTTCATAGATCAATTTTATGTCCAGGCAATTGTGGGTATGTGATGAAGGTTAGTACCAGTACAATTTATTTGTACCAGTCTGGTGATGATGATCTAGGGCCAGTACGGTATAGTTCTTTAAAATATTTTTGTTTGTATGTTTTATACAGGGATTTGCCAACTCAAGAAAGACAATAAATGTTTCATGTATACTTTTAGCCACTAGCACATCTCACACTAGCTGTTTAAATTTTATAGCTTAAAATATATTACACAGTCTCTACCATTTTCTTGAATAAATTGTATTGATCATGAAGTCCCTCAAGAATAACCCTTTCTGCAATTTTTGGTGGAAATGATCTTGTCTTAAATTGTCATCATAAATACAAACATTTATACAAACAAATAAATCCACATGACTCAATCATTTATACAATGCTTTTTAAATATATTATTGAACAAGTTATGAAGATGTATGGAGGACTTTTTGATTCTATTCTTGGATCTTAGTTGTTTCATAAATCCTATCTAGGAGCAAAGAAATTTCCACTGTATTTGACAAATTTAGTGGCATGTATTGTTATCTGCCACTATTGCTAAATGAAGAAATAGATGTCTTATTCCAAATGTACCTCTTTAGGTTTTTGACCTATTTATTATGATAATGTCTATCGACCCCTTTCCTGTTTTGGTAAGTATTCATCTTTCTATAGCTATCAAGGCTGATTGACCCTAAGCTTATTTAATATTGTACAAGATTTTGTTAGGACATTTTCCAAACGTTCAACAGTACATTTTATGTTCTGAGAGACTGGTATTGAGTAGGTGTTAGTTGTTTTTAATGTGTGCTTCCCATGCAACTTTGATTTCAGGAAATTAATAAGTCTCTCAAAGGACTCAGCCATAGTCTTCTCTTTAACATCTTTATGTTAGATATTTCTTGCCTAGAGAAGACCAAAATATTTGTATATAATGCTTTCATGCAGGGGTAACCTACAAAGTAACTTATAGATTCAAGTTCAAGGACATCAGTCTGTCATTCCCTGAACATTAAGAATTGTGCCTTTGTTGAGGCTGAATGACTTTTTCATAGCACATGGAAGAGATCAAAGAGCTGCTCAATGGGATCCTTAAAGCTAGATGGATGACTAGTCATATTAAATCATGTGATTAATTAGATATTTTAGTTCAACTTCCACCTTAATTTGGAAGCCATCCTTAGCTTTGTTGATAATGGATTTAAGGCTAAACAGAAATAAGGCTGTCTCCTTGAAAAAAGACTGCATTTTATATGAATTGTTAGTGACATTATTGTGTTGGTGGTATATTTTAAATATAGAATATAGAATAGCTACTACTACATTTACCATTACTTCTATAAAGACTTTTACTGAAAACTCATTTCTAGTCATTTTTAGATATTGATCTTGGAGTTCAGATGGCCCCTTTTATAAGAGGGTCAGTCCTTTGAATTCAATCTCATACCCTTTAGGGAAAAATCCAATACTAGAAAAAATTATTTTGGGGAAACCTTACCCTGGACTATGTTTATGTAATTAATATTTTATCTTTATCTGTCTATTAATGTAGAACATTGGATGTAAATATTTCCCATGTTTTGGATACCTTATTAAGAAAGGCAAGAAACGAAAATATTTTCAAGTATCAGTAAGGGAAATATTTCCTTCAGTTCTG
Organism: Macrotis lagotis; assembly: GCF_037893015.1. NCBI lineage: Eukaryota > Metazoa > Chordata > Mammalia > Peramelemorphia > Peramelidae > Macrotis > Macrotis lagotis. The sequence continues at coordinate 563,461,003 of NC_133666.1, read as the reverse complement.
ATGAACAATTCTTCAGGTAATACTCCCCTTAAGGAGAAAATAAATCTTAATCAAACTTAATTGGAAGGGTTTGGTGTTGGCAAAGGGTCCTTAATAAAAAAAAAATTAATTAATTAATTAATTAAAAAAGGAAAGAAGTCTTTTAGAAGGTAGAAGGAGAAATGGAAAGGACAAATAAACACACACAATCTGTATGTATATTCATATATACATATATAAAATAGTCATTTGGGAAAAAAGTTAGCATTGGTGGGCTTTAGCTTGGTCTATTTATATATCCCATCAAGGTTACTATTTAAAGTAGTGGAAGAAATTGTTTCAGTTGATAGAACATAGAGCAATGACCTTAAACTAAGGAAAGAAAACTTAGAATGGTTAAAAAACAAAACAAAAACAAACCAATACACTGCAAAGTAGAAAGAGCAATTCAGCAAAACCTATACATGCCATAAGAGATTAAGTAAAGATATTCTAGAATTAATGATTAGAAACTATCTAGTCCATGGACCTGGGCTGTCCCCTATGCTAGGGATGTATTTCATTCTCACACTTGTGCCTTAGAATACTTGAGGCAATAGCCTTGAATTATTGTCAAGTTCTCATTATTAATGCAACAGAAAGTCACCAATATCAGAAATGCTCCTGGCAACATCTTCCTGATGTATCCAAAAAATTTAAAAAAATAAAAAAGACTTAGATTTTTTCCTTGTTTATGCATATTTCTCACAAAACAATATTTAAATATCCTAAACAAGGCAGGTTGCTAATATTTTATCTTGAAGCGTTCCTGGTACATTTCTGCTATCAACAAAGCTGTAGTAGTAATAATAGTAAAAACAATAATAAACGTCTGACAATATGGCCTATTAGCTGAATCTTTTCATGATATCTCCCAACTATACTTGGTATATATCTAATATTTTTTGGAACAATTTTCCTCCTGAAATGATCCCACTGGCAGGAAGACAACTGGCCCTCTAGCTTTATTCCTATGCTTTGTCATGCTGACACTACAGCTTATTTCCAATAAACAGAAAGACACCCTGCAAATCTTCCTCTGAGGCAAACATCAGAATTGATTTACTTTAGATCAGTAAAAATGCATCAGTAACATTACAATGTTCATCCTCTCCCCTAGCTATCACTCACAAATCCTTTTTTCAGGATACCCCCCCCCCCCCCAGTATCCAGAGCAGATGCAATTCCAAGGTCTCAGAGAAATAAGGTTGCTTATTTGGAAATGGAACCTTCACTGGTATCTAACATATAAACACAAAAAAAAAGAACAGATTTAATAAAATGTGTAACAGAGGACTAACCAATAAGAAACCAAACTTCACAAGCATACACAGTATGCTCAGCCTTATTAAATTTCCCCATTGGAGTCTGGAACATGTATAGATATTCTATGATTGTTTCTATTAGATTTGGTAGTTACTTTCTTCACTGCTGTTTTGTGCATATAAGACTCCCACTGGAACAACTCAATTTCTACCTTGCCTGACAGCCTTCAAGTGAGGAAGTGATAATTGCCAAAAGCCTTCAGTTAGGCTTGACAAGAAGTCATGGCCTTATCATTGCTTCTGTCCCTAGTGTGTCTGTTCCAGAGTACTGGCCTTGGATTCAGGAGGATGGGAATTTGAATCTCAGAAACTTGTCACTCACTAGCTATGTGACCTTGATCAAGTGACTTAACCCTAATTTAATTGCCTCACATACAGTATCACCTTCAGTCATCCTGATTCATATCTGGCCACTGGATCCAGATGGCTCTAGAAGAGAAAATGAGGCTGGTGACCTAGCATAGCACCCCTTACTCAAATTCAGTTCACATGCTTGTTATGGCATCATTTCCCAGACACCGTGACCTTCTTTGAAAATGAAAGACAAACATTATTATTATTATTTATTTTTTTTATTAATAGAGAAGAAATAGACTAGTCTGAGATCTTGTGAATTTTGAAATATTAGTTGTTTTGGTTCATGGACAGCTGAACCCAAGGGAAGGTCAATTTGCTTGAAACAGCCCAGCAGATCAACACCAAGACAATGGTTTCTATAAGTAGGGGGTAACTTTCTCCAAAGTTAATTTAGGTGGACAAATGTTTTAAAATAGTTATATTTGAAACCACTTTCCCCTAAGACTAAGGTGGTAAAGGGCAACATGTGCCTTCTACTCTTAGGGAAAATATCTATATTCTAGGTTTTTTTTTGTATATATTCCCAATAAATGTCTCTTTGTAAAAGGCAATTAGTATTAATTGGTTAAATGATACAGATAGGGAGTGGTGGTGAGAGATGTGCAATGGAGTAACCAACACTGAATGACCACTATGGAAAACATTGAAATGGGGGCTTGATAACACCTAATCTCTCAGCGTCTTCTTGGTCCCCTGAAGAGAAAGTATAGCCAGTCTTTTTCTGGGGGAACCTGACTCATCATCACTGTGAGTGGGAGTTAGGATAAGAATTGGAATCTATAGAATCTATGAATCACACTGTTAAATTGAGGAAATTCATGAGATTCATAAGACACCAGTTGAAACTTTGCTGAAATAAATAACAGAAAAATTTTCATAGGGGATGTTTCAAGCAGCAACTGCTATCAAGACTTTTTTATAATAATTTTAGATATTATGTGAAACAGTATCATATTTCTATAGTTACTCACTTTTCATCATCATCATCATCATCATTATGACCGTCTAAATTAAAATTGGATTTTTGCAAAAAGTGTTCTTATTAGGTCTGTAGATTGAGTTGGCTTGAACTGATCCAAGATGAGTTTACAATCTAAGATATTTTTGGTAAGATGTTGATACATAACAAAAAATGTGGTGAAAAATTTGAAGTACCCTAAATATTTTTAGTATGTATAGACTTTTTTATGCCTATATATGATTTTATAAAATACTATTTCATCATTACTCAGACAGAAATTAGATAATCTCACTGATAATATCCATTGTTATTTATGTCAGTAGTAAGGATTAGACTATATCAGTGATAGAATATTGGTTATACAGTCACCATTACTAGTCTTTATCTTAGCCTAGGACTCATTCAAACTCCCAAAAGATAAAAATTTTGGGTTTTTCATGATCAGACTAACTTTGGGGGGGGGTCTTTAAGATTAAAATAAGGTGAGGATCACAAATCCTAGGGAATTTGTCTCTAAATTGTACTTTATTATAATTTGGCACTCCAGGATTACCTAGACTCTAGGAGTAGAGTGTCCCAGATTTGAATTTCCCTTAGGGAGATAAGTTTGCAATTTGCATCAGGACATAAACATGATCCTCACAGTCTTTAAAAATAAACTTTTTAGTAAGTCAAGCTTTACTTCAATTCTCCAGACACCTGCTGGAACTGTTTGCTAAAAATAGGAGTTGATACATTCTTCACTAGGCTTGGTGAAAATTGCATTGAATTTGAAAGGATAGGAGAAGCAATTCAGGGAACTATCAGCTCTGTTAGCTTACTCAATGAGGAAGAGCACGTTGCCAAGGTAGAAAGGCTGGGAAAGACTGGAATAAGTGGCTATACAGTATTAAAATTTATTATGAATAAAGTGAGAATTCCTGGGAATTGTCAGATATAACCCTAGGTTTCAGAGAAAAGAGATTAAGTTAATATTTTACAGTTAAAAACCACACAGGGAAGAATGTCCAAAAAGGAATGAAACAGTTATAAAGGGAAAAAAAATCTAACAATGTAAATGCAAACAACTGCAATGTGGTAGAAAAAAGGGAAGCTATCTGAAGATATATATATATGTATATATTATATATATATATATATTTATATATACATGTACACATATACACACACATACAGAGCTATCTCCAGTCATCCTGATTCTTATCTGACCACTGGAATGGTGAGAAAATGAACCTGGTAATTTAGCACAGAAGCCTCCTCACTCAAATCCAATTCATATCCATGTCATCACTCCCTGATGCCATTAACTTCTTTCAGAACAGAGGACAAGAATCTTCATGTAAATATATATATATATATATATATATATATATATATATATATATATACACACACACATGTATATATATATATATATGTTTGTATGCATATATATATATATATATATTCATAGGATGCTCACTGACCCATGTTAGTCCTTCAGAAACAGCTTGGGTTTTTTCTAAGTCTTATAAAGAAAAGATGAAACAAGGGGTAGACAACCTCAAATGAATACTAAATAGTAGCATAGTTCAGTAGAAGGAGAGACAAGGATATAAAAACTCAGCACAAACCATAAATGGTAATAAATAATAAGGAAACAACTGAATTGACACTTTTTAGCTATGTTGTAATCTAAAATCTCTTTTAGTTTGAATTCTGAGACTAAAATCTCATGAGTCTATCATATACGCCACTTTTATTTAAGTATACATTGAATTAGATATACTCTAATATTCTTTATAACTCCCAGCTTCTATAATTCTATTTAATTTTGACAAAATTCTTGTTGAAAAATTGAGAATATGTGTTTGGCTAATATTTACTCTGAAAATGTCCCATAAGTTATTGCTAAGCAGTGACTAAAAAGCACTTCTATCTATGAACTCAATTGAAACATCTGAAAATAGTTTTCTTAACATTTTTTTAGAAAATGGCAATATGATAATTTGAGAAAACAATATTAGTACATAATATATATATATATATATATATATTCATTTTATGCACAACCTAAATTAAAGTATCCACATTGGCTTTGAGTCTAAAGAATGACAGGGTATATAAATACTCTCTATTAAAGTAATATGCTCAACAACTGTGAGGCTAATTAACTTTTTCAGGGCACTAGGCACCATGTGGTAAATGACTTCCTTGGTAGCTGTAATTGATAATGGCAGTGCCCTGAAAGAGTGAATTTACCTGGCTTCTTGACTACCCAGAGAACACTTTACACACCATGGAGCCTACAAGAAATAGACCAATAATGAATACTTGCATTAGTTTTAATTAGAATTTCAAGTCTGGCCATTGAGGATCTTTATTGTTCAACTAGATTTGGGGGGGGGTGAAATCAACAAATATTTATTCAGTAAATATTTATTAAATACCTAATATCTATCTCTCTCTGTCATCATCATCATCACCCTCATCTACCTATCTTTCATCTCCCTGTGATTAGCTAAAGTATTTTATTTAACATCTAAGAATGTAGGGAGAAAGCAAGCAAGGAAGGCTGGCCTCCAGTATAGTGGATGAATAACCCACAGCAAAACTTGGGAAGAAATAGATCAGAGTAATACAGGATAGACAGTCATGGATGGGATGGGATTTGCATCTTTGGAAGGAACTCACTAATCAATCAGGTCAAAGAAAGAAGATGGGAAAGAACAATGAGATTAAATAGCACTATAACCAGTGCAAATCTAAAATCAGTGCTTTTACAAGAGGGCAGAAACTAGCAGGTGTGGATTTCTTTCTATGATGACTATTCTTATTTTATCAGTTTGTAACATGATTCAGCAGTAGCTCTTGATGACTAAATACAAAAATGCCTTTGTCCTATGATCATGAAGAAAATAAATCTCTGTGATACTACAACTGATGTTGACTGTCAGTAGGTCTCCTTATGAAAATGTCCCTCTTCCTTCCTATAATATCTTTATTTTATGATCTTTGCTTCTGAGAAGATTGATTTCTACCTGCCCTTCCCCAACCCCCAAAAGTGTTCACAGGACTGAAACAAATAAGAACCAATGGAAGGGATTCTTTTTCACTCCAAAAGGTAAGGCACAGACAATGTCCTCATTTCTCATTCAGCTGGGTTCCCCCAAATAGCCAGCTTCTCTGCATGTACCTTCAGACTGATGGGTTCACTTTATTACCAACTCTTCTGGTGACTTACATCTGGGGAGAAGGAGAGAAAGGGTCTTGCTGTAAAATACAACCAATGAGATGAATAAATAAAACTCTGCAGATGTCTGTGGAAGTATCCTGGGGAGTAGCCAGGCCCTGTCTAGAAAAGGGACTGCAGACAGTCTATCATTAGATATCACAGATGGGAGGGAGATGGAACGGCTGCAATCCAGGAGGAGGGAGCTCAGCCTCTGCAGGTGTGTGATTTAATGAGTGGTTAATGAAGAGGCAGGTGCCCAGAAACAGGAAGCTCTGAGGGTGGGCTCAAGACAGAGATAGGGAATCTGGGCTGGGTAAAATTCTGATGCTTTGCTCAATTATTCATTTATATTTTTCCTTCAAGTCTTTATTCATAAAGGCTCAAAGAACTATAGAAATATTGATGTTAACTATTAAGGTCAATTATTAATGTCCCCGTTGTCTTAGGAAGATAGGTATTTCAAACAGAAAGCATGAGGCAGTTCAATGAGAAAAATACCTCATTCCTTTAAAAACAAAAAACCTCTGACTAAAAGTTCTTATTGTATTTTGTTTAAAAGCGTTTTTATTCTGAACTTAAAAACATCAAGTAACCCGAGCATTTAAATATATAAATATATGTATGTATATATCTGCATATACATATTTATATATGTATGTATCCCAGGTTGGGTTTGGTTGGTATACCCAGGGTGGATAATGTGGAGGCTCAGTTGAAGGGCCACCAGAGCTGTCCAAAGTGCCTACTGTGGATCTCTTTGTTCCCTTGTGAGTGGGCTAAGATCTCTTCAAAAATGACAGCACTGAAATATTCATGCTAACTTTCCCCCCACTGTTTTCTTTCTGTTGTGCTCTTTTTGGTCATTCTTATCTGTTGCACCCAGAAAGTGAAGATCTCAGTCCACTTTCAGTGTGGATTCCCCGAAATGAACTGGGGAGAGAAGGACTTTCCTTCCCTTACTCTCCTTTTACTCTTGGCTCTTTTCACTATTGTATGGCTTTCTCGGTTTCCCAGCTACCAGAGATGATCTCCACTGATATTGAATTCAGTCCACATTGGCCTTGGAGGCAGAATTACAGGAGGGGTTGATGCAGGCAGGCAGCCCAGCATGAGAAGCCAGGGTGCCTAGGACTAGAAGCCAAAATGGGTTTGGACTTGAAACTTGTACTGTGCTCTAGGGAAACAGAGCTAAATTAAGAAGCTAACCCTCTTCCACCTCCTCAGAAACTAAGGTGGTACAAAAATCTGAGTGGGGAGGAGGGGGGCTTGGGATGACAGGAGAGTGAATTATGCTTCTCATACATTGTGGGGAGTAAGTTTATATATTTTTGATCATACTTTCTGAAGAAACTATTTCTGTGTAAAGGCTAATCTGTTAGTGGCTAGACAGAAAGAGGGAAATGGGGCATCCCTCCCTAACAGTGAGGGAAAACTAGTGGTGGGAGCAGTATCAATTTTCAGAGAGCCTAGATACCCCCAATCTTCCTTTAGGTTGTTTGAGAAGCCAGGGGAAGAAATGAAAGCTAACATACCTAATCAAGAGAGGAAGACAAGGAAGGAGAGAGAAAAGTGGAAGGAAAGGGGGAAAAGGGAAAGGAAGAGAGAAAAAAGGAGGAGGGGGAAGTAAAGAAGAGGGAGAAAAAGAGGGTGAGGAGGAGGAAAAGAGAGAGGGAGAGTAAGGTAGAAGGAGCATTTTACAAGGTAAGAAAAAGAAGATTGTTCATGAAACAGAATTTCTTTTAAATATAGCTTATTTTTTCTTTTAAAAATTATAAACTGATTTTATAAATAAAATCTTTCAAATAAAAATATTTTGTTTGTTTCCTTCCATACTTTCTTCTTGGGGCACTAGGTGATACAATGAATAGAGAACTGACCCTGGAGTTGGGGGGGGGGCTGTGTTCAAGTTTTACTAGTGGGTTTGACCCTGAGCAAGTCACTTATCCCCAATTGTCTCAAAAGAAGTTAAAAGGTGTACTTCTTTCTATTCTCTTTTTGTGCTTTAAAGAAAAACAAACTTCAAAACCTTTTCTTTTTTCTCTTTTTACCCCTATGCTATCCCCCTTCTCTCTCCCACCTCCTAATCAGATTGAAAACAAAAACAAAAGCAAAACTAAAATTCTCCCACTGGCAATGTCCAAAAATATGTAGCAAACGGCTCCTCGATTCATTTTTCTGTCAGAAATTGAGCTATATGCTTGATCATTAGACCTATGAAATCAGGTTTGGTCATTATATCCATCAATCAAAATTTTTGACTTTCTAAATTCCTTTTCTTCATAAAGTCATGATTGTATAAATTGCTCTCCTGGTTCACAGAAACCATTATTTCTTATGGTGTATTCAAATACCAAAGTTAAAAGAGTTGCTTCTCTACACAAATTCATGTGGGGGTGGTGGGGAGAGAATAAAATATATGATAACTAACTAGGAATTGTGAAGCATTTTATATATGTTATCTCATTTTATCTTCAGAACAACCTTATGAGGCAGGTACTATTCTTATCTCCACTTATATATGAAGAAACTCAAGTTCAGAGAAGTTAACTTATCACAAGTATATCAGATAGGAATTTGATTTTAGGTTTAATTGACTCCAAATTCAACATTCTATTTAATGAGGCACCTAGCTGCCTTGATGCATCATGCATGGTATTACCAAAAAACATGGATATATCAATAGTCAACAAGATAAATTTTTATTTCTAGGATCTAGACTAGAATAAAATTTTATTATATTGAAGTTTTTCAGTACACTTGCATTCTGATCTACAAAGTGAGAGCAACCTAAATAGTAGTTGAATTTCAAGTAACATTTTAAAAAATTCAAAATAATATATACAAAAGAAAAATATAAAAAGAAAGAAAGGGAAGACAAAAAAGTCATTGGGAGATATATGTTTTTAATAGATAAGATCTTATTCTAATAGAGAACATATCCTTGAGTTAATTTCTAGTTATATTTTCTAGTTAATTTCTTTTTATATTTTTCAATTTTTTCCCCCAGAGAATTATTAAGTATATGATAAACCCCTGACAGTGATTTAGTATTGTGGGGGAAAACAAGAGAAATAGAACAAAACATGGTTCCTCAAACGTGATTCTTGAAGATTGAAAAGGAAACATCATATTTAAGCATGGAGACTGAAAAGGAAACATCCTAAGCATGGAGGTGGTAAAATAGACAGAGTAGGTGACTTGGAGTCAGGAGGTCCTAATTTCAAATCCATCCTAAGGCACTTAACTAGCTATGTGACCCTGGGTGAGTCACTAAAATTTTTTAATAAAACAGTTTCTTCAACTGTAAAATGGGAACAATAACAGCACCAGAGGGTTATTGTGAGTATTAAACAAGATATCTATATTGTGATTAGCACAGTGAATGAATCCTAATTCCTTTCCCCTACCTATTTCATGTTAGACTCATACTTTCTGTTTACCTCTGTATCAGCTCCTTAACCTTAAGGAATTTGAGTTCCCTCATCAATAAAATAAGGGGGTTAGAATGTTTCAGTGGAAAGAATTTTGGATTTGGAATCAGAGCATCTAGGTTCATATCCTGGATCTGCCACTTATTACCTTAGGAATGTCACATCATCATCATCATTATAACTGCTAGCATTTACAGTCCTCATTATCAAAGACTCACAACAACCCTGAGAGGTAGGTCTATTGTTATCCATATTGTACAGTTGGGGATACTGAGGCCAACAGAGCTTAAGTGACTTGCCCAATGTTACATAGCTCATAAATGTCTGAGGTTGCACCTGAACTCAGGCCTACCTGATTCTAGAACACTTAATCATTTAGCTCCTCACATCCTTTGTCTACAATGTTCTCATTTCTGAAATGAGAGAACTGGATAAGATTGTCTCTAAGCTCCCTTCTAGGGCTAATGCTCCAATACTAATTTTTTCTGAATCTAAATCTCTGATCATAAGCCTGACAGAAACCAAAGTATGAATAGCATGCATATGGAATAATATTTACAAAGCATTTTCCTCCAAATTTTAACAGGTGTTAAAAGTGAACGAGTTCCAAACTTATAATTTTGTAACAACTCACTAGAAATTCCTCTATTTCATACTGATCAATTTTAGTCAAATTAGGGAACCAAGAGGAGTGGTAAGGTCCATTCAAGTAGCCCCTGTTAATTAAGCCAAACTTTCAAAACAGAAGTCTTTCCTTCTATAAATAGGCCTTCAAGGTCCTTTTGCCTGGCCTCATCCTACCTTGGGAGGTTGTACCTTCCTTTGGTAGAGGGAGCAGGAAGTGGCAGGCAATTGATATTTAAGGCAATAGTAAACATCCATCAAGTGGAAAATTCAGCCCTCAGTCAAACTTTTGCACAAAGCCTTTAATATAATTTGGTTTTTGCTCATCCTTAACTCCCAAAGATCTCTATCTTTGGGGAGTTTGCCCAATCGTTTCATCAGAGATAGGAGGTACAAAATTAGTCCCCATAATATAGATAATGAAACTAAGGTTCAGAGACTGTGAATGGCTTGCCCATGGAAATAATTTTAGTTGTGTCAAACTTAGGTCTCCAGATTTAAAATTATAGCTGTCTTTCCATGAAACATTTTTCCTCTCTGAAAAAAGTCTCCAATCTCAGTATTCCTTGGGTGAGGGGTGAAAGAAGGAACATTAACTATAATTCTATATTTTCGGATTTGTTGCACCAGTATTTTTTTTTTTTTTGCTTTCAGGATCCTGTTGTCTAATTAAGTTGTTCTAAAAAAAACCCAAATAAATCTCATCTCTGAAAATCTAAGGCAAAATTAACAGCTCCCGGTATCAACACATTCCATTCACATCTTCAAAATTGGATCATCTTTGTCTATAATCTCTTTGGCAGGGGAAGGCCATGAACTTTTATGCAAACTGAAAAGAGCAAGGGACAATCTGCAAGGCATACCAACTAGATTTACTGGACTAATTGGGTATTCTTGCTCAGTAGCTTCCCAGTAATATACCTGGCCAATTAGCATCTAAATTTACCAAATGGTATCTTTTGGGAGTGTTTAATATTTTATGTGAGTAAAGCCCCACAGATTCTTAGGAGCCACAGAGGTGCTAAAATTAACTGGAAATCCTATATCTTCTGTCTTATAGTAAAACCCATCTATGTAGAGCACCTTAGGATAGAAAATGCTTGCAAAGAATATTTAGTAAATAGGGAATTAGAAAAGTTAATTTGTTAGTTAGACAGAGGAGTTATTTGAATGCATATAGAGAAAAGGAAGGTGTTTTTTGTTTAGCTCATCAAAGAAAGCCTTTCAATTCTTCCTTTATTGATTTCAGTCCTGCATTTAGATTCCAGAAAGATATTAAAGGGTGACCCCTGAGACAGTTTATAATGCCTTCTTCAATCCTGGGTAATTATTGTTTGGGGTACTTCACCCATAGAAAATTTGTTGTTATTGTTGTTAGGGAAGAAACAGGAAAATAAAATCTCCATGATATGATGGGAAAATTGATCAGAATGACAAAGGTGTTTTCATAGACTCATAGATTTAAGGATGGAAGGGATCTTTAGAGAACATTTTAATGATGAGGAAATTGTTTCAGGGAAGTTAAGGGACTTGTTCAAAGTCATACAGATAAGGAATGTCAGAAATGGTATTTTAAGTCTATATTTTCTGACTTCCACAGGCAGTATTCCACTGAAAACAACTGTCAAAGCCAGAAATGCAATTTGTAATTTCACCATTTTTCACTCTAGTGTTGGGGGTTAACGATGGGTAGGACCTGTGATTTCATTGGTGTATGGGGTATCAGGATCACAGAAGAGAAAAATACCTTCTACCAATGCTAATTAGCAACCATTCCTGCAACTTACCTTCTTAAAAGGTAAGGCACTGAATGATTAAGCAACTTGTCCAGAGTGATATAGTCATTATCTTTTTATGGTCGGACTTGAATCTGGGCTATACTAATTTAAGGTAATTTCTTTATCCATTAGGTCATTGTATTTTAAACTAGCTTGCTTATATAGTAAAAAGAATGAATAGATACTGAGCTGAATGAATTAATGAATCATTCAGTCAATCAATTAATAAGCAATTAGCATCAATCAACAAGGCACTGTACTACTTGCTGAAAATACAAATAAGCAAAAAGAAAGACATCTCTGCCCTCAAGATTAGATTTGATTTGGAAGACATATAAAAGGAAGCTGAAATGGGTGGAAAGGAAAGAATGAGTTAAATTTAGAATTACTTCTACCACAGTTACTTGAGCTCATGGCAATATTAGCAAGCCTCAAAAGAGAGTAAAAATCTTTTCTTCCTTATTTAATATTTTAACTTCAAGACCCAAGTCGAAGAAATATTCTTTGCATAATAAAGGTAATCAGAGATACTAATTTAACATAAACTTATTCCTTATTCACTAGATATGATTGAAGGATTAGGTTTTCATAAGATAAAAGATTTAAAGCTAGAAGGGGCCTCTGAAATCAACCAGCCCTGTCTTTCATTTTACTGATGAAGTAAAAGAAGTGCAGAGAAGCTAAGACTGCTCCAAGAATTAATATTTAAACTCAGATCTTTTTAATTCCAAACTCTTCCATATTCACCAATATTCTCCCCCCGATAACTCAATTTTTTCCTTTAAAATACCACCTTGAATTTCAACTCTTTTGAACAAAAGTTTTGAAATGCACTGTCACCTTCAATTACTCAGTATTTACATACTTGTTTATATTTACTTATATATATAAAAGTTATTTCCTTTCATAGAAAATGTACTCCCTGAGGACAGGGACTTTCATTCCCGCCCCCCCCCCCCCATATTTCTAGGGTCTAGTATGTTGCCTGCCACTAAGTAAGCACTTAATGTTTCCTGAATGAATGAATGAACGCCTTTGTAAATAGATAACATTGAACAAAATCAGACTTTTTCTTGATAATGCTGTTTATCATGAAAATATAGCAGAATATACTGAGGTCCTCAGGCTTCTGAGGTATGTGCTTTTGGTTGCCCCCTTCACTAAATGACCTAGACTGCTGTGCTTTTCTCATTAGTATTCCTTGTCTCTTCCTTCACTGTCAGCTCTGAAGGCTTTCTCACTGATGTACTGAGTCTTTTCAAAAGTCCACATGCTGATTTCAATATGCCACTTGTAAAAGGACTGAAGGCTGTCAGAGAAAATCGGGTAGAGATATTTGTTAACTTCTGCAAACTAATTTTTATTTTTTTTAAATCAAAATATTTTATGTTTTGTTTAAGTAACCTTGGTTTCCAAATACATCCTCAGTCACAAATCATCCTTTGTAACAAAGACTAAAAAAGATTTTAACAGCTGAATAAAATTAGTCAGCCCATCAACCAAATCTAACAGGAAATGTAATCTTCCATACCATCGTTTACACCCTTTCCTATTTTGTAAAGAAGGGAAGGAACCATATTTTCTCCTCTCTTCTCTGGGTTCAAGCTTAGTCATTGCAAATATATAGTGTTCAGTTTTGAATAACTTTATATTTAAACACATTCTAAATCAAGATGTTTGGGCTAGGGGTGATTCCACTTTCCTCCTGTGTGTAGATCAAGTACATGGACCTAGGGAGAGCTGTTTTCCATGTTGCTTTAGAAATCTTTTTCATTTACTTCTGGGTTCTTATCTAATGTTCTAGATTGTATGAGGTAATCATAAGGCTGAGATCAGTAGGAAGCTTGCCAGTGTAATAATGGGGCACTACTATATAGAGGAAGTTTATTACTTGATTTTCTACACACACACACACACACACACACACACACACACACACACACACACACAAACACACATTTAAATCTCTATTGATAGAATCAGAAGCTTAGTTCTGTGAGAATGGTGAGTAGGCCATTCCTTCATTCTTCTGTTCTGCAACACTGTGGGGGTATGGTTTGTATTACCTAACTGGGAATATCTATATATTGTATAGGGACATAATCTAAGACACACTAAATAATATTCAGCACTTTAAGAAAAGGATATCTGCTATTATATACTTTAATGGAATTAAGATCAGTTATCATCAGAAGCTAAATCAACAAATATTTACAGAGTAGCCACTATAATATGTATAATCAATGGAACTTGGCTAGGTACTGGAAATACAAAGATGGAAGAGATAATTCTAGAACAGGAAAGAGGAATTTTGTGTGTGTGTGTGTGTATATGTGTGTGTGTATGTGTATTATATATATATATATATATATATATAATATATATATATAGCTATATATGTATATATGTGTGTGTGTGTATGTTTATATGTCAGATCCTGACTCCTGAGATCAAATCCAGCATCAGATACTTATTATTAGCTGTGGGACCCTGGGCAAATCACTTAAGGCTGTTTTTGTTGTTGTTAGTTGTTCCAGGCATATTTTTTCCCTTGCGACTCCATTTGGGTTTTGGGGGTCAAAAATATTGAACTGATTGGCCATTTCCTTCTTCAGCTCATTTTTATAGATGAGGAAACTATTAAGTATCTGAGGCTGGATTCAAACTCAAGAAGTTGAGACTTCCAAATCCAATGTTCTATCTATCTACCTAACCCTTGTCTTAATTTCCTCATCTGTAAAATAAGCTGAGGAAGGAAATGGCAAACTATTCCAGTATCTCTGACAAGAAACTCCAAATGGGATCATGAATGAAACAACTCAATAACAATAAATATTTCCATGTATGTATATATACATGTATGTAGATATGGATATAATATACAGAATAAAACATGCATGTTTATAGGTATATGCATGCCCCCCACAACATTTATGAATGTTTATATAAATATACACATGTTTGCATTTTTAGTGGGGAGCTGATCTGAGATCTTCTTGGTATAGAGAAGAATTCCTTCTGTCAATGAGATAGGTGACTGAAAGTCTTAGTGAGAAGTGACTTGGCCCGGCTCACAAAGCCAGGTTATATCAGAAGTAAGGTTTGAACTCAAGTTTTTCTGACTTTGATGTCAGTAACAAAATGAAGAAAGAAAAAAAGTATTTATTAATTTTTAGGCAACTGTGCTTTAACAAATATTATCTTATTTGATCCTCACAACAAGTCTGGGAGTGTTTGGGGTCCAATTTGAGCTTAGGTCTTGATTCTCTGTGACTATTGCATCACCCAGCTGCCTCCTTAGTTACTCTGCCTTTATTAAACATAATACAATTTAGAATACGTTCAGAGCAAAGCTGATTTCATGACAAAATTCCCAAAGAAAACTTGAAAAGGGATAAAGCAGGATCAGAGAAGGCTTTGTTGAAGAAACTGCAAATGATTAAGGAGAAAGGATTTCATCAAATGAACATATGATAAAAGGTTATTTAATGCCCAAAGGCAGGAATATAAATAACAAACCTGGGGAATAGCTAAAAGTTTTGTAAAACAGAGAAAGCATACCTATAAGCAGTGCCTAGATTTGAGAGACCAACATGTCCTAGATTAAGGATTTTATTCCCTTCCCTCCCCTTGTAATATCCATAATGCTATTGTTTTTATCCAGCACTTAGATTTCCTGTCAGTTTTATAATTCTAAAATTTCCTTTGCTTCCAGAACTGCTTTCTAATCAATATGCTCAGATTCCCTAAAGGAAAAGGCAATCCATATTTTAGATTGTAATCATTAATACTGATTTTCCCAGGTGGCCATTTAATAGGAGACAAGGAACCATAATCACCATAAGCAACAGGATAACTGTGTAGGCTGTCTTAATATATTCCTAAATGTTCTGAAGTTATTTGGTTGGTTGACTTCATTTCTGATTAGTTGGAACAGAGCCTAAGAATGTTCTTTAACCTTTTGAAACTTATTAACCCCTTCTCAAAATAATGATTTAAATGCATAAAAATTAAATATATTTTTTACAATTCAGAAATAAATATATATTTTACAAATGAAGAAACTAATTTAAAATAGCTATCAAATTATTTTTAAAAATCAAGTTCATGGATCTCCCAAGTTAAGAATCTAGGTGTAATAGACTAAAAGTCAGCTTTATTTACTCTTCAGATATAGACTGATAGTGGCTAAAGGGTTAACACTGGCAAGGAGAGGGTGGGTTGGGGAAGTTGGACAACAAATGTCTTCTCAAAGACTGTCATTCAGTCATTTCAGTCTGACTTGACATGATTTTATTTAGGCTTTTCATTTTTTCTTCTCTAACTCATTTTACAGATGAGGAAACTGAGACAAACAGGATTAAGTGACTTGCCCAAGGTCACAAAGAAAGTTAACTATCTGAAGTCAAATTTGAACTCATGAAGATGAGTCTTCCTGATTTCAGGCTGGGTGCTCTATCCGCTGTATTATATAGCTGCCTTGGATTACTCATCTGCAAAATGGTCATAGGAATGTTTGTGTTTAAGGCAATGTGCTGCTGTTGAGAAATAATGAAATAATTTTATATAACAATTGTTAAAAGTGACAAAGCACAATAAGAAGTGATAGGTATCAATATCATCATGATTATCATCTATAAATACCATTGGTGCTATGGCATAATGGATAGAAACTTGGCCTTGAAGTGAGGAAGACTAAGGTCAGTCCATGCCAGTATCACACTCTGGACATATGACATTGGTCAGTTACTTAACCTCTCACTGTTCTGAGCTGGGCAGCACTCTAAGGCCATGAGTTCTAGGGGAAGAGCTAACTTATCATTGTTAAAGAGACCTGACTAGCTCAAAGATTCCCTTCTACAGGGAAATCAGTTCTGACTTTTATTGTGATAAACATGGAAACTGGATAAGATGATCTCTTCAGTTTCTTTCAGGTCTAACATTGTGTGATTCTGTGTGTTTGAACTATATACATTTAAATTTGAAAAGAATTCTAGTAAGACCATAATATTAACTTGGAGACTAAAATGCCAGGGGAAAGGTTTTCTTTTGCAGAGCAATACCTTGGACAAGAAACTTAATCTCAGTCTGTAAAATGGGGATAATAATGTCTTCCCATGGTGGTTGTGAGGATCAAATGAGATAATTTTTATAAAATATGTTGTATACTTTAAAGCATATGTACATATATACACCATATATGTGTATATGTATCTATATAAACACACATATGCATATATTTTAATGTATATATTTCATATGCTATATAAAT
Source organism: Macrotis lagotis (assembly GCF_037893015.1). Taxonomy (NCBI): domain Eukaryota; kingdom Metazoa; phylum Chordata; class Mammalia; order Peramelemorphia; family Peramelidae; genus Macrotis; species Macrotis lagotis. Next base: position 563,444,023 of record NC_133666.1, on the reverse strand, counting down.
GCTAGCTATCACCATGTATTATAAACTCTAACTACTTGGTCAAAATACTAACAATGAAATGAAAGAACCATGCCTTAATATACATATATATTTATTCATATATATGTATATATATGTATATATATGACCATGAAACTAATTTTGAAGATTCCCAGTTTTCTAGTGTGTGAATAAATCCTTGAGAGATCAGCTAAAAGGACTACTGCCCCCAAGTAGAACTGATCTTAAATGACCACAGGATGGTTCTGAACCCTCTTCTGAAAAATTTACAAAGAAGATATTCTACCACTTTCACTGGTGTAATGTCTTTATCTCAGAAACTTCTCTCCAGAATGAGACTTAGCAAGAAAAAAAATGGAAACAACATTAATTTAGTAATAATTTTCTCAATAAAAGAGTCTAGGAATTTAATATTATTTGGAAACCTCAGAAATGAGCACATGATTTTCAAACAATAAGAAACAGAAGAGTAATGCTGGTTTCTTCCTAGACACATACTAGGACCTTCTCTCTTGATATATGTATATATATGCTCATCCTTGATTGATCTCATCAATTGTAGCTAAATCAAATATACCTTAAAAAAGCATTTCTATGCTAATAGCTTTAACCTTTACCTTCTAAAACTAGAGAAAATGAAAATATTAAAATATGTTCCTGCTTGTTTCACCTTTCAGTGTGATCAGAATCTCTAATGCATAGCCACATAAAAGGTGAGGAAGGACCGAGAGTTTCACACAGGGACTGTTGCTAGGGAACCACTTCCTCATTATCCATGTCTTGCACAGATCTGTTTCACTTTGCTTATCAGCCTTTAACAGAGATGCTGTCCATCATGGGAGTGGAAAACACCTAAATGCCCCTTTCTTTCTCCAGTTCTGGAACTCATATGAAAAATAAAGCCAAGTAATTGAGCGATAAAAGCTGTAGTTTTTGTTCCCCCTTCTAAATATCGGAGGCAAAAAAAATGTAGAATGTGATTTGGCAAAGGTCACAATTCTGTTTTTCTGGACATCTGCAAACCCATGCTTACACTTATGTGGGATATTCTATACTGTTATTATTCTGTACTATTACTCAACTGATGAATGTTCTAGTAGGAGAAATTAGTCTGTGATTACAGAAATAAATACACTGGGAATCATGGATAACAGCTTTTCAATCTTAATGTAATTACAACTTTAGATCAGACTAGCAGTTGCTATAAAGTTCCCTCTTTGTTTGATAGATGCAAAAATCTTGTTAAATGTCAAATAATCTTAAATGAGAATGCACATCGTAAACTAGAAGGTAGATATTGGCAGTCTACAAATTAGTACTCTAAAATAAATAATGAGGATGATAATGATTGATAAAAGCAAGCATTTATATAGTGATTTAGAGTCTGCAAATGCTTTAAAATAATATTTCATTTGATATTCTCAACAGTCAATGGAGGTAGGTGCTATTATTATCATCCCCATTTTACAGATGAATAAACCGAAGCAGGCAGAAGTTACGTGCTTTGCACAAGATAAAACAGTTAATAAAAATTTCAGGTTGGAATTGTTTTTCCTGACTTCAGTTATAGCACTCTATCCATGTGCCACTTAACTGGAGTAGATGAGGGGAATCTTGTAGCTATAGTTTACTTAGATTTTTAATAAAGCTTTTGATAAACATTTCATATTATTCTTGTGCAGGTGGAGAGAGATCAATAAATTTTCTGTCAATGACTTGGAAAAAGATGTTAGATGATGCTTATAAAATTTACAGATGAGATCTAATGATCTGAAACAGGCTGTCCAAATTATCCTTATTTCCATCATACAGGCTTATAGAGTGACTTATTTGCTCTCCATCCCATAGTTAGTGATGGTAAGGTTAAGATTTGAACCCCAAGCTTATGACCACAGAAACAAAAGCAAGTTGGAAAAAATCTTTTCTTTTTAATTTTGCACTACAAATGCTAGGAATCATTTCCAATTTGTGATTGTGCAAAAGAGACATGGGCATTATTTTCTTCCAATTTGTGTATGCTCCACTAAAATTCTATTCCAGAGCCTCACTATGGTATAGAGAAAACCCTGGATTCTATATGTCTTTGCCAGGTGAATAAAAGCTCTGTTATAGAAAGGTGTATAACAAAGTAAAAAGCTATAAAAAGCTTTCAGTATGGGTCTAGTGATCTCCTCTTTGGCTCTTGCGTGAGGTCAACTGGCTATCCGGTAGCATTATTGCCAGGCAGCTTCTAGGAAACCAGTCTTTGAGTTCCGATGGGTGTATGATTGCAAAGTTGAATAGAATTTCATCAAGAGACAGAATAACTTTTCCCTGTCATAAATTTGTCACCATAAAATTAGATCAATGGGAGACGAAATGCTTTACCCTACTGTAGAAATCTTACCGTACCATCAAAGAACATTGGTGATAGGTGGAAGACCTGACTCTAAAAGGTAAAGGTCTCCCATTGATCACCAACCATCCTGATCTAACTATGACAGGCCACATGGGAGAATGAGAATGGCATCTTTGCACAATACCTTCTCACTTTAATCAATCTTATATCACTTTTCTGATGTCATGGTCTTCCTCAAGATCAAAGGACAAGTTTCTGATAAACTTCAACATGCCTGCAACAAATGAAGAAGGAGAAAACCCATCTACCAGGCCATAGAAAGACTGTCATGATCTTGGAAAATAGGAAGAATCAGTCAGTATAAAGAGTTTTCAGGACAAAACTTCGGCCCCTAGAGAATGGACCCTGAAGAATTTTCCCCACTGGTTCAACAATCAAAAGGGCATTCTTTTCCTGTAAATAAACCAGGGAAAATAACAATGGAAATTAGATCTTGGACTTCTGAATAACAACTAGGAAAGTAGGGATGCTTCCTGCCACCTACAATAGAAAAAATGAAGAAGAGAAAGGAGTTTATACCCTTAAAAAAAAAGCTGAAACAGGGAGTCTGAGCTTCTTTCATGGATTCAGGTCAAATCCTTACTCTTGCAATAGACCTTTCCTGGTTTATCCAAATCCTGTGCTATGCCTTCCCTCTCAGTTTACCTCTCATTTTTCGAGACTGTTTCTTATAGGTTCAATTATTTGCATGATGTGTTTCCTAATAGATGGTGAGCTCAAAGATCATTTTTTTTATCCCCGGGGTAATACAGTGCCCAGCAGATAGTAAACACCTATGAAATACTGATTGATTAACTAATAGAAAAGAACAAAAGGGGTCCATGGGAAATGAAACTTCTCAGGGTTTGGCACAGATTTAGTTAAAAGAGGCTAAATTCTATTGGTTTCCTTATAGTTTATTCCCTGACCCTGGACTTGAGGCCAAACCTTAAAAAATTGCATTGATATTGTTCTCTAGTTATTACTAGCAGCATGATATAGGTGAACACTCATTTATTTAATCTGAATCTATTTATATGCAGTAGGACTACCATAATTTTATTTATGGAAAAGGAGGGGGGGAACCCCCATACAACAAAAGATTAACCTACTCTGCTAATTAATGGAGTTAAGATAAAATGATAATTTTAATGTATATTTAATATGATTTTCACAACACTTTTGGGAAAATGTTATAAAAATTAATATTTTTTCTTTTCAAATGCTATCTAATGTGAATTTTTAGTTATCCATCAGAGTCTTGTGTTTATGTAAGGTCCAGCTCCAATATTTCTAGAAATTGCTTTTTGAAGGTGAACAAGAAATCTATCTCATAAAAACAAGAATGCCCAAGAATCTTCTCCCTCAACTCATCCCCCGGCACATACACACAGACATTCCAAAAGTGTTTGCTGTCAGATTACTTTCATATTTAGGCTATTACATTTGCTGGTTGACCCTGACAAACTCTGCTATATCAGTCGGTGGACCTCCGTGCTAATTCCTCTGGACTTAAGGTATGGTAAAGTCACAAAGATTAAAAAAAAAAAAAACTTCAGCCTATAAATATCTTTCTTATATCTGAATTATTATTTGAAGAGGGCTTAGAAAGAATCATTTGCTTTTACTATGTTTAGGATTATAGTTTAAGGGAGTCTAAGATTTTCTTTCTGCAGGCAAAAGAATCACTTCCTTCCAAGAAAAGATCAAGGAGAAATTTTGATATCTACAGCCTCTTCCTACCCATTCTAATTTATCTTCTTTTTCCACTTGGAGCTCCATGGCCATCCAATGCCATCTTCTTACCCCTAGATAGAAGGCAATACCATCTTCTTCCCACCCCAGATAGAAAACAATGCCATCTCTCCCCCCCCAACAAAGAGAGGATAATGCTAACTTCTTCCCTCCTAGATAGAGAAGAATACCATCTTCTTCCCTCCTAGATAGAGGACAATGCCATCTTCTACCCTCCCAGACAGAAAAGATCTGATCCCATGTCTCAAACTCATGAATCAATGAACATTTAATAAGTGCTTACTATGCACTGTGCTAAAAGTTTAGAATACAAATATAAACAAGATATCTCCTTCCCTCAAGAAGCTTACATTCTAATGAGAGCAAACAAGACTTAAAGGGGAACTAGAAATGATGGAGGAGAGCAGAACACATGAAACAACATGGTTTCGAAATGATCAAGAAATGAGATGCAGGTCAGTTTGGGGTAAGATAAGGTGAAAGCTCACTTATCAGAGCTCAGGCAAGACTTTATGAAAGGTCTACTACCTGAGGGGAACCTTTAAAGGTAGGTAGAATTTTAACTATCTGATATTAGGACCAAAATACAAACAAAGACAGAGAATCAGGAAAGTACCAGGAGTGTTCCAGGAATAGTGAGAAATAAATTAAATTAAGATCCATGCCCTAAGGGTACACAGCATTGTAAGTGATCAGGAAAATACCAGGCTGAGATAATTCCTGGCCTCCAGATAGGAGAATAAAATATCAATACAGAGTGCTATAATGCACAAAAATACAAGATAAGTGCAGCAAAGAGTTCTAGAACTGAACTAAGTTCTGGATGAGAATGGTGCTATCAGCCCAAGGATCAGAGGATCTTAAATTTAGACCTAGAAGAGATCACTGAATCCAGGCTCTGATTTTAGAGGGAAAGAAATGGGGCATATAAAGAGGTTAAATTGCTTGGCCGGGTCACACAGCTATCAAATGTCTGAGGAAGGATTTGAACCCAGGCCTTCCTGAATTCAAGTCCAGTATTTTTGCATTCTGAAGTAGATGAAGCATTTGAATGAGGGTTCAGTTTGGCAAAAGCATATGAATAATAGGAAATGAGGCTGGAAATATGAATAATTGGAAATAAGACTGGAAAAAGCAGTTTGAAAATTTAAATTCCACTCAAAAGTTTAAATTCCATTCTAAGTAATTTATATGCTAGTATTTAGATTGCAGGAAACTATCAAGGGCTTTTATACAAGAGAATTTACAAAAGAACTATCCTTTGGGGAAAATGGCTAAAAGGCTATTGATGTTATAGAGGATGGATTGGAGGGGGATTTGATTTGAGTTTTTTTTGAAGAAATAGGTTAGTTTGGTGTCATTTGTTCATGATAACATTATGTACTGACTACTGTTTTCAAATAATTTGATTAATATTAATTATACTCTAGATTATTTTTCTGGGGAATCAACATGTAGCTCCCTACTGCAGTCTAATTTTGCAAATCACTAAATTTTTAGAACAATGACTAGAACAGAAAAAGTATGCTTTATTTTTTGTTGGTTTTTTAAGTGAACCAAAGAATGTTTTTAGTATGTTTTCTTAATAAGCACATGACATCTTAAATAAGCATCCAATTTTATCCCCAGTTTTCTTCGTAGTATAGATTTGTAAAACAAACAGCTATAAATCAAATTTTATCATAAAAGTATTTTTTTGGAAAGACCAAATAAAAGAATTGCCATTATACTGGCAAAGCCTTGTAGGATCACTGATCATGGAATTTTAGAACTGGGAGAGATTTCATTTGACATCTAGCCTAACTGTCTCCTGAATAAGAATTCCCTCAATCTCATTTCTGACAAGTGGTCATCTAATCTTTGCTTAAGATTCCTCATTGAGGAGGAGTTCTAATATTCTCCTACCCCCAAACACTTCCTTGGGTGGCTCTATTTGTTAGGATGCTTCTTCCTTACATTAAGCTTATGTTTGCTTCTTTGCAATATATACCCACTGATGTTTCTTCTACTCTTTGGGGACCAAAAAGAATAAGAACAAGTTTAAAGAACTTCTCTTCCATATACTGGCCCTTCCATCCTGTGTGTGTGTGTATATACATATACATATACATATACATATACATATACATATACATATACATATACATATACATATATATGTATCTACACATATATATGTGTATGTATATATATACATATATATGTTTGTATATACATTATATATATGTGTCTTTTTAAAAAGATTCTTAAGGATTAATTATAGCTTTTTAAAAATCTAACTTATTCCCTAGGAGAAATTTAAATGTGGAAAATCCATCTCTATGTATTTAGCCACATTGTACTTTTAGATGATTCAGTAGTCAGCTAGATGTCAGAACAGTCAGAATGCTGGACCTGAGTAAGGAAGCTCTAAATTCAAATACAACTTCAGATGTGTGACCCTGGGCAAATTATTTTTATCTGCCTCAGCTTCCTCAACCATGTTAATATTCAGACGTTTCTGAATTAACTATGATAATATTCAGATAGCCTGCCTGACTCTGTTATCCCAATTGGAGGCTTTCCTGGAGTTGTAACACATCTGTCCATCTGTCCATCTGCCCGTCCATCCATCCATCCTTTTTTCCTTCCTTCCTTCCTTCCTTCCTTCCTTCCTTCCTTCCTTCCTTCCTTCCTTCCTTCCTTCCTATTTACCTCCAAGAAATACCTGTTGCCTTCATTAACACTAACCTGGAGTAACCAAAGCCAATCAAAGATTACATTCGGCACTAGAACATTTTTTTCTCCTACTAAGATTTAATTCTTACAAAGTCAGTTCTTTGCAGGGGTGGGGTGCTAGGTGGCTAGGTGGCACAGTGGATAGAGCACCTGCCCTGGAGTCAGGAGTCCCTGAGTTCAAATCCTGACTCAGACATTTAATAATTACCTAGCTGTGTGGCCTTGGCCAAGCCACTTAACCCCATTGCCTTGCAAAAAAAAAAAAACCCTAAAGAAAAAGTTAGTTCCTTGTAAGGAAGTAACATTAAAGGGCTAGTAAATTGGGAGGTTTAGGAAACATCAAGGAAAAAGGACAACTAATGATGAAGGATCAAAAAGGGTTAGAATTATGGGCAGGAAATGAGCAGGTCCAACTTGGAACTGGTACATTTTGGCAAAAGGAAGGCTTAGGAACAAAAACATTTAATGAAAGAGAGTACTGAAAAAGAGCTATGTCAAAACGGCAAAGAGCAGACAGTAATTTAGATATATTTTTGCTATGTGATAAGTCAGCTCAAAAGGCAAATGCTATTTTTGGCCTTATTCATAAAGGTTTCTTCTTCAAAATCAAGATTCAAATTAATCCCCTTGCATACAATGTTGGTGAAATGCACCTGGATTATAAACATTAGAATCACACAGTGTTACAGCTGGATGGGACATTAGAGATCATAAAGCCACTCCCTCCCAATTCCTTTTTTTTTTTAAACAAATGAAGGGCCCAGATAAAGGCAAACTCCATGACTAGGCCCTAAGGTCACAAAACAAGGCACAAAGTCCACTAACACCCATATCTCTTATATCTGCATATATGTTATAGACCCTTGGTGATACTCACTGAATAAAATCCAAAGACTGAAGAAGTAGGTTTGTGACATTCAAATACTGCAGAGAGAGAAGTGATCCTGCCTGTCTGCCACATTCTTTTGGTCACAACCTGGAGATAACAAAACTAATGAAATGATGCTAAAAGAGCAGCCCAGCAGTACCCTGCCTGTGAAGAATTCACATTAAAAAAAGACCTTGCCTTGGCAGATGCAGCCAATTTATTTGCAAGGCATCTAACTTCTACCTGCCTCTTCTCCCTAGTCTTTTCTGGCTTTTTTTTCCCTTTTTTCTTAAATTTTTTTTTTTTTTAGCACCAAATGATTCCTTATTGCTACATACCAAATTTTACTTTTGTTGATGCATCTGAGAGGTTGATGGCTTTGCTTCATCTCTTGATACTGCAGTTAAGGGTGTATGGAAAATATTGCCTTTCCCTGCCTAAATGTACTGTCCTATCTCTCCTGCCCACTCAGGCCTGAAGTCTAGGAAACTTTTACTAGAGCATTTATTTAATTTAAATACTCACTTAAATATATGAATAAATTTATTTAACATCATTTAGTCTTTATTAAAAGATTTGTTTAATGAATATTGAATGAATAGCCAATTTATTAATCAATTTGTTTATTTAATCTTTTTCTGCTCTCATACCATTCTATCCCATTCTTATATAGGTATTAAAGTAATCTTAAAAGCACAACTTGAGTCATGCTAATATCCTAATTCAACATGACCCACTGCCTCCTGAATGAAGTAAAAATTCCTTAGCCAGGAATTCAAAGCCTTTCAGATCCAGATTCAAAGCTATCTCTCTAGTCTATCTCTCTGTCCCCTCTTCACTCACCTTAATCTCCAGTCAAACTAGATAAATAGTTTTCCAAATAAATGCCGAACTTTCTGATTTGCATGCTTTTGCACCTACTGTTCCTTCTGCAGAATTTTATTCATCTTTGTCAAAATTCTACCCTACTCTTGAAAACCCAGTATCTCTTGATATCTCCTTCATAGTTTCCTTTGGTCCTTCCAATTGGAGGTGACTCTATGTACCTTTTGAATTCCCACAGCATTTTCTATCTTTCTAAAGTTTCTAGTATTCTGCCCTACATTTTAGTTCTTTGTGTACATGCCTTATAAAAGACTGTAAGCTCCTTGAGGGCAGAGCCCATATATTTATTTTTCTATTTGATGTGCTTGGCTTAGTACCTTACATTTAAGGATCTACTTATTAAATGTTCAATACTTGCTGAATATCCTTTTTTTGTATATTTACAGCACATAAAGTTTTATATCTAACTGATACTCAAATAAAAGATTTACAATAAAGTATATTAGAAAATATCCTAGGTTTGGAGTCAATTGATCTGAGATCTAGGGTAAGTCATTTCTTTCTATAGCTCACTTTCCTCATCCATAAAATGAGAGCATCAGACTAGTTGACTTTTTCCAGGTCTATTCAAATCAATTTATCATCTTAGAAATAAATGAATAACTGTGACAGGTCCAAGACTTCTTTTTTTGATGTATAATTTGATAGGGATGATGATAATCTATTTATATTTTAAAGAACATCCCAAAGAATATTTCAGTCTGCTATATTTATTTTGTATTTTTTCAGGTTTTCAAAAGTACAATGAATGAGTGTTTGCAATTTAAAGGGATTTATGTTAGAATGAAAGGATCAAGAAAATAGAGACATTAGTAAATGAATATAGGAAAAATAAATTTTAATGGTTGTAGGAATTTTGTAAACTGACACTGGTTCATTCAATTTATGTAGAAGTGAAGAAAAAAATTACACTATTATGAGGAACAATTCTGTAAAGGCTTTCCTCATTTTTTTATCCTATAGATCTGATATTTGTGAGTAGTCTCTTGGGCTGTCTATATCAATTTAACATGACAAAAAGATAAATATACTTTCCTGAAGATGACTACATTTACTATTGTTTTTCTCAGACTCTCCTTCCACCTCACTTTTATTTTCCTTTTTTTTAGTCAACCAAATCAAAGGATAGTGAACATTTCCTTTAGTTCTTGTTCTTAATAATAAATCTTCAATACCTTATACTTGTATTCTTCACAAAACTTTCAAACACATTTTCACATGCATTATTTTGATGCTCAAATAACCATATAAATTAATTAGGTCAGGTAGATATTATCATGTTATAGATGAGGAAACTGAGGCCTGGAGAGACCGAACATAATCTTTAAATTTATAAAACTAGTAAGTAGTAAAGGCAGAATTTTAGAGTCCAGGCTCCAACTATATTGTTTTTTTCCTTTTTTTTTTAAAAAAAATTATTTAAGGCAATGGGGTTAAGCAACTTGCCCAAGGTCACACAGCTAGGCAATCATTAAGTATCTAAGATTTGAACTCAGGTCCTCCTGACTCCAGGGGTGGTGCTCTATACACTGTACCACTTAGCTGCCCCTATATTGTTCTTTCCATAAAGAATTAAGCCTTGAATTGAACTCTTCAAACATTCCCATACAAAGATATATCAAATTTTGTGGCAGAGTTAATAAAAGATCAGGAGACATTTATCCAGCCTTGGAAGTTACCAAGACAGCAGGAGCAGCTCAGCCTAAAGATAGTAAGGGAGTTGGACAGCTTGTCAGAAAGAGATTTCAGAAAATGTTTTGCTGGCACTACCTAGCTGGTGTTGATTGACAATTGACAGCTGATTGACAACACTTCGATATCAGGGAGGAATGTTTATAATCAGTGGGAAGAAAGCAGGGGCCCTGGTCATATTTACAGAGCCAAAAGGAACACCAGGACTTGTGGCTAGAGGGGAGTCAGAGCCCTTCCCTAGTAAAGGGGACAGATTAGGAAAGCAATGGCCACACTTCTCCCAGGTTAACACTGTCTAGGAAATACCAAAACTTGTAGGATGCCCAGAAAAAGCTTGGCATGATGTCTTCCCACACCCAGGTAAGTAGAATTCAACTTTAATGTAGAGTTCAAAGTCAAGAAATAGGCTGGGAAAATGAGCAAACAACAAAAGTAGCTTGATCATAAAAAGCTTGGTGGGAAGACCAACACATAAACTAAAAAAGAAAATAACAATGTACAAATAGCTACAAGCAAAGCCTTAAAGAAAACTGCTAATTGAACCCAGTTATCAAGAATTCCTAGAAGAAAGATAAAAGAAGAGATAAGTGGTAGAAGAAAAAAATGGAAAAAGAAATGAGTATGATGCAAGAAAAAATTTGAAAAGGGAATTAACAGCTTAGTAAAAGAAACAAAAAAAAAAAACCTGAAGAAAATATCACTTAAAAACCAGATTTGGTCTAGTAGAAAAAGGTACAAAAATTCACGGAAAAAACCAACTCCTTAAAAAGCAGAATTGGCTATATGAAAAAATACTGAAGAAAACAATTTCTTAAAAATTAGAATTGGGCATGTGGAAGCTAATGATTCCATGAGACTTCAAGGAACAATAAAACAAAGTTAAAAGAATGAAAAAAAGAAAAGTGAAATATCTCACTGGAAAAACAACTGACTTATAAAATGGATGGAGTAATCTAAGAATTATTATTAGACTGCCATAAAAATCATGATCAAAAAAAAGAGCCCAGATGTCATATTTCAAGAAATTATAAAGGAAAACTGCCTCAGTATCTTAGATCTAGAGGGTAAAATAGAAATCGAAAGAAGCTACCAAACTCCTCCAAAAGAGATCCCCAAAAGAAAACTCCCATAAATATCATAGGTAAATTTCAGAGTTTCCAGGTAAAGGAAAAAGAACTACAAGTAGAAAGTAGAAAAATTAAATATTTTAGGGGCAGTTACATGGCACAGTAGATACTGGCCTTGGAATCAGGAGGACCTGAGTTCAAATCCAGTCTCAGACATATAATTGCCTAGCTGTATGACCTTGGGCAAGTCACTTAACCTCACTGCCTTGTAAAAACTAAAAGAACAAAAAAATTAAATATTTTAGAGCCATTATCATGACACATAAGATTTGGCAGCTTCCAAATTAAAGGAGTAGAAGGTTTGGAATATGATAATCTGGATGACAGAGGAACTAGGATTACAACCAAGAATAATCTATACAATAAAACTCAGTATAATCCTTCAGAAGGAAAAAAGTGGATATTTAATGAATTAGAATCTTCAAAGTATTCCTAATGAAAAGACCAGAGCTGAACAGAAAATTTGACATTCAGAAAGAAAACTCTAGACAAACATAAAAAGAAAAATATGAAAGAGTTATCATAAAGGATTCAATAGATTTAAACTGCTTTCATTCCTATATGAGAAAAAAATGCATGTAATTCCTAAGACCTTTAACATTATTAGGGCAGTTGAAGGAGTATGCATTGACATGGGGTATAGGTATGAGTCAATTATGTTGAAATGATCTCCAGAAATGTAAAGATGAGAAAGAGGAATGGATTGGGAGAAATCAGAATGGGATGAATTTTCTCACATAAACAGGGTGCACAAGGAAAAATTTTTATGTTGGGGGGAAAATGTGGAGGTGTGGGTGGCAATAATTGAACTTCATTCTCATTGAAACTGGTTCAAAGAGGGAAGAGCACACACACACACACACACACACAGAGCTAAATATAGAAATCAATCTTATCAAATAAGGAGATAAGAGGAGAAAGAGATAGGAGATATGAGGGGGGGTGATGAAGGGAAGGGTAGACTGAGGGAGACAGAACCAAATTCAGAAGCAAGACAGACTTTTGAGGAGGAACAGGATAAAAAGACAGAAGAAAAAAACAGAAGAAAATAAGAAATGCAGCTTGTGATTATAACTGTGTACATGAATGGGATAAGCTAACCCACAGAAAAGAGAATAGCAGAATGAATTGGAAACCAGAATCCAACAATATGTTGTGTACAAGAGATACATATGGACATAAAATAAAGGGTGGGGACAAAGCCAAAGTGAAGAGGGTAGGGATGGCACTCATGTTTCAGACAAAGTAAAAGCAAAATTATACCTAACTGGAAGAAATAATCAGGGAAACTACATTTTGATAAAAGGTACAATAGACAATGAAGTAATACCAATTTTCTCAAACATAGGAAACTGAATCAAATTTATAGAATTAAAATTGATTAATGTCCAGAGGTTATGAGCAGGAAGTTTTCAGAAAAAACAATTAAAGTCATCTGTAGGCATATGAAGAAAATTATCTAAATCATTATTGATTAGCGAAAGGCCAATCAAAACAACTCTAAGTTTCTACCTGACATCTAGCAGAAATGACAAATGGTGGAGGAGATGAGGGGCAAAATAGTATAAAATATTGATATTGATAGAGTATTGATAGAGTAAGAAAGTAGTGAACTGATTCAACCATTCTGGAGAAAAATCTGGAACTATGTACAAAACCATATAAATCCTTTGACCCATCTTTATTTGGGTCAGCTAGGCGGCCCTGGATTCAGGAGGACCTGAGTTTAAATCTAGCCTCAGACACTTAATAATTACCTAGCTGTGTGACCTTGGACAAGTCACTTAACCCCATTTGCCTTGCCAAAAACAAAAAAGTAAATCCTTTGACCCATCAATTTATTACAAAGAGATCAAAGAAAAAGAAAAAGGACCAATACGAACACAAATATTACAGCAGCTTTTTTTGTGGTAGCAAAAAATTGGAAATTGAGGGGAATTCTCATCAATTAAGGAATGGCAGCAGTTGTAGCATATGATTGTGCTAGAAGAAATTATGAGGGAAGTAGTTTCAGAGAAAACATGGCAAGACCACTATGAACTGATGTAAAATGAAGTAAAGGGAATCAGGAGATCATTGTGCATAGTAATGACAATCCTGTAATAATCAACTGTGAAACATTTTGTTACTCTGATCAATAAAGTGATCCAAGACAATTTCTTTTTTTAAATTAATTTTTATTAAAGATATTGAGTTTTATAATTCCCCCCCCCATCTTGCTCCCCCCCCCAGAAAGCACTTTGTCAGTCTTTACTTTGTTCCCATGTTGTACCTTGATCCAAATTGGGTGTGATGAGAGAGAAATCATATCCTTAAAGAAGAGAAGAGAAGTCTAAGAGGTGACAAGATCAGACAATAAGATATCTGTTATTTTCTAAATGAAAGGGAATAGTCCTTGAACTTTGTTCAAACTCCACAGCGATCCAAGAGAATTTCAAAGGACTCATGATCAAAAAAAAGATGAGAGAGAGAGAGAGAGAGAGAGAGAGACAGAGACAGAGACAGAGACAGAGAGACAAGGAGAACTGATGAACTCTGAGTGCAAATTAAAGTATAATTTTCTCACTTCATTTTTTTTGTTTCTTTTGTGATATGGTTAATGTGGAAAAATATATTGCATGAGTTCCCTTATATAATTGATATCATTGTTTGCATTCTCAGCAGATAGGGAAGATAGGTGAAAGAATTTGGGATTCAAAATTTTAAAAGAAATTATTTTTCTAAATAAATTATTAAAAAACAAAAAATCTAATTAATGCATTGTAATTGTGTCTTGCAAAAACTATATTCTATATTTTAATAAATTCTCCTCTACAGGAAATCTTTCCTGATTCTTTTGGTTATCAGTGCTCTGTCCCTTTCAAAATATATTGCATTTCCATATGTGTGCTATCTTTTTTTGAATTTTCTCATAGGGGAATAAATTTCCTAATCATCAAGAAAAATCATTTATTAATTGCCATCTATTGCTATTGCTGATGCTAGTACTTTATACAGAAACTTCTATGGACCAAGCAGTATTCTGAACACTATTTTTTATTTATATTTAAATTTTATTATATTTATAATAAATAAATAATGTTTATTATATTAATATATTTGATTTGATCTTCATAACAACCCTATGATGTAAATGATGTAGATGTTTTAATTATCTATACACTGCTGATGAGGAAACTGAGGTAAACAAATTAAATGATTTGTCCAAAGACAAACAGATATTAAGTGTCTGAGATTAGATTTGAACCTAGGTCTTCCTGAATCCAGGAGCAGCACATCTACTCTTTCACCCTAGCTGTACCCATGGGACATAACATTATGATAAGGGTTTGAGATATCAAGGAAGGCAAAAACTTAGTCTCTTCTCCATAATCAAATGGGGTTGACAACATGTAAACAACCTTGTACATTTATATACATACATATATATATATATATGTGTATATATACATATATATATATGTATATATACACACACACACACACACACATATATCTTTCCACAGATAAAGGAAGTTTGGGATGGTTTGTTCTAGAGAAAACAGGACAAACTTTCCCAATCAGTTTCTGGGTCTAGGATGTTAGCCAAGAAGTTAAAAAAAAAAACTAATGGAAGAATTCTGCCAAGTGCTGAAAGCCTTCCGGTCCTTGAAAATATATTTAAGGACATAAAGTTTCCCCTCTGGGTGCTGCTCATGAAAATCAAAGCCAAAACTCCTCTTTCTCAGCATTAGCAAGTTTTAAGTGTTCACTTAGGGAACCATCTTTAGACCCTGAACCTCAACACTGGCTGATGATGCTCACCCTTGCAATTTTCAACAACTCCTGAAATAACCTCTGAGAAAATTCCTGGACCATCTGATGTGATATGACTCTGCAATAAATAGGGTGTTTAAGTAGAATGAATCACAAGTGTGATTTACACTAAGCACATGGGCCTAGTGAATACTAACTTATTACTGAAAAGGATGTTTTCAGAAATACTGATTTTTCCTTGAATCAGATAAAAAGACCATTGACTTTAAAATCAAAAGGTTTTCTATGATAGACTTTGGCATCCAACCCAGTTTCTCACTTTTTTTATTCTTGACAGATTTTACTATTCTGGAAAAGTTAAATGGTGGGTGAAGACCTTGGCAGAGTCTTGAAGTGAAAAAAATTCCTCTGTAAAGAAGAAATGTTGCATTTTTGTTTTGCTTTGTTTTGACAAGGATTTTCTGGCAAGTTGTTTATAGAACCCATAAATTCCAGAGACCCTAGTCACTCAAGGCTCAAATGAACACTCTTTCTTTGTTATCTTAATTGCATAGGCAGTCTACATTTAGTCATTTCATTCATTTTGAGGTGGGAAAGATATGAAACCCTAGACCAGTCTTGGAGTCAGGAAAACTTGGGTTTAAATCATCTCTCCAACAAAGCAAAGAAATCACTTGACTTCTTAGGGACTCTGAAACTCTAAGTTACAGGTGAGCTATTGATTTCTACCTGAGAAGGTCACTGTGACTAGACATAATGGCACTTAATAAACATGGATTGGAGAGGGTTTCCATATTAGTGATTCCCAGAAGGTCCAGAAAAAAAATAAAACCAAAAATTCATTGAATTTTTATTAAGTTTCTGCTGAATGCAGAATCCAGAGGAAGATTTGGAGAAATATAAAGTGTAGATAAGACAGTCACTGACCTCCTTGAATATGTACAGTTTATATTTTCTAAAAGTGAAGTTAACAGAATTTGGTCATCATATGGAAAAGAACATTCATTTATCCACATTTCAGCAGTCTCACAAACTTCAACTAATCTAAAGAGTCTAAACTAGACCCCTACCAATATCTGTATAATTCTCCCATTTTCGTTGAGAACTGAATGAGAGGGCAAAAAAATAAGGACAAAGAACAAAGACAGCAGGGGAAAATCTTTCAAAGGATCAAAGACTTCAAGCTCAGAAGGATTGTATAGATCATGTAGTCCAACTCCACATTCTTTCAGATGAGAAAACTGGCTCAGAGAGATTAAGAAATTTGCCTAAGGTACCACAGTCACCCAGACCTTCAGCAACTACCACCCTGATCAGTCAGCAACCATGAACATTAAGGCAAGACCCTCCAATAGCAAAAAAATATTTCAACTCATTGAAATCTTGGATGATGGTTAACGCAGTTTTAATTAAGAATTTTTTTAGACAATATATTGTACACCTAATGGACAGTATAGAGTACATATAACCTAAATATACACTGGAAAACCTAAAATTCATGTGATTCACTTTATTGTGATATTCACTTTATCACAGTGGTCTGCAATCAATCCAAAAATCTCCAAGGTAAGACTGTATGATACTTCTCAATCTCATTTTTTCCCCCCAGAGGATCTACTATCAATTCCCATCTTTCCTTCTCCATCTTTTTTTTTAATTTTTATTTAAGGTAATGGGGTTAAGTGACTTGCTCAAGGTCATACAGCTTGGTAATTATTAAGTGTCTGAGATCATATTTGAACTCAGGTCCTCCTGACTCCAGGGCCAGTGCTCTATCTACTGCGCCACCCAGTTGACCCTTTCCTTCTCCATCTTGACCTTGTGGACCCTAATTACTTCTTACCTAACCTTTCACTTACAGAAAGTATTACTCAAACTGATGGTGATTTTCCAAAGGAGTCTCGTATGTCAGAGCTGTGAAGCAACTAACAGTGGTACCAGGAACCACTTGTTTGCTCACCTGGGCTAAGAATTGTTCTGGTCCAGTTGCTATGACTTAACTAAACTGAATTACTATTGGGGATAGGCCTCCAAACATTGAAACAGTATAATTGGAAAAAGAAAAAGAAATACTTTTGAATTCCCTTATTTTTTTATTGTTAATTTTAAACTCTATAACTCTATGCCACCACCAATAAATAAATCTCCCAGAGTTCAACCCTTTGGAGTCATCTTGTATGCTTTCCTTCCAACATATTAGAGATGACTTGTTGCCCTCTTGTGACTAAGAGAACTTTGAAAGCGAATCAATGACCTTCCTATAAACATAAACCAAAACCCAATCCACAAAATATATCTAAAACAATACTATGAGGTTTGAGGTGTTCTTGACAACAAGTCCAAGAAAAATAAAAATAAGCAAGTGAACTGACAGTATGACCCATTTATTGTCTTAATAATTCCACTGTCTATGAACTGTGGTCTATTCCACATGTTTTACATGTAGTGTTCTTACTACTTTATACTGGGCTAGCATTAATGATCCAGTGAAAAAGTTCTGGATTTGGTGATAGTGGTTCTGGATTCTAATTTTGTATATGCTTCATATTACCTTTGTGACCTTTGGCTAGTCACCTCCTTGGACCTTTTTCCTATTATATGAACTGAAGGGATTGTAAAAAACCTGTAAGACTCCTCTAGCTCTAAGCCAATGAACCTATGAAACAACTAGTAGTTCTTTCCCTTGCTAAAATGAACTGAGAATCTAGGAATTTATGATGTTTGAGGAAGTCCTGTCAAATAAAAGAAGGTCAAAATTCAATATCATGAAATGACTGAATCACAAAATGATTCTAAGAATAAAATTCAAGGTCTCTCCCTTCAAATCTAGTACCCTTCCCACAATGCTGAACCAAAGGAAAGTATACCTGAGAGTTAATTTTGATAACACATGATACCAAGTATGGTGTGGTACCAGCATGACTAGTGAAACTTTTTAATGCAATAGTAAACTTTAATCTAAATTAACTGAAGGTCAGAAGGCACTAAACCTAAATTACTAAAAATATATATTATAGAACATTTAAAAGAATTGAAATTTAGGCTAACAAATGATTATAAGCAGATAATTGCAAGTACAGATCTTTAATAGTAGTTTAGTATTAAGGTAGATTTGTTTTAGATGTTCAAAAGATTTATTCTCTTAAATAGGTTGAACCCTTCCTATTTCTGCAGCCTTGTTTGCCCTCATAATTTGTTTTTATCAATCCACTGTTCACACATAGATCATGAGGAGCTTTTGCTCAACTATCTTTCTAAATTATGAATAATCCTGAATTAATGGGATCAAAATTAATAAAGCTTAACTCTGTATAATAAAGTTACACACACACACACACACACACACACACACACACACATACACACAATCTGTGAACTTTATCAGAGCTTTTAACCAAAGGATGATTAAAAACCATTTCCTCTGTAATTTGATTTTTCCAACATTATTAACCTTTGCATCATAACCTATGTCAGAGACAGCACAGGCTGTTACCTTTCTCATTGTTTGATAAAATTACATCTGATCCTTCTGTTTCCTCCTTCTCTAAATAATGTCTTTTCTCTAAATGCTATGAAAGCAATCATAATTTTATGGAAGATTATAAAACACTGTGCCAGAAATATGGCTCATTAGCTAAGAGAGAAGGGTGGAGTAAACACACTCTCAATAGCTATATATCCCAATGTACACAGAGTAGTTGTGCCTCTATAAAAACATGATTTTCTTGGAAAATGAAAAGTATTGAAGGAATTCTGGTGCATTTTCCAACTTTTTTTTTGCACTGTCAGTCTTGCCATTAATTTCACTGCTAAAGGCTTAAAATACAGTAGTTCTTCAATAATCTGGTATTTCCTCACCAAATGATACTCCCATCAAATTTTCTTTCCTTATAATTGTGATTGCAATGATTCTGTTTGTGCAAAAACCTTTAAATTTTATATAATCATCACTATTTTCTGTTTTGGAATGAACTCTATCTTCTTTGAAAATCAGATCTTCTAGGTGGCACAGTAGATAGAACAACAGCCTTGGAGTCAGGAGGACACTTAATAATAATTACCTAGCTGTGTGGCCTTGGGCAAGCCATTTAACTCCACTGCCTTGCAAAAGCTAAAAAAAAAAAAAATCAGATCTTCTAACTCCAATTTGAATTGTCTTTGCATGGCACTTCAATTCCATGCATGAATTACTTAGAATAACATATTTCAGGATTGTCAGTCAGTCAAGCAACGAATGTAAGGACAAAGAAAATGGTGAATGTTATTTGCACAATAAATCCAAACTAAGAAATTCTTTATCTCTGAAAATATAATGCAGAATCTCTGGTACCCAAAATGATAGTTTCATGGCAAATGAGGTTGTATGATCTATTTTAACACTAGGATTGAATTAGAACCAACTGTAATTTGTACCTCAGTTATGGAGATGTCATCAGTGTAGCCTTGGAATGAACTGTTTAGGCTGATTGATTTTTCTTTTTAAAGATTCAATTGTTTTTTAAAGCATCTCAACTATTTTTATTTGTTTTTGGCTTTCCTCCAAGTCAGAAGTTTGTTTTTGGCTTAACCTAGGGTCAATGAACTCATATACTTTGTTTCTTTATAATCCTTTATGTTTTATTTTAATCATTTAAATATGATACTCTGAAGAGTCCACAAATTTCACACAGTACTAAGAAGAAGAAGAAAATAACATGCATTTATATAGCATTTAAAAGTTTGCAACTTTAAAGTCTAAACTTTACAAATATCTCATTTTTTCAACATGCCAAGGGGACCCATGACACAAAAAAATTTAAGAACATTTATTCTAAGTCTTAATAGCAAATTCCAAATTTTTTTTCTCAACCATGAAACAAAGTCTCTTTTAATTATTACATAATTTCAAACTGCATTACCATATCTAAGCAACCTGGTCATCTTTCCATAAATTGACAAAGTTTGATTTGTATAATCACAAATAGGATCAAGCACTTAAACTAAACATCATTACTACCAGGACAAATGCCCAAGTGAAACTTCTTCACAATAATAATTTCAAAACCTATTCATGGTGACTGGGCTTAAATCTATGCATCTTGATCCTGACTTGATTACTTCTGACAGGGAACAATCAAAAAATAAGATCAGGGCAAGGTCAACCTAAGCCTGTGTAGTGCTGTCCCAATTAAATTACTGTGACAAACCTGTCTTCTTCGGAAATACTATTAAAAAGGAGTGAAAAGAAAAACAATTCATGTTTTGAACATGGTCACTTGATGCTAAGCAAAACTTATATTAGCAATTGTTTGTTAGTAAAAATAAACTTTCCTAGGACAGATAAAGCCCAATTGTTTAAATCTGTAATTTTTCCTTTCTTTGTCATCATAGTTCCCTGGTTTTCAAGAAGAGTTCACAACTGAAATAAATTTTTAAAAAATATATCACTCTAAAAGTGGAAACCAAGAGAAACCACAAAACTTCTTACTCTGCAGATTCTAAAAAAGTTAGAAAGAAATTGGGATAAGACAGTTAACCCTCACTTCCTTAATAAATATTTCTTCTACATTTGTACCTATGATATTCTTTCTTTCATCATCTTTTTTTTTCTATCCACAGTTGCTTAATCATATATAGCCTTTTCAAATACTCTTGACACCCTTAGAGAGTCCCAGGTTTTATAAAGGGCCTGGAGGAAGAGCACAAAATGTTTTTTCTTAGAGGAACTTCTTAAAACTGTGGGCCCATACTTCTAATCTAAGAAATACAATTTCATCAATTTGTCTGCTGTAATCAGAATTAACTTAATCTATAAACCAAATAATATTTTTCAAAAATGTAATTTAATATAATGTGAACATTCACTGTATTTTTCCATTTTAGCTCCTGTTCTTATAGACACAAAAATCTATATAATCAGGCCATTCTGTTGATTCAATTGCTCAGCCTCATTGCTTTTACAAGAAGAATCTTTGGAGAAAGAAGGTTCTGGTTCAGCAGTGACCTAGTTTATCCTATATAACATCTTGTCTTGAGCCAGATTAGTCTTTTCCTCTCCTTCCTTATCTGAAGCTACTGCTAAACTATTTTCAGTTAGGGTTGTTTTTTTTTTTTCTATTCTTATAGTTTGCAAGTCATCCTTCAAAATGAGAAGATGAGTTATTAGATTTTAAAGTGCCAAGTGTATTGTACATTGTATAAAATACTTAACTCAAAGTGTTGCTTTCTTCTTTTTTTAGATGTTCCAAACTAGTTCTTTTCATTTTTAACACTCTCTACTTCTGAGAATTCCAGACCATCACAAAACTATGGAGTTCTTATATGTTAAGCAGATCAACATGATGTTCATTATGTTTGATTCTTCATGATCCCATTTGAGGTTTTCTTGGCAAAGATACTGGAACAGTTTGTCATTTCCTTTTCCAATTCATTTTACAGCTGAGGAAACTGAGGTGAACCAGAATTAAGTGACTTGCCTGGGTTACACAGCTAGTGTCTGAGGTCAGGTCTTCTTGATTCCAGGCCTGGCTTTCTATCTACTGTATCACCTACAGCCCAAGATCAGGATGGATGAAATACAACTCTATAAATAATTTAATTTGATACATTTTAAATAGGGAGATGCAAACTTCATAGCTAGGAAAAGGTGGAAATATATGGCATTTCTAGTATTTCTCTTTCTAATGGAAAAAAATATGCACCCATTACTATCACTTGGGAACTATTTCTATTCATATACAGTAATTTTCCCTTTAATTCTTTACCCTCCCCCCCACAAAGCTTCCCTTGTTAACAAAGAAAACAAATAAATATCAATGGAAGTGGTACCCATGTTTATCAGGATATACAACAATTTACATCTGTAATTCCCTCTCTCTAATGATAAGCATCCTGCTTATATCCATCAATAATTTTCTGAGGTTGAGTTTGAACATTTTTAATTGATGCTGAAAGGCTATCTGATCCTGGGCAAAATCATTTTGTTTCTCTGAACCTTAGTTTATTCATCTATAATATGGGGATAATAATGCATACCTTCCAGGATTATTGTGAAGATTAAATAAAGATAACATATGTAAAGCATGTTGCCAAAAAAACCTATTACTATTGCTATTAATAAAAGTTCTAGGTTCTTTGAGTTTTTTTCATTTCTATAACCTATTGTCATATCTTTTCTTGTTGTTCTGTTTATTTTGCTTTGAATCAGTTCATACCATTTTTCCCTATGTTTCTCTTAAATTCTTAATGCACTGAGAGCATTGAAAAGTGACTTGTTCAGAGTCATACAGATATGGGAAAAAGGTGATTTTTGTCTAATTCTCTATCATTATGCCACATTTCCTCTAGATAAAAATAGTCCATTAAATTGTATATCCAATTTTTTCCTGTCAAAAGATAAGCCCCTACTTGTTTCTTCACCAATCCCTAGTTTTTGGTTTTGTCTTCTGCTAATGCCAAACATCCTGGAATGAATACATTTGAATTTATGAAGGCCCATTTCTTACTCTTCTGAGGGTATAATACTGGTGGTAAGAAGTAACACTGGTTCAAAAGGTATGAACAATTGAGGTAGTTTGCTCACAGAATTTCAAATTATTTCCCAAAAATATCTGAAACTATAGCACCACCAAAAGTATATAAGTACGTCTACCTTTCCAGAGCCTCAGCAATATCCATTACTTTTAGTTTTTATATTTTGTCATTTTTACATGACTTGTTTTATCTTATTTATCTTATTATTAGTGATTTGAAAAAATCTTGCATGTTATTTTGCAATTCCTCTTCTAAAAATTATTGGTTCCTTCATATATTTTTCAAATACTTTCATGCATGTGAAAATACTTTAGTATAATGGTACTAAACACATAGTGAATGCTCAGTAAATATCTACTAAATGAATCCTCAAAATGTCCTTGTGAGAGAAATATCAAAAGTTTCTTTGTTGTCATTTTACAAAGATTAAGATCAAGTAGCCTGCCCAAAGTCAAACACCTTTTTTCAGCACCTCTTGGTGCAACACATATATTTTCAAGTGAAACTGATTCTAAAACCACATGAGCAATTAAGCTTTTGAATCAATATAGATACTTGAAAAGGTAACCAAATTCACCATTCATCTTGAAGACACCAAACTAACTTATTTCAAACAGATTGTAATTTAATTTTAAATATTTTAAAGACAGCCATGTTGAAGTATCTCAAAGTATCTCAAATGGACAAGAAGTTGGCTTTGTTCTTTTTGACCCAAGGGGCAAGATTTGCAGCAGATGGGTAGAAGTTACATAATGCTGCTCCATGTCAGGAATATCCTGTTCATATAGGGAACAAAGTGTCTTCTGGAGGTAGTGGATCCACCCTACAATTCTTGAGTAAAATTACATTAAGATTCCTATTGGGGAGTGGATTGGACTGATGATGGCTACTGAAAGTTACAATTCTGGGACTCTGCTTCATTTCCATCAACTTAGCTTTCTTAGTCAACCTGCTCTTAGTCAGGAAATTAAGGGAAAGAGGTATCCTGGAAACAGATTTGTGGGAATTTGAAAAGCAGTCATCAGATTTGGATAGGGGGAAAAAATTCAGCCTTTTTTAAGGATACTTTATAAAGCAGAATGTTAACACACAGACTCAAAGAACTAAAGATCATAGGCCTCATAAACATTTGCCAAATAGCTGATCCTCTGGTAGCACTGGTTGAATTTAAGACCACAGAGAAATGAAATTACACCTATAGGTCAGAAATAGTCACATCAAATAAGAGGGTTCATTGACTTCAACCAAAGCACCAGTTCAGAGATGCCAGGGTCAAGATTGAGATAAGACTGCTAAAGTGCTAAGATAAGTCTCTGAAAGCTATTGGAATTCAATGAGAATTACTACATAAAATCAGTGTAGTAGTAACCCAGCCCTGGAGAAAAATTATGAAAAGTCAGCTCAGGGAGTACATATCTCATCTAGAGAACCAAAGGCTTCAAAAACATTCTGGGCAACTCCAATAAGATGGACCACTGGAGCTCAAATAAACATGTCCTGAACTTAATTTGCCATGTATTTCCTTAAATTCAGTTTTTTTTTCCTTCTCAATATCTATTTCTGTAGATAAAAATGTCTTTTCCTCCATATCACTGGGGCTTAAATTCTGAGAGCTATTTTTAAATCATCCCTTTATACAAACCCCCACCATACTCCAAATACAATCAGTTATCACTCTACTTATACATCTCTTGCATATATCCTGTTCTTTTCAGTCACATGGTCCCTGGCCTATCACCTCTTGCTTATTATAAAAGCAGCCTAGCTAAACCTCTCTATTTCATGCTGTCCCCTTCTCCAAGCCACCCTTCACCTAGAAGACATCACAATTTTCCTAAATTTTAAAATCTTCAGTGTCTTCTCTGTGCTAATAGAATGAAATACAAACTCCTCAGCCTGGTATTTAACTGCCTGTCTCAATCTGGCTCCAACCATCATTCTAGGTTTATTTTATACTTCTCCCAGAAAAACTATGCTCTACTCAAACTCTAAGACCAACTTCTTGTTCCATATACCTGGCAAGACATGTCTTGCCTCTATACATTTGATCCAAAGACTGGAATACATAGCCCTCATTCCTTGGCAGATAGCAATAAATTCATTCTCTTCCTTCCTTTTCTTTGTTTCTTTGGTTAAAATGTTTTCTTCCTTTCTCTCCTTCCTTCCTTTTCTTTCTTTCTCCCTCCCTTCTCCTTTCTTTCTCTTTCTCTTTTCCTTTCTCTCTTTCTTTTTCTCTCTCCTTTTCTCTCTCTCTCTTCTTCCTTCTTTTCTTTCTTTCTTTCTCTCCTTCCTTCCTTCCTTCCTTCCTTCCTTCCTTCCTTCCTTCCTTCCTTCAAGATTAAACTAAAATACCCTTTCCTCTGGGACTTCTGACTTTCCATACTTTGTCTACAATGCCACTCTTCACACTGCACTTCTCCCAATAGAAGTGCCCTCTAACCCTGGGGTCTCTTCTTCTAATTAACTGATTTATCATAGAACTACCATTTTATAAAGTATGATTAGTCCAACCTTGTCTTCATTCCTCTCCATTTTGCACTCCAGAATTTCTGAATTTTGTTTACAAAGTCCCATCTCACTCCCTTCATTGCACACCTCCTTTTTCAGCTTCTAAAAAATGTGCTGTCTTCTTTAGAGTGGAAGCTCCTTAAAGGCAAGGACTACAAGGAGAAATGAAGAGATATTCCTAGCAGTTTATACAATGTCTGATAATACTTAATAGATACTTAATAAATGTTTGTTGATCAGATTTAACTAGAGATTTACTCCCTGATTCCCAGTGAGGGCAGGTACTTTACATCTCCCTTCTCCCCTACTTTTTTTTTAAGTTTTGCATCCCCCAAGGCTAAGTATGAATGTCTTCAGCATAGTGAATACTTATTGAATGTTTAGTGAGAGATAAGTAGATAAGGTAGAAGTTGGAAATGTATATTCCCTTTACCCAATAGAATTGAGTCATGAGAGGACAAGGAAGAATAGAAACCAATAAACCAATCATGGGTTTCATATATAGAAGAGTATAGGTCACTTGATAAGGTTATTTGAATTTAAAGGTAGTAGGCCCCCTTCTTGGAGTTGTACAATCAGTAAAAGTGTGTAATCTAGGAGAAAGAACTGTATGGTGAAATTCAAGAGGAACTGTTCTAATCTCTAGTGCTCCCTCTCCTCTCTACTACTACCCTAACATTTGAATAATTCTTATTTCTTTTCAGTTCCTTGATCTATGATGGAAAGATTAAGTTAATGGGAGGAAAAACCTCTTTGCCCTAGTTTAGAAGCAATCAGAATATAAATGCTTCATTTCAACCACAAGGGGGCCATCAGGCTTTTCCACTGATGCTCAAATAAAATGTGGGAAGTGAAATATATTGAAAAGGTCCATTTATTTTGGAGAAGGGTGATTGAGCATGAGTCACTATATAACCTTTAGGAGTTTCCTGTAGGAGTTGGTATTATATAGCATAAACATTTGGTGGATTTAAAGTTATTCCATTCTAATCTCAAATAACTGAAAATGTAAAAAATTGTTTCAAAGACATTGATGAGTTCAAAAAGCTAATACATGCCAGTGAAAAGAGTTCAGCTAGATATTTGACCAGACTAATTCATTCAAGCAACATAGTGAACCAACAATTCAACAAAAGATACAACTGCTTAATAAATGAAGGAACTAAATGCAGGAATTCCTAGGAATAGTTCCTAACTGAATATTTTAGGCTTTCAGTTGATTCTAAAAATTCAAAATGACTCAATAAAATGAAGGCACTGAGAACAAATGAATGAGGTGTCTATTATGATTGGGTGGTGCAGTGGAATTTGTTGGATATGGAGTCAGAGGATCTTCATTTGGATCCTGGCACTCTGCTACTTATTTCTTTTTTTTAAATTTTATTTTAATTTTTTTTTGTTGCCACTTATTATTTCAATGATCTTGGGAAGTGTTGATAGCTTCCTTAGGGAAGACAAATATGGGAATTGCACTTGCTCCATGTGGTCCTAGAGGAAATCTCTTGGGCCTTAATTCACTGGTCTTGGGTTTGTAAAAGCTGTGGAACATCAGTCTCCTCAGATGGTAGCCTTATGGCCAAGATAAAGAAGCAGGCAGAGTGGTAGAGTAACAATGGGTAGAATATCAGTTACTAGGTCTGGCAAAACAAAGGCAGAATCATAGACACACATGCTTTCAACCATTTGGTAGCTGTGGAGAAGGGAATCCCATGTTCTGAGCTGGAAGAAATCCTGAAACTCAGCTTCTGGAAGAATATTAAGAGCTCATCCTTGAAAGTTATCTCACTAACAGAACTCTAGAATTCTAGAGAATTCCACAATCCAATTTTTACTACAGAAGGGGATATTATTGAACATTAACTGCCTCAAGAGTACTCTTCTGTTAAGAGAAAGAGAACTCCAAAGGCAGAATTTCTAGAAGTTTCTAGAAGAACGAAGAGATAATAGGTGGGAAGAGAGGGTGGAAGGAGATTTTATTTATAATTTAAAAATAGACATGCACAAACATGTGCATAAAAACAAACAAAAAATAAACAAAAGAAGAGAATAACAAGAGGAGGATTATAAAACAACAACTAGAGTTTTAAAGTTGACAAAGGAAACTACATCTATTAGTTCATTTGTTTTAATCTTAACAATCAAGTGATACAGATGCTTTTATCATCTTATTTTATAGATGAAGATTAAGTGAGCTGCCTATGGCATCTGAATAAAGATGCAAAGTTAAGAATTCTTGACTCTAGGGCCAATATTCTATCTATTGAATCACCTGGATGCATAGGTGGATCACACATGTGGAATAGTGACAACTTAACTAGGAAACAGATCGAGGAGAGATATTTTAAGGATTATTAAACTATCTGAAAACTATGATCAGAGAAAGAGCCTAGATATCATATTTCAAGAAATGACAAAAGAAAACTGTCCCAATATATGAGAACCAGAGGGCAAATTAGAAATTTAAGGAATTCATTGGTTACCTCTTGAAAGAGATCATACAATGAAAACTTCCAAGAATATTATGGCCAAATCCTAGACTCCAAAATCAAGAAAAAAATGCTATAAGTAATCAGACACATTCAAATGCTAAAGAGTCAAATCAGGATCACATATAATTTAGCAACTTCCTGTTAAAGAAGCAAAAAAGCTTAGAATATGGTATTCTGAAAAGCAAAAGAGTGAGGATTAGAACTAAGAATAACCTATTTAATGAAACAATATAATCCTTCAGGGGAAAAGTAGATAATTAATAAAAATAGAACACTTTAAAGAATTCTTGGTGAAAAGACCAGATCTAAACAGAAAATCTGACATTCACACATAAGTCTCAAAAAGGTATAAAAAGGTAACCATAAAAGATAAATCATAAAGGAAATAATAAGGTTAAATTGTATTCATTTTTGTATAGGAATGATGATACATGCAACTCATAAGAACTTTATCATTATTAAGGCAGTTAGAAGCAATCTTTGCAGACAGAGGGGAGAGAGTGAGTAAAAACATTGAAAGAAGAGAAAGGGATTGATTGGAAGAATGAGAAAGGGAGAGGATAAGTGGAAATAATTCATACAAAAGAGGAATGTAGGAAGAGTTTTTACAGTGGTGGGGCACCTTGGGAGGAGAGCATTGTTTGAATAATCTTACTTTATCTGAATTGGTTCAAAGAGAGAAGAGTATATATATATACATATATATATATATATATATATATGTATATATGTAGAGAGAAAGTATATACACATATATTCAAATATATATACATATATACATACATACATACATACATGCACACACA
This sequence comes from Macrotis lagotis, assembly GCF_037893015.1. Classification (NCBI taxonomy): domain Eukaryota; kingdom Metazoa; phylum Chordata; class Mammalia; order Peramelemorphia; family Peramelidae; genus Macrotis; species Macrotis lagotis. The sequence continues at coordinate 563,415,530 of NC_133666.1, read as the reverse complement.
AACAAACTGAGTAGGGAAATCTCTATTATCCTTCAGGGAAATATGAGGAGAAGGGGCAAAAGGAAAGGGGTATAGTAAGGATAGAAGGGAAGGTAGCTTAAAGGAGGCAGTGGTCAGAAGCAAACAGACTTTAAATGAAGACTAGAATACACCTATTTCCAGAAGAAATCATAAAAAATTGGGAAAGTCTCACATGTTCCAAAATATTCAAAGCAGTTCTTTATGTTGTGGCAAAGGATTGGAAATTGAGAGGATGCCAATCAACTGCAAATTGGTTGAACAAGTTATGCTATATGAATATTATGGAATACTATTGTTCTATAAGAAACCATGAATGGTCAGACTCTAGAGAAGCATGGAATGAGTTACAGTATCTGGTCCTGAGCAAAGGGAGCAGAACCAAAAGAATATTGTATACATTAACAATTGTGAGATGATTGACCTTGATGGATGCTGCTCCTCTCAGTAGTTAAGAGAGCTAGGACAATCCTAATAGATTGGACAATACTATCCCCATCCAGAGGAAGAAAAGCAAAACAAAACAAAAATCCCCTTCAGAATCTGATGAACACTACATTCATTTTTTAAAAATTTCTCTTACTTACTTCTTTCCCTTAATCCTAATTCTCATATTGAAAATGACTGTAAATATGTTTAACATTTCCAACTGTTTGCTGCTGAGGGGAGGGAGGTGGGAAGGGAGGGTGGAAGGAAATTATGTAACTTAAAAATATACAAATGCATATGAATAAATATGAAAAAACTTGTAACATGTATTTGGAAAAATGAAATATCAATTTAAAAAAAAGGTAAATGAGAAGGGGAAATGTAAGGGACTGTTGTTTGTGAGAGTACTAAGAAACCTTTATAATCTGGTGTCCTCTAGCACCAGAGAATTGTTTTACTGGTTGATTGGAGAGTACCATGGGAGTGGGAGTGGACCAGGGACTGGGGAGGATATTTAAGCACTTGTATTTAGCTTAATAAATGAAGAACTTGGAGAACTTTTTATCTTTGTCTCTGGCCTCTTCAATGTTTGCCTGGGTAAGAATAAGCTAGTCGAGCAAGAACCTAACAAATGGCACCTGAACAGGGACACAAAATCTGATTGGAGTCCAGGATAAGGACCAGCAGATACAAGCAAGGAAAAAAGGACTTCCAGGTGACAGGTGACATCCCGGAGCAAAAGACTTTGGAGAGGTAACAGGTTGGTTGTTACCATGAGGCAGAATTAGGGATAAAAGGACAAGGGTGCTCAGTAACCCTTAAAAAGATTAGAGAATTTTTGAAAGTAGCAGACAATATCATTTTTCAAGAGGTCTCATTAAGTGTGGAAAAGTACTGCATGTAGAAGGCAAGGGACTTTGATTTTTTCCATTTAAGCCCTGGTTGTGTATATAGTGTTTCTCTCAATGAGACACATCCCATCTTTGAAAGTGAATATTTTGTCTTCACAGACCCAGTGAGACAAGTCCCTTCTAAACTTGCCATTGGTTTTTCCTCAGCAACTTCCCAGAAACTCAGAAAGAGGACTCTAAATAACATGAGTCCTCATCCTGAGCTAGTGACAAAACCGTGGACTGAGAACTTTCCAAATCTGAACACCATATATATGAGTCTGGAGAACAAAAGTCAAATGGTGACTGAGATACTGATGTTGAAGAACATGGAGTTGGTAAAGGGAGAAGGAAAGGCTCTTGAATGGAAGTATCTTTGTAGCTTCTTTCTCCTGGTCCCAAATAAAGTGCCTTTGATAAGGAACACAAACTCCACACTCATTTTGTTTAGGAAGAAACTCAGCAGACCAATAAAGACTATTAAAATTTCAAATGGAAGGGACTCTGTAGAGGCAGACAGGGCTGACATCAATCTAAAAAGTATCCTTTTTTGTTACATGAAGAAGGGAGTCTGTACAGATGGAAAATCTTTAGGTAGAACTCTTTTTCTCTCTTACTCTTTCAAAGGCTCTCTCTCATTCTCTGCCACCCCCACTTTCTGCAGAGGGAGGGGGGAGAGAGAAGGGAAATCTTCCTTTTTGGAACTTCGAAGTGCATGCTTCAGAACTTCGAAGTGGAGTGCATGCTTCACTGCAGGAAGGGTAGGATCCCCACTCCCCACCCCCAAAGACTTGTTTTAGAAATCAAGGTACCCCCAAGCCTTCTTCTTGGTTTGGGGAGGAGGGATTGGGCTATTACCATGTTTTTCTTAGGCTATTGATTGGGAAGCTTTGTAGTCAATTAGCTAAGAAAAAAGGGGAAGACTTTTTTTCTGGGACTGGGAAATTCAGATTTCATCTTTTGAATTAAGCCTGTGGCTATGGCTAATATCTCTGTAATAGAACAGTTAACTTTGAATTTTGTGAAGTTGTTTAAGAATGCATTCAATTTTTTTGATTGGTTATTTCAAGATGTTCATGAATATATATGAGGTTCCTCAAGAAATCCTGATTGGTTCCAAAAGTTATTTTCCTTGACTAGTCTTGATTGATGTGTTATGTGTATATAAGTGTATAGCTTTCACATCTCTCTACTGGCCTGGAGAGGTGGGAAAATGTTTCTATATTCTGGTACTAGCCAGGATATCAATCTCAGCTTGGTAAATGTATTTAAAGAGAGTTGTTTCTGTTCTTTGTGCGTGTGTGCGTGTGTGTGTGTGTGTGTGTGTGTGTGTGTGATTCAGAAGGAAATTATATTGGGATAAATGATATTTGTAGGACTTTGGGAATATTGAATCATATAATTATTTATTGATTTCTTTTGGGAAAGAGATATTTGTACTATATGATTTGTTTTGATGTTAAATTGATATAATTGCCAAACAATTACTTATGTTATATATTCTTTGTCTCATCTATAATTACATGTTTATGGTAAGGGAAATATCACAAATCATGACCCCCTCCTGGGATAAATCTGTGGATTCATGCATAATATAATGATGGAAATATTATTTTGTAAAATTTAATAACTCATGTTAATTGACTTGGATGCTTAGTTGTGTTTACTATTGTTCATTTGACATTTGTTTATACTGTTTCTGAACTTTTGTTTACAGTTTATGTGGCATCCATTCTATAACTGAATTAAGGAATTTCGCTGCACAAAACAAAAAGGGGGATTTGTAAGGGACTGTTCTTTGGAGAGTACTAAGTAAACCTTTATCACCTGGTGTCCTCTAGCATTAGAGCATTGTTTTACTGGTTGATTGGAGAATGCCATGGGAATGGGAGTGGACTAGGGACTGGGGAGGATATTTAAACACTTGTATTTGGCTTAATAAATGGAGAACTTTTATCTTTTTCTCTGGCCTTTTCAATGTTTGCCTGGGTAAGGATAAGCTTGTCTAGCAGGAATTTAACAGGGAAAAAAAGAATAGGATACAAAGAGAAAGAAAAAGATAAACAGAGAAAAATAGGCCAGAGAAAAATCAGAGTAATCATAAATGTAATGTGAATGGGATGATTTCATGCATAAAACTGAAGTAAATAGAAGAATGGATAAGATACTAGAATCCAACAATATGTTATTTACAAGAGATACACTTGAAATAGAAAGACATACATAGAATTAAAATAAGAGACTGGAGTAGAATATATTATGCTTTCCCTCAGGCTAAAAAAAAGACAGGGGTAGTAATCACGATCTCAGCAAAAGCAAAAGCAAACGCAAAAATAGACCTAATTAAGAGATAATCAAGGGAACTGCATTTTATCAAAAAGTACCACGGACAATGAAATAATAACAGTATTAAATATATAAGTACTAAATATATTAAATTCTTGAAGGAAAATTTAAATGAATTTTAGGAGACAATAGACAATAAAACTATACTAGTTCTCTTAGAACTAGAGAAATTTAACTAAAAAATAAGTAAGAAATAAATTAAGGAGATGAACAGAATTTCAGAAAAGTTAGACATGATAGATGCCTGGAGAAAATTGAATGGGAATAGAAAGAAATGTACCTTTTTCTTTTAGCTGTAAATGACACCAAGACCTCACATACAAATGCAGAAAAGCATAAATATCCAATGCACTTTTTTGAGAGCATAATGCAGAAAAAATTACATTTGATAAAGAACCTTGGGGACAGATTAAAAATTAATTGGAAATTAAAATTTAATCCTAAAAACAGGCAAAGATGCTGCTTATCATTATTATTCAATATTGTACTAGTAATGCTAATAATAGCATTATAACAAGAAAAAGAAATTGAAGAAATAAAAACAGGCAATGAGGAAGGAACACTATTACTTATTACAGATTATATGATGATATGCTTAGAGAACCATAAAGAACCAAATAAAAATCTAGATGAAACAATGAACAACTTTAGCAAAGCTGCAGGATAAGTAAACCCCCATAGATTATCAACATTTCTATATGTTAACCAAAACTCATCATAAAAAGTTAGGAAAAAGAATTCCATTTAAAAGAACAGAGAGAGAATAAAATACTTGGGAATCGATTTAACAAGATGTAATCAGGGATTAAGTGAATATACACATACAAAACACTTTTTTACACAAATAAAGAAGGATCTAAACTATTAGAGAAATATTAATTGTTCATGAGTGGGCTGAGCCAATATAATAAAAATGACAATTCTACCTAAATCAGTACCACACCAATCAAATTACCAAAGAATTATTTTTTAAAGCTAGAAAAAATGATAACAAAATCCATTTGGAAGAATAAAAAATAAAGAATATCAAGGTAAAAAATGAAAAAGATGTAAAGGAAAGTAGCCTAGCAATGTCAGATTTCAAACTATATTACAAACTAGTGATCATCAAAACAATATGGCACTGGATAGGAAATAGAATGGTAGATCAATGTCATATCTTAGGTAAAGTATATAGAATACTAAAATTCACTATGTTTAAAAAGAAGCAGATCTTTTTGTGGTGGCAAAGAATTAGAAATTGAAGGGGTGCCCAACAATTGGGATATGACTGGACAAATTGTGGTATGTGATTATGATTAAACACTTTTGTTCTATAAGAAATCACTAGTGTGATGGTTTCAGAAAAAGCTGTGAAGACTTATATAAACTGATGTAAAGTGAAATGAGCAAAACCAGAATACTGTACTTAGCAATAGCAATATTGCAATGATGATCAAGTTAGCTACTCTGATCAATATAATGATCCAAGACAATTCTAAAGGTCTCATGATGAAAAAATGTTGTCTACCTCTGGAGAGAAAAATGATGAATTCTGAATAAATATGGAAGCATATTTTTAAAAATTTTACTTATATTCATTGCTTCCCCCCAACATGGCTAATATGGAAATATGTTTTATGTGTCTTCACACGTGTAATGGATATCATATTGTCTATCTTAATCGATTAAGGAAGGTAGTAAGGAGTAGGAGAGAATTTAGAACTCAAAATTTTTTAAAAAATGAAAATAAAAGAAAATGAAATATTAAAAAAATAATTAGAAATACCTTAAGCTGTTAGACATTAAGTACCAAATAAGTTATTATTCTTTGGTTTTAAAGGTGAATTTGTTCCCTTCATCCATTTCTTCATATTCATGATTCAACATTATGCTGGAGTAGAAAGAATTCTTGATTTGGAATGGGAAGACTATATTTGGATCCTGGCTCAAGTCATTTAAGTTCTCTCTGATTCATTTCCTTATCTATTAAATGAGGAGATTATTTTAGATGACCCCTCAGGTATTTCTCATTTCTTAATCTATAATCTTATGAACTTCTTAAGAAACACTTATCAATTCATTTTTATGTTCACATTTCAAGCTAAACTTTATAGTGAATGCTTAAGAATTGGTCTGAGTATTATTATTTCTTACTAAGTAGTATTCTGACTAGGAGACTTGAATATTCTTTCATTCAATTCAATAATCATTAATAAAGCTTCCATTATGTGCCGAGATAGAAAAAAGAAAAACAATTTCTGTTCTCAAAGAACTTGCACACTAATGGAGGAAGACAAAAATGCAGAAGGAAGTTGAAAGGGGGGCAAGGGAGTTCACCAAGGGGTACATATTGTGGGGTTATATTTTCTTGGTTGTGAAGAGTGTTTTGAGGAATCAAAACTCAACAGAGCTGGTGATGGAGAGTGGATAGTTATCGAGAAAATTCGGGTCCTGGACTCTCTATAAAGGTAAATTTGGGGAAGAATTTAGTGTTTTTACCCTCATGTTTTCCAATCAGAATGAAGCTGAGAAGATGGTGAGCTAATATACTGAGCTAATATACTAATATACTAAAAATATTGAGCTAATCAGCATGAATGGAAATTCATTATACAAACTACAACAAAAAAACCCCAAACCAAATCATAACTACAGAATTTATAAGAAATGATTTGTTGACAATAAATAGGCTAGGAATGATGATCATTCCCTGACTAAAATGAGATGATTTTTAGCCCAGTCTTAAATTAAGCAAACAACTTACTTATATAGAATGAGTTTATAATTTGCTTGGTATAAAACAAGCATTTAAAATAATGGCTAACATTTATATAGTCCTTTAATGCCCGCAATGTTGTTTACAAACATCCTGTTTAATCCTCACAGCAACTCTGGGAGAGAGGAACTATTATTATTGGTCCCATTTAAAAAAATTGACACTAACAGAGTTTAAATGATTTACCCAGAGTCTCACAACTAGGGCTGGAACCTGTGTTTTAACTTAGTTCTATCTGGACACAAGGTCCAATATTCCATCTACTGAGGCTCCAAGCTGCCAAGTGAGGGATTAAAGTGAGAAATAGAAAGGATCCCAAGGTACCCAATTGTGTTCATCTAAAATGCCATTCATACTGAATTATTCCTTTTGAATTATAAATAATGGTATTACTTTGGCTTTGTCAATTCACTTTTAATAATCTCTGAATAGCTTTGCTACATATTATCTGCATTATCTTGTGTAAGACTCTCTTGGCCTTGGAACCCTCAACTATTAAAATAGGAAGATTTGATTAAAATAATCCCTAATGCCCTTTCCAAAAATAAAATTCTATAATCCTGTGAAACATAAAGTCCTAATGATTTTAACTACAGATTTCTGTACATACTCTATTCTCAATGAATTATAAATGATCAGTACTGACTGTGAAATAAGGACGCTTATTTATAGCTTTCTAATCAGCAATTAGCAACTGGTGAAAACATGTTCACAGAAGCATTGAGTATTTTTGTTCTTTGACTGAAGACACTGGACAGAGGGAAACTTAGAATTTGACATACAAAATAATTCATAGATACAAGATCCAAGCTGATGGATACAATAGTGATTAATTACTGAACATTTCATGTTATGTGTCTAGCACTATGTTAAGTTCATTACAATTATGATCAATTCTAGGAGATAGGGGCTATTAATATTCATTTTGCAGAGAAGAATGCTGAGGCAAACTGAGGATGAATGATTTGCCCAGGGTAATATAGCTACTTAAGTATCTGACATTGGATTTGGTTTCCTGACTCCAAGCCTAATACTCCCCTATTTCACCACCCAGCTTATGTATGTGAATAAGCATTTTTATAGCACTTATAGAGACATAAAACACATAAACATTTATAGAGAAAAGTAACATGACTCTATATGTGATCATATAGAGGCTAGGTCCTATGACTAGGTTAAAAAAAACAAAAACAAAAAACTTCAGAAAGTAGTTGTATAACTCCATTTAGGATTTGTAGTCCATCTAATTTTTAATATACTATTTTTATTCCCCCCCATTTACATGTTAAAGCAATTTTTTTTAACATTTAAAAATGTTTTCAGTTTCCATTTTTAAAAAGGACCTGAAGTAGCTTACATTTAAACACTGATAAAACAAGACACTTAAAAATAAAAGCAAAGACTAGTTAAAAGCAGCAGTGACACAGATGTGAACAGGCACTTGGGATGAGTTGGTTACTGTTTTTGAACACTGAATTTAGCTCTGTGTCTCTTGGAAGATAAGACATAAAGGAGAACACATTGAGTTACATAATTTCCACTGTGAGATAAAAAAGAAAGTTACAAGTTCACTCCAAAAGAAAAAAACAACTTTCTTTTTCACACTGAAGTCTGGGAGGAATGTATCATGGATAACAAAATGGGCAATGTGTTTGGCCAAAGGTATTGGATTCTTAACTCAATTCTTAATTTTTCTAGGGAACAAGGATAATATGGATCCAGGTCTTGTGATTAAGTCAGGGATAGAATTTGGAGATGCTAATAGGGGAAAAAACTAACATTCAGCTGATTCTCTTGAACCTTAGTTGTTTCAGGAGAGTCTTCATCAAGTGCTGAATCAAAGTCAACACATTGATGAATTCTGATTGTGGGAAGTGCCAGGATTCTGTGAACATTTTTTTTTTAAATTATAGAGGTGTCCATAGTTTAGATGCTAGACCTAAGAAAGGGAGCACAACTGCACTACTCCTTTCTTCATAATGTTGCTGCAGGATAGTGCTGACCAATTTCTAACCTTGTATTGTTGGAATCCTACCAAGTCCCCTGGGCAGCTAGGTGGCATGGTGGATAGAGTAGTGGGTCTGGAAGCAGGAAGACTCATCTTCCTGAGTTCAAATCTTGCTTCAGACACTTAGAAGTTCTGTATCCTGGTCAAACCATTTAACTCTGATTGCCTCAGTTTCCTCATTTGTAGAATGAGCTAGAGATTGAAATGGCAAACCACTCCAGTAATGTTTGCCAAGAAAACCCCACATGGGGTCAAGAAGAGTTAAACAGGATAGAAATGATAACAACCAAGTCTCCTGCCAACCCACTGCCTATATGGGAGTTAAAGTTCCAAGGGTCTTTCTCTAGAGCCAGTTCCCTATTTCCTACACTGTACACCGACCTTTCCAATATTATTCAGCAAATCCTCTGCCCCTTCTCTTACTTGTACTCTATCTTTTCCAAACCATAGACCTGATTTACCTCAATCATTACTCTCTTCTACTCCCACTGAATGGGGCTAGAAGAAATTCCACAACAGTCTACAGACATATTACATATTATTAAGTCATACATGTAATATTATATATTACCTATTATATACATTGTCTATATATTATTATGTAATATTATACATTACATATTATATATATTGTCTAGATATATAACAAATTCATATTAACCAACTTCAATTGAGCCCTTGTTACAGCCATGGCAGTGCTTTCATTTCTCTTTTACTGGTTCCCTATCTTATTCCTGAAAGAAAACTATTTCCTTTCCCTTCCTTCTATACCTCTTTCTACCTACCTACCTATCTTAGATGAGGACGTTACTTCTTTATTGAATAAATAGAGGCTACTTCCTCTTTTTTCTCTTTTTTTTCCCCGCTCAAAACCCCTTGACATCATATTTCAATCTCTCCTCCAAAATCAGACAAAGAGCTTCTTGCCAAGGTTAATGCCTCTAAATGTGTTTTTGACTTCATCTTTTCTCATCTTCTGTGGGTTAAAAGACAGTACAAAAGCAATAGGACTACTAGAGCTAGAACAACAATCTTTTTTTCCATTAGTTTACCTTTATTTGTTAGGAATTTATTTACAGTCATTCCTTTCATATTATAGGGGCTAGGGGCCCCTGAAAATCTGCTTAAAATTTAATTAAAATTGCTAAATCAGAAAGGGTCTGGAGAAAGCTTAATTTTACATTAGACTATTATCTCAAACCAAATGCTGAGATTTACACCCAAATGTAAAAATTGGGATTAGGATTGTGAATAACAATGACCTTATCTCACTAAAACCAAGTGAGATAAAATTTGTCAAAATCCTTAGGACAATGCTCAGGTTGTAAATCTCTACATAAATATTTTAAACCCTCTTCTTTTCCTTGTTTATCAGTTTCTGTATTCATTCATTCATTCATTCATTTACTTATTTTAGGTTTTTACAAGGCAAATGGAGTTAAGTGGCTTGCCCAAAGCCACAGGGCTAGGTAATTATTAAGTGTCTGAGACTGGATTTGAACCCAGGTACTTCTGACTCCAGGGCCAGTGCTTTATCCACTGTGCCACCTAGCCACCCCCTGGATTTATTTTTTAAAGACTTTCCAATCTTTCCCAATAGGACTGGTTGACACCTTTAGTTATAGCAACAAACCTGCAGTTTAGTGTTTCTAGGTTAATTATCTTTTCTCTTTGACTTCTACTGGATCCCCAATTCGTATAATTGTATTTTTAGAGTTAGATATTCCCAAAATTATCTCTAGTTTAAGCAATGAAATGAATATGAACCAGAACAAAAGGTACCTAGACTTTATGATATATAACCTACTTCCCTTTGACTTGTTATTGAAAAAAAGGGGAATCTAGGTGGTGTAGAGGACAGAGCACTGGTCATTAAGTCAGGAAGACCTGAGTTCAAATCCAGCCTCCGAAAGTAACTAGCTGTGTGACCTTGGACAAGTTACTTCACCCTGACTGCCTCATATTTAGAGCTATCTCCAGTGGTCCTGATTCAAATCTAGTCACAGATGGATCCCAAAGGGAAAGTGAATCTGGTGACTTAGCACAGTCTTTACTCAAATCTAATTCACATGCATGTCATGGCATCATTTCCCTAATATCATGGCTTTTCCCTAAAGATTTTATCCAATGCTCAGATCAGACACTTGAGTATTCTTTTGCTCTTTTCATTGAGTTATTCAGTCCAGTTCAACTCTTCATAACCCTGTGGCCCACAGCACACCAGGCCCTTCTGTCTTCCACTACTTCCTGAAATTTGTCTAAGCTCATGTTCCTTGCCTCTATGACTTTATCACCTGACAAACACCTTCTCAGCTTTTGTCTTCAATTTTTTCCCAACATCAGAGTCTTTTTCAATGAGTCTTGTCTTCTCATTACGTAGCTCACATATTTAAGCTTTAGTTTCAGCATTCAACCTTCCCATGAATTCCCAGAATTAATTTAAATATTGTCTAAATTGATCTCCTTACTGTCCAAGGGACTCTTCTCCAGCACACAATTCTGTGGCACACAGTTTTCCTAACAGTCCTAACAGTTTTCCAGTACATTGCTACTAGAAAAAAATCAGCTTTGCCTAAATGGACCTTTATTGGCAAGGTCATCTCTGCTTTTTAGTATTCTGCCCAGATTTGTCATAATTTTCCTTCCAAGGGGCAAGTATCTTTTTATTTCATGGCTGTAATCACCATCTGCAATGATCTTTGAGCTCAAGAAAATAAAATCTGACATGTCTCCATTACTAGTTCCATTATTTTCCAGGAAGTAACGGGACTAGTTGCCAAGAACTTAGCTTCAAGTTACTTGCCACATTTTGTTATGAACACACAGTCAAAGGCTTTAATGTAGTCAGTGAAGAGAAGTGGATGTTTTTCTATTACCTTCCTTGTTTTCTTCACAAACTACTAAATATTGGCAATTTGGTCTTAAGTTCCTCTGCCTCTTCAAAATTCAGCCTGGATTTTTCGTAATTCTAAGTTCACACTTCATATATTGATGAAGCCTATCATGCAGAATCTTAATCATCACCATGCTGGTATGTACTCATAAGTACTGATGAGTACTTATGTTTGCTAATTTGAACATTCATTGGGATTGCCCTTCTTTAGGTATGAAATGTGAATCGATCTTTTTCCTAGTCAGTGACCACTGTTGAGTCTTCCAAATTTGTTAGCATATTGAGTATAGTACTTTAACAGCATTGTCTTTTGGGATTTTAAATACCTCAGTTCAATCATTTCCACTAGTCTTACTGTTAGCAATTCATTCTTAGGTACACTTAACTTTATTCTCCAGGTTGTCTGGCACACACACCGTAACCATACTATCATGATTATTGATGGTGTTAAGTTTTTTCTAATATTGTTCTTCTGTATATTCTTGCTACTTTTTCTTAATCTCTTCTACTTCTGTTAAGTCCCATTGCTTTTTGTCTTTTATCGTGCCCATGTTTGCATGAAACTTCCCCTTGATATCTCTAATTTTCTTGAAGGGATTTTCTGGTCTTTCCCATTCTGTTATTTTCTTCTATTTCTTTGTATTGCTCACTTAAGAAAATCTTATTTCTCCTCACAACTCTTGAGAATTCTGTATTCATTTGAGCATATCTTTCCCCTTCCCCTTTTCTCTTCATTTTCCTTCTTTTCTCAGCTATATGAAACCTCATCAGATAGCTATTTTGCTTTCTTGCTCTTCTTTTTCTTTGGGATGTTTTTGTTGCTGCCTCCTCTATGAACTTTTGTCCATAGTTCTTCAGGTACTCTATCAAAACTAATCCTTTAAATCTATTTATCACTTCCACTTTATATTCATTAGGGACATTTTTTAGGGTATACAATATATAGGCTGATGATTTCCCCAATTTTTTCCATTTAAGTCTGAATTGTGCAATAAGAAGCTCATGATCTGAGCCATAATCAGTTCCAGGTCTTCTTTTGACTGACCAAATTGAGCTTCTTCATCTTTGGCTGCAAAGTACATAATTATTCTGATTTCTATATTTCTATATTGACCATCTGATAATATCCATGTATAGAGTTGTCTTTTTTTTCCACAAAACTCTGTTAGTCTTTGTGTTGCTTCATTATGTATTCCAAGGTCAAACTTGCCTATTATTCCAACTAAATTTTTTATTTCCTACATTAACATTACAATCTGTTATGTTGAATTTGATATCTTTTTTAAAATGTTATTTTTAGAATTATGTTGCAAATTTTCAAAGAATCGATCAACTTTGGCCTCTTTGGCATTAGTTGTTGGTTCACATATTACATTTAGTATTATATAAAGCTGAACAGTTTTACTTTGGATTTGAATAGATATCATTTTGTCTTTTTTTTAGATTATACCCTAGTACAGCTTTTTCTCACCCTTTTATTGACTATGAGGACTATCCCATTTCTTCTAAGGGATTCTTGCCCATAGTCATATATGTTGCTGTTGTTATTTATCCTTCATTCTCAAAGGAAAAACATGACATCAGGGATGTGATGCTATGACATAAAAATGAAATGAATTGGATTTAAATGAGGGAGGATTTTCTTCAGAGTCAACTGAGTCTAATGGTCAGATATAGACAGATGGAAATGACTTTCTTGAATTAAATTCACTAATTTCTGTTCATTTAAGTTCACTGTCACTTAAGTTAATGATGTATATTTTTTTTTACCACATCCAGATTACATTGGTTCATAGATCCTAAATTACAGGACTCTATGAAATATAGATCTTTACAACATTGAATTTTCCTTTCATTACTAAATATCTGCAGTTGAGCTTCTTATTAGTTTCATACTTTCAGAGATACTTATAGTCATTCTCCATTGTTGGACACCTTTCGACCTGAGGGGCTTATCTTTCAGTATCTTATATGCTGTCATTTTAATACTTTCAATAAGGTTTTCTTTGCAAAGATAATAGAATGGTATGCCATTTCCTCCTCCAGTGGATTAGCAATGTAAGGCATACCTTGTAGTTTCATTGAACTTCGTAAACTCTACTGCCACAATATGGCAGTGGCTCCTGCCTTTCAGCTAGTTTGGGACCCACCTAATTAAGCTATCAGCCCACATGTCTTCAGGTTTTCCCAAGAATAACATGAGATGCTTTGTCAGCCATTTTGTTAAAATCTAGGTAAACTGTATTCATAGTATGGTCTACCAGTGTATTGACTCCTTCAAAAAGAAAGGAAGGAAGGAAGGAAGGAAGGAAGGAAGGAAGGAAGGAAGGAAGGGAGGGAGGGAGGGAGGGAGAGAGAAAACAAAGAAAGGAAGGAAAGAAGAGAAGAAAGGAAGGAAGGAAGGAAGGAAGGGAGAGAGGAAAGAAGGAAGGGAAAAAGAGAGAGAGAGTTTGAGAGAGAGAGAAAGGAAGTCTGGTAAAGACTATTCTTGATGAAGTAAAGCTGGCTGACTCTTGTGATTGCTACTTCGTTTAGTAAATATTCACTAGTGATAGCTTTGATTATACATCCTAGAATTTTTCCAAGAGTTGAAATCAAGTTCACCTTTCTCAATTTTCAGACTTTTTCTTCCCCTTTATGAAACCTGAATTTTTCCTGGATCCAGGCTTACTTCTACACTATTATTTTTCAAAATTTTTCATTGATTACTAATAGTGGTCCAACACTCATATATGTCTATCCTTTTAGTCAAGGTTATGGTTCCTTTGAACCTTTTGAGTTAAACTCCTTCAGGCTCTCTTACAAATATTTCTCAGCTCTGGGCTATCTAAGGACTATTTCAAACAAAAAATGAAATATGACCTAAATAGTTGCCCATTATCTCTGTTATCTGTTTTCATTTTCTCACCCATAACAAAAAAAGATCCTATCCCTTCTTTGAACATGTTTCACTCAATATAACTAGGAAAAAAAATCTTTGATTTTGTCTATTATCTTCTGCATTCCCTCCCCATCCCCCCCTCCAGTTTTAGTGGATAAGTGTTAGCTCTCCTGATGCTCTTCTTATAAAAGAATCATTTATTCCTACAGAGAAGAATATTTATCTTCCTGTTAACCTGAACTGGAAAGCTTATATTCAGTTCATCTAGTAGCAATACCAAATTATTTAAAAGACAAGTTAAATAGAAGTTAAAACACAGCTTTACTTTATGTCATTTAGAACTGGAATTTTTATCTGTCAAAAGCTGGTTCCTGCCCATTTTGATTTTGGCAGCAGTATTATGACAAAGGCTTTAAAGAAACATTAATAAGCTGAGATCTATATTGATGCTATTCAGCTTGATCTGTAGGCCATCTGTCTACAGAGTCAAAGACTCAACAGAGATTGATGGAGGCTGTGAAAAGTCTTAAATTGTTCTTAACAGTTTTCTCAGTGAGATAAAACAATATAGCAATGATCAATAGTGAAGTAGTTATATCTAAAATTGCCTACTCCTTTTAAGAGATATTAGACTGAGTTATACAATCCTGCAATATACTGAAAATAAAAATGGTCATAGATTTTTAAGGGACTGCCTAGAAAATTAATTAACCTATAATTTGAAGGAAGTGGTAGATTTCTTTTTATAAAGCAGACCAGCACTGGTCTACAGTATTTTTTCCTAAAATTTGTTTTCATACCAAATGTCAGAAACTTATATATAAATTCTTTGATAGATACACACTCTCTTAAATATGGATAATTCTTTCACTTTTTCATGAGTATTCTTGTCCATGGCCTTTCATGATTCCATCTACCCATCACATCCTCTGCTTTCCCCTTTTCCTTTTGCATTCAATCTTTCCTGATATCAGGACCTTTTCTCAAAGAGTTTTGTCTTGTCATTATGTAGCCCATGTATTAAGCTTCAGTTTCAATATTTTACCTTCCAATGAAGTCTGATTTATTTTATTTAAATATTGAAATAAATATTCATATATAACAATATTAATGTAATATAATATAAAATAGCATAATATATGATGTATATATCATAATACAGAAAGATGTAATATAAATAGAAAATATATCATATAATATATTCTAATGTAACCTAACAAACTATATCAAATTCCCTTTCTATCTTGAATTTATCTTTCTTCACGTTTAGCCTTCTACCTTCTTGCCTGGATAATCTTTCTGATATACTGATCTGATCATTCTCTTGGGATGAGAAGGTGTAAAAGAGTTTTTGATCTTAATCAGTAGAGGAAATACTCACTTCAGAAATATCACATGACCCACCTTGGTAAGGTATGATAGGATGGCAATCAATCAACTACAGTTTATTAACTACCTACTATGTGCCAATCACTGGAAATATAATAAAAGGCAAAAACAATTCCTGCTTTCAAGAAGCTCATAGTCTAATGCCATGGGGAGGAGGAAGCAGTTTACAAATGACTTTATTCAAATAAGGATAAAATAAATTGCAGATATATAAGAGACAACCCAATGGAGAAAGCTCTTGGGAACTTCACAAGGAAATGATGGTAGCCAGGATGTGAAGAAGAAGAAGAAGAAGAAAGGGAGCAGAAATTTCAGGAATGGGAGATGGTCAGTGGAAATACCTGGATTTGGGAGAATTGTCTTTAAGAAGCAGGAAAGAGATTAGAGACACTGGATTGCAGAACATGTGGGGAAGGGTAGTGGAAAAAGAATGAAGACTTGATAAGGGCTAGGTTATGAAGAATTTGAAAACTCAGACAGATGATTTTATATTTAGAGTGGTTGGTCAAATGGTCAGATTTGTGCTTTAAGAAAATCAGTTTAACAGCTGAGTGAAGAATGGACTAGAGTGGAGTGAGACTTAAGGAGAAGAGATCTCCCAGAGGATATTGCAATAATCCAGGTATGAGGAGATGAGAGTTTACATCAGGGTTGTTGTGGTAGTGTCAGATGAGGGAAGGGGGCACAAAGAAAGAGGGTATGGAGGTAGATATGGCAGTACTTAACAACTAATTGGATATGACAGGATGAGAGATAGTGTAAGGAGGTTGTGATCCTGAGTAACTGGGAAGATGGTGGAGTCCTTGAGAGCAACAGAAAAGTTAGGAAGGGAGATGGTTTTGGGGGAAGCTAATGAGTTTCCTTTCGGACATGTTGAGTTAAGATATCCATGAGACATCTTATGTTCTAGATGTCCAGTAGGAAGTTGGAGATGAGAGATTCAAGTTCAGGAGATAGGATAAGATTGGATAAACAGCTTTGAGAATCATCTTCAAAGATGTATCCATGGGAGCTGATGGGTTCAACAAATGAAATGGTATAGAGGGAAAAGAAAGGTTCAGGACAGAACCTTGGCAGACACTCACAGTTAGTGGATTTGACCTCGATAAGACCCAGTAAAATACTCTAAGAAGTAATTAGATAGATAGGAGTAGAACCAAAAGGGAGTGGTAGTGTCATAAAAATCTAGAATCAAGAGAGTATCAAAGAGAGGAGAGCTATCAATAGTATCAAAGCCTGCAAGAAAGATAATTGAGAGAAGACTATTGGATTTGCTAATTAAGAGAACACTGATCATTTTGGACAGGGATGTTTCAGTGGAATAATACAGAAGCTTCTCTGTAGAGATTTTAGTAGAAAGGGAAAAAAGAAGGAGAGAAAAGACTATAGACAGCTACAAGGAATTTAGCCACAAAAGGGAAGACAGATATAGAATGATAGCTAGTAGGGGATGGATGCCAGTGAATATTTTCCATGGTTGGGGAAAACATGAACATGTTTAGAGGCAGCAGGGAAGCAGCCAGTAGGTAACCAGAGAGTGAAGATTAGGGAGAGAATGGAGATGATTGAAGCATCAATCTGCTGCAAAAAAGAAAGGGAATGGTATCACTTGTACATAGATGTACAATGTAAAATGGGATCAGAGTACATATAGAGAGAATTACTTCATTAAGTTAAAGGATCATCTCTTTTCCTGAGACAGGGATAAAGGAGGAAAAAATGGTGGGAAAATCTCAGAGATGCAAAATCAACTTTTTTTTCAGTGGAATACAAGGTAAAATTCTCAGCTAGGATGATAGAAGATAGAATCGTGGAATATATAAGATACAATGAAAAAGTATGGAAATTCCACTGTGATGAGTAGGATAATAAGACAACAAGGAATGAAACTGTAGGCCCACAGACACAGAATTTAAGGACCCCACCTCAGAACAGAATAACTTTCTAGTTTCCATGTGACTTTTCTGAGCTACAGACTTATATCAATGACTAACTTTATAAGCAGACAAAAGAGAATCATAGTTCCATGAGACTGGAGAGAAATATAAAGGACAAACTACCTACTAAAGTATGACTGAAATGAAAATAATATCAATAAGTTTAAAAGCTAGGAAACTTAAGAACCTTCTATAAACATTTCCTTTTAAGGTAGAATAATGAAAATTTTCATATTGACTCTCTAATTAAACTTAACTAAAAGTCTCTCACCTATGAACTTTATTCTGTTTTTTTTGTTTGTTTGTTTGTTGTTAGGTTTTTGCAAGGCAAATGGGGTTAAGTGGCTTTGCCCAAGGCCACACAGCTAGGTAATTAGTAAATGTCTGAGATCACATTTTAACTCAGGTACTCTTGACTACAGGGCCGGTGCTCTATCCACTAGCGCCCCCTAGCCGCACCCCACCTATGAACTTTAAACATAAGAAATGTTCCAGTTGAAAAATCATAAAGTTGAAAAAAATGATTTTTTTTTATAATTGAGGGAAAAGTAAATTAAAATTATCAGTTGTATATTGGCTATTTTTATGAAGAATGACTTTTGCTCACCAATAGTATAGAATCTTTTTAGTTCACTCCTCCGTGGATTACGCTTCTGAGTATTGTCCGTGTTATTCTCCTCTTCCATGATGGTTGGTGTCTTGGCAACAGATGGCAACTTACTAGCCTGTGCTGCAGGTTTCGCTGCTCCTCCCAGGGGATTAAATCCTGGTGCAGTGATATCCACAGATTGGGATTTTTTCTTCAACCTACAAGGAAGAACACATTATGCTATGATTTTTGACTTAGGAAATATACCTATTTCCTTTCTTAAGGAAGGAGAAAATGGAATAAATAATGCATTGCGTTATATTTCAGAGATTGTTTCAGTTTTTCAGGCTAAATGGGATTGTTCCAGAAATAAGAGCTCTTTTCCTTATATTTTCAAATTAAAAACCTAAGAGACAGAGAGAGAGAGAGAGAGAGAGAGAGAGACTAAGTCAGAGAGAGACAGACACTTTAGAAAGTATTCCCAGCTTTCTCCTTTTAAGGGAAAAATCAAAAATGAATTAATATCACAAAGAAACTATATAAAAGAAAGCTCTTATGTATTTCTCAAAGCATCTCAAGTTGTGGTATCAGATGAAATCCCTGACCCATTTTGTTTGTTATATTTGATTCTGAGGGCAAAGGTTGCTGAGTTGGGTTTCTTTGTTGTTGTTGTTGTTGTTGTTTTTTGAGTGAAGCATTAATACATTCTTGGGAAATATATAATTTCAATTCAGGTGTCAGTCAGTGAAATAAGACATTCAGTAGCTGGAGAATTTCATAGCTTGTCTATTTAAATAACTTAATTCATCTTGGCATATATTTCTCATATTTTATAAAGATAAATGTCATACATAATTAAGTTATTCAGGGGCTTGGGGGGTAGAAGGAAGGATCATTTATTTTACTGGCATTGTGAACTACCTGGTCCTCTTCTCTGTCAATGTCTATAAGCAACCATGTGGGAATCTGAAAGTGATCTTGGAACACAGTGAGCAACCAGTCAATGGTTGCATAGTTAGTATGGGTTGGAGGTAGGACTAGAACCCAGAACTGAAAATCCCACCTCTTGAAGTTTATCATCAATATGACTTCTGACTTCTCCCTGTTCTTTTTTAAAAAAGGTCTTCCTAACTCCAGGGTCCATGCTCTATCCTCTGTGCCATCTAGCTGTCCCTCTCTTCCTGTTCTTAATGACCATATGAATTGTAAATCCAAGGGTAAGCCTCTGGCTAATATAACCTTAACACTTCCCAATTAAATCTTATTAGTCACTTATCCTACCTGGATCTAATTGTAAAATAAAGAAAGTTGATCTTTTCTGAGGACCCTTTCAGTTCTAGGATCATACATAACCCTTTGACTTTCTGATTCCAAGACTTCCATATGGTCTTCCAATGAACTCTTTTTTTTAAAGGTTTTTGCAAGGTAATGGGGTTAAGTGGCTTGCCCAAGGCCACACAGCCAGGTAATTATTAAGTATCTGAGGCTGGATTTGAACTCAAGTACTCCTGACCCCAGGGCCGGTGCTCTATCCACTGCACCACCTAGCTGCTCCTTTCAATTAACTCTTGATAGAAGATTAATGAATATTCCAGTCTCTTAGTGTGTGTGATATGAACTTCCTTAATCAGATAGTGAAAGGGTCAGCAGCCTATTGGGCAAACA
The DNA here is from genome assembly GCF_037893015.1 of Macrotis lagotis. Classification (NCBI taxonomy): domain Eukaryota; kingdom Metazoa; phylum Chordata; class Mammalia; order Peramelemorphia; family Peramelidae; genus Macrotis; species Macrotis lagotis. The sequence goes on along the minus strand of NC_133666.1, from coordinate 563,395,727 downwards.
CTCAGAATAGGAGAATGAATGACATTTCATTGATCTAATACAGGGGCAGGGAATCTCCATCCCTTGGGTCATATTGGTCTGTTATCCCTGGAACATTTGAAAACATGACTATTAAAATAAATGAGAGCCTTAAAAAAGTAGCTAAAATTTGTTCAATAGGACTCATCCATCAGTAGGAGGAAGCACTAACGATAACAAATACAATATTGTCCCATCACAATTTAATGTTTAGACCCAAATTTCCACAAGAAAAATGATGCTGATCCTAGAAACATTATATTTCCACCCTCTTTCAGTGCATCTTTCCTCCAAAGGGGATTAGGAATAAAAAGAAGGAAAGAAAAATTATTAAATACCTATTCTGTACTAGTGCCTACTAGTATAGTGTTAAGTGCTCCTAAAATTTATCTCATTTAATTATCACAACAATTTTGGGAAGGAGGTTAATATTATCCCCATATTATAGCTGAGGAAACTGAGGCAGATAGATATGAAGTGGCTTGCCCAAGATCACACAGCTAGGAAGTGTTTGAGGGGTATTTTATCTTAGGTCTTCTTATCTTAGGTCTTCTTAACTCCTGCATCCACTCAGTTACAAATTAAAGGAAATCTATGATATATATATATATATATAGCATCATAGTGAAGAAGCTTTTTTTCAAGAGGAATGCAAAGTTTACATCACTTCCTGTTTCCAAAAATGCTGCTTCAAGTTTCCAATTTTCACCTGAAAGGGACAACACACTCTTTTCTTTCTTTAAAGAGCCTATTTCTGCTTCTGCTTCTTTGGGGTTGGTTTGAGTCAAGCTCCCTGTGGCTCATACGAAACCCATAAAGTAATAAAAGAGGACTGTGCAAAGTGCCCTTGAGGTGTCATTTTCCCAGGAAAGAGACAACAGCAAATAAAACTATTGACTCTAATGAGACACTGATAGAATTGGCCAAAGTCATCTGTGGTTTGATGACTGACTATAGTCTTGGTGATGATTACACAATGACAGGGTGCACTATTAGCATATTTTCTTTTTATAGAGAACACAGATTATCATTTTGTAACAAATCTTGTGCAACCTATAATTGCTTCAGCTGTAGGGAGCTACATGAAGGTCATATTTTTTTCTTCATGTTTGAACAGGATAGTTTTTTCCTTTAAGCTTTAAGATTCTTTTTTTAAAGACCATTGTTGTCATTCAATTGTTTCAGATGTTTCTGTTCTTTGTGTTTCCATTTGGTATTTTCTTGGCAAAAATATTGGAGTAGTTTCCCATTTCCTTCTCCAGCTCATTTCATAGATGAGGAAACTGAGGCAAAAAGGTAACACTAGTAAATGTCTGAAACCATATTTGAACTCAGGAAGATAAGTCTTACTGACTTCAGGTCTGGAACTTTTTTAAGACCCAGGTTGGAAGCATAGGAGTTACTCACAGGTCTCATTTCCCTCACTCATTAAAAAGGAAGCTTTGCCAAGGTTCATCTCCAAGTTGTCTTATCCCTCCCTAGGGAACTAGGTGGCACCCTACTCATAGGAGTACATCAAAATGATGTATGATACTATAGATATTAACTGATGTAGTCCACTGCAGCTTAGAATTCCTGAGTCCAAGAGATCTACCAACCTAGTAGCTGGTGTGTACAACCATGCCTAGTATCAGGATTTTACTTTTTTTCTAAATTTACTTTCATATTCCTTCCTCCCCCAAATTCCTATTGCAACAGAATGTTGAGAACTAAACCAAAACCCTGTTTTACCTGAAGCACCATATTAAGGTACGTAGGGCTCTAATCATTCTCTAGGCAAAGGTAAATTAATTTTCCTCAAGTTCCTAAGTTTTCTATTAATGAGTTTCTTAGCATTTCTGAATTTATGCTTCTATATTGATGTCCCACCATCAACAGGGCATATCTTCTGAATTGTTTTTAGTAATAATAACAATAATAATGGTAGTCCATTTCTATTCATATTCAGCCTCGTTCTCCTTGTGACAGTGATATGCATCTACAAGATGGCAGCCAAAGTTCAAGTATTGTCTATGATCATTAAACACAATTAACTATTATTTATCAAAAAATTTGCTGTATAGGCAAGATTGGCACAGATGTATGAATCAGATTTGGCAACTAATTAAGGTGGGAGGTGAAGAGAAGGAAAGAGTCAAAGAAGATTTTTTTTGAGAAGGTAGTACAATAAACAGAAATAGAGGAATTTTAAAAAAAGACATGTTTATAGGGGAAAATTGAATTGGTTTTGGACATGTTAAGCTAAAGATAATGATGAAATATTCAAGTAAGAATGTCTAACAAATAGATCAAGTGAGCTAATGTATGTAAAGCACTGCGAAAGCCTTAAAGGGCTATATAAATATTAGCTATTGCTATCTCTCTTAGCTGTATAAATAAAACTAGAGCCCAGAGAAGCAGTTAAGAAATCCTTGTACAAAATCTTTGCCAAAGTCCATATTTATGAGATGAAGGAAAGTAAAACTGGTGAAGGAGAAAGGGTGCTCAGAAGGATGAAGCTTGCAGCATAATGCAAACCAAAAGAGAATAGAGCATCAAGTAGGATGTGGTCAACAGTAGAAAATACTAAAGAGTTGACAGAGGATGAAAACTGGGGACATGGGGGAAAATGTGGTAAGGAAGTTATTCACAACTTTTAAAAGAACAGTTTTAGATGAATGGGCAGAATGTATTATATAAGAGATTAAGAAGTGAATTAGTGGGGAAATGGAGACAGTGAGAGTAAACCAAGTTTTTTAAAAATGGTAATAAAAGGTAGGAAGATAGAGAAATAGTGTAAGGGGTAGCTTATAAAGGGAAGAGTTTTCCTTTATCTGAAAGGAAGAACACATACACATAGGAATCTTTGTGGACCAACTGAGGAAACAACAGAGAGGGAGAAATTAATGTTGTCTAAGAGAATGGAAGATTGATAAAGCAAATTCAGAAATTAAATGAGGCCTGGAATTAAGGAGATATACTTAGAGGGGTTAGCTTTGACAAGATGGAAAGCCATCTCAACTTCTTAGATGGGAGGAAGGGGAAAGATGAAGAAAAATTTAAAAAGGAGGGAGTAAAACAGCAAGAATTCAGATTGGATAGCACCAATCTTCTATGTAAAATTACAGCAGAGATTATCATATGAATATAAGGAGAGTGGCGATATAGTGAGAATCTAAGAGAGGGAAAGGTTTGGAAGTCAGCAAGAGATGACTCAAAGAGTTAGACCATAAGGGTGAGGGCCTAGATGAGGCAGAACAAAGTCAAGTGATCTCCAAATGGTTTGAGTATTCACCTCATAAGCAAAGGTCCGTAGCTCAAATCTTGAGCTATGTCTCTGGCTCATTTGGGTTCAGGTAGACTTGTTAAAGTTTGGATTACTTATTCTGACAAAATGATATTTTTTTTCCCAATGATAGAAGGTTTCTAAGGGTATACTTCATTAACATTTCACTCTTAAATATCTTGGAAAAGAACTTGATGTTCTCTTGGGCCTTGAATACATGAAGAAAGATGATAAAGGCTAACCTGGAAACAAGTATGATGTGATATTGGGTAAACTATATATCAAAGGTCTAATCATTAATTTTTTCTTTTAGATAGAATTTTTTCTATTACATGCAAAGATAATTTTTAGCATTCTTTTTTTAAAATAAAATTTGAGCTACAAATTTTCTGCTTCCCTCCTTTCCCTCCTCTTTTAAGATGGCAAGAAATTTGATATTGGTTATTTATATATATGCCAATATATATGATATTGGTTATACGTGTTTCATGTAAACATATTCATGAAAATAGTATACTTTGATTTACCATCATATTCCATCAATTCTTTCTCTGGCTATGGGCCAGCATTTTAGTGACAGGAGAACTGAGTTCAAATTTGATCTCAGACACCAAGTATGACCCTGGACAAGTCATTTAACTTCTGTTTGCCTTAGTCTACTCACTTGTAAAACAAAGATAATAATCACAGCTATCTCCCTGAGGTGTTATGAGGATCAAATGAGATAATATTTATGTGTTGTATAAATACTAGCTATCATTATTATTCCTATTTATAACCACAGAATCAAAGATTTAAAAATTTGACATTGATAAGAGATGTGAATTAAAACTTGAGTCTTTATATTTAAGCTCAAAATTAATGGAACACAATCTTGGGCCTAGATTAATTATGCTTTAGACACCTTAACAGTTAAGAGTTATTGTCTATCTGTGCTTAAGCTTGATGGATGCAAGTTAATTTTGTTTAATGAGTATTATCAGTTTTGTCAAATATTCCATTAAAAACACATTTAAAATATATAGTATGCTAGGTCTTATGAAGGTGCTTTCTTCTCTACAACCCTGTGAGGTAGGTGATACATGTATTTTTATCCCTTTTTATAGATGAGAAAACTGAAACAGAAAGTCTGGAGAATCATAAAAATAACAGGATCATAGATACAGTGCTGGAAGGAAGCTTCATTGTCATCTGGTTTCATTATATCATTTCATTATACAGATGATGAAACTGAGGCCAAAGGAGATTAAGTGATGTGCCCCACAAATTTGTTCACAGACAGTAACAGAAGTAGGTTTTGAATATGGGTTCTCTTACTACAGAATCAATGCACTTTACACTAAATCATGATGTTCATAATTCTTTTTTTAAAAATTTATCTAAGGTAATGAGGTTAAGTAACTTACCCAAGGTCACACATTGGGTAATTATTAAATGGCTGAGACCAGATTTGAACTCAAGTCCTCCTGACTCTAGGGCCAGTGCTCTATACGCTTCATGATGCTCATAATTCAATGGACTTGACCAGGGGCCCAACAAATGGTAAATGTCACAATTCTGTTGAGACAGAAAGCTAGTTTTTTTCTGTCTTAAAAATCTCTTTCTGAAATGCCACAGGTGGGGAAAGTCAGAAAAGGAAATGGCAAACCACTCCAGTATCCTTGCTAGGAAAACTCCAAATAGGTCACGATTGTCAGATATGACTAAAATGACTGAACAATAACTTCTCCACTTCCTTTTCTGCCCCATGAACTCTGTCATATAGCTAACATTGGCTTTCTTATTGTTCCTTAAACAAGACATTTCCTCTCCAGGCTCAGAGAGTTTAAGTTCCCAGGCTTGAATATATTTCACTTCCTCTATTCTGCCTCCTGGCATCCTTCAAGTTTTAGCTAAAACCCCATCTCCTGCCAGGAATTTTTCCTGATCTTGCTTAATGTTGATATAGTCTTTTTATTATTAACTCTAAATTCATTATATATATATATACCCACCCAGACATATTATATATGCATATACATACACATACAAATATATAGGAAAGGAATCATGTATAAAATATATGTATTTATATTTACATATATGTATTGGTTGTTCTTTGTCCATCATCAAAGAAGGCCAAAAATGATATCACTACATTTGAGACAAATTACAGTGTGTCTAACTGTGGCTGATTAGACTAATATGAGCTGGGAATGCTCTGCCACAGGTCAGGCACAAATAGTCCATGTAAACAACTGGCATAGGCACTCTAGGTTTTTTTTTTCAAGGCAAATGGGTTAAGTGGCTTGCCCAAGGCCACACAGCTAGGTAATTATTAAGTGTCTGGGACTAGATTTGAACCCAGGTACTCCTGACTCCAGGGCTGGTGCTTTATCCACTGTGCCACCTAGCCGCCCCCAAGGCATAGGCACTCTAAACATATGGATGTCACATTTCCTTTGAGCTTCTTCAATTCTGCCTTCCTCAAACAGCGCATCCCCTTCCCTGATGAAGGCATGCCAGGCTGGGCAGTCCTGTGCCAGTGTCTCCCATATTGTACAATCAATTCTAAAGTTCTTCAATGAGACCTTCAGTGTCTTGGTGGTATCTTAAATAGTCTTTTTTTGGCAAGTGTACATCTGGCGTTCTAATATGTCCAGCCCATCATAGTTGTACTCTCTGTAGGAATGTTGGAATGCTAGGCAGTTTAGCTCGAGAAAGAACTTCAGTGTCTGGTATCTTCTCCTACTAGGTAATCTTCAGAATTTTCCTAAGACAATTTAAATGGAAGCAATTCAGTTTCCTGATGTGGTGCTGGTAGACTGTTCAGGTTTCACAGGCAACCAAATTTTGACATAATTTTCTTTAAGCCCTCACACTGACAGTATCAAAGATCTTGGTCAGATCTACAAATGTTGTATATAGACCTGTTCCTGGCATTTTTCCTGGAGTTGTTGGGTAGCAAAAACCATATCAATGGTTCCTCAATCCTTTCTGAAGTCACACTGGCTCTCAGGGAGGTGACCATCTTCCAGATGAAGAATCAGCCTATTGAGAAGGAATCTTCAAAGAATCCTATCAAGTAATGACTAAAGAGAAATACCCCATGATAGTCACAGGACAATCTATTCCCTTTACCTTTAAGAGATGGACAATGGAGGCATCCTTGAATTCTTGGGGGATAACTTCTTTATGCCATATAACCTGGAAAATTTCAGCCAACTTTTGGACCCCCACCTTATAGATCTCAGCTGAAATAGAAGCAGTACCAAGTGCTTTGCCACTTGAAAGGAACCTAAGGGGATTCAAAACTTCTTCAGTTGGAACTTCAGTTAGGGACTGAGTGACTTCAATTTGAGGTAAACAGTTAGTGGCTTCTCTATTGATTGATGATGATCTGTTAAGAACACTATGGAAGTATTCAGCTCATCTCTCTAGGTGCATATCCCTATCATTAATCAATGTGGATCCATCAGCACTGAGTAGTTGAGATTCACCATAGGTCTTTGGCCCATAAATTTTCTTCAGGGCATCATAAAAGAACTTTGGTTTGTTACCATATGCATAAAGCTGATTGTCATCTGCCTTCCTACTGAGCCAAGAGTCTTGCATCTGTCTAAGATTCATTTGTACCTTACTTCTGATGGAATTGAGTGTTGCTTTAGAAATGGATGAACTATCCTGATGGTAAATCCTTTGGAGTTATCACTTTTCATTTTGCAGCTTCTGTATTTCATCATCATCTTCATCAAACTAGTCTTGATGTTTGTGAGTGTTCTGACCCAGATGAGCAAATGCAGTGCTAATATATCCTATCTCTGAAAGCTGCCCACTCTTTTTCTGTTCTACTATTGCCAACTGTGTGTTGGCTCAGTTTTCCCTCCAAGTTATCAACAAATTGCTCCTGCTCAGAGAGATTCTAATCACATTAATTCTTCTAGTATTCATTTTGCCTTGGGGTTACCGCTTTGGTTGAATAGGAATATTTAGCTTAAAGAGGATGAATCTGTGATCAGTACAGCACTCTGCACCATACATTGCCTTTGTCACTCTTACTTTTCTCCTTATAATATCATAGTCTATTAGATATGAGTGTTTGCTCGGGCACATCCAGGATGTTTTATTGCTTTTAGGTAAATAGAAGACAATGTTTGTTATAAGAAGGTCATGAGATGCACAAGTCTTTAATAGTAGGTGACCATTGCTAGTGCCATTTCCAACTCCATTCCTCCTAAGGACCATGTCTGGTAATCTGAGTCTACTCTAGTATTAAAGTCACCCAGAATTATAAGCATGTCCCTTTTTGGTATATTGATGATAAGGTCTTCACAAATTTTTTCTCTGACTTCCTCAGTCACATTGGTTGGAGCATATGCACTGATGATGTGGTGTGGTGTTTTCATGCAAATGGCAACTTCGTTGTCATGAGCCTGTCATTCGCTCCTTTTGGGAGGCATTCAAGCTTGTTGACTAGATTAGTTTTTATTGCAAAATCTACCCCAGTTTCACGGTGCTCACCTTCTTTATGGCCTCTCCAGAAAAACATTTATCCAGCTCCAACTTCAGTAAGCTGGTCTTCATTTGTCAGCCTTCAGGGCTGCTATTTGGATATAATAAATTGCAACAAGAGCAGTTCATCTTTGAGGTCTTGTATTGTCTATGAGTCTACACACCTTCCATGCACCACTGATGAGTGGAATCTTCTTTGAAGAAGTTTTTGTAGATTTTTTTTTGTCTCAGCCATACTGTGGGATCTCCACCTGCCACAGTAGTCAGGCCAGGGTTGGGTAGGCAGATATTTTGGGGGGCACCTTTCCTAGCCCCTTCCTCACATCAGGAAGTGATTGTGTGATCCTTAAAAGGGCCACTTAGGCACTTAGGGGGCTGCCAAGACCCATTGCTGCCTGGGTCACCTGTGTGCAGGGTTGTGACTATAGTATGCCAATGTATGCTGTTTTGTCACTTGCCTGTCACCACAGACTTTGAGATAGGAATGGTAAAGTGGTATGGGATGATGTCTTTTGATAAGTGCATAAATTGGATTTAAGTGAAGCAGAGCAGCCTGAAGTCATCGACCTCACTTTATCTTCCAAAGTCATCATGATCCAATGGCAAGAGTCAAGACAGTGATGGTTTTAGATGCAGTGGATGATTTTGGCATCTTTGATGTCTAATCAAGCTCTAAGTGCTCCATGGCAACTGCTTGAGCTATCTTCATGTCCATTCTCAGTCACTCATTCCACTACTGGAAGACTTCACATACTTGGAGCAGACACCATCCCCTTAACTCACAGATAGGTTCAAGATCCCTCAGTTACTCTCAACCTCATTTAGACAGCTGTTGAAATGGGGTGTGGCCACTGCACATGTTAAAATTTCTTGGAGTCACAGGTGAGAGTTAGGTGGCTCAGGTAGACATCAAAGATAGAAAGCAGCTCTGAAAAGGATTCAACAGTCCTCACACCAGAGGTACTAGTCTTCCTTGAACAAACTTTACACCCCAATACGTGTGTGTATTGTGTAAAATATGTTGAGGCCTTAGATAAAGGACACAGACTTAGAGGGATTAGCCTTGACAAGTTAGAAGCCATCTCAATTTCTGAAATGAAAGGAAGGTTTTATATGTGGTTGTTTTCCTTTTGTCTCCCCCTTTGAGACTGCCTGGCCCATAGGAAGCACTTAATAAATATTTATTGACTAATACTATACCATTTAAGGAAGTATAAGGAACTGAAAATAATTAGCATGGAAAAGATTTAAGAGTGGGTTAATAGTAGCCTTTAAAAATCTTAAAAATAGGGGCGGCTAGGTGGCACAGTGGATAAAGCATCGGCTCTGGAGTCAGGAGTACCTGGGTTCAAATCCGGTCTCAGACACTTAATAATTACCTAGCTGTGTGGCCTTGGGCAAGCCACTTAGCCCCATTTGCCTTGTAAAAAAAACACTAAAAAAAAAATCTTAAAAATAAGGCTCTCCTATAAAAGAAAGTGTGTGTGTGTGTGTGTGTGTGTGTGTGTGTGTGTGTGTGTGAGAGAGAGAGAGAGAGAGAGAGAGAGAGAGATTGATTGTAAAAGAAAGTTCTGTTTAGATATAAGCTGCATGGCTGACCTATGAAGACCCTTTCAACTCAGAGACTCTTTTTCTTGTGAGTTGGCCCCTTTATTGATGATTTTAATTCATTTCAGTATTAATTCCTATTATTGTAGTTGCACTATGTAATACTAGTCACAAAAGTTTAATTTTCCAGTGCCTAAAAATCCAGACAGTGTGGGTTTTACTGTCTTTCTACAGGAGTTTTTAAAGTACCTCTAAGTCTCTACAATCCGTTTGTCCACTTTACACTTTTGAAATTAGTAGGATAACTTCAGGTTCTAAGTAAGGCCAAACAGGGGGATTCTGATATTTCCCCTCCTGGAAATCCTGAGGTCTTGAGTCACAAGGAAAATGTCTGTGAAAGTGTTAGAACACCTCAGCCAGGTTCCTTGGTTTGTAGGGGGAAGACTCTCATTTGCATGTTCTTAGAAAGCAGACTGTGTGGGTAATTCATTTACTCCCTCTAGATTCTAAAAATTACTCTCTTCTGGTTGACAAGGAAACCTGCTAAACACTACCTCCAGTTTCCAAATTTCATGAAAGGGGAAATCTTTCTAAATTTCAACAATAGTCCTAATTAGATGTGTTAAGCACATATAAATATAGCATAATGAAGTATGTAGGTGTATGTGAAATTAAATGCCCATTGATAAGAAGTGAAACATTATGAAGAGAGAGGCAAGTGCGATCCCTTAGTTGAAGTTGAAATAATTTTAGCTTAAGGCACTTTGCACTTCACTGCAAAATGAAGCTGTTGTCATGAATGAGAAAGAGAACTCCTAAAAAGATTTATTATGAGTTGTAGTTTGCAGTGATATAGTGCTTTTATATAAGCATTCTCTAGACATGATATCCTTTGGCAGATAGATGGTGCAGTGGATAGAGAATTGAACATGTAATTAGAAAAACCTGACTTCAAAAACTGCCTCAGACTTCAAAAACTGCCTCAGACATGTGTTAACTGTGTGACCCTACACATGTCACAACCTCAATTTGTCTCAATTTCTCATTTATAAAATGGGGTTATTAATACCACTTGCCTCAGAGGGATGTGAAAGATATGTCTGAAATAAGATCTGATAAACTTAAAGAATTAATATCATCATCACTAATCATTACCTATAAAGCCCTTGTGAGGCAATGCAATATTCTTATTTTAAAGATATTGGAACTGATACACAAATGACATGAAATAACTTATCCAGAATCAGGCATAATCAGTATTAGAGGGAATATAATGACCTTTAATCAGGTCTTCTGACTTGAACTCACATTGTGGGGATTAAGGGTGCTTTGATCTAGTAAATATGCTTAAATATTTTTGCCCTCCCTTTGAACCAGAGAAATCTGAACTTTCTGATTTCTGAATTTGTAAACTTTTTTCTGGCATGTCATCTGTGGTTTTCACAAAACTACCCCAATGCTTTCAATTAATTTCTTAAGCAGATACATGATACATCAAAACTTGATAGGGAAATCAGTAATGTGGAAGGGATAACTATATATGCCTTTTGGTCCAAGATCACCCAGAGAGAAAGGGAAAGAAATAGGATTTGAATACAGGTGTTATGACTCTAAGTCTCATTCTTTCTCTTATACCCCAATTTCTGCAGGTTCTCGTCTCCTTCACATCTGGCTCTAAATAAAGGAGAGACAAAATTGGTACTTGCCTCTGTTGATAGCCTGGAGAGAAACAGAAACAGTATCTGTGTGACTCTTCCCCATATTTTCCTCACTACTTGTGGTTTATTTAGGTCACATGTAAAAAATTCAACCAAATGTATCTTCCATGCTTCATTCCCTACTCTCTAGAATCTGCTCCATAGCCTCATCTACCACAATCATCTGTAAGCAGGTTCTCTTTTTCTCCATTCCTTCCTCTGCCTCTATGTAGCCTAATCTATGATCAACTCCACTCCCATTGTCCCTGGGTGTTAATTTACTCTCTTAAAATCCTTCTTAAAACCTCTGTAAATTTGGGATTAAAGAACTACTCCAAAGGCTGTCACTCTCCTAGTGTGGTCTTCTTTAGAAAGTATACTTAGAAAGTATACTGTTTTTGCTTTTTTGAAATCAATGCTTGGAACAAGGTAAGCAGTTAGATACTTCATGCATTCATTCATTTATTCATTTATTCTTCTTTGCTGTTGTTTGTCCTTCATTCTCAGGTGATGTCTTGACCTATGAACTGTATTTAATTGAGTAGATTTACACAAAGTCCTCAGTCTTATCTCTTTCTGGTCAAAGTCCAGCGGCAGGAGAAAAGTTAGAAAGACTAGTGGTGGCCATGGATGTAGTAAATGACCATGGTATCTTCCATGACTGACCAAGCTCTAAGGGCTCCACAGCACCTACTTCCATATCCTTCATAGTTGTTGGAACAAATTGTTTTCATCTATCCATTCTGTTGGGGAGGTTTTCACATGCTTGGACCACAATCACCCCAACTTACTTACAAGTTTGTGGCCTGTAGGTTACCCTCAATCTGGTCTAGCTCCATCTGCCCAAATGGTTTACTGGGATGTGGCTGCTGCACATGTTATAGTTTCTTGGAGCCAAAGGTGAGAATTAGGTGAATCAGGAAGACACCAAAGGGCTCCTATCAGAGGTGTTAGTCCTCCCTGAATACCCCTCATGCCTCATACATTCTTTTAAATTAATATTTCTATCATTATTAATATCAATATTATATTCTATAATATTTCCTCCTACATTGGTGGCAAAATCCAGACCTTTTATAGGACAAATTCTATTCTAGATCTTCTGGTCATGAATATTCTTTCAGGATACCTCATCTTTTTAGGGGAAAAACTAATTTTAAATCAATTAAGTATTTCTCTGCTATAGCAGAAGTCTTCTATCTCAATCTAGGCATATGTCCTATTAATAATTGTACTTTTCTCCAAAATCTAGTATTTTTACTAGAGTAGACAATGGAGAAGAGAGGAGTACCTCATATTCTAATTTGAAGTAGCTACGAAATAAAGATATTGATAAACAGCCATAACACTGAATCCTTCCTCCTTCACCCTTATAAGGGTAGATGATATGACATGTTTCAAAAGGTTACTTTAATTGGAGTATAAAATCACAAAAACTAGAGGAGATAAGGAATTACTATTAAGAAACACCCCAGTCAGGTTTACTCTCCAGAGTTATTCTAGGGCAGCTAGTATACAATGAGTAGAGTATTGTACATTTGGAGTCAGGCAGTATTGAGCTCAAATTGAGCTTCACAATCCAACAGTTTGGCCTTTAGGTAAGTCCCTTAACATTTCTCAGTCTCAATTTCCTCCTTGTATAATGATAATGAATAGTACCTACCTATGGGGTTGTTGTGAGCATCAAATGTTTAACCTTAATATGATAATATAAATCTAGTTTTTATTATTTTAATCTTTATTCTTATTATTACTAATAATACTAATTACTATCACTGCATTTTATTCAACTCCATCAATTTTTTTGTACAGCCTGCAATTTTAAAATTTATTTCTACCCCACCCCAACAATTTTACTTTGTGAATGTACAAAAGCAGAGTAGTAGTCCAGATTTGTCCAACAAGCTTTAGTTTTCTGATTCCTGAAGATCATCCCCTTGTTCATGTTATTCTTTATTTGTAACCAATTTAACATACACAACTCCTTCCTCCCTCACCCCCTACTCCAGTAAATATACCAAGATTGAAAATGGTCAAGAGCAATCCCCAGCAATCGGCACAGTCATACCAGGATGGACTTGGACAATACAGCACATGTAGGTAAAATACTTTTATATTTTCAACTGATTCCTCTCTACTACCCAAGTCTTCTTCAAATTGTGGAAAGTTCTCTTCACCATCAGGAAAACTTGAAGATTCTATACATTCCCCTGTTATTTCTTCTATTCCATACTTACCATGCAGAAAGAATCCGACAGAGTTATAGATTTATAAAGGATATATATGACATAAATATGTAGATAAAGAGGTATGTATATGTATATGGGTGGACATGTATTTATAAATGTATATATGTCTGTATATGTGACTCTTCATGACCCAATTTTCACATTTTCTTGGTAAAGCATGACTAATCATTTTCTTCTCCAGCTCATTTTACAGTTGAGCAAACTGAGGCAAATAAGGTTAAGTGACTTGTCCAGGGTGACACAGCCAGTAAGAGTCTGATTTGAAATGTGAAATTTGAACTCAGGAAGATAAATCTTTCTAATTTCAAGACTGATGCTGTATCCATTGCACATTCAGCTATCCAAGGAACTAGTCTATGTTCCTTCTGTACTATTTGCAGTCTGTTGATTTGTGCCTTCAGTTGAAATCTCCCCCTTCAATTATCTCTGAGCAAAAGGTTTTCCTTCTTTAATCTTCCCTTATCATGTATTCAAATTCTTAATAATTTTTAAACTCTTTCTAATTATTTTCCAGTGTTTCCCCCCCCCCCGTCAATAGTTCAAAGCAGACACATGAAGTCTTACTGCAGTTTTATGCTATCAAAGATTAAAACTGCAGGAAATGCTTTGGGCACACTTTGTATGAACACTGAACTCAATCTTAAAACCAGCTTCATTTTGCCATTTTGCAATGCATTGATTGGAGTCAAAAGCAGGTAAAGGCAAGTTCTACTTCTCTTTGGCACTTGATGAGACCTGATATCATATCAAGATTTATAAAATGCTTCACATACATTCTCATTTTATCTTCCAAATAACCCCATGAAAAAGATTTGATTGTTATTTCTATTTTATAAATGTGTTTTAGAGAGTCTAAATAATTTTCTTAAGGTCCTACAGCTAGTTAATATGTGAGATTGAATTCAAAGAAAGTGTTCTTGATTCCCCTTCCAGTATACTTATCCATCCAAATTCAGCTGCAGTTAATTTACTAGCTGTGTGTTTCTGGGCAAGTCATTTAATCTCTGTCTGCCTCAGTTTTCTCAATAATAAAAATGGGGATAATAAAAGTAACTGCTTCACAGACTGCTATAAGGATAAAATGAGGAAATATTTATATACCACTTTGCAAACTTTTATAAAAGGCTATATAAATATTTGTTCTGAATGATGATAATAATGATGAAAATGAGGATGATGGTGATGCTGATATCATGCTTCCTCTTGCAAATTCATTGGGTAACTTTAGGCATCCAATTTCACCTCTCTTGGTCCCAGTTTCCTCTTTCCAAATGATCTCCAAAGTCCTTTCTATCTCTGACATTCTGTAATTAATACAGGAACATAAAAGAAAAAGCATTCTTTCCCTTTTTTTTATTCACATTCCCCAAGAATGTGAATTTTAAATTTGAAATGATGTTCTTGATTTCCTCAGATGCCTATGCCAACCCCAGGATTCTCAAACAATAATCAGTTCTGCTGATACCCCAACTAGATGTGAGCAGCTGGACAAGCTAATCAAATCTCAGATATATAAATGTAATATGATATATTTTGAATTAGTTCCCTAATTAATGAATAATGCTAGTACATATTATACATACTGGATCAAGTAAACATAAAAATTGATAACCCTATTCCTTCTGTTGTAAACTGGCACTGCATACCTTTGAAAAATTTCCCCCATTCATTCTAAAAGCAGGTATATGAATTTACAAAAGGATAGCCAGTCATATAAAAACACCAATGATATCTTTTGTAATCTGAAAACCTGGTTGGTGATGTTGCTATCTCATTTGAATCAGCAGGCTTTAGAAGACCAGGACAGCCAGTTCTTTCCCCACTGGGTATGGGAGGCACAGAGTCCATTGTTTGGTTTGCAGCTGTAACTTTAGTTTGCATAAAGTACTACTATTCTCAGCAGCTTTGTCTCTTTTCCTTATGGGTTTGTGTGATTCTTATGCTTAGAAATAGCCTTTGCCAAGGATCTTATTAAAAAGTAGAAAAGATGCCAAGATTGCAAGATTTTCAGAGCTGGATACAGTGGCTGTTGCAGAAATTTCACATTACTCAAGACAAACAAGACTTTTGAGACCAAAAGCCTACTAATTTTCACGTTTAAAATTAAGGGCTTTTGTCCCCCCTCCTGTGAAGCTTGACATTAAGTCAGAAGATTAAAACAAAACAAAAAACTCAAACGCCCAAAACACAAAATCTGTTAAAACTGCTTTACAAAGTTCAATAGCAGAAGAAACAACAGATTAGAAACATATCCATTAAACCAAGACAACAAATCCCTCTGCAAGAAAAATATGTCAGATTATAACCTAATTTATCATTGCCTTTTTCCAGGGTGAAACTTTCCTAAATCATAGAAACAAGTAGAATAAAATTCTCCCTCTGCCCTTGAGGATTACCTTAAAGACAAAAGATTCAATGGAAATGCCAATTTGTGTTTGAAGAATCAGTATTGATAATCATCAATTTACCAAAAAGTAGTATTGTGCAAGCACTGGAGATTCAAAGACAAAAAAGAAACAATTCTTGTCCTCAAGGAGTTGTCATTCTATTGAGAAACAGATAGTAGAATAAATAAAATGTGAAAAACATCACTACATTGGGCATTGATGAGGAGGTTGTAGTAAGAGGGGAATGAGCAAAGATTTTATGAAGAAAGTGGTCCTTAAGCTGAGACTAAAAGGAACATCAAGGATTATAAGAAGTACAAGTAAGGAAGAACTGCATTCAAGACATGTGGGATAGCCAGTGCAAAGACTAGGTGACAGGAGATGGAGTATAATATGTAAGGCCGGTTTGGCTAAACCATAAAAGGAAGTAATGAATAATAAGGCTGCAAAGGTAGCTTGAAATCATGTAGGGAGGGCTTTAAATGCCAAAGAGAGGAGTTTGTTCAATAATATCAGAGGTACTAGGGAGTCATCGAAGTTTCTACAGGCCAGAAATGGCATAGATAGACCTGTGCTTTAGACAAATCTCTCTGGCAGTTGGAGGGTTGATGTATTAGAAAGGGGAGAAATTCAAGGATGGTAGATCAATTATGAGGCTATTGTGGGAGTCTATATGAGGACCTGAACTAAGAGCATGACCATTTGAGCCTAAAGAAGAGGATGAATACAAGTGATATTGTGATGACAGAAATGACTAGAACTAGCAACTGGTTGGAGAGGGAGCTAATGACTTTGTCACTCAACCGATACCGCTTTCTCCAAAGCTATTTAGTGATTTATTAATTGCTAAATCTGCTAGTTTTGTCTCAGTATTCATCTTCTTAACCTCTACTTCCCTCCCCAGATGGCTTCTTTACCTATAGACTTTGTCATCATGACTCAGTGGCTCTCTCATCTTGGAACTTCCCTCATTACCCAAGTTCTTCTAAACCTGCAACCCCCCCCATTATATTGACTCCCTCCAAATTCTTCATTTTCTTTCAGCTCTTCTGACTAATTTTGATTTCATGAACCTCATGTTCATGTACAGTGTATTATTTTCTGGCAATTGCTATCTCCCTTTCAGCTTCCATTTCTGTATTGTCTTCCCTCATGAGATTATAAGCAACTTGAGGCCAGGGATTGTCTTTCTTTTTTCTTATTCATATATACCTCAAACTAAATACAGTGTCTTACACATTAATAAATACTTATAGACTATTGGCTCCATTGATGAGTACCTTTGGGAGCATCCATTTTAAGGGTGGGCACTGCCAGACATGCTTCATTCCTTTCCCAAAGAGTGCCAACATTCCCCCCCTACCCCTACCTCTAGCTCCCTGTTTTTGCCTTGTCTTTCCTCCTTGGGGCAGGGACAGTCCTTTCTGCAGAAGCTGCTAGACAGAGTTATGCTCTCTCTTTTGTTTATACATAATAAGAAAGAATTATGGGGGAGAACACTGGGAAGTACTCATGGGATAAAAGACAAAAAAATGAATAAAATATTTAAAAAGAAAAATGCTGCATTTTTTAAGCAGCTTTTGTAAAACACTTATGAAGGTCACATCTTTCCACAAAAAAACAGGATCTGCTTCCTGCCAAACAGAAAATACTAAGCAAAGGACCCAGGGATATTTGTTTTCCTATTAAACTCAATTTAATTGTTTCCATGTGATGTTCTCCAAAGGATACGATACAAAATGACAAATGACAAAAGCAAACATCAATATTCTTGAGACACCATTGGATGATAGACTTAGAACTAGAAGGGACCTTGATGTCAGCTATTAAAAATCATTTTTTTAAAAAAATAAAGAACATTATGAAGAGGGAGGGAGCTCTGGATTAAATATAGATGAAATTTAGAATCCTTTAGAATCCTTCATCTTGGAAGTTAGATAATATAAGTACTTGAACAGTACACACACACACACACACACAAACACACACACATCACTGGTTTTTGAGTCAAGGTTATTTCTATCTAAGATTGTATTCCTGTATTTAATCATCTCTAACTTAAAAGGCTAATATTTTCTTCTGGACCCTATCTCTTTTAATTTTTTTTTAATTCTTGTCTTTTGTCACAAAGTAATCTAAGTTTTTAAAAATATCTAGTTTTTTCCTCCCATATTCAGACTCCCCCTTGCCCCATGAAAAACAATATAGAGATGCAGGTTTTGCTGTAATCATTCCACACTCCATATTCCTTTCCCAAACACCACTCTACTCTTGCTCAAAAGTTTGTGTCTCAGTTCATCCAGAAAGAAAAATGCTAGCCTATGTTTCCAGGTCTGAAAGAATCAGGTCAGGTCTCATAGCAATTAGGCAAGAAGTTTAGCAAACGATTTCCCTTCTGGTTTGTTTTTCATGGGGATATGTATGATAGTTACCTGTAGTTACTTGTACTGTTCCAGACTTTCCAGGTTATGGTCTAGTTCTCACCTTGACAGATTCTCTTCCCATTTCTCCCCTCCCCCCATTTGTCATATGCTTGAATCAAATTAGATGATACAGTATCCCTGTACATGCCCTGTATTTTCCTACCTCCACTCCTTTGCTCATGCTATTCAGTCCTTCTGAACTGTCTTCTACTTGTCCAGGAAGGCCTTGGCCTCCTTCATGATGTTTCCCTTATCAATCTTTCTTTTGCTGTTCCATAGTATGATGAATCTAAAATGTATTTATATTGCCATATAAAAAACTTTGAGTGAATACATATACATATATAAAATTTTATCATTTAATTTTATCTATAATGTCAAATGCTAGCATAACACTCTTTATAGCAGATATTCAATAGGTAAGAAAGAACAAAGGAATAAAAAGAGGGGAAAAGAAAGGAAGGAAGGAAGAAAGAAAAAGGAGGGAAGGAGGATGAAGCAAGAAAGGCAGGAAAGAAGGAAGGAATTAACAGAGGAGAGAGAGAATAAGAAAAAGGGAGGAAGAAAGAAAAGAAAAATATTATTAAATGTTTACTATGCTGCTAGAAACCATGCTAGATATATAACATATATACACATATTTAATATATGTACATACATATACAAAGATACTCTCTTATAATATATTTACATATATGTGAAAAAGTAAGATACTCTGATCAAATGGAAATTGCATTCTTATATAATGAATTAATTGTATGTCTCTGCTATAGGCAGTTAATAGTTTTTGATCATGTATCTAATGATTACAAATGAGATATAGACAATATAGATACAAAATTCACTGACAAATGGTAGCTGAGTCAAAGTCAATTTTTCATAACCAAATAGACTCATTTGGATCCACAGTTTTTTATGTTAATTGTAAGTGGGAAATTAAACATTGCCAATAGTACTTTCCTGCTTTAAAAATCAGTTTGTGCTTTGGGAGTACTTAAATATTTATTTTTGATAATAGTACTTCTATCAAAATCTTTTCCTGTTTATATTTAACGTATTTCTTTGGCTGCTTGTTTATGGATATTTTAGTTTACATGTAGGATATGTGAAGAAGCGAGTTTTCAATTTGTTTTTTTTTACTAGATTACAGTTTTTAACATTTATGTTGGATATGTAAATGTCAGAAAACATTCAAATAAGGCTTGTTTAAAACAGGGAATTAGGAAAATTGTATTCTACACTCAGCTTTGCCACTAAATAGTTATATGATTCTGGGAAAGTTACAATTCCTTTGGTTCTCACTCAGTTTCTTCTGCAAAACTGAAAGCCTTGTCCAGATCTCTCAAGTCACTTTTTTTAATTTATTTTTTATTCTCATTTTGTACAAATTTTTTTCACATTAATAAAATATTCTTGTTTACAAGTAAACAAAATACCCCTCCCCCCATGAATATAGATAGACTTGCTTGGGCGAAAAAAAGTAAAGGGGAGAGAAAAAATTAAAATTAAAAAAAATAATAGTAATAATTGTAGGTATGGCCAGGTGGCACAATGGACGAAGCACCAGCCCTGGAGCCACGAGCAACCGAGCCCACATCCAGCCCCATAGACCCAACAATCACCCAGCCGTGTGACACGCAAGCCACCCGATCCCCACTGCCCTGCAAAAACCAAAAAGAAAAAAAAAAGACCCAAAATAAAATAAAATAGTAATAATAGTAGGGGTGGCTGGGTGGCAGACAGAGCATTGGCCCTTGAGCCAGGAGCACCAGGGTCCAAATCCGGGCCCAGACACCCAAAGATCACCCTGCTATGTGACCCCAAGCAGGCCACCCAGCCCCACTTGCCCTGCACCCTCCCCCAAATAATAATAACAAAAAATGTGCTTCAGTCTTTGTTCCAACACCATCAACTCTGTCACAGGTGGATCACATTCTTTATGATAAGTCCATCACAAAAGTTATTTCCATATTTTCCCACTGTTGCCATTGCTGATCACAACTCCCTCCTTCCTTATTTCTCCACTACCATGTACTATATTTTCTCTCTCCTTTCATTCTGACTCTGCTGTAGGGTCGCTGAGTGGCACAGCAGACAGATCCCTGGTCCTGGGGCCAAGAAGCCCTGAGCCCCCATACCACCCCTTAGGCCCAGAATCCACCTGGCCCTGTGGTCCTGGGCAGATCTTCCCATCCCAGCCCCTTGCAAGAAGTAAAAAAGAAAATGTGTTATATCTGACCACTGTCCCCCCATGGTCCATCCTCTCCTCCTTTATTCACATCCCCACCCCTTCCCCCTGCTCCCCCCTCCTTCTTACTCCAGATGTCTATACCCCATTGAGTATATTTGCTGTTTCTTCTCCCAGCCATCTCTGATGAGAGCAAAGGTTCCCTCATTCCCCCTTGCCTCCCCCTTTCCATATCACTGCAATAGCTCATTGTAATAAAGAAAAATCTTATTATATGAAATATCTTGGCCAATCCCCCCTCTCCTTTTTCTTTCTCCCATTCCATTTCCCTTTCATTCTATTGACTCCATTTTTACACCATATTTTATCTTCAAATTCAGCTTTCTCCTGTGCTTCAACTATAAAAACTCCCTCTACCTGCTCTATTAACTGAGAAGGTTCATATGAATATTATCAGTATCATTTTTCTATACATGCAGTTCATCCTCATTAAGTCCCTCATATTTCCCCCCTCTCCTCCAATCTCCATGCTTCACCTGAGTCCTGTATCTGAAGATCAAACCTTCTGTTCAGCTCTGGCCATTCCAAAAGGAACCTTTGAAATTCCCCTGGTTCATTGAAAGTCCATCTTTTTCCCTGGAAGAGGATATTCAGCCTTGCTGGGTAGTTCATTCTTGGCTGCATTCTAAGCTCTTTTGCCTTCCGGTATATTGTATTCCAAGCCCTATGAGCTTCCAATGTAGTTGCTGCTAAGTCCTGTGTGATCCTGACTGCAGCTCCACGATATTTGAACTGTGTCCTTCTGGCTGCTTGTAATATTTTCTCTTTGACTTGGGAGTTCTGGAACTTGGCTATAATATTCCTGGGGGTTGGTTTTTTGGGATCTTTTTCTCGGGGGGATCTGTGGATTCTCTCCATTTCTATTTTGCCCTCTGCTTCTAGAATATCAGGGCAATTTTCCTGTAGTAATTCTTTGAAAATGATGTAAAGGCTCTTTTCCTGATCATGACTTTCAGGTATTCCAATAATTTTTAAATTATCTTTCCTAAGTCTGTTTTCCATATCAGTTGTTTTTTCAATGAGATATTTCACATTTTTCTTCTAATTTTTCATTTTTTTGGTTTTGAAGTATTGATTCCTGATTTCTGGTAAATTCATCAATCTCCCTGAATTCTATTCTTTGTCTGAAGGATTTGTTCTCCTCAGAGAGTTTTCTTATCTCTTTTTCCATCTGGCCAATTTTGCTTTTTAAAGCATTCTTCTCCTCAATAACTTTTTGAACTGTTTTATCCATTTGACCTAAGCTGGTTTTTAGCATGCTATTTTCTTCAGCATTTTTTTGGATTTCCTTGACTAAGCTGCTGACTTCATTTTCATGTTTTTCCTGCATCTCTCTCCTTTCTTTTCCCAGTTTTTCTTCCAACTCCCTCATTTGATTTTCAAAGTCTTTTTTGAGCTCTATCATAGCCTGAGCCCAATTTCTGTTTTTCTTGGAGTCTTTAGATGCAGGAAGAGCTTGTGCTTCCTCATCTTCAGACTATTTTGATCCTTCTTGGGCTAATATGCAAAATATTTCTCAATGGTGTTTCTCTTATTTATCTGCTTGCTCATTTTTCCCAGCCTGAGCTTGGTTTGGGGGTGCTCCCTGAGCTTTTGGGATACTCCCACAAGGGTCTCAGTGTGTGAGGCTCTGTCCTCCCTCCTGGTCTGTGAATGACCACAAGCGCACCCCTCTGCCACGGGGCTGAGGTGGGGGGGTCCCTGCTGTTCTATTGGGGGGGGGGCCTAGACTGAAATCAGGATCTGAATGTGTTCAGAGCCCCACAGTCCTTTTCCAGGGGCAGAGGACAGAGCTCTGCAGTCTCTCTTCACTCCCCTCCCTCAACTCAATGGGCTCATGCCTTGGAGGCTCTGCCTGCTTCAGTTTCCTGGATCAGGGCTGGGGAAAGACCAAGCTGCTTGCTGTGTGCCCTGAGGGCTGGGCTCCACGTGCTCCCTCTGGCAGAGTTCCCCAGCTGTTCCCCCACTTTGTGCCTGGTGCTCCCCGGGGTGCAGCTCAGGGGACTCCCCCGCTGCTGTGAGCCAGGGCTCCCAGCGCCCTGGGGCTGCCTCAGGGAGGCTGAAGTTCTTTCGCTCTGGGGGGCCACCCCTCCGGCGGCGCCCCTCTGACCCCGACCCGGGGAGTAGAGCTTTTCTGCTCTTTTCCAGGTTACCTTGAGTAGG
Source organism: Macrotis lagotis (assembly GCF_037893015.1). Taxonomy (NCBI): domain Eukaryota; kingdom Metazoa; phylum Chordata; class Mammalia; order Peramelemorphia; family Peramelidae; genus Macrotis; species Macrotis lagotis. The sequence goes on along the minus strand of NC_133666.1, from coordinate 563,373,238 downwards.
AGAACTGCCTCACTGGTTCCCTTTGTGGGTTCTGTCTCTCAAAAGTTTAGAGTCCTTAGTTTATGTGTTTTTGTCAGAGAGCTCCTAAGACTCAATCCCTTCATGTCGCCATCTTGGCTCCGCCCCCTCTCTCAAGTCACTTGATCAAACTCTAAAATATGATTCAAATGTGACTATCACAGATTTATGTAAAATTGATGTTTCTAAATTCTTAGAATGTTTTCCCTCTTCCTTTATTTCTGCCAAATAATATAGGAAAAATATAATTTTGAACAACTGAAGACTTTTTAATTTATGGCAAGATAATGAAAATTTAATAACTACAGGGTGACAAGTTCATACTTTATCTGAAAAGACATCAAAGAAAAAGACATATTAAAAACTTTAAAGCATTTGATTCAAAAAAGACTGATATTCTAATATAATTAATTAGTCCTTAGAAAATAATACTAATGTTCATTAGATTTTAGTTTTTTTAAGATTTGCAAAATATTTTACAAATATTATCTTACTTGAATTTTACAAAAACTGAGATTTTGCACATGAAGAAACTAAGACAGATCGAGGTTAAGTAACTTGTCCAGGATTTCACATCTGGTAAGTATCTGAGACAGGATTTGAACTCATGTCTTTTTGACTCCAAGTCCAGTAAACAGCAGTAGCAGCATGACACTTAGATGCTTTAATAAGGGAGTATTTTGCTCTAAATACTTGAATTTTTTTCATAGTGGCAAAAAGGATGCTGAAATCTTGTATTTTCTATCCTTTAGCAATGACTGCAAAGTATTACTGTTAAGATATAATGGTATGCTCCCAAATTTTTGAAAAACTTTACTGTTTCCCTTCTCATGTCTCTTTAAGTATGTCAGATAGAGGTAGAGATCACAGATATATATGTGTATGTATCTATCTATATCTATACATACATCCACATATAAGTTATTTTCAAAAAAATTTTGAATGATACAATAGGTAGTGTGGTATAGTGGATAAAGAGATCTCTTTAGAACCAGCCTGAGTCTAAATCTTGCCTCTGACATATTTCACTGTTGTATGACCCTGGGTAAGCTATTTAATTTCTCAATGTTGTAGGAAATTCCTTAAATCTATAAGTTATAGAGAATCTGTTGATCTAGTGGGTAGATGAGAGCTTCCTACTTTAGTGAAAGGATGTTCCAGGCACTATATGCTAACCACTGATAGTACTAATAAGGAAAAAACTAAGGTCCCTCCCTTAAAGAAGTTTATGATTTAATGGCAGAGGGGGGAGGAAGCTAAAAGTAATGGGGGAATAGGGAGGCCACATAGAAATACCCATAGGATGCTCCATGGAATCAAAACCAAGCAAGCCTGCTGATGGAGAACAGAGAGTTATACCTGGAAAGTTCTGAAAGCTCAAAGCTCTCTATAAGGGAAGGTTTTGAGGAGGAATTGACTTTTCCATTTTCCAGCCTTGCAGTTGGACTGAGAATCCTAAGAACTAATCCTTCACTATTTTCAAAACTGTGTAGCTCCAGTAGTGGATCTCCTCTGCATATACTTGATATATATTGCTCTCCCTATCTCTGGTTTCTTTTTATTTATTTATTCTTTTTTTGTACAAATGATGTTTTTTTATACATTACTAAAATATTCTTGTTTAAGAGTAAACATAGTACCCCTCCCCCCAAAAAACTTATCTGTTTTCTTTGATGCAGTTTCTATTTCTTTTTTTTTTTTTTTAGATTTTTTTCAAGGCAATGGGGTTAAGTGGCTTGCCAAAGGCCACATGGCTAGGTAATTATTAAGTGTCTGAGGTCAGATTTGAACCCAGGTACTCCTGACTCCAAGGCAGGTGCTCTATTCACTGTACCACCTAGCCACCCGCATTTTCTATTTCTTAATGCAGCATAACTAGAACCGTGATGTTAGATTCCAATTGTGGCAACTCCACTCTCATTGAAAGAGAAAAGCATTTGCTATAGAAAAATTATCATATATTTATTTTATTTTCCATTTGTTCATGGTTTTCCTTCCAATTTCATCCATGAATGCTCAAAGGATGATATTGCTTAATTAGGTCTTGTCAAATTTTATGTATGGGCATACCTCAGAGATATGGCAAATTTAGTTCCAGACCACCAATAAAATTATTATTGCAATAAAGTAGATCACATTAATTTTTTGATTTCTCAGTACATATAAAAATTATGTTGGGACCCTACTGTAGTCCATGCAGTATGCAATAGTATTATATCTAAAATATATATATATATATATATATATATATATACATATATATATATATATATACTTTAAATTAAAAAAATCTTTATTGCTAAAAAATGTAACCATTGACTGAATCTTTAATTAGTTATATTTTTTTTTTCTGGTGGAAGGTCTTGTCTCAATATTGGTAGCTGCTGATTGACTAGGTTGCTGAAGGTTGAGATGACTGTGGCAATTTCTTAAAATAAGACAATAAATTTTGTCATATTAATTGACACTTCCTTTCACTTAACCACCAAAAGGTCATTGTAGGGTTATTAATTGGCCTAATTTCAATATTGGTTCACAGTGTAACTTAGTGAATAAAGAAGGAATGAGTTCAAGTCTCACATCTAATATACTCTGGCTATATGGGCAGATTATTTAATCTCTTAGTGTTCTGAGAAACTCCCTAAATTTTTAAGTTATATATAGTTGAATGTTGTTTCTAAAATAAAAATCTAAATCTTATATCTATATTTGTATATATTAAATCCAAGAACATACCAACCTGCATTGATAGAAGGAATTTTCTCATCTGGAAATTTCTTATACAAATTAAATCTTGAGTCTGTTTTCTATCTAAACAGATAGAACTGTATTGAAGGAATTGATTTTGAAGGACTGATCTTACTGTGGAACTTAATCATGATGAGGAAGGAAATAAGCATTTTTGCACATTCACTATGTATCAGTAACTGTGCTAATCATTTTTTACAAATATTATCTCATTTGTTCCTCACAACAACCCTACAAGGTAGGTTCTGTAATTATCCCCATTTTACAGTTGAGGAAACTGAGGCAAAAAGAGGTTACGTGATCTGCTCAAGATTACACAGTAACATATCTGAAGTCAAATTTGAACTTAGATCTTCCTGACTCTATTCACTCTATTCACTGTATCACTACCTGCCTGTAATGCACTATCAATTATTATTGTGACAGTTGATTACACTAACTTTATATGAAGTGTAGTATAAATAAGTCTATTTTTAATGATATGAAACATCAACCTTTTTCATTAAGGAAGTTTTTAATGATATTTTTATTATCCTATTATTATTATGAAGGTTCAAAATACTAGGTTAATGACTCAAAGTCAGTAATGAAAATGTTTCTTGTAGACTGCAAATATAATGCCACCAGTTTGTGAAAGTTTTCACTGAAAAAGCAAAATATATCTGTTTGTTTTCTTATTGATCTCCTAAAAACCCCTCAGGTAACATCTTATAACTTGGAAATCACTAAGGGAGAAAAATAAATTCAGTGATCAGGATTTAGAAGATAAATCCTCATAAATGTTAAACTGCATTCTGCATACAACAGAGCTAAAATTTAATTTCATTACCTTTGATAAAATGATTCACAATCTGCTATTTTCATGTCTACTGCACTCTGTTTATTCGTTTTAGGAAGGAGGCATAAGAATAAGTCAGAACATTGCAAGACTCTAGGCATCTTTCCAACATTGCTGATTAAAGAAGTCTATTTTTGACAGGCACTATTAGGAACTATCTGATTAAAGCATATGGGCTATCTAATTAAAACAGAGTTTTGCTTACACTGAGCATAAGCTAACTTCAAACCTAATTAAGGAGGGTATTGCAGGTACTGCTAACAATCTGGGCCAAACCTTAACATTTTAAAAGAAGTTCCAATTACACAAAAGGGCCCCTATAGCTTAGTTTACAATATGAAGCTATATTCAACTTAATCTTCATTGTGGCTTATATCATCGTAGACACTACATGTTAAATCTGTTTCTACAGAATTGCTGGTTAAGGACTCTCCATTGTAATTAATAGACACTGGCAAGTATTACATCAATGGCAAGCTCCATGAAGATGGGGATTTTTTTCAGTCAGTGCTCTACACTGACTTTAGGTCAGGCAGGTATTGATATTTGTTGAATTGAACCAGGGTAGCTGCAACTGATGACTGAAAAACTCTACAGTAGCATGGAGAGGGGGCAAGGGGAACTAGAAGGATTTTTAGAAGAGAAATAATCAAATGAATGTAAGGTGGACATATTTCTTTGAGTTGTCATGAGCATCAATGGAGAGAATGCAAATTAAAGTCCAATCTGCAATGACTACCAGAGCTTCCTATAACAAAATCCCAATAATCTAAGGCAGAAATTTTGGAGTTGAGGATCTATATAATTTCCTGTTTTATTTGCCTGAAATTCAAAGAAACAGTCATCATAATTATAGAATACAGACTCAAAATAGGAATACAAGAAATTTGAAGAACACTTAAATCCCCTAGCATCCAAGAATGTTAGCACCTAACCATGTTTGCTCTTTCTAAAATCTCCATTTAATGAAGGCCTAGGTTAGCTATCTCTCTATTTCCTACTCAGATGTATTACTCTGAACTTCTCCATCATGCCCTTGAACTAATTTCTTTTTCTTTCCTTTATCTCCCCACCCCTCTTTTATCTTCCTTTCATGTTGTGTCTTCCCCCATTGAATACTGAGTTCCTTGAAGGTAGAAACTTTCTTTTTTGTATTTGTGTCTTCAGAGTTTCATTGCCTTAGTACAGAGCAGGCACTCAATAAATGTTTATTATCTGATTACCATATGAAACATGGTCAAGTATATTTTATAGAATTTTTATTTGCTTTCACTAACAATAGAGAGAAGGAGAATATTTGAGTCAAATTATCCATTGAATAATATTACTTTTTTTCTTTCTTATTTCCTATCTGATCCAATTCATTTCTATCATTAGAACCTCTAAGGGAGAAATATTATTGTACTCAATAGAGAGGGATGTTTTGGAGGGATAATGCCAAGCTTATTAGAATTATAACTGGCAATTTTTATATTTGATTCAAGTATCATAAAACATGACAGGGACAAATTGAATGAAATCTACAATAAAACTATGGAGGTCTTGTTAAGGATGTGTATGGCAAAAACAAGGAAGCTTGTCTGGGCTGCATCTGCTTTGGCTTCCTATTACCTAATTATTCTTGTTGCCTAGGTGCTCTTTGATTGTTCATTGTTCCTTGGGTCAAAGCTTTGCATGCCTTACCCTAGCTATGATTCTGAATCAATCAATCAACCAGTAAATATTTATTAAAAGTTTGGGCTTAATGACTTTTGTATTTGCATTTCCAAGACCTTAATAAAAGGTCATATGGGGCAGTTAGATGATGCAGTAGATGGAGCACAGACCTTGGAATCAGGAGGCCCTGTGTTCAATTCCAGTCTCAGACTCTTTACACTATCTAGCTGTGTGACCCTGGGCAAGTTACTTAACCCCAATTGCCTTGAAACTCCTCTACCTACCAACATGCAAATTTACTAATAGCAAGAATTGGTATTCAAAAAAAATCACTTAAAAGAAACTAGAGCGAAACTTTAGGGCAGCTAGGTGGCACAACAGGTAGAGCACTGGCCCTGGAGTCAGGAGGACCTGAGTCAAATCCTACTTCAGGCACTTAATATATATCTAGCTTTGTGACCTTGGTCAAGTCACTTAACCCCATTGCCTTGCCACCCCCCCCACTGGGACATACAAAATTTAAATTTTAGTTTTGCTTTGTTTTTTGCTAAAAAGACTCTGTCCCGAATTTCTCAGTACTCCAGAGAAAGTTTCTTCAAATGTAAATTACATTAAGAGAAAAATCATAAGGAGATTTAATACAGTGTTCCACATTAATGAGGCAAATTAGAAACAAATAAGAGCTGTAGAAATATATTTCTCCATTAAGTCAATTTGTGCTTACCAGTCATGAAGAATTGCGTCAAAACCTAGATATATATTTAAAATCATGTATCTTGTCTATTAGCACTTAAGAACTACAAAAATAAATAACAAAAACACTAATACTAGAAATTGGAAACAAACTGGAATTAATTTTTCCATAGTGAAGACTGATACAGAAAAAGCAAGCACATAATCTGGGTTAAGTTGCATAGCTTTAAATTTAGGCCTGAGGATTCTCTGTAACACTGACTAACAGAGACAGATCTTCTATAGAACAGGCTCTGCCTTGGGGAGAGAAAGCAGAGAAAGGAAACACAAATATTCCCATAGCTCATATTGCCAAATTCCAATTCTTTAGATGGAAATTACTTTATATGTAAGAAGACATTATGCTTCAAGTCTAAGAAACCTTTTGGCTAAGGTCCTAGGAATGATTCTTTTTTCCCAAATGTTGAGAAAACAATGAGTGAGGTGGGCAGACACAAAGCTCTATAATGGACACAAAAAATGTAATATACCACAGCATTCTAGGCATACCTTGGCATCTATCAAAGTTTCTGGGTTATTTTTATGTTCCTCTTTGAAATGCCTGGGAGCCATTTGCCTCTGAAGGACAGATATGTGACATAATTTCTGACAGAGGAAGGTAAATGTGAAATAGCATATAAATCAGGTTTTACCTATACATATATTCCCCAAATGGTAATGTTCTTTGGAGTTATTGATTCTCATTCTTTTGCTTCTCTGCCCCTCCTTTCTCCCCAGTGAATAATTTTTCCCCAGATGATATTTTAAGTTTCCTTTTTCTCTTAATCCTCACTAGTGTGTTACTATTACATTTTCACAGTGGATGATAAAGGAGGGGAAAAGAAATACTATAATCAGAATTTTATATATATATATATACATATCTATGCATTTGCACATAAATATGTACATATAACATATATATATATATATATAAAAGACTGTGGAAATCATATATATTTATGTATACACATACATACATATATAAAGATAAATTGTAAATAATCTCAGGGGGTAAACTAGTATAAAGCTTTTTTGGAAAAGACTTCTTATAGAAGGCAGGATTTTAGCTAGGACTTGAGAAAAGTCAGGGAAACCAGGAGACAGAGATGAGGACAACAGAAACACAATCTGTTCCTAGAGCTGTATCAAAATCTTTCCAACTTGGTTGATATTCAAAGAGGGATTATGCTACCAACATCATCTCTTTCCCTGAATAAGGCATCATAGAAACAATAATTTAAAGTTGGAAGAGTGCTTAAAGGAATAACCCTCTCATTTTAGAGATGAGATCACTGAAACCCAGAGAGATAAAGTGACTTGCTTAGGTGAGATATTTAAAAGTGTCTGGCAAATAATAGTTATATAATAAATTTTTGTTCCTTCTCTCCTCCCCCCTCCCCCAAAGTCACACAGATAATAAATAACAGAGGTGTAATTTGACCCCAGGTCATCTGATTTTAAATGGAGAATTTTTATCATTATACTATTTTACTTTATACACTAAATATGACCTTTTGTTTGGATTTCCCAGATGTTTAAAAATTTTAATTGGCTTATGGTCATTGATGGTGAGATTTTTTGGGTTAGTCGGTATTGTGGAAAACTCTGTGATAAGTTTTTTTGGGTTGAGACCATCATCTTTTCAATACTATTGACAAATAGATTTCTTGGATTCATCAGTTTTGTAGAAAAACCTTGTGAAGATTTTTTTTTTAAATATGAACATATACACAGACAAACCCACACATTTTGATGCATCAGAGTTGATTCTTTAACAAGTATATATTAGATATCCAATATGTACAAGGAATTATGCTAATTATAAGGCTATAAAGTTAGAAAGGAAGCATTTTCTTCTTTCAAGGAACTTAGCTTCTACCAGGAAAATAACATAGGAATAAAACTTAGTTAATACAAAGTGGTTTCAAGAAGGAAAATCTGGAACCAGATGAGGTTCTAAGTCTTTTTATGTCATGGACCCTTTGGAAAGTGTGCAAAAAATCATATTTTTAAACACATTAAATAAAATGGATATAACAGCAAAAGAAAAAATTATATTGATATATGCATATATAAGTATATAGAAATACATGTATATATATATATATATATTTATATATGTGATGACTATGAATGCATGTTATATAGATATATAAATATATCTATATGACAGGTTAAAACTCCCTAAACAAGATGGATCTGATTGGTAGCTTTGGTTTTAAAAACTTATTTCCTACAATTATTCCAATTATGTGTCTCCAAACTTAGTTCAATTAGTCTTCAGGTGATAGACATGGAAGCCATTATCAGACTCATTCTAAAGGCTTTCTGGAATCTGTCAGCAAGTGAGCTTCACTTTGGAGAACCCAAAGACATATTCATAGTATCACAATAAAGGAAGCATCAAAGGAAGAAATTTGTGGAGAAATAGCTAATTTATTTGGTTCGTGTTTTATTTCAATTGGTGACTCCTAGTTTTAAAAAAAAGGACAGCATCAGTTACCTCATCTAATAAATAAGTCCTTACTATTATGCTAATGAGAAGTCAAAGAGACATAGGCAATACTGCACATTTCAGTTCTGGAGAAAATGGCCTCTCTTTCACTTTCCATGCCTTTAAGTCATGCTAAAAAATATTTTTAGGCAATTATTGTTGAATTGTTTAATTATTTCCATCAGTACAACTCTTCATGACCACATTTAGGGTATTCTTGGCAAAGATATTGGAGTGATTTGTTATTTCCTTTTCTCATCCATTTACAGATGAAGAATTAAAGCAACAAGGTTATGTGACTTGCCCCGGGTCACACAGCTAATAAATGTCTGAGACCAAATGTGAACCTAGGAAGATGAGTCTTCCTGACTTGGGGCCAGGTACTCTATTCACTGTGCCACTTAGTTGCCCATAGGGTCAACCTTCCTTTATACGGAGGGGATACTTTCTCCCCAGTGAATTCTTTTCTTTTGTATGGGCTTCCAAAGGACAGATCAGAGATCTTCATGGTATCCAGAAGCTTTGAGGGATCAACTAGGTTATTTACTTCATGAAGGAGCATGGTATATAAAATAAAAGTGAAATGATTACTGAGTTTGTCATCAAAGGACCTGGGTTCAAATTCTACTCTTCTTTAGGAAAGGACCACTATGACTTTGAACAAATCACTTTACCTATTTGATATTTAAATGGGAAAGTTAGAATAGATTGCCTCTGAAATTTATTCTAGCTCTAAATCTATGATCATATGATCCCATATTTGAAATAGTCCATTTATTGCATGATATTATATTTTACCTTATAAGACATGAATTTAGAATCAAATCAGGTTAGACAAAATTACATTCAGTAGCCCTCCTTAATGCTATTATTAAGCTTATAAATATATTTGTTTCCTCCTTTTCCCACAAAGCAATATGTGTGTTCGAAGCTAAGAAAATAATTCAATTATCCTATGTTTATTTTTAAACTGAGTTTCAGAGAGGCATCATGCTACAATGGAAAGACTCCTAGATCTGAAATGAATGAACCAGTTTCAAATTTTTATTAGGCTGAAGTAAAAAAAATGCTGAATACTTAGAAAGGGAGAGAAATTGTGATCACTTAGAGCCAGTTGAGCCTTAACTACAAATTTTGGTATCTCAGACAAGGAGCCCAAATTCTCCCTCAAATTAACTTTTAAATCCATAATGTGAAAATAATTCATGAAATAATTAAGACAATTTCCAGTGATAGAGAAAGGCAATCAGTTACAAGAACTTAACAGATAAGTGTAATTAATAATGCTCCAAATCTGGTACCTTCTTATTTTAGCAAATTATTTTTTCTAACTTAAGTGGTAAACACTTAGTAACTAGATGGTTCAAGAAACTGTAGGCATTGAGCACCCTCTAGGTTCCCTTGCTCTAGTTCCAGCTTTTAAAGTCAGTGTGGTTTAATAAGAAAAGATCACCTCAGACTAATCTCATTTCCACCTGTCACACTTTAATAAGATTTACTAGCCAGCTGAAATTCTGATAATATTAAGTATACAGTATTCCTTTGATCTATAATAATAAATAAAATCATAGAATACCAGAGTTTGGAGGAACTTTAAAAATGACTTAATCTAACCACTTCATTTTACATATAAAACAGTCTCAGATTTAGGAAATCCCTTCTTCAATTTCACAGTTGGTGATAATTTGATAATTTCATGTTATATTTCTGGAAAAGATGGAAGAAAAGTTAGATAAATTTAGAATTAGTTGAATTTACCTGACCCAAAGAAATATTAAGGGATTGATAGTAATTTAGAGTCCAAGAGATCTGTTCTTTACCTTGTACCAACTCAAAACAACCCAATCCCTACTTCTCAGAGTATCTATTTTTGACTGCTGTTTCTAGCAATAAAACCACTGGTGGTGGTTTTACCCAACAGCTCGATTTTTATACTATTTCCTGAGCTCTTGGTTCCTTGCTGCCATTCCTAAAAATATTTCCTCAAGTTTTACTTTTAAAAAAAAATGATGTTTCAGCATGCAGAAAATATCGATTGGCTAGTAACAAACCTCAAAGAAGTAAAATTTCTAAGACCGACATCGGGGACTGAAGTCTCCTTTGTTACCTCTAAGTAAATCCTATCTAACTTGGTCCATCTTGGCCCCAGAGTAATGCACAGACCATGAATTTAAATGATTTCTTCTACTGCAGGCACTTCAAGTTTCCATATTCAGCATGTTAATCTTTGTGTCTGTAGTTGCCTTTAGAGTACAAGAAGAATGTCCTGTGAATGTGTAATTCAATCACAATCGGTCAGATGTTTCAAAATAACCTCTGCTTAAGGGGAAAGGAACTTATGCATTCTGGGAGGATTCTAATAAAAGACTGAAAATCTGGGGACAAAAAGAAGCTAAGGCGCTGGGTCTGGCCCCTGACCCCTATCCCTCAAGTTCAGTTCATGTCAACAGCACCCCCTCATTCAAATCCAATTCATGTGTTTGTCAAGGCACCACCTCTCTGGACTTCTACAAGAATGAAGGACAAAAAAAAAAAAAAAAAAACCCACCGTGTCAACCTCCTTAAAGATGCCTTTTTTGCCTCTCCCCCAGACAATGAAGCTGCTCTCCATGTTAACTTTGTACTTATTTTGCACATAACTTGGAGGCAGGGAGTGAAAAGAATGTTAGTGCTGGAGTCAGAAGGTCTGGGTTCAAATTCTACCTCTCTCTCTGATACTTAGTATTTATGTGACCATAGACAAGTCTTTTAACTTCCCTGGATTAAAGTATGAAGGTATGTCTGAGATCTCTTTGAGTTCTAACTCTTTTGGTCCTATATTTACTTATCTATGAACATGTTATGTTTCTTCTCTCCCTTTTCAAATAGAGTGTAAGGTCTATATGTGCCAGCAGGTGGCTATCTCACTTTTAGATTTGCATTCCTAGCATTCAAGAACCATCACAGATAATTGCTTGTTTGTTTTTTGTTTGTTTTAGTTTTTGGGGGTTTTTTTTGGGGGGGGGTTGTGAGGCAATGGGGTTAAGTGACTTGCCCAAGGTCACACAGCTAGGTAATTATTAAATGTCTGAGAACACATTTGAACTCAGATCCTCCTGACTCCAGGGCTGGTGCTCTATCCACTGTGGCACCTATAGCTGCACCCAAAAAATGTTTGTTGATTGATATGGCAACTTTATGAGAACCAAATACTGTGAAGCTGTGTGAAATGTCTTAAAAATCTTTGATCATTTAGAAATCATACTACATCTTTGAAAGTTTAAGTTTCCTTCTAATTCTAAGTTTAGGATATTTTAAGGATCTTTCCTAAGGGACCAATTGATCCAACTCTTTCATGTTACAAACCAGGAAACTGAGGTCAAGGGAAGTTAAGTGCCTTGCCCAGAGCCACATGGGTAGTTTGTTTTTTGTTTCAGGACCGTCTGACTCTTTGTGACCCCATGGTAAAGACAGAGGAGTGGATTTGCCATTTCCTTCTTCAGTTCATTTTACAGATGAAGAAACTGAGGCAAACAGGGCTGTGATATGCCCAGGGTCATACAGCTAGTAAATGTCTGAAGCTAGATTTGAACTCAGGTCTTCCTGAATCCAGGTCTGGTGCCCTAACCACTTAGCTAGCCCAAATATGAGATTTGCAACCAGTCCTCTGACACCAGAGTCGGTGTTCTTTCCAAGGTACAAAATTGCCTCCCACATAGACTTCTATAATCCTGGAACATCAAAATATTAACAAAATAAGAGAAAGCTGACACTTATTAAATATCAAGAGCTCTCATAAAGTCTCTCCCCCCCAACTTCTCCTCCCCCTCTTTGTTGGTAGGATTTGGTTCTTAGTACATTTAAACAATCTAGTCAGCAGGATACTAACTTCCACTTAGTGAACAGAACCCAGCTAGCACTTGGAATTAGGAGATAATTGGAATTCTTGGACCTTGTCTTTACTCACAGCAAAAGGATGAAAACTAAATATTCAGCATTAGTTTTCTGAGATCACTAGGCAACAACAATTCTACTCTATTATTTAAATATAATCATTTAAGTTAGAAAATCACTGCTATAAAAAGGAATAAGAGGGTTGTATATAAAAAAACCAAATGATTAATTTCTCTCCAGAAAATATTTACCTGTTTTCTTTCAAGGTATTAATGAAGATCATGACATCAGAGAGGTGATGTCATGACAAACACTGGATTTGAGTGAGGGGGGCTGGTGCTAAGCTACCAGTCTCACTTCCTCCTCCAGAGCCAACTGGGTCCAGTGGCCAGATATGAATCAGGACAATGGAAATGGCCCTGGGTGTAAGACAATAAGGGTTAAGTGACCTGTCCAAGGTCAAACAGCTGGTAAACACCAAGTATCTGAGACTGCATTTGAATTCCTGTCCTCCAGACAATGTCAGTGCTCTGTCCACTGAATCACCTAGCTGCTCAAATCCTCATATATTTTAGAGATAAAGAGAATCTTAAAGGTCATCTAATACAATTCCTCATTTTATGACTGAGAAAACTAAGGCCAAGTAGTTTGCCCAGGGTCACACAGCTAGAAAGCATCAAGTACCTGAGGTCAAATTGGAACTCAGGTCTTCCTGACTCTAAGGCCAGTGCTCTAGGCACTGTACCACCTCATAAATGAGGTAACTGAGGCTAAGAGGTTAACTGATTTGGCTGTAGTCATCTATTTAGTAATTATCAAATGTGGGAGTCACACTCAGATCTCCTGGGTCTATATCATCTTTCCTTCTTTTTCTTAAAAAAAATTTGCTATGTATATATGAAATATGTAAGAAGTCATCTAGGTGAGAAGTGATGAGGGGCTAAACTAAGAGAAAGGAGTTAGCTGTGAGAGAAAAAAAGCTTCAATTTTTTAAAATTAAGTTTAATTAGTTTAAAAATCAAAAACATAAATAGCCTCTGCTTTCAAAGTCCTTCTGAACCAGGTCCAAATCTACCTGTGGAGCATTAAGACTCATTATTCCCTTTCCCACATTGTATGGTCTAGCCAAATAAGTCTTCATAATGTTCCTCATACATAATACTCCATTCCAGTCCTCCATACTATAGGAATCATCCAAAACTCAAAGGATTCCTTCAAGGTAGCTAAGCACCATTTTTTTTTACATAAAATGCTTTTTACCAACTGCTGAAATTCTCCTTCTATGAATTTATTTATCAAAACTTCTTTGTGGGGGTAGCTAGGTATTACTATGGATAGAGTATTGACCTTGAAATCAGGAGGACCTGAATTCAAATCTGACTCCAGATACTTACTAGCTCTGTGACCCTGGGCAAGTCAATTAACCCCAATTCCTTCCAAAACCCCCAAATAAATAAAAACTTCTTTGAATTTATTTTGTACATACTTATAGATTCCCATATTGTCTCCTCTGATAGAATGTAAGTGCCTTTAAGGTATTTATATAATGTTTCATTATGGTTTTTTGCATTCCCAGCAAACAGTGTCTGGCACATAGTAGAGATTTAACAAATGCTTGTTTGATTGATCCAAAATTTTGGAAAGTACCATCTGCCTACAGTAAGCTTTCATTTATTTGAATTAATTAAATTAATGACATGAATTTATGAAGAAAAAAAGATGTTTTATGCTCTGCCTTAGACAAAGTTATTATTATTCAATTTTTTCAGTTTTTTCTTGTTTGTTTTTGTGAAGTACTGAATTAGATCCCTAGAGGTGCAAGAACCATAATCATTGTCTAGACCAAAATCTTAGAAGTTGTCTGAGAACAGAAGATAAGTCAAATCAAATTCCTTTATTTCCAGGAATTTTGCAAGTGAATTAAGGACTCATCAAGGCATATGACAATGTTGGGAGCTAAAAAGAGCTTTAGAAATTTCAAATAATTTTTAAAATACTGATTTATTCTTGAGATTTATGACCAAGAGCAAAATGGGCATTCATTATTTCTGTTAACTGTTTTTCTCATGTATGTTTTCTTAATCTATTTGAATTGCCTATCCTGTTGATTTATTTAGAAGAAATGGTGTGTTGGGAATTTATGTTTAAAGGATAATGCAATGCTTAGTCACATAAACTAGATTGCCTCTAAGGTCCCTTCTATCTTGAAGTTTTTGATACTCAGATCTAGAGTTTAGGAATCAGAAACTCATTTGTGAAAACTTATTTGCCCTTAACAAACCATAAAAGCTAATGTTTATGAAACAGTACACTTCTGTAAATTCCCTTATTAGTAAGACAGTATTAAAGGAGTAGTAAATATTATAACATGAAGGAACCTTAAAAGCAATGTGCAGTGGAAAGAACACTGACTTTGAGGTTAAAGGACCAGGATTCATATCTTGCCTTTCTTACTTGCTACCAGGCAGTTTTGGGCAAAAGACTCCATCCCCTTGAAGCTCAGTTTCCTTATCTGTGAATGAAAGGAGTTGGACTAGACAACCTATAAGATCTCTTCTATCTCTAGATCTATGATTCTATAACTGTAGATTGAAAAATCAGTCCAGAGATTTTAAGTGGCTTGCTGAAAGTCATTCAGATAGTTAACAGCTAAATTAGCTACCTATTTATGACTTTTAGGGCAGCCAGATGGCACAATGGATAGAATGCCTGGGCTGAAGTCAGAAAAATTCATCTTTTTGAGTTCAACTCTGGCTTCAGACCACAGCCAATTACTTAACTCTGTTTGTTTTAGTTTTATCATCTTAAAATGAGCTGGAGAAGGAAATGGCAAATCATTCAGTATCTACTCCAAGAAAATCCCAGATAAGTCACAATGAGGCAGCCACAACTGCATAACATATAACACTTGAAGGTTTGCAAAGTACTTGACAAATATCTCATTTGATTTTTATGAAAACTCTGGGAGGGAGAAGCTACATGTAAGGAAACTGAGACAGATTAAGGTTAAGTGACTTGCACAGGATCACAAAGTTAATAAATATCTAAAAATGGATTTGAACTCAAATTTTCTTGAATTTTACAATTTTTCCCCATTCTTGCTTCCCTCTCTCCCTCCCACCCACCACAGAAGTCAATTTTCCAGTCTATACATTGTTTCCATGGTATACATTGATCCAAATTGAATGTGATGATAGAGAAATCATACCCTTAAGGAAGAAAAATAAAGTATAAGAGATAGCAAAATTACATAATAAGATAATTTTTTTCCTAAATTGAAAGTAATAGTCTTTGGTCTTTTTTCAAACTCCACAATTCTTTTTCTGAATACAGATGGTATTCTCTCTTTCAGATAGCCCAAAACTGTCCATGATTGTTGCACTGATGGAATGAGCAAGTCCATCAAGGTTGATCATTGCCCCCATGTTGCTGTTAGGGTGTACAGTGTTTTTCTGGTTCTTCTCATTTCACTCGGCATCAGTTCATGCAAATACCTCCAGGCTTCCCTGAATTTCCATCCCTCCTGGTTTCTAATATTACAATAGTTGAACTCAAATATTCTTAACTCCAGATTCAATCCTCTATCCATGTTAACCCATATAAAATAGCAAATAATTTAGAGTCAATATAAATGGTTGATGTGATTTTCCTGCAGTCATGACAAGGAAAAGCTATCTGGAGAGTTCTAGGATGGCATATTTAGAAAGATGATATAGTCATATCAATAAGGAATATGCTGCAAGACACTGGGACTCAGCAGTAATTATAGATGATGATTAAACTTATGACCAAGCCATCCTAGGGAATAGATATAAAATCTAGGAATGGGAAGACAAAATGAACTGGCAGAAAGATGAGGCTATATAATGGATTTATAATGGATGAGTGGCCCATGATCCCCTAATTCCACTGGTTTATGTTTGGTCTTTTTTGGTCAGCAGTGAAGATGAGAAAGGCGGCAGGAATACCCTCAACTGATGTTCACATACAGATAAGCAAAGTGATGGTCGTTCTGTAGAAATGATGATCTCTATTAATAACTATCTCAATGACTTACCTAAAATGAGAAAGCTAGTTCCTAAAAGAATCTAGACCCAAATACAGGTTATTTCACTTCCATTCCAGTATTTCTTTTTTTATATAGTATAAAGACTTTCACATGCCTCTCATTGAACACATACACAGGTTTTTTGAGCTGCATCTTACTGACATTTTTGCTATTTCGTGATGTCTCATGGTTGTCACATAAAAGAACAACTAATTAACACAAATTCTGCTTTGATAATTTGGATTCTTAGTACTTTTACTGTAATCAAAAAGTACATAATGTTTTCTATTTCCAGTATCATGTTTTTTAAAAAAAGGAAAAAATGACATTAATATGCTGTGATATAATTGAGTGTTGACTTGAAATTAGGAAGATCTGAGTTTGAATCCTACTTCAGATTCTTATTAGGTGTATGACTCTAGGCATGTCACTTAACCTCTGGCTTTCTCACATTCCTCATCTATATACTAATAATGAACCAAAATCTCAGGGTTAGTGTAAAGAGCAAGTGAGAGCACATCTAAAGCACTTTATTTAAAGTACTACATTTAAAACTACATGTTAGCCAGCAATTATTAGCTATTACTATCCCCCCCACCCTTATAAGTAGCCTTTTATAACAAATTTCCTTCTGCCCTTCTCCCCCAAACCAAAAGAATTAAGTTCTTTTAGGGTCAGAATCATGTCTTATATGGGAGCTCTCTGTACCAATGTCCAGTTTATAATAGGCATTCAACAAATAGTGGGGGGATTAAATTTTACAAATAGTCAAATTGTATATTGTTGACCTTAAATAACAAATATGAATCTCCTCATTGTAGGAATAGTCACTGGGTGATGCAGACATCCTAGAGGGGGAAGATTCACATGCTTTGCAGAAGACTTAACATAACTGATAAGGCATAAAGATCCTGAGATGGGAGGAGTCATTCCTCCCTCCAAGTCCTCTGTCATCCTTCCTAGGAATGTCTGATAGCCTGCATCATCCTGAGTTGAGGGCCACTCCCTTGAGGAACAAGCTAGAAGAAGCCAGATCCCACCTTCCAATAGTGGAAATGTCTAAGAATCCCCCTCCAAAACTCTCTTTTGGAGTTCAGTTATTTTAGCCTGGTCCCCTTGCATGCTTGCATGTAATCAGCAAGCTTAGAGAAATTTTAATATATATATATATATATATATACATATATGTATATATATATGTTAATCTAATTCTGTTTTTTTTCTTTCTTGAGATCAAATTCTGGAGATTAACATTTGTCCTTCTTAGGACAAACTCTGGAGGTTAATACGTTTAAATTAATTATTTTTTAAGGCCAAACACAGAAGGTCATTAATATGAAGGTATAGGGCAAGGAGACAAAAAGGGGGACAATCATGTGTACTGAATCATAGAATTTCAAAGTTGCCATGTAACTCAATGGCCATCCAAAAGAATCCCTTCTCTAATACATAATAATTGGTCATCCAGCTTTTTTTTGAAGTTGCCTAGTAAGGGGCCTGGGGAGGGAATTACTTCCCACTAGGGACACTATTTTTGGATAACTCTATCTAGAAAGTTAATTTGACACTTTGTAGCTTCAATAAATTGCTCCCAGCTCTACCTTTCTATGGCCAAAAAAGAAATTCTAAACCTTCTTCCACAGGAAAGAATGTCAAATGCATGACAACAATGATCATATCTTGCCTTCCTAGTGATACAATCCTCGATTTCTTCAAATACATTAATCCCTAAGAGTACTAGCCATCCATGTTAAACGCTCATCATCTTGTGTGTGTGTTTGTATTTATTGAGAGATGTACTTGATATATAATGTGATAAGATCAATCAATCTCACCATCTACCTCAAAATACTTTAAGAAGGCAGGTAAAGAGTACATTTTAGAAAATTTTCCTTTCCAAAAAGATCACATGTTTTCATACCATCCTCTCAGCTATCTAGAAAATTCACCTATACTGAAGCAATCCCATATTGGAGAATGTTGGAATAGAACACTATTAAACATTCTACCAACTTTTAGAATTAAAAGTTTGCAAAGTCTTTAATGGGATCAAGAAGGGAACTGTATAATTGGTTGACCAAATTAACTATGCCTCTGGGGCAAAATATGAAGTTTCAGTCAAATGATGGATCATCTCTAGGTGCTCCACAACACATGTTTAGCTTCATGGTCCTTGGAATGAAATGCCCATTCCACCAGCGGAAGACTTCACATGCTCCCACCAACTCACCAATAAGTTTGAGACTCCCTTGGTTACACTCAATCTGGTTGTCTGTCTGTCAAAACTGTTTACCATAGTATGACCACTGTACCACTTCGGCTTCTTGGAGCCACAGGTAGACATTAAAGATGGAAAGCAGCCCTGAAAGGGCTCAACAGCCCTAACACCAGAGGTACTAAATCTTCCTTGAATACACCCTACCCCCCCCCCCCCCCCCAGTCCAGATAGAGACAAAGGAAAGATAGAATCTTTTTTGGAATTTGTATAGCTTAGAACATAGGAAGACACTACATTTTTTTTTGTACATATATATATATATATATATATATATATATATATATATATATATATATACACACACATATCTGTATGCATATAAATATGCATATACAAACACATATACACATCTGTATGCGTATACACACACACACACACACACACACACACACACACAAATCTAAATATGTAAACCAAAGAAGAAAGACTTGCCCAATTTCACCATAGAATCCACTCATAAGGTAATGAAATAGTATAGGTTGCATTGCCAGCAGGTAAACTGTGGTGACGAAAAAGTTAAGTAACTTCCTTAAAGTTAATGAGAAACAGAGACAAACTGAGCACAGAACTGATAACTCCCAAATCTGCAAAAGGAAGCTAGTTATTTCCTTATGAACCTGAGGCTATTATGTACTCAAAAAAATTTTGCAGAATCAAACTTTTACTCAAAAGATAACAAACCATTTTGAAACTGTCATTCTTTTCTTTATACTCAAAAAAGGATTCACAGGAAATGATTATGTAAAAATTTGGGGACAATTTTTAATATTGTTTATAATTTCACCAGGGCAGCTAGATGACTCAGTGGATAGAGTGCCAAGTCTAGAGTAAGGAAGACTCATCTTTCTGAGTTCAAATTTGACCTCAGATACTTAATCCTGTTTCCCTCAGTTTCCTCATGTGTGTAGCTAGAGAAGGAAATAGCAAATCCCTTCAATATTGCCAAGAAAACCCCAATTGGAGTCACAAGAAGTTGGACATGACTGAAATTGTGTGTGTGTGTGTATATATATATATATATATATATATATATATATATATACACATGCATATATATATATCACATGAACATTATATTTTAAATGTTTTTCTCATATTTTTATGCATATCACTATGAAACCAAAATCAGTCAAATTCTACAAATATTCAATAAGTGGTATACTGTAAGGACATACTGGAGGGAGATATAAAGATGAAAAATGCCCAGTCTCTTATCCTAGTTTATGGAAAATAAAACATGTACACAAAGAGAAGTAATCAAAGGTTCTCACAGGATCAAAAATCTAGTCCTCTGTTCTGGAATGATCTGAGAAAGATGATATCACTTGCAGATATGAGAAAGAAACAGAAAAAGGTTGCATGTAAGAGGTGGCACCTAAGCTGGGTCTTGAAGAAAGAAGTGAATTGTGAAAGAAATGAGGAAGAAATGTTAATAGACTGAAAAAATAAGAAGGAAAGATGAAATACTACCTACCAATATACTGAAGCATGTACTACATTCAAAGTGTTGTCCTATGTGAAGTGGAAGAGAGAAAAAAGAAAGGAGAAGACTGAGCTCTTGCTCTTCAGAGGAATCTACTGAGCATAACAGCCTCAAATATGAAAGATAAGTGGTGTAGGAAGATAATTGATATTAGAAGACAGTACATAATAAGCTAAAGGTATAGTCCAACTTGTTAGCAGTGGGTAGATATATTATTCACAGGGTTATTGTTTGTCCTTCATTCTCAAAGAAGATCATGACATCAGGGAGGTAATGCCATGACATGCAAATGAATTAGATTTAAATGAGGGGGATGCTGTATAAAGACCCCAGACTCACTCTCTCCTCCAGAGTCATCTGGGTCCAGAGGCCAGCTAAGGATCAAGAAGACTGGAGATGGTCCTAGATGCAATGACTTTTTAAAGCTAGATGTTTTCCAAGTCCCCCCAGTTCCCGGAGTGCTCTAACTTCTCTCTTCTATCACTTAGAATCCCTGATTCTCCTTAAAATTTAACTCAAATACTGCTTTCTATATGGAGAATTTCTTGATGCCCCCAACCACCCTCCATTGTCAACTAGTTCACATATAAACTAGATTCAGGGAGAGCTTCACATAACTGGGATCTTGCTCTGACCCCTAGAAACCTTTGAAAGTATACATGAATTTCATAACTTTGGGATTCTCAAACTTAATAAAGTTTCATTAAGCTTACATCATCCTTCCTGTGCAATATATTATTAAGTCACCCTAAAACCTGTATATGAGAACAATTCCTAAATACAAACGTAAGCTAAACAAGTAAAAAAGAGAAATAGCACAATTTTCATAAGTGAAATAAATGCCTCATTTATATAATCACTTAGATACATAAATATTCATATTATTATGCTATACCAATGGATTATAAAGGACAACAAAAAAGGGCTATAGTACCCAAAGATAAAATGAGATATGTATAAAACATTCTGCAAACCTGAAAGTGGCTTATAAATGCTCGCTAACATTATTATTATTATTATCTGTACCATGAAGGGAATCACTAAATAATCTCTAAGGAAGCCCCTTTAAGCTCCTACATTCTCTGAATCAAATTAAACCTTTATTTTTAGTACTTCTTTATAAAGCCTTAATAAAGACGTAAGAAGGTCCATGTTTATTTTTTAGATCCTGTGGCTTGAATAGATTTAGGAAAGGATGGCTTTGAGGATCTTTACAGAAAGCCAATACATTAGTAAGCTTTATTTCTTTGTCACAGGTGGCTCAGAAATCTTGAAGGTTAAAGCTGAGAGGGTATAGATGTGCTTAATTTCCCAGAAGAAAACCAGTCTGAAACATAGGGAGCAACTTCCATCAACATTAACTAAATATAGCACAGGAAAGCAGAGGCAATTAGAGGTTTGTGAGGGAATGAACATCTCTTCAATTTTATAAAACTGGTGCCTCCATCTTGTAGCCTCAAATAGCTGTCAGGTTTATTTCCATTTAGTGTTATGTATATTTTCCTCCTGATAGATTTAATTTGATTCAGAGAACCTAGGAGTTGAAAGGGCACTCCTTAGAGATTATTTAGTGATTCCCTTCATGGTACAGATAATAAAAGTTAGCTAGTACTTATAAAATATATTAAGGTTTGCAAAGGATTTTACATACACTATCTCATTTTATCTTCTCAAAAACCCTGGAGGGTTCATGCTAATGAGAATCACAATGGAATTTATTCAAGGTCAATCAATTCATCAATAAACAGTTATTAAGGATCTACTCTTCCAGGCATAGTGATATGCACAGATGATAAAAAAAGTAGCAAAAGACAGTTCCTGTCCTCAAAGAGCTCACAAGTTAAAGATCATAGAGTTAGCAAGTTGAAATGCAGGAACAGAACTGGGGAATCTGGCCCTGCAGAGGACTATTAGAAATAGAATGGTCTTGTGCCTGCTCTAATTGGTGAGGTTTTCAAGGTTAAAGATCATACTCTTTCTTATACTTCTTTGTATCTAATTCCAACACACACACACACACACACAGCCCTCACCCCTTCTCCCCTTATATACAGCAGACATTTAATAACGAATTATTGACTACTTCTTCTAGACTTCTCCACACTTTGCATAGTACTTATTCCCTTAAATGTTTAATAGTATTTTGAGTATAAGTCCCTGGAGCCAACTATATCCTTTACCAATAGAGAAACTGAATTAACTAGAAATTACATGGAGAAGGGAAGAGAAGCTCTCTTCTACATGGCTTGGAATAGTCCCCAAACTAGACCAGGAATATCAAAATATCTTGTTTTCTAATAACAGAAACTGAGGAAAGGTTAGTGTTACAGAATATCCTC
Source organism: Macrotis lagotis (assembly GCF_037893015.1). Classification (NCBI taxonomy): domain Eukaryota; kingdom Metazoa; phylum Chordata; class Mammalia; order Peramelemorphia; family Peramelidae; genus Macrotis; species Macrotis lagotis. The sequence continues at coordinate 563,350,728 of NC_133666.1, read as the reverse complement.
AAATTCAATTCAAATCAATCAAACCAGAATTTATTGAAGTTACTTTGGGCTAGGGAACCATGCCAGGTGTGGAGATCCTAAGACACAATTAAACCACTCTCTAACCTCAAGGGACCTATGTTCCATTTGTTTCCACAGAAGGGGGGGATAGGCTTAGGTAGCCTAGCTCAGGTAGATTTACTCTACTGTAATCATACCCTACCAACCTGAGACAATATGATAAACACAAAATGGAATGAAGATCTGAAAAGTGCCCCAAAAGGATTTTCTAGAGGTCTTGGGCCTAGCCTCAGTATGGATAATTCCAGAGTTGGTTGAGTATGTTTCAGACAGATCCTTCTCACGCCAGAGAGCTTCTAAGCAACTCAAGGTTTAAGGAAGAGAAAGAAAAGGATTATCAATGTGAAGAATTCCTATTGTGAAAAGGATCTTCACCAATGCAGATCAAGAAAGTATCCATAATTTTTAGCCTCAAAGAGTTTACTGGAGTACTAAGAGGTTATAGAAGGTCACACATCCTATATGTTTTAGAGGCAGGACATAAAACTCCAAGTTTTCCTAATGACAAAACTGACACTCCATCCTATACACTATACTGTCCCCTGTGATAATAATACCCTTCAAATTTATAGGCCTTGGGAAATTCACTTCCCATCTCTGGTCCTCAATTTTTATTGAACTAAAAGATTTTTAAGATCCCATTTAGTTTATCATTTATATAATTTTGTGATTATTCTTTCACCTTAGCATAGTGCATTGCCCATAACTTCATTTTTTTGAGTTTATACTGTATAGATCAGTTGAAAATATGCTTTAAAATGACTCATTTTCTGGGTTAATAGAAGACAGGAAGGAAACAACAGCACAAAAAGAAATGAAAAAATAGCATAGATTATGCATATTAATTCCAACCCAGAACAAAAGCATTTAGTTGAACCAGTTGTGTGACTAGAATATATTGCTAGGTATTTATTTTATTTTTATGTTCTGGCTAGTAATCGCCTCTGTCAAATCTATGAAAGAAAATCCTGTGTGAGAACCCTTAGTTCATAAAAGGGAGAGCCTGGAAAATTCTGAAATAAATGTGTTGCCTTTCTTTTGTAGTATGCAGCAGACTCAGTTTTAAAAGATGAGAAATTCTACATTTGGATCCTAATGTCTAGCAGATAAACAAGGTCAGCCAAAGTGGGAATGACTTTCTTTTTATATGCTTGACCCTCTTAGGGCAAAAGATCTTTTATCTCAGCTAGAAAACCAGCTGATAAGATTGAGGCTTAGTTTTATTGAAAACCACCTGGTCTAAAAGTAAATGAGTTGAGCAATATATTTGGTTGAGCTGGGTGGTCAACTAGCAAGGCTAAGCCTCTTCCAGAAACGAGTGATACAGATCTTCTTTCCCATCATAGTAATTACTCTGCTACTTTGGCTAGAGTTGTATTAACAATGTGGCATTTTAATCAGCATGATAGCTCAATTATCACTAGAGAAGCACTAGATCCAAGAAGAAATTTTAACAGCCCTTTAACAGTCACTCTCAAACTCTTGAAAAGGAAAGTCAATTGTGCTTTTAAAACTACTATGAAATTTTCAATAAGCAATAAAAGATGGAATCCAAATGAACTGCACATGCAGTTCTCATTAGTTTTACTGGTTGCCCTGACTCCCAGACTATATAGACCATGCCTTTGAAATTCTAACCATTTTCCCTCTAGAAGTGTCTTTCTTGAGTCACCCTGTCCAAATAGGTGAATAAAATTTCTGGACCACAGTTTCATGAAAGTCCTAGCCATGCTCCTATTCCTAGGTTATCCTTATAATTTTCTGGAGCTTTGGGCCTCTTTCCTGCTTACCACATCATTATACATCTCGCCCATTAGAAAGAACTTAAGCTCCTTCGAAGCAGGGATAGTCTGATTTTTTTCTTTTGTATCCCCAATGTTTAGCACAATTCTGGTCACAGATTGTGTTTTTTTTCATTCATTCATTCATTCATTCATCATCATTCATTCTCACTAATTCATAATTTCAGACTTCATTTGAGTCACATGGATGGTATGGTAACCATACTATATTGAGGAGAATTTGTGAATGTGGAAGATACAAGAATTGGTGGTTGAAGATGACAGTTTGGAGCCAGAGGAGAGAGATCAGGACTGAAGACCTAGATTTTGGAGTCTGTCACTAGCTTATGGCTGAAGTTTGAAGTCATGTAAGTAAATGAAATTGCTAAAGGAAAGCATATTTAGAGAGAAGCAATATCATCCACTATCTTCTCCTATCTAGTCAGAAAGGAAGAAGTTTTTCTTATTTAACTAGTGGAAAGAGTTGGACTATCTGATTTCCAGGAAAGGGTATCTAAAGGTAACAAAAAGTAGGTTTGATTTAGTTTTTCTTTTCTAAAACTTTATTGGGGAAAAGAGGACTATCACAAAAAGTGATACTTACCACTGAGTGGCTTCTCAATTAGCATAGTACCTCTCCTAGAATCTACAACTTTATAGATCATCTAGTTTCAATACTTCATCTTTCAAATGAGGAAAATGAGGCTCAGAAGGGTGCTGAGTTGTCCAAGGTCACATAGCTGGTGAGTAAGGATATGAGTCTGAATTTAAAACCAGATCTTCTAACTTTAAAATTCTGTGTCATTACCAATCAACCACGCTTCATGGAATGTCCCCCAGATTCTGAAGTAAGATTTCAATGTGTCCTTAGACACTTCTTTTTTATTTGAAGATCATAAAATTAGTTTAAAAGGTTATTTTTCCCTAGAGGAATTTGCAGACTGTCTTTTTATCAGTTTTTACCAAACTTGGCATTGTATTTAGATAAAATGACTATTCAAGGTTCTTTTCATTCTTTATACAGCATATGATGGAAACTAAAAAGCTAGGTGAAATAAGCATATTACTGACCCAGGAACCTAAAAAATGCTTCTTTTTTTTTGATGATGATGATGAAATAAAAGGTCAATGATTAGTACTGTTATTAGAATAGACATGGAATAAAATTGGCTCTTCTCAATATGAAACAGCTGCTTGAGATGTCTGCAAAATTGTTTTAAATCATTGTTTCATAAGATTTTTTTTCAGTCTCCCAAAGAAAAAAGTATCTATCAATATTCTGCACAGAAGATTGGAGCCATTTTGAAATATTTATTTTCTATAACTTAGATCTTTAAATCATAGATTTAAAGCTGAAAGGAATCAGCTAGGTCTCTGGAAGGGAATGAATGACCATTTGGTCTATTGTGCTCAAATGACTAGTTAGAAAATGGATGTTCAAAAAGATTGTGACTACCATTGAGGAGGCCAGCATGATAATTCATTCCAGAGAAAAAAGAAAAAACTCAACTCTCATTTTGCTCTTATGTCTTTGTCAGAGAGACAGACAGACCTTTGGATTGGGAAGGACAAAATGAAAATGGGTAATACGGGGCTGATGCTCAGGAGATATAAAAACACAGTAAGAGTGCAACTAGTTATCTTGAATGAGTTCTTATGATAAGGGCTAAAGTAACTACATCATAGAGTACTAAAAACATATGATGAATGAATGAATATGATTGCTTAGTCACTATCAGCAATATTTAAAAGTTAATGTATTGGGGGCGGCTAGGTGGCGTAATGGATAAAGCACCAGCCTTGGAGTCAGGAGTACCTGGGTTCAAATCTGGGCTCAGACACTTAATAATTACCTAGCTGTGTGGCCTTGGGAAAGCCACTTAACCCCATTTGCCTTGCAAAAGGAAAACTAAAAAAAAAAGTTAATGTATTGAGAAAGGCCATTCATTGTTCCATTTTTTTTAAAGGGAAGAGAAGAGAAGAACTTACAAACTTTAAGTAATTGAACTTAACTTAGATTACTGATAAAAATCTAGAAGGAACATTGAGAAAAAGAAATGTTATAAATAGTTAGCAATACTTAATTGAAGCAAATTTCATTGCTATTTTTGCTAAGGTCACTAGCTTAGAGGAAAGATGTAGCTAAGAAAATTATTTAGCTAGATTTTTAGCAAAGCAGCTGAAGTTTCATATGTCATTCTTATGAGTGAAATCAAGATGTATAAACCAGATAATGGTTCAGTTTATTGGATCTAGTTGAATGACCAGACTCAGAGAATAGTTATTAATAGTTTGATATCAACTGAAAAGGAAGACTCTAGTGGAGATTTGTTCTTGGTACCATGCATATTTTTAGTTTGTTTTGAGACTTGAATTTTTTAACTTAGGCTAGAATTTCAGAGGCCATAGATTATGGGCACACATATTTTGACCTATTCTATTTCTGATTGGGATCAGTTTTCCCCCTTTAGGCCTAATTCCTCTTATTTGCTCTTAGTGACTCATAACTTGGTACTGAATTTAGTATAGATACTCAATGGGTTTTAGCACTACTGTTGTACAGACTCCCAAGCCCAGATGAGCCACCAGCTTCAGCCTCCCCCAAAGATAGGGATCACAGGTGTCTACCACAATGCTCAACTGGTCCCTGTGGTTTGCCATTTTTATAAATATCTTAGACAGAGATACACTGTAGATGGAATTTTTAACAAATATGCAATTGATTCAAAGCTAAATCATGATCAAAAAAGATCTTAGACTATGACACTGAGCCAAATACAAGATTACATTTAAAAGGAACAAATGCAAATTCTTACAATTTGGGTAAAAATGTAAGTCATTTTCCCAAGTACAAGATGGGCAAAGTGTAATTAGAGAGTAGTTTGCCCAAAGAGGCAAAAATTTATTAGATCAATAAGCTCAATATGTGTCAGCAGCATTCTATGATAGCCAAAAAGCCAAAGTCATCTTAGGCTGCATTAATGGGATCATATGTTAGGTGTGGTTTCAGAAAAATCTGGAATGAAAAATAAAGTAAGTATAAACAGAACACTGTACAAAGGAAGGACAGTATTCTAACAATCAACTAATCAAATGTGAAAGACTTAGCCACTCTAATAAATATAATGATCCAAGACATTTCAAAAGATCCATGATGAAAAATACTATCTTCAGAAAAAGAACTCTGAGTCCAGATTGAAGACTATTTTTCACTTACTTTATTTTTCTTTCTTTCTCTTTGAAACACAGCTAATATGGAAATATGTTTTACATGACTTTACAGGTATAATGGGGAAGGAATAGAATCTGAAACTAGTTTTAAAAATGAATGTTAAATAATAATTTTTTTAAAATATGGTGATATCAGAGATGGATATGGAAGGAGTTTTTGAGGCCATCTAACCCAACCCCTTCATTTTACATATCTCCAGTGAGGTTATTTGTTCAAGTAATACAGATAGAGAGTGGCTAAGGTATGATTAAAAACCAAGTCTGATGTCTCCAGGTCTAGCACATAGCATGTCCTTTTAGTGTACAGGATTGTGATGTGATAATTTTACTGTTTTCTGACCTTCTCAATCTTTATCTGGAATATTAGTTCTATTCTGGGTGCCTCATTTTAGGGAGGGCATTGATATGATATGGAATACAAAGAGAATGGAAGCTAGGATGACAAAAGGAAAATATATCATATAATAATTATTTGAAGGACCTGAAAATATTTAACCTGGAGAAGAGGAAAGGATATAATGGCCAATTCAAATATCTTCAGATCTACCATATGGAAGAGGGAATAGACTTTTTGCTTGAACTCAAAGGGAACAATTGGGACTAATGGGTAGACATGACTGAGGGGACAATTTAGGCTTTCTAAAGGGAAAGTTAGAAGTATTCCAAAGTGAAAGTGAATATTACAATTAGAAAATTAGAAATATTCCAAAGTAATCACTTGTTTTTTTAGGCTTTTTTTATAAGGCAAATGGGGTTAAGTGGCTTGCCTAAGGCTGCACAGCTAGGTAATTTCACTCTTTTTCTTTTTAGGCTTTTTAAAAAAAAATTTTTAATTTTTTTTCAAAGTAATCACTTTTGAGGAATGTGGTAGAAGAGATTTTTTTTCCTTCAGGTATGAGTTGAAATAGTTATTCTTGGAAATCTTTTTCAACTCTGAGATCCTGGAATTTATTAGAAATACCTCAACTCTGTAACCATGAGTAAATTCTTTAACTTCCCTCATTTCAGCTTCATTATAAATAAAACAGATATAATAATATTTACCCTAAGACATGTTAAAGGCAGGGTGTGTCCAGGCACATGCTAATACCTATACCCAACACCTTCACTTTTTCACTATTCACTTTCTTCATAATCTATTCAACCTATGTTACCTCCAAACCATTCTAAAGAAACTGCTCTTTCAAAAAGTCACTAATGACCTCGTTTTGAATAAGTGAAATAACTTTTAATTTTGTTCGTCATTAACACTATAGTCACCCATTCTTCCCAAATACTTCTCCCTTGATTTCTGAGGTCATACTCTTAGTGTTCTCACTAACCTTTTTATTTCAATAGCTTACTGTGCCTTTCCTAATCATTTAAAATATATTCAAACCTCATTTCTTTATGTTTTTATTAGTTCCTTTGATATTCTTGAATTTTTGTTTTTTGAAATTAATTTTGTTATTTTTTTCTAATTTAGTAAGATACATTTTTGGTAATTTAATTGGGATGGCAGTGAATAAATAATAGTTTAGGTAAAATTGTCATTTTTTATTTCTTTTATTTCTTAAGTTCAGAATAAAATAAGTAAACTTTAAAAAAAATATATTCTACTATAGCCAGTTGCTACTGGATTCTATTTCTAGTTCCTTTAGGAATTGGTTCCAATATAATCATATTCATAGGCAGGAGGTATGATCCTAAACTCATGTCCCTCATCTAGGATTTCCTTTTTGAGCATAACATACTAATATTCTTATATTTCAGTCATATAAAAGAACCCCTACTCTAGGCAAACAATGGTTAGGAAAACAAATATCATATAGAATAATCCACTAAAATGTGTTTAAACCCTTTTAATATTATATATATATATTATTTAATTTTAAATTTTTTTGTTATTATGATCCTAACAATCATTAAAAACACAAAACTTCAGAAATATACCAAACTCCCCCTCAAATTTTTCCATTAAATAGATACAAGATAACATTAGAAATTAAGTTACAATTATTAAATTTTGAGCATTACTTTTCACGGTGGATTTTTTAAGAGCTAGGATCAGATCTTCTAATGCCTTATAGTATAAGCTGTGAATAATCAATAAAAATCATGAATTGATAAATCAGTGGAAAATCTTCATCATCATCATTAATTTAAATAATAATTTTAAGATCACTACAAAAGACATCAACAGAGGGATATATAACTAGAAAGATTAGCCAACCATGCAGCAAAGGTGAGGAATTGATAGCTATGTGTTGTGAGGGTCCAAGAAGAAATCTTCTGGCATTCAGATTGGACACTATGGAACATTTATTGGAAGACATGGGTGAGAGTTATAAAAAAAAATCAGAAAGCACAGCTAGCTATATAGTGAGCTATTACAGAACCATCACAATACTGAAATTCATGGTTAATGAAGCATTTTCCTCACAACAATTTTGTCAGGTAAAAACCATTTTATAAATGAAGGAATGGAAACAGAGAAACAAAGTGACCTGCACAGGATCATCAACAATGAAAGTAAGGACTAGAATTTGAAATGTGATCCTTCTATTTTTAAGTCTAGTGTTTTCCAAGTTTCACCAATTTGCTTCTGTTTAAATATCAATTATGTTATTATGTAGATCTTTTTCCTAAGCATGCGTTTATGTTTACTTGTGACTGTCATTTTATTCTAGAAAAATTCCTATCATGAACAATTGAAAGAAATAAATAACTGAGGCCAACATAGGTAAAAAAAATGGACTGCCACCTCAAATACTAAGTTTCTTTTCTGAATGTATTTCTCCTCTTCATTCATAATAGCACAGTACTTGACAGATGGATAAGACCTCAAAGGCCATCTATTTCAATTCACCTCATGGTTCCTTGCCACTTTTTTTTATTAACCTTGCCTTTTCTCTTTTTGCCTTAACCCTAGATTCAATCCATTCTGGCTCAACCTTCATCTCAGCTTTCACAGTCTGAACTAAAATCATCATGGATACTAGGAAGACCCTAGAAGACAATCCATGGAGATACAATAGTCCCTTTCCACCCTGAGTGGGAGGACTATGCTTAAAATGTTGACATTTGGTCATTCTGTCTTTACTACAAAGTCACTAAAAATATATGTTGTTTTCCACGTGTGTAACTGTAAAATGATTTGAATTCATCGATTAAAAACATCTCTTAAGGTATAATAAAATTATGACTACTGTATAGAGTACTATTTGTTGTTAGCTGCTAGTTACTAGCCTGGGTTTTATAAAACTGAGGCCACAGTAGCTTTCAGATTAAAGTGATTCCAAGATGTTACCAAATTCATACAGAACTATCATCTTAGGGTTAGGGATTAAATCTATGATTTCACTAAACAATTATTCAAATGAGGATAGTCATATATTTAAATATGACTTCTAATAGTTGGAAATTAGCCATGTTGGTGATTTAATTGGATTTGTCACTAACTACATGACTTTCAGCAAGTTTCTTAAAGTTTAGTTTCCATACCAATAAAATACAATTAGACTATATGATCTCTAAGGTCTTTTCCAGATGTAAAAATCTTTGATACTTAGATATAGCATGACTTCACTTTATCTCTTTGCATCTGGTTGGATTACCTAGTTTAGTGCTACCATCACACCAAGGTCATAAGTTAAATGTCTACATGTTTTGCACCATTTTATAGCCTCTGGATACAGACATCTAGAAAAAGTCAGCTATTTCCCATTATTTGTCCTTAGTCATATGCAGAATGGGAGTGAAAGTCTATACAGGATTATAAATTTATTGCCTTAATTAGAAAATAACTTATTGCATAAATTCTACTGAATTAATCAGTAACACATTTGCATATAAAAGATATCATTAATTACTGAATTAATATTTTAATCTCTATATAAATATTATGAAGACAATACTAAAATCTTACTAAACATTTTTCATAATCCAAGAAACTGGGGCAAACATCAATTGAACTGGCAACAAAAAAGATAAACTGTTAAGGCAAGAATTTGTTTTTATCATCAACTTTTATGTCTGTAATGCTGACAATTTGAATGAATTTCAATTGTAATCACATCTAGAATAGAGGACCTTAGAAATGAGCTCCAGTTCTGCTTCCCATATATATGGGTTGTGTGTGATCCCAAGCAATTCTTTGCTAATGACATCACAGATCCAGAGCTGCCTCCCCTACCTTGCCATAGGACATTGGAAAAACAGGGATTTATAATAACATTGAGTTGACACAAATTTATTTGTGGTTGCAGGACACAGATGCTTATTTAATGCTGGAATGTATAAATTGTACCCATATTTCTAGTATTAAATTGGTGAAAACAATTTCATCTGGGAAATTGGCAAATAACATTTCTAAATAGAAAAGATGCTGGGGATTTTTTCACTCACATAAAGCCACTTGGAATTCAACTTACTTAGAAAAGCTGGTGAAGGAAAACAAGTTTATATTTATGACAATATAAAAGTCTTCATCATCCTTTCTGCAAAGCAACTCATTTCATTTTAATTTTTTCCACATCTTTTCAGCTTCTTTTTTTTCTCCTCTAAGTCTCAGTCATTTGTTTCAAGGTGCTTTGCAAAAGATATTCTTCATATTTAGAATTCACTCCCTCCTCATATCTCTTTTTAGAATTTTATCTCCCATCAAAACTCAGTTCAGGTGCTGGTCTCCATGGCAAAACTTTCCTAAATGCCCCCAAATAATAATGATTTCTTCTTCAAACTGTTCATCTCTGTTATAGTTCACATCTTTCTTCCCCCTACCAAGGAATGCAAGCTTCTTGAGGGCAGGAATTTTTGTCTTCTCTCTAGGATTTGAGTACCTTGCACATATTGTTGTTCAGTCATTTCAGTTACGTTCAACATTTTGTGACCCTTGGGGTTTTCTTGGCAAAGATACTGGAGTGGTTTGCAATTTTCTTCTCCAGCTCATTTTACAGACAAAGAAGCCAAGGTAAATAGGGTTAAGTGATTTGACCAGGGTCACATAGTAAGTGTCTGAGGCTAGATTTAAACTCAGTGAGGAAATTAAGGCAAAGAGGGTTAAGTGACTTGCCCAGGGTCACACAGCCAGTAACTGTCTGAGGCCAGATTTGAACTCAGGAAGTTTAATCTTCCTGACTCTGGGTCTGGCACTCTATCTATCTCACCACCTCACTAGCCCCTTACAAATGTAGTAGCTACTTAATAAATGTTTGTTGAACTGAATTATAAATTCATTATTCTGAGTTTTCTCGATATACACTCTCATGTTTTCCTCTCAGTCTCTGAATTGAAGGACTTTATAAGTACAGATTTGAATCTCTTCTCCTTGAAACACGAATCCTCATTATTATATCCCTGATAAATGATTAGTAGTACCTCCTAAAGAACTCCAAAGCTGAGGAACTAAATTCCTTGAAAAATAAGACACTGTTTGAGGAAAACTCTACTATTCAGTAGTAATAAAAACTAGCCTTTGAGGTTTTCAAAGTGCTTTCTTTATGTTAACTTATTAGATCTTCACAACCACCCTGGAAAGCAAGTGCTGTTATTATTTCAATTTTACAAACAGGAAAACTAAGGCAGAAGTTAACTAAGGCTAGGACATGAGGCTAAATTTGAAACCATGCCTTCCTGGATTCAGATGCAATATTGGCTGCATCTGCATTAATGACACAGTGGTGAAAGATTAAGCAGCAGTAATTTAAGTTCATGAAAGATCCACCAAAGAACTTTCCAAATTTCCATATTTCAATCCTAAACTCAAAGTGTTAAAACATTTAAGACTTCATTATGATTTAAATATACTTTAAAACATACATACATTCATACATACATACATATATACATACATATACACAAAAGTAGCATTTTACAGTGAAAGAACTTTAAATTTGAAGTCAGGAGTCCTAGATATATTTTGTGTCGTTGTGTGTAAAAACTCAAAATAATCCATTTTTACCTCTCATGATCCCTTCTATCTTATTTTGTCATAAATTGTTCCCTTATCCACAGATTTGATAGTTATTTTTTCCCATAGTCCCCTAATTTACTTATCACCATTTATGTCTAGTCATTTACACATTTTGACCTTATTTTGGTATATGGAGTGATATGTTGGTTTATGATTAGTTTTCATCAAAATGCATTCTAATTTTTCTAGCTATTTTTGTCAAATAGAGAGTTCTTTTCCCCAAATCTTAGATATTTGGATTTGTCAAACACTAGATTACTTTGAGATCTGAATTTTTGTTTCAACACACTCACTATCAAATTGGAAAATCTTGGACAGTTTACTTCAACATCTTGAATTTTGCTTTCTTCAATTACGAAGTAAGGAGGTTAGTTAAATTATCTTGAATATCTCTTTTATGTCTAATATTTAATGAATACTAGTAAAAGGAGGCTCAATTGCTGCCCACTGTCAATCATACTCTGTTCAATGTTTATCCTTTGGTTATATCTTCCCAACTGTGAAGGCATTCATTATATCAGTCATAGATGCCAAGGCATTTCATAAAGACTCAGTAGTTAACAGATTTATTAATTTTGAGTTTAAACTGACCTTCCATACATTCATGCAATTGATCCAGGACTATCTTCTTTTCCCAAAGTTTACAATCTCGTGAGGGAGAGATAAGCCATATAGCTTAAAAATATCTCTTTTTTTTGGCCAGGGGTAGGAACCAGGGAACATTCATTCCAATAACAAAAACACTGAATCTCTGAATTGGAGCTTCTGTCTGAACAAAAATCTCCATAGTACCTCTGACAAATGGTCATCCACTTTATGACTGAATATCTCTAGTGAAGAAGAAATCTACTGCCATACCCTCCCCATATACACAGTCTATGACTGAAATTTTTTGCAATAAAATTTATAGTCCTTCAATCAGAGATTAACATAACTATGGTGGTTATACTCATTAGCAGCAACAGAGCCTAGAGAATAAAACAATAAATGAGAGGCAACATTTTGTTGTTATGAAGACATATTATCCTTACATATATATATATATATATTAATCTCTAGCAAGATGAATTTGTCTAATATTCATGGAACCCTGAAGAGTATCTTGTATGTATGTGTAATAAATGCTTATTGAATTTAATTATTGAGTAATTGGCAGACTCCAACAAATCAGTTTCTGGGCCTTAGTTCTACTACCTTTAAGTACTTTACTTCCTGATTGTTTTTGTACTTCTTTCTACAAATTTCCCAACAATTTAATGTTAACAAATCATTTTCTTTAATAATTTAGACTTCAAAAGAAGAAATGTTTCTTATGGATGTGAATTCTTTTGTGGCTACAGTTAACTCAAAATACAGAAAAGTCAAGGACTGTGACAGTGCTCAAAACATGGAGGCAATAACAACTCCTACAGCATCCTCCTACTCAGCAAGCCAATTCCATAACAAAAACACTGTACTATCACCCTTTACATCTAGTATGAAAAAACTATAATTATTTACATTCCCAGTAAAATCGCAAGTTCACCTTTAAATCAAATTAGAGAATTGAATTCCTTTTTTAGGAGTCTCTTTACAACCATTTTAAATTTAACTGAATTCAATAAAATATTATTAAATGTATATGCAAGTAACGAGTACTAGTGATATAAAGACAAAAATTCCATAATTCTTGACCTCAAAGAATACATAGCATAGATAAACATCTCTGTCAATTATTACTATAATGCCTGTAGTATATAAGGCTAGCTACTAGACAGCTAGGTGGCAAAATGGATAAAGTGCTGGCCCAGGATTCAGGAGGACCTGAATTCAAATCCAACCTCAGACACTTACTAAGTTGTGTGATGTCAGAAAGTCACTTAACACTGATTGCCTCACAACCAGGGCCATCTCCAGTTGTCTTGATCCATATCTGGCCACTGAACCCCAATGGTTCTGAAGGGCATAGTAACTTATCACAGCACCCTCTTATGGGATACTTGTCATGGTATCACCTCCATGTTGTCATGGTTTTCTTTGAGAATAAAGAACAACAACATAATGCTAAGTCATTATACTACAATATATTCCTTTTGCTCCCTGAAAACTTAAGATTACGTGATAAATACCTATAATGACTTAAGAAAACATCATACCAAACTATTTAATAATTTAAGTAATTAAATATATATGTAATGCATACATATGTATATAGTACATATAATAAAAATTCATATATATTATATATGTATGCATATGTATAATATACATATATAAATAATTGGACAGCAAATAGATTGTATAACAAAGAAGACAATAGTTATTCAGAAGTTGGTTTCTCCTCTCATGTTAGATTCTGACATTTAAACACAGTGGACAACTCACAGAATTTGTCAATAATAAAATAACCAAAGTCTACTATTTCATGTTTCATTAACATTTATTATTTTTGTATGTGGATAGTGAAAAATAATTAGATCATCCAAATGTTTAAAAAATTGATTTATATGGAAAGTTTTAACCATATTTAAATTTGGTGGAAATAACCTTCCTAGAAGAAATTTTTAGAAATACTGCAATTAAGACTGTTGGTTTCGGTATAAACTCATGGCAAGTGAAATTTTACATGGTAAATGTAAATAGCATGAAATACTTTGATTTATGATTCCATTAGAGCAAGAAACATCAGAATATACACCATTATCATTAAAAAACGTACAACTTTTCATAGGTCTACACAATACAATTTAGACAGAAACAGTTGCTGAGAAACTAACACTATATTAAAAAACCTCAATAAATTTATTAAGCATCTCCTAAATTCAAAGACTTTTTTTTTGCAAGGCAAATGGGGTTAAGTGGCTTGCCCAAGGCCACACAGCTAGGTAATTATTAAGTGTCTGAGACCAGATTTGAACCCAGGTACTCCTGACTCCAAAGCCAGTGCTTTATCCACTGCGCCACCTAGCTGCCCCCAAAGACTTTTTTTCCCAAGTGCTGTGTACAAATATGAAAAAGATTTAATTCCTTTTCTCAGAGGATTTACATTGTATTGAAAGATGTATTAAATATACAATTTAATGAACAAATGGGAAGGAAGAATTTTTGCTAAGATCATTTAATCAGATGAGATAATTTTCTCATGTTATTTTCACAGCAGCCCTGTAAGCTAGCATCTATTATTATCTCAATTTTATAATTGAGGAAATTCACTGGTCTGATTGAATCTAGTAGGATTGATGAGTAGAAGGTTGGTCCACCAGTCAAATTAAGTGACTTGGCCAGGTTCCCAAAACTAATAAATGTCTAAGCCTGAATTTGAACTCAAGTCTCTTTGACTTCAGGCTCAGCACTCTATCCACAAAACTAATTACTTACAAATAGCATGGGTATCATACTTTAAGGTTTGCTAGATATTTTTATAAAACACCTCATCTGATCTGCATAAAAACCTTTTGAGGTAGATTCTATTATTAACTCCATTTTATAGATGAGGAAATTGAAGCTGAAAAGTCAAGTGATTTGATGAGGGTCATGCTGATATAAGTATCTAAGTCAGGATTTGAATTCATGGCTTCTTAACTCCAAGTATAGCATTCTGTCCCAGAGCTACTTAATAGAATTATATAAAAGAAAATGAATGGATAGATCATAGGATAAATTCAACTTAACAGATATTTACAAAGAGTTACCTATCCAGAACACATTATTAAGTTCTACAAATTCAAAAACCTAGTAGGGGATAGGTTCTTTTTTGCAAATAATCATAACACAAGTTAAAAATTGTTTAGTATATTGGAGTAGTTTGGGAAATTTAAAGAGCAAGGGATCTCTTCTAGCCAGTCACCAAAGAAGGCATCACAGAAATATCAACTTGTCTTGAAGGAGGCGAAAGATTTCAGTAGGCAGAGACTGGTATGTGTGTCTTGGGAAAATCAATCAAAGACAATGAGGAAGATATTAATTCTATGAACAGGGACAGCTTTGCAAAAGGTAGAACAGGGCATGAGAGCAGGGAACATGCAAGTGATCCAGTTTATCTATAATTTTAAGTGAATTAATGGTATAACCAAATAGTAACTTCTCAAAATGGGATCTGAACCCAAGGGCTCTATCTCCAAAATTCCAACTCTTATTCACTTTCCACTACAGTAAACCATGGTGGTAGAAGTAGAAATATGGTGGTAGAAGTAGAAAGAAAGGGTCACAAAAAGAGGCACAGAATACTTTGAAAACTGAAGTAGAGTTTGCAATTTATTGATTGTGGAGTAAGTGAGAAAATAGGAGGAAAATAGGAGGAAATAAAGGAGATTCTCAGATTTTGAACTTTGGTCCTTGGGAGAATTGTGATACAATAGTAAGAAATAAGGAATTTGGGAGGTGAGAGTTTTGGAGATGTGGATCACAATGAGATCAGTTTTGAACATTTAAATGAGGGTAGAAAATTTAGATCAGGAAGTCTGGCAAAGTGGTCAGATGTGACTGAAAATAATTCAACCACCACAACAAAATCATCCCAGTTTATTACCCTCTACCAGTCCTTTCTCAATGCAAAACAAGTTAAAAATAACTTGTTCTGAAATATTATATATAATTCTTTTCTCTGAAACTGGCACTAGTCTTATCTCTGAATGAAAAGTTCCTATTAATTACTGCATTTCTTTCACCTCACCTTCCCACTGTCTAGACTCTACATAATTGCAAAGTTCAACTGTGCTTTATTTATATTACATTTTTATTACACAGTACAATAAGGGGTTCACATACAATTTTAAAAAATCATCAACCTCGGCATCCATGAGTAAATCTGAAGCTTGGTACTTTAGGGGAAAAAACAACTAATTAATTTGTATACTGCTAATTCATTATTCAAGAGAATATGGAACATTGTTTAGGTCAAGTTTATATGACAAATGAAGACTTAGCTAAGCAGGTTATTGGTTTAAACAGTGGAGGAATGTTTAAATTATTTGAAAGTCAAAGGACATCTACATGGTCAAATTTTGCAAGTTAATCAAGAATTATACTGTATATGTAGAAAGTATTCATAAAGTATTATATAATTAATTTCAACTGGCTTTCTTAATCAAATTCCACCCAGCAAAGAAAAAAAGTCACAACTTATAAAAATAGGAAGGCATATACCAGTTTAAAGAATTAGACTAAGATCAGAGTTATTTGTGGACTTCAGATTATATGAAACATAGTTAAAATGAATAGTTACAAAGTAGCTACTCTTCTCCCACTCTTCTATGAATTATCAAGTCAAACTTCACTCAAAGACTTTGTCCCAGGCCCAATTATGGTCAGTTAAGGCTTTGTCAAAATGATAAGATTTGTGATGAGCTTAATCAACTAAAGGACTTAGCCTGGTTATTTGGTAGGGTTGATGACTAGAATGTTGACCTATCAAGTAAAGAATTTCTAATCAAGACACTTCATGAAATATAGGAAGGCTGTCTTAATCAGCATGGATGGTAAAATGAATGGCGTGAATTTGGCATCAGAGAACCTGGTTTTCAATCTCCTCTGTGTGACTTTGGGGAAGTCACAATCTTTTTGAACATCCATTTTCTAACTAGTCATTTGAGCACAATAGACCAAATGGTCATTCATTCCCTTCCAGAGACCTAGCTGATTCCTTTCAGCTTTAAATCTATGATTTAAAGATCTAAGTTATAGAAAATAAATATTTCAAAATGGCCAATCTTCTGTGCAGAATATTGATAGATACTTTTTTCTTTGGGAGACTGAAAAAAAATCTTATGAAACAATGATTTAAAACAATTTTGCAGACATCTCAAGCAGCTGTTTCATATTGAGAAGAGCCAATTTTATTCCATGTCTATTCTAATAACAGTACTAATCATTGACCTTTTATTTCATCATCATCATCAAAAAAAAAAGAAGCATTTTTTAGGTTCCTGGGTCAGTAATATGCTTATTTCACCTAGCTTTTTAGTTTCCATCATATGCTGTATAAAGAATGAAAAGAACCTTGAATGGTCATTTTATCTAAATACAATGCCAAGTTTGGTAAAAACTGATAAAAAGACAGTCTGCAAATTCCTCTAGGGAAAAATAACCTTTTAAACTAATTTTATGATCTTCAAATAAAAAAGAAGTGTCTAAGGACACATTGAAATCTTACTTCAGAATCTGGGGGACATTCCATGAAGCGTGGTTGATTGGTAATGACACAGAATTTTAAAGTTAGAAGATCTGGTTTTAAATTCAGACTCATCTCCTTACTCACCAGCTATGTGACCTTGGACAACTCAGCACCCTTCTGAGCCTCATTTTCCTCATTTGAAAGATGCAGTATTGAAACTAGATGATCTATAAAGTTGTAGATTCTAGGAGAGGTACTATGCTAATGGAGAAGCCACTCAGTGGTAAGCAAAGACTTAGAATATCTCAGTTAGAGCAAAAATATCATCTAGATTGCAAGATGTATAGAATTGTAAACTAGAACTAGAACTAAGTTTGGGTGGTTGGATTATGGATCAGGGAAATGAATTTGGAAGGTGCCAGTTAAGGAAGGGAATGATAATGCAGCTTAACACTTAGCAAGATTAAATAGCTAAAATAGAAAGCAATTAGATAACATGCTAGGATGAGCTCCTCTATTAATAAAAACCTTACTAGAAGCAACTTTAAACCACAGTCTCTGATCAAGCCAGCAAGTGGTATACTGTGCCCCCTCCCTAATTAAGAGATTACAGCATGAACTTTTCCTTAGATAAAGTACTTGGTGGTTAACAAGAGCACCCATTTCCCATGTTCCCAGTTATAAATCTACTTTAAACAAAGGCTTTTGAAATAGCTGCTATAGTTCCAAACCAAAGGGCCATACCTTGAAGCCTTACTATGCATTTTAGTATTTTCAAGATCTCATGAAAAAGCAAAATCAAGAGTAAACTCACTGTACTATTGCTCTGTAAGAAATCATGAGCAGATGGATTTCACAAAAGCCTGGAAAGACTTCTTGAACTGATGATAAATGAAGTGAATAGAACCAGGAGAACATTGGGACACTTAGCTTCTCTTAGAAATTCAGTGATCAAGGACAATTCTAAAAGACCTGTGATGGAAAATGACATCTACATCCAAAGAAAAAAACTGTGGAGTTTGAATGCAGACTAGGGCATACTATTTTTACTTTTTTTAAATTTTAAATTTTTTTAACTTTCCGTTTAGTTCTGCTTCTTCCACAACATGACTAATATGGAAATATGTTAAACATATTACATATTACAAGTGTAATTTATATTAGATTACTTGCTCTTTTGGGGAGGGAGGAGGGAAAGGAAGGAAGTAGAAAAATGTGGAACTCAAAACCTTACCAAAAGATGAATCTGAAAACCATCTCTGCATAAAATTGGAAAAAATAAAATAAATAATAATGTTTAATAAAAAAGTAAACTCATTGTTTAGTTTAGTTCAGTCATGCCCAACTCTTCATGATTCCCTTTGGGATTTTCTTGGCAGAGATGTTGTCTTTTCCTTTTTCAGTTCATTTTATAGACAAGGTAAATGAGGCAAAGAGGTTGTATGACTTGCCTAGGTTCATACAGCTAGAATCTGAGACCGAATTTGAACTTGGATCTTTCTGACTCTAGACCCAGTACTCTATTCATGGCATCATCTAGCTGCCCTAAACTCATTATATACAAATTTATGTTAAACAACTGTCCCTAAAGGTATCCTGTTCAAAGTCACTATGTGCTAAAGATTTAGATTATATATTAATGTTACGATAAAATAATAAGATTCCCCCCCAAATCATACTGCCCCCCAAAACTTATCCATATACTTGTTTATTATACTTTAGAGCAGTCTGTCACCTTGCAAGGCCATACATTTCTTCAAGTGACTTTTACTTGTCAATTAAAAGAGTTAGCTCCTTTTGAAACTGTTTTTCAGAATCGAGGCAGAAAATACAGGGTGACAAATTTGAATTTAATTTAAGGGAATATAAATCATAAAGAATAATTCATTCAATTCTACAGTCACAACTGCTTTTAATCAGAACAACGTGATTCCTCATTACACTTGGCTCAGAAAAGCAGCTATTTCAAAGTAATATATTTACTAGAAAAGAACAAACATGGACCACCATTGAATAGCTGTGGATTTTTTAAATAACATTGGCACAAAAAAGAAGAACAGAGACTATGCCTTTTGCTTTGGTGGATGGAATATTAGCTAACAACTAAGAGCAGGTAGGGAATGTTCAACTTCAATATCATTCCCAATTTCACACTAAATGGGTGGTACAATCATTGTGAATAAGTAAATAGGAATTGAGAAGAGCACTGAAGACACAAAAAAGTGCAGAAACAGTTTTTCTGTTAAAGACAGTATATTCTAATGGGAAAGACAGGTAAGTAACTGGTTCATACAAATGAAAGTAATTTGAAAAAGAAAGTATTAACAGCTTGGGAGCATTAAGATGAATTTTTGCACAAAAAAGAGTTCCTAAAACATAATCAAATGGCATTCATATATTTGGGAAATTCTAAATCAGAATCTATTGCACTCAAGAAACTGTGGGACATAAAAGAAGAAGATATTTCTTTTGCTGTAATATAACGATCTATCCATTGCACCACCTAACTGCTCCTCCAAGTTCTTTTAAGTGATTCAATCTGAATGCAAATGAAAATGTACTATTTTCCACTTTATATGTTTTCATATTTTTTTAGAGGGTATGGCCTGTTTTCTTTTTCAACATGACTAATATTGAAATATGTTTTGCATGATTGCACATGTATAAACTGTATAATATTGTTTATTGTCTCAGTGAGGTGGGGGGAATATCCTTATGTAGAATGTGAATTTAGGACTTAAAATTTTTTTAAATGAATATTAAAAATTGTTTTTTACATGTAATTGGGAAAGAATAAATGATTTTTTTTAAAAAAGCAACTCTACTTTAGGAGAGTACCTTCCAAATTCTAATTATCAGGGCTGTAAGGAGCAGAAGCTAACATGCAAACACACGTATCCACACACACACACACACACACACACACAATTACTATACCTTTTGCAGTTTTAACCTCATCATCTCTCAAAGCTCTTAAATGGTTCTCAATCTCATTCTGCATGTGCATCATTACCTTATCAACTGCAATGTAAATTCTATAAAAATGGCTTGATTGTCTCTATCTGTACTTTAGCACACATTACATTCTCTGAAACCAAGGAGTATTGAGTCAATGTAAAACAAAATGAAAAGTTACTATACCCTTACAAATAGCTGGTTTGGAAATAGCAAGGTCATAAAGCTGTTATGGTTATTGCATCATTCATCTTTTTCTTAATTTAAAAAAAAATAGGATGATGTCTTGACTTGTGCATGAATTGGATTTAAGTGAGGCAGAATTGTACAGTCACCACTCTTGTTCTCTCTTTCAGAGTCATCAGAGTTCAATGGCAGAACAAAAGTAGGGAAGACTGAGAAGAAGTGGGTGGTCTTGGGACCTTCCATGTCTGGCACCAAGGGGTCAATTTGATACAGTGGCATCTTTCTCAGCTTCTTTTGACATCTAGGAAATATACCAGTGTAGCAACGCATTGGAAGTCCTCATTTTGAAGACCAAACTGGTTTATCTTCTATCATCAGACAATTCTTTAATGATCATATTTGCTCTGGGTTTTCCTTCAATTTCCTTAATCATTATATATTTCAGGCACCAACTTTTGAATCCTCTCCCCTAATTTCAGAATCAGCTGGTGAGTCAGAGAATGTTTTGGAAGTCTGTTTCTGATTTTTGCTTGTTATCTACCAAACCCTACAAACTTGGGAACCAATTTAGTCCCTCTAATCTTTCTGTTTCAAATTTCTCTTTTTTTAATAATCCCCACTAGAAATGAACCTGCAAATTACCACCACAGCTAACTTAGAAATTTAAAGCAACATAACGACTTTCTATTAAGAGTCTAAGGGCCGGGGCAGCTAGTTGGGGCAGTGGATAGAGCACTGGTCCTGAAGTCAGGAGAACCTTCATTCAAATCCGACTTCAGACACTTAATAATTGTCTAGCTGTGTGACCTTGAGCAAGTCACTTGGCCTGATTGCCTTAAATAAATAAATAAAATTTTAAAAAATCTTTTTTTTAATTTTTTAATTTTTTTATTCTCATTTCGTACAAATGTTTTTTTACATTAATAAAATATACTTGTTTACAAGTAAACAAAATACACCTCCCCCCCATGAATATAGATAGACTTGCTTGGGCGAAAAAGTGAAGGGGAGAGAAAAAAATTAAAATTAAAAAAAATTATAGTAATAATTGTAGGTATGGCCAGGTGGCGCAATGGACGAAGCACCAGCCCTGGAGCCACAAGCACCCGAGTCTATATCCAGCCTCGTAAACCCAATAATCACTCAGCCATGTGACATGCAAGCCACCCAATCCCCACTGCCCTGCAAAAACCAAAAAGAAGAAAGAAAAAAAAAAGACCCAAAATAAAGTAAAATAGTAATAATAGTAGGTGCGGCTGGGTGGCAGACAGAGCACTGGCCCTTGAGCCAGGAGCACCAGGGTCCAAATCTGGCCCCAGACACCTAAAGATCACCCTGCTATGTGACCCCAAGCAGGCCACCCAGCCCCACTTGCCCTGCACCCTCCCCCAAATAATAATAACAAAAAATGTGCTTCAGTCTTTGTTCCAACACCATCAACTCTGTCATGAGTGGATCACATTCTTTATGATAAGTCCATCACAAAAGTTACTTCCATATTTTTCCAACACTGCCATTGCTGATCGCAACTCCCTCCTTTCTTATTTCTCCACTACCGTGTACTATATTTTCCCTCTCCTTTCACTCTGACTCTGCTGTAGGGTCGCTGAGTGGCACAGCAGACAGATCCCTGGTCCTGGGGCCAAGAAGCCCTGAGCCCCCATACCACCCCTTAGGCCCAGAATCCACCTGGCCCTATGGTCCTGGGCAGGCCATCCAATCCCAGCCCCTTACAAGAAGTAAAAAAGAAAATGTTATATCTGAACACTGTCCCTCCATGGTCCATCCTCTACTCCTTTATTCACATCCCCACCCTTTCCCCCTGCTCCCCCCTCCTTCGTACTCCAGTTGTCTATACCCCATTGAGTATATTTGCTGTTTCTTCTCCTAGCCATCTCTGATGAGAGCAAAGGTTCCCTCATTCCCCCTTGCCTCCCCCTTCCATATCATTGCAATAGCTCATTGTAATAAAAAAAATCTTATTATGTGAAATATCTTGGACTATTCCCCCTCTCCTTTTTCTTTCTCCCTTTCCATTTCCCTTTTTTTCCTATTGACTCCATTTTTACACCATATTTTATCTTCAAATTCAGCTTTCTCCTGTGCTTCAACTATAAAAGCTCCCTCTACCTGCTCTATTAACTGAGATGGTTCATATGAATATTATCAGTATCATTTTTCTATACATGCAGTTCATCCTCATTAAGTCCCTCATATTTCCCCCCCTCTCCTCCAATCTCCATGCTTCACCTGAGTTCTGTTCAGCTCTAGCCATTCCAAAAGGAACCTTTGAAATTCCCCTGGTTCATTGAAAGTCCATCTTTTTCCCTGGAAGAGGACATTCAGCCTTGCTGAGTAGTTCATTCTTGGCTGCATTCTAAGCTCTTTTGCCTTCCGGTATATTGTATTCCAAGCCCTACGAGCTTCCAATGTAGTTGCTGCTAAGTCCTGTGTGATCCTGACTGCAGCTCCATGATATTTGAACTGTGTCCTTCTGGCTGCTTGTAATATTTTCTCTTTGACTTGGGAGTTCTGGAACTTGGCTATAATATTCCTAGGGGTTGGGTTTTTGGGATCTCTTTCTTGGGGGAATCAGTGGATTCTCTCCATTTCTATTTTGCTCTCTGCTTCTAGAATATCAGGGCAATTTTCCTGTAGTAATTCTTTGAAAATGATGTCAAAGCTCTTTTCCTGATCATGACTTTCAAGTATTCCAATATTTTTCAAATTATCTTTCCTAAGTCTGTTTTCCATATCAGTTGTTTTTTCAATGAGATATTTCACATTTTCTTCTAATTTTTCATTTTTTTGGTTTTGAAGTATTGATTCCTGATTTCTGGTAAATTTATCAATCTCCCTGAATTCTATTCTTTGTCTGAAGGATTTGTTCTCCTCAGAGAGTTTTCTTATCTCTTTTTCCATCTGGCCAATTTTGCTTTTTAAAGCATTCTTCTCCTCAATAACTTTTTGAACTGTTTTATCCATTTGACCTAAGCTGGTTTTTAGCATGCTATTTTCTTCAGCATTTTTTTGGATTTCCTTGACTAAGCTGCTGACTTCATTTTCATGTTTTTCCTGCATCTCTCTCCTTTCTTTTCCCAGTTTTTCTTCCAACTCCCTCATTTGATTTTCAAAGTCTTTTTTGAGCTCTGTCATAGCCTGAGCCCAATTTCTGTTTTTCTTGGAGTCTTTAGATGCAGGAGCTTGTGCTTCCTCATCTTCAGACTGAGTATTTTGATCCTTCTTGGGCTCATTTGCAAAATATTTCTCAATGGTCTTCCTCTTATTTCTTTGCTTGTTCATTTTCCCAGCCTAAGCCTGTTTTTTGGGGGGTGCTTCCTGAGCTTTTGGGACACTCCCACAAGGGTCTCAGTGTGTGAGGTTCTGTCCTTCCTCCTGGTCTGTGAATGAACATAAGAGCCCCCCTCTGCCACAGGGCCGAGGTGGGAGGGGTCCTGCTGTTCTATGGGGGGGCCTAGACTGGGATCAGGATCTGAATGTGGTCAGAGCCCCAAAGTCCTGTTCCAGAGGCAGAGGACAGAGCTCTACAATCTATCTCTCTCTTCACTCCCCTACCTCAGCTCAATGGGCTCATGCCCTGGAGGCTCCTGCTTATGGCCTCCGCCAGCTTCTGTTTCCTGGATTTGGGCTGCAGAACGACCAAGATGCTGGCTGTGTGCCCTGAGGGCTGGGCTCCATGTGCTTGCTCTGGCAGAGATCCCCCACTGTTCCCCCACTTTGTGCCGATGCTCCCGGGATGCAGCTCAGGAGACTCCCCCGCTGCTGTGAGCCTTGGCTCCCAGCGCCCTGGGGCTGCCTCTGGGAGGCTGAAGTTCTTTGGCTCTGGTGGGCCACCCCTCTGACCCCCGGGGAGCAGAGCCTTTCTGCTCTTTTCCAGGTTACCTTGAGTAGGAGAACTGCCTCACTGGGTCCCTTTGTGGGTTCTGTCTCTCGAAAGTTTAGTTAAAGTCCTTAGTTTATGAGTTTTTATCAGAGAGCTCCTAAGACTCGATCCCTTCATGTCGCCCAAAAAATCTTTTTAAAAAAAGAGGCCTGAATGAATGAAATGCCAGTAGCTAATAATGGACCACTGACAAATAACATAGCCTTAGAAATAAAATTATCAAACAAAAAGAAATAACTATCAGAGTTGGTGTGCCATAATAAATAAAAATCCAGGATCAGAGTCAGAAATAACTGGATTCAGATCCCATTGCTGATACATATTTGCTGTATGACTCTGGGAAAGTCATTTGTCAATCTCCATGCTCCAGATAATTCTTTACAAATATCAATTGAAAAAGATGCCAATCTGTATCAGCCAATAAAACTACCTCATAAGTGAAATCATAGTTTCAAACCCCTAGTTTTTTTATTTTTATTTTTTCAAGGCAATTGGGTTAAGTGGCTTGCCCAAGGCCACACAGCTAGCTAATTATTAATTGTCTGAGGCCATATTTGAACTCAGGTATTACTGACTCCAGGGTCTTGTGCTCTATCCACTGCACCACCTAGCTGCCCCGCCATTTATTTTTTTTTTTAGTTTTGGAAAAACATTTTTAATATGTATTTTTTAATGTCCACAATATAAATGACAAATTTAAATTAGTTTACAATATTAACAAATAAAAGAAACAAAAACTTCAACTCAGTACACAAACTCTAAGACAGAAGATGTTTGAGATTCTACTTTACATTAAGAGACAACCCAACATTGGTTATTTTCCTATCCTTGGGCCTCATTTAACATATAATCTTTTCCTTGAAAGGAATATGTGTCTTGAGGTTGGAGGGGAGGGGTAGGTATCTATGTGACTCAGGATATAAGAATCAGTGGATTTGAAATCAGATCTGGCTCTGAATCCTGATTCTGTTACTCATTATATGTACCACCTCAGTTAAGTCATAGCCTATCTAACACTTTTCTATTTCATATAGAAACTAGAAGTTTTATAGTCTTCATATGGCAAGTGCTGTTAGGAATCCTTAGATTCAAATCCTTGGTCTTGATTCCTATCTCTAAGCCCATATCATTTATTTCACATTGTATTCCAACACCACCAGCTCTGTCACAGGTAGATCACATTCTTTATGAGAAGTCCATCACAAAAGCTACTCCAATATTTTTCCACTGTTGCCATTGCTGATCACAACTCCCTCATTCATATTTCCCCACTACCATATAGTATATTTTCTCTATCATTTCACTCTGTCCCTTTTCTTAAATGTGCTGTAGGGTAGCTGAGTGGCACAACAGACTGAACACCAGCCCTTGGGCCAAGAGACCCCAAGTCCACATACCACCCCTAAGGCCCAGCAACCACTTGGCCCCATGGTCCCAGACAGGCCACCCAATCCCAGGCCCTTGCAAGAAGTAAAAAAGAAAATGTGTTATATCTGACCATTCTCCCCCAATGGTCCACCCTCTCCATCACTCACATCCCCCCTTTCCCCCATCCCCTTTCTCTCCTTCTTACTCTATATGTCTATACCCCATTGAGTGTATATGCTGTTTCCTCTCTGAGTCACCTTTGATGAGAGCAAAGGTTCCCTCATTCCTCCTTGCCTTCCCCCCTTCCACATCATTGCAACAGCTCATTATAATATATATGTATATGTATATATATATATATATATATATATATATATATATATCTTTTATATGAAATAGCTTAGCCTATTCCACCTCTCCTTTCTCTTACTCCCATTACATTTCCCTTTTAGCCATTGATTCCATTTTTACAATATATCTTCAAATTCAACTCTCTCCTGTGCTTCATCTATAAAAGCTCCTTCCACCTGCTCTATTAAATGAGAAGTTTCTTATTAGTATTATCAGTATCATTTTTCTATGCAGGAATACATGTTCATTATCATTAAGTCCCTCATATTTTACGCTTCTTGTCTACTCTCTGTGCTTCACCTGAGTCTTGTATTTGAAGATCAAACTTTCTGTTCAGCTCTGGCCATTTCAACAGGAACATTTGAAATTCCCCTGGTTCATTGAAAATTCATCTTTTTCCCTGGAAGAGTGTGTTCAGTTTTGCTGGGCAGTTGATTCTTGGTTGCATTCCAAGCTCTTTTGCCTTCCAGAATATTATATTCGGAGCCCTTAATATAGTTGCTGCTAAGTCCTGTGTGATCCTGAATGCAACTCCATGACATTTGAATTGTGTCCTTCTGGCTGCTTGTAATATTTTCTCTTTGACTTTGGAGTTCTGAAACCTAGCTATAATATTCCTGGCAGTTGGTTTTTTTGGATCTCTTTCTGGGGGAGATCAGTAGATTCTCTCAATTTCTATTTTGCCCACTAGGATATCTGGGCAATTTTCCTGTAGGAATTCTTTAAAAATGAGGTCAAGGTTCTTTTCCTGATCATGACTTCCAAGTATCCCAATAATTTTTAGATTATCTTTTCTGAATCTGTTTTCCAGATCAGTTGTTTTTTCAATGAGATGTTTCACATTTTCTTCTAATTTTTCATTCTTTTGGTTTTGAAGTATTGTTTCTTGACTTCTCATAAAGTCAGCAGCTTCCTTTAGCTCCCTTCTAGATCTGAAGCATTTGTTTTCCTCAGAGAGCTTTCTTATCTTTTTTTTTTCCCATATGGCCAATTATTCTTTTTAAAGCATTCTTCTCCTCAATAACTTTTTTAATTGTTTTATCCATTTGACCTATGCTGGTTTTTAACATGTTATTTTTTCTAGCATTTTTTGGCATCTCCTTGACTAAGCTGCTGACTTCTTTTTCATACTTTTCCTGCATCTCTCTCATTTCTTTTCCCAATTTTTCTTCTATCTCTCTTACTTGATTTTCAAAATCTTTTTTGAGCTCCATCATAGCCTGAGTCCAATTTCCACTTTTCTTGCAGTCTTTAGATGCAGGAGCTTTTATTTCCTCATCTTCAGATTGAGTATTTTGATCCTTCTTGGGATCACAAAGTATTTCTGTTTACTCATTTCCCCAGTCTGTCCCTGGGTTTTGGGGTGCTTCCTGAGCTTCTGAGTTTTATTGGGACAGCCCCCCCCACACACAAGGATCTCAGTGTGTGAGGTTCTGTCTTCCTTCCTGGTCTGTGAATGACCACAAGCACAATCTTCTGGCACGGGGTTGAGTTGGGGTGGGCCCTGCTGTTCTATGGGGGGGCCTAGACTGAGATCAGGATCTGAATGTGGTCAGAGACCCAGAGTCCTGTTCCAGGTAAAGAAGACAGATCTCAGAAGTCTCTTTTCACTCCCCTACCTTTGGTAGGCTAAGCACTCAAAGGTCAGTTGCCTGGGGGCTCCTGCTTCCAGGCTCTGCCTGCTTCCTTTTCCTGGATCTGGGCTGCTGCTGTCAAAGCTGCTTACTGAGTGCCCTGAGGGCTAGGCTTCTTATGCAGGCTCTGGCAGAGGTCCCCTGCTGATCTTCAAAGTTGTGTCCTGTGCTCCCTGGGGTGCAGGTCAGGAAATTGGCCCCACTGGTATGAGCTTTGCCTTTAGGCACCTTGGGGTTGCCTCCGGAGGCTGAAATTCTTTCACTCTGGCAGGCTGCCCCTCTAACCCTGTAGAGTGGAGCCTTTCCACTATTTTCTAGGTTACCTTGGTCTGGAGAATTGTCTCACTGGATCCCTCTATATATTCTGTCTCTCAAAAATTTAGAGTCATTATTTTAGGAGTTTTGAAATGTTATAGAGAGAGCACCTAAGAGAGGCTCTTTTGTCACCATCTTGGCTCTGCCCCCCCCATTTATTTTTAATGTTTATGTTGCAGTAAAAAAACACAATAAAAAACTTCTTATAAGATTTCAATTAAGTATGATACTGACTAGATTAGAACTTTGAGTGCCAAACTGTCATTTTAGAGGATCTGGTTTGGTTATATAGTCAAAGAGAAACATAACATTTTTGAACTAGAAAAGAATTTAAAAGCACCATGGGGTTTCTTTATCAATAATCAATTGTATCATATCATACAAAAGGCTTCTTTCCATCCCCACTCCTCCACCTCTCCACATTGAGAAAATAAGAGAAAAAAAACATACAGCAAAATAAACTCTTGTATTATCCATCCCCAAAATATATGTTTGAATCTATACTCTGAGTCCATCACATCATTTTTTTTTTGGTTTTTGCAAGGCAAAAAGTGGCTTGCCCAAGGCCACACAGCTAGGTAATTATTAATTATTAAGTGTCTGAGACCGGATATGAACCCAGGTACTCCTGACTCCAAGGCCGGTGTTTTATCCACTACGCCACCTAGCCGCTCCCATCACATCTTAATCAGGAGGAATGTATTATATTCCATGAGTTCTCTAAAACTGTGGTTGGTCATTGTGTTGGTCAGAATTCCTAATGTTTTTCAAAATTATTTGTCTTTATGATTTCTAAAATATAAATTGATTCTAATATAAAAATTTTTCTACTGGAGTTCTGCTCATTTCACTCAGTTCACAGAAATCATCTCAACTTTTTCAGAAACTGGCACCTTCATGATTTCTTTGCGTGTGTGTGTGTGTGTGTGTGTGTGTGTGTGTGTGTATTTTCCCAACTACATTCAAAGATAGCTTTTAGCATTCACTTTTTTGAGTAAGATTTTAAATACCACATTTTTCTACCTCCCTTCAAAACCTATCTCCTCCCCTTGATAGTGATATAGGTTATACACATATCACTATGTTAAACATATTTCCATATTAGACATGTTGTGAAAGAAGAACCAGTCCAAAAGAAAAAATGTCCTTCATTATTTCTTACAGAATAATAGTATTTCATCACATTCCTATATCATAACTTGTTTGACCATTACTTAATTAATGGTAACACCCTCTGAGAAACTTGCAAAAATTCTCTCCCCTCCCACATTTACCTATTTCTTGTCTAATTTTAACTAATTAGTTTTATTTGTACAAAATGTTTTTAAATTTATATCAATATTGTTTGTTTTACCTTCTGTGATACTCTTTTGTTATATGATAAACTCTTTCCCTTATCCATAGATTTGAAAGGCAATTTTCACCTTGTTCCTCTAATTGGTTTATGAAGTCATTGTTCATTATTAGAGCTTATTTTGTATATGGAATGAAATGTTAGTCTATGCCTTATTTCTAACTAAATGCCTTCTATAATTTCCAAAAGCTTTTGTGGAATACTGAGTTCTTTTACTAGTAATTGGTATCTCTGAGTTTATCAAACACTATGTTACTATCCTCCTTTTGCTTCTGTATATTGTGTATCTAATCTGTTCCACTGAGAAAGCTGATGTAGTTTTGATGATCAGAACTTTGTGTATAGTTTGAGATCCCATACTGCTAGACCTTCTTTCTTTCTTTTTTTTGATGAATTCTTTTGGGATTCTTAAAATATATATGTTGGTTGAGCCAATTCACAAGCAATTAATAATTCTCTAATTATTTAGATCTCTACTTTTATAAAGAGTATTTTATATTTATGTTCACATAATTGCTATACATATCTTGGCAGGTAGACTCCCAAGTATTTTATACTTTCTTTAATTATTTTACATGCAATTTCTCTTTCTATCTCCTCATTCTGAGATTACATTACAGTCATCTCCATTACAGAAAATACTGGCTTTTGGTTTTCAACTAATACTACTCACCCATGAATAAGAATAATTTTGTCTTACTATAACGACATAGCTTCATTTCATAAGTGTTTTTTTCATTACTATGGTCTTTTTCATAAGGAGTACAGGTGTATGTTTGCTATTTAGAATTTTTAATTGCAATTATGATTATTCCTCAGGGAATATAAATGAATTGGTATTGCTTACTAGAATACATGAATATAGATACATTTATTCATAGTTATATTAATAATTGAGGTCACTTTTCCCTTATGTTAAGATCCTTCTATATTAGTTTATTCTGTTCCTATAAAATCTCAGTTAGCATTCCTATGTAGAATATTAATGAAAGCTTTAAATAATTCTATCAAGGTCTTTGTCCTCTCAGATGAAAAAATCAACCAAAGCCATTCTTCCAGTAACTGCCAAGCTGATTTAGAGATGGAGAGCTCTCCTTGGGAATATTCTAGCACATAACAACTGTTTATTACTCAGCAGATCTATGAAGCTTTAATTGCTTCTGTCTAGTTTTGACCCTTTACCACTAAAATAAACTGAGGTCACCTTTTGTCTCCACAATTATGACTTCAACAACTGCTACCTGGGCCCATTGCACTTTTTTTAGAAAGCTTTTATAACTGTCCTGACCAATGCCTTCCATGTACTAACGTAAGCAATGATGTCCAGCTAAAAGTGCTTTTTGATTCCTCCCAAGTGTTCTTGTATCCTCTTCTCTGGATCTCTCCCTTGTTTATATCACAATTTGCCTTCTATAAAAATATCTATGTACATGTTCTAGCTACCCCAACCCTCAATCCCACAGTCAATACACACCTGGAAGTTCTTTGAAAGAATGTGGCATTATGGAAAAAAATACAGGATAAGGTTGGAAGAGACCTCTTTCTGATACTTAAAAGGTGGATAGATGCTATGATTTTGCCACCTCTGTTTCTCTCTCTCTCTCCTTCTCTCCTTGCCTCCCATTCTTACCTCCAGCTAATAATTTAATCTGAGTCTTACTTTCTTTCTGCTTCTGTAATATTGGAATCTTATCCATGGTGAAAGTCTGGGAACAAGGAGAAAAACACTATCTTTGGAGTCAGGGGACTGAGCTTGAATTCTGTCTTTGTCACTATTACCTGCCAGACCTTGGGCACCACACTTAAAAGCTCCTGCTTGACACTGTTGTTCATTCGTGTTTGACTCTTCATGACTACATTTGGGGTTTCTTGGCAAAGATACTAGAGTGGTTCGCCATACCCTTCTCATTTTGCAGGTGAGAAAACTGAGGCCAACAGGGTAAAGTGTCTCGCCCAAAGACACACTGTTTGCCTATGTCCAAGGTCAGTTTTGAATTCACAAATGTGAGTCTTTCCAATTTAAAGCCTAAGGCTCTATCCACCGTGCCATTTAGCCTTAGACAATCCCTTTGGAAAATGGGGGTGGGAAGGAGACTAAATGTTTCCTAAGGTTACTTTCATCTACTTCTTGTAAGGCTCAAATAGGGTCATGTATATAAAGCATTTTAAAAACTTTAAAATGTTTTTAAAATGACAGCTTTCTTGAGTGTTCTTTTGGTTTAACTTTGGATTGTAGAATGTACACCCAAAAGTGAAACCTCTACAGGAACTTCTTACAAGATTTTCCTAAATGCTTATTATGTTACCTGATGAGGGGCATATAAAATCAACCCTGGATGCCCCCCATCCCAGAGAATATTAGATATGTGTGTGTGGGTTTATGTTCAAGGAGGGCTAGTTAAGCTCTTTTCAAGGCTGTTCATCTACCTTTGGTGTCCACTTTCACTCAACTCTCACCTTTGGCTTCAAGAAGCTGTAGCAGTGGCAGCAGCAGCAGCAGCAGCAGCAGCAGTAGTAGTAGTAGTGCATCAACTACACCCCAATAAACCATTTTAGCAGAAGCTATACATCATATTGATGGTAACCATCAGGTCTCAAATCCATAGGTCTCAAACCCACATGTCAAGCTTTTCCCTGGTGAATCGGGCAGATAAGAACAATATGTTCCAATGACTATGAAGGCAACTGAAGCAGAATCTGTGGAGCACTCAGAGTTTGGTCAGGCATGAAAGATACCAAGATACTGCATCCTGGGATAAGACCAATTCCCTGACTTTTGTCCTGCCACTGAAGTTTGAAGACCCTAGAAAGAGGAAGTAAAGCCAACATCTTTGTACAACTTTGCCTCACTTAAATCTCGTTCACAAATAAGTCAAGACATCATCTCATGATGTCATTGGTCCATTTAGAAAAATGGCTTAGTGGATATAGTTGGCTTTGAGGGAAAATTCAAGCCTAGGGCACTTATAAATTATGGGACTTTGTGAAAGTCATTTTATTTATACCTACCTCTGTTTCTTAATCTGTAAAATGGAGGTAATAATAACTACCTCCAAGGGTTGCTATGAGAATCAAATGAGATATTAATTATAAAATGTTCAGCACAGTATCTGGCACTTTATAAGAGCTATATGAATGATATTGTTACTACTGCTACTGCTACTACTATCACTGCTACTGTTGCTGCTACTACTACTACTACTACTACCACTGCTACTATTACTACTACCACTACTATCTATAACTATTATCTATTATTATTATCTATTATCTATTATTATTATTATTATTAACTGTGTGACCCTGAGCACAGAGTCTGTCTCAGTTTCATCTATAAAATAAGGATAACAACAGAACCAATTTCTGTGCCACCTAGCTGCCCCTAATTTCTTAGGATTGTTGTGCAGATAAAATGAGGTATTATTTTCCAAGCACTTTGTAATCCCTAAAGTGCTATATAAATTTTATTTATTAATAAATTATTTAGTGTCTAGAGAAATAATCACACAACTCTACTAATTGAGCCCTTCTAGGAGGAAGCCTACAGAAATGTTTTCTTGTTTTCAATCTTTGGTTTCAATTCAGGCAAGGCTAAGGATGCCATTAAAAAGAATTGATCCATTAGGGCCTCTACAAAATCAACCTCATTTCTTTAGTAAGTGTAATTCAATCAAGCTGGTTTCTAACATTCATGGGGTTATCTGTCCCTTCGAGAACTAATCAGTTAAAAGTAATCTTGTCCAAGTAAAGTAGATGTGACAGCATTTCATTTAATGATTTTAGAAAAGCTATCAGTTCCTCAAAGAGCTTTTGTCTAATACAGCTATCATGAAGTGACTGTCTCTTAGCATGAGCCAATAGAATAGAATAAACAGGTTTATTTGGCATCCATTATTTATTATGCTTTTATATATACATATATATATATATATATATATATATTCATTCTTCTTTCTTCTCCCTCACACTTCTTTTCATACCCAAGATTCTTCTTGCAAAAGGAAAAAAAGGAAATGCTGACCTATTCAGTATTTCAGAGTATTGACTTCACAATCTTCAAGTACTCAAAGGGATAGAAATGATCTTGAGTGGTTTCTAACTAAAATGGACTCTAAATGAAGGGTAACATTCCTCAAGTGGTCAGTGAATGATGCGTATAGTCAATAAAGCTCTAGGACAGCTTCGGAGAAACAGATGAACAATGGGAATATTCTGTCCAAGAGAAGCATACAGAGGAGGATTTTAGGAAAGGAACTTCCAGAAGACTCTGTGTGAGAGTGTGTGTTTGTGTGTCTGTGTGTGTGTGCATTCCTTCTTCAGACAAAGTGTGTGCATGGAGGGGAATGGGAATCAGATGCCAGCCCCAACTCCTAAAGCAGAGATTTTTAACCGTTTTTTGTTTCATGACAGTCTGGTGAAATCCATGATCCTCCCCCCCTCTTCTCAGAAAAAAGGTTTTTAAATATATAAAATAAAATAGGATATACAGAACCGAAATGGAAAGCCAATAATTTTAAAATAGTTATCAAAATATCAAAAACACAATTCATCAACCCCTCAGAGCTTCTTCCCCCCTCCCAAGGGAGAATAGAGGAAGAACAGGCAGTAGACAGTAAAGCAAACTGCCATCAGACGTACTAGGAAATGCAAAGAGATAATGTTTTGCTCCTATTTGCTTGATCTGTCTAGGCCTGATAGAGACCATACAATATGAAGCCTTCATGTTCTGGGGTTGGGATCTTGGCAAAGCCCGTGCATTGGTTTTTTTCATAAGTTATCTAGGTTATTGGATTCATTTTGGGGCATTATATTTTAAGAAGAATATTGAAAAACTGGAGAAATTCCAGAGAAAAGTAAGCCAGATTAAAGGACTCAGAGTTCATGCTCTGTGAAGATATGTTTAAAGAGTATCGTTGCTTGTTCTTCATTCTCAAAGAAGTCCATGACATCAGAGAGGCAATACCATGACTTGCAAGTGAATTGAATTTAACTGAGAGAGGGCAGTGCAATGTCACCAGCCTCACATTCTCTTCAGGAGCCATCTGGGTTCAGTGGCAAGACAAAGACCAGAATGATGTAAATGATCCTGGTTACAGTGGGAAACCTTGGCATTTTTAAAGTCTTTCCCAGATCTCAGTTTGCCCATCCAGTGATTAAAGCTAGGGATAGACAAACTGTTAAAGGAACTAAAGATGTTTAGATTGATTGGGAAGACTTGGGAAGGGAACAGGACAGCTCAACTTCAAGTACTTGAAAAGACTCTCTGGTGGAAAAGAGATTAGATTTGTTCTAGTAGAACCCAGTAGAGAGAACCCTAAAAGTAATGGGAGAAGGCAGCAAAGAGGTACATTTAATCCTAACATAAGAGAAAATTCTAACAATTATATTGTCCAAAAGGAGAATGGGCTGGTTAGAGGTAGTAGCCACCTCTCTCACTACAAAGATTCAAAGGAAAACAGGATAACTTGTCAAGAATCTTATAAGGAGCATTCTTGTTCAAAGAATGGGTTAAAACATGAAACATTCATTTGATCTAAATGTAAGGGATTCTGTAATATGTCTCATACTTTACACATATCTATGTAACTTGTCCAGGGAAAAATATAAAAATGTCTAAATGTTGAAGTATTCATTTCTTTGTAGACAGAAGGATATTTCATTTATCTGTTGGAATTCTTCCAGGATCCGAGTGAAGCCCTGGGAATAAATTAGATGTTTGGGAACAGTCATTAGCTCTCAGGCCACATGGAATGCAAAGTTTAGTGCATAGTGGCAGAGATGAGAACCCCAGAAACAAATATATTATGCTATTTGACTCAGTTTACCTGCTTTTACATTAGCTAAAATTTTAAAAAGGATTCACTATAATCTTAATACTGAATATCAATACAATTAATTAAATTAATAGTAATTAGCACTTTAATTAATTTCAAGTTTAAGACAGAGTGATTATTTTAGGGGCTAATTACTGAGTTGTTTCATTTTCTAGGCCTTCTACTTCATTCTCTTCCTTTCCTCTGAATGTCACCCTTCCACTTATTAGCAGCAAAAAAAAAAAAAAAAATGAAAGCAAAGCTAAAAGAGGTCAATTTTGTTCCTTTAATCATTCAATCAATGTTTATTGAATACCAGACATTTTTAAGGAGTCATATGGAGGTCAACACAATTGAAGGACATGATGCCTTTGGGCAAAGAGTTTGCTAACTAGTATAGACACAAAACAATAAGAGATCAACAAACTATCAAATCTTAATTTTATGAATTATAAATGGAAAAGGAGTTAGAGGTAGGAATAATAACTTAAAAGCTTGTATAAATATAGGAAGATAATATGATGAGAACTAGTCACTAGTTTAAATGTTTGTGAATCACCATGGATTTCATTTATTCAGGTTATACTTTTCTTTTTTTAATAACAGATAACAGTTCTTTGTAAAAGGCTTAGCAGTTTTTCCTGAATTTTGTTTTGTTTTCTCCTTTGTCTTCTCTATAACTGACTTTTAAAGAAACAACTAGATTATAAATAGAATCTTTTATAAAGCTGCTGAGCATTCATAATAATATGTTTTAATACAAAAGGTTAAAACTGCAGTTGAGTCTTTTTTTCCCCTAAATCTAACTTTTAGAAGAAAGTAATCACAGTTTGTTTCTCAACAATGGGAAGAAAGCTTACAGGGGTTTTCATAAGAGCTCAGAAAGCATTTTATCCATCATAAATAAACCTGAGCCCAAAATAAAGCACTGAGACCAAGATTTCCAACGTATCTCCTGTCTTTAAGTCAGTGTGATAGAGTCTCAAGATCTTACAGGAATTAGGCTGTTAGAGATGCACAAAGAGAACACATTCATCAGAAGCCTTTCAAAGAAGCTGGCTTTTCCCAGGCTTGATGGGTTATAAAATACTGTCTTGAGTAAGTTATCATTTCACTAGTTGCTCTAGATAAAGTGTTCCTAATCTGAAGTCTGTGGACCCAAAAGAAATTACATGACTGGATTTTAGGTTGTCTGTGAACTTTAATGGGGAAAAATTTACATTTTGATCTATATAACTTCTTTTCTTTATTTTATTTAAAAGCATTCTGAGAGGGGTCCATAGACTTTACCAGATTTCCAAAGATATCTATGATTCCCAAAAGGTTAAGAATTTCTATGCCAAATGATCCTTGAAATCCTGTCCAAATCTAAATCTATGGTACTAGGTCACAACATGTGTAGGGCTAGTCTAAGACATTTTTTACACCTAGATTTATAATCCTCTAAAGCCTGACTAAACTGAAGAATGTTCAGAATTGCTTAGATATACTTACTCTACCCCCCCAACCCCTACTACTCCATTTAATTTGATTTAAGCCTCAAAAATCAATGCTTCCTGGAATGACGGGAAAGTTAGTGCATCAATAGGGAAGAGAGTCCTTCTTCAGTAGAAAAAAAAATAGCACATGGGTACTGGGTATCTGGCCTTATCTATTCACTTCTATATCTTCCCATAGATGTGTCTACAAAAAGGTCAAAATAACTTTGGTCAGTACTTATGTTCTTGAGTCAGCCCTTATCATCAAGACATTCAAAGTTCATGACTGAAAAATTCCTAGGACGTTCTTTCATAGTACTTGTGTTTTTATTACTTCATTTCTAGGAAAGGATTATATGTTCTCCTTCTTGCTAAAAACCCTCTTTCACCCCTAAATGATCAAGAAGAACATGGCAAAGGTTTCCAAATAGCAAAGCTCAGTGACTAGGAACTCATTTTCATTTTATAGATGAAAGCTCTTATTTTAGGATCACATACAACTTTCCTTTCAAGTACTTCCCTTACAACAGAAGTGTATTATCTTATTGTGTAAGATTCTAGTTGCTGTGGCCTTTAGAAAACTGCTCTAAACTACTACTAGGAGAATAATAATGATATCATAATAATAGTTCCATTTTCTATAGGGATTCATAGTTTGTAAAGTACTTTTTAAAGATTATCTCATTTTAGTCCTGCCTCTGATCAATAATGATTCAGGTTCTGGTGCTCCATTTCTGTACTCAGAGAATTTTTTGAATGGCTAGAAGATAATTGCCAGATTCCAGTCCATTGTTTAGTCTACTGAAAGACTTTTTAATATATCTTTTATATCTTGTAAAACTGCTCATGATACAAGATGAGTAGAACCAGAAAAACATTGTATACCTTAACAGCAATATGGGAGTGATGATCAAACTTGATGGACTTGCTCATTCCATCAGTGCAACAATCAGGGATAGTTTTTGGCTATGCAATAGAGAATACCATGTGTATCCAGAGAAAGAATTGTGTAGTTTGATCAAAGACCAAATACTATTTACCTTCAATTTAGGAAAAAAAATCATTATCTTATTATGTAATTTTGCTATCTCTTATACTTTATTTTTCTTCCTTAAGGATATGATTTCTCTCTCATCACATTCAGTTTGGATCAATGTATACCATGGAAACAATGTATAGACTGGCAAATTGCCTTCTGTGGGGGTGGGGGAGGGAAGTAAGATTAGGGGGAAAAATTACAAAACTTAAAATAAATAAAATCTTTGAAAACAACTGCTCATGATAGTGATAATAAAAAATGTGGTTAATTTCAAATTCATCAAACAGTCCTGTAAAAATAAAAAGGAACAAAAATAAACACTCTCATTCAGACATAAGGAGTAAGGACAATACTCCTTATATTGCCAAGAAGGACATGACATTATTGTGCCATTCCTTTTGGGAAGATTCTCATAGTCACATAGAGCTAGTCTTAGGCAGACAACTCATTAAATTTTAGTTGAGTTGATAGTAAAGGGGATAACAGGCCCATGGAAAATGGAGGTAAAAAGCAATAGATAAGTGGATCAGGAGGCCTAATTGTGATACTCCTTATGCTACTTACTATATGTGTGATTATAGACAAATTAATAGTGTTCTCTAGCTCTCAGTTTCCATATCTACAAGATGAGATGACTAGACCATACAATCTCAAACTTTTATGAGACAAAAAGAAACTAGAGTAGTTCATTGGGTCAGAAATATATTGTGATCTGGGTGACCTTTAGTCTCTCTGCTTATATGACTTAAGTTTTTTAGTCTTAAAATTTTTTCTAAAGTTCCATAATTTTGGATCCAGAAACACAACTAGACTTCTATTTGGTTCCCCTGAGGAATTATACTCTACCTTGGAAGTACTTTTTAGATAAGTTGGTTCTCCATATTTGTATTTACATGATTTATAAGTCATTAGCCATTATGTTTGATGTATGCCTAATTATCTATTTTAGGTTATAGCAATATGATAGTATTCTATATCTCTTTTGGTCCTTATGATTGAAATGCCTGTAAAGGGCTGTAGTTAGAAATACAGAGCTGAGAAATGGAACTACTGTTACTGTAATTTAGAGTTTGGGGTTGGGAAGATGATTATCTCTTAGAAAATGTCATAGGATTTATACCTAGAATGGACTTTAGGGGTCATCTACTCCAAATCTCTAATTTTGTAGAGAAAGATTGAACTGAATCTTTCTGACTTTCCTCTAATCTTTGGAAAACAATATTGAATGTCTGACATTAAATCTGGAGAAAGAGGTCAATAATTCTGAAGTCATATGATATGGTCACTAAGGATTAGAAGAAACATATAGATTCCCTCTCCATATCATGACAGATAGTTCTTATTCTCCATACCTTCCATATAAGGTTGACTTTGTTTTCCTGGACCACTAGATCAGGATCAGAAAGTGTTCTTTTCTCTCTGGAAGGGCACACTCAACAGTGGCCTAGGATATGTTATTTTTAGTCATAGATAAGCCATGCCATGCACATTGGGGAAGGGCATTCACATTCCTAAACACATGACTTTGTTTTCTAAAATAATTCTTCCTATCAAAATTTCCAATTACAAAGTATGACACAAATGGGTACCTAATCAAAAATAAACTCCTTGAACACTGGAATTATATCATTATTTACCTTTGTATCACTAGTTCCTTGCATGGTTTTAATAAATAAAATAAAATAAAATAAAACATAGTTACTTAATAAATGTTTGGTAGTTTTGTGACCCTGACAAGTCACTAAACTTATGAATCTGTTTCCTCTTTTGGAAAATGGAAAGAAATAAGCATATTTTACAGTGTTGTAATGAGGTCCAGAAGAGATAATATATGTGCTTTACAAATCTCAAAGTTCTAATAATTATAATTTTATTGAATCAGATGGAAGAAGGAAACAAGTATTTATTAAAAACTTACTGTTAAATGCTTTGATAATATCTCATTTGATACTCACAACAACCCTGAGAAGTTGATGCTGTTATTATCCCAATTTACAGATGAGGGAACTGAGGCAGAGAGAAATTAAGTGATATGTCCAGGATCACACAGCTGGTAAGTGTCTAAGGCTAGATTTGCCATTAAGTTTTCCCAACTTCAAGTTCAGTGCTCTATTTACTGTTCTGCCTGGGTGCCTATCCTTCACTGAAAGGTAGAAAGAGAGAGAAGGGACCTCAGAAGCCATTAACTTCTGAGTACAATCTCCTGATTTTATAGATCAAGAAATTGAGAAAATTAATTTTTTTCTTTTGCTTGGAAAAAAGATCATGAATTCTAGGCTGCTCTTCTGGACATCATAATTTCCAGAAACTCTTCATCCTATAGAATGACATCAAATCCTAAGGTCCAACCTCCATATACTTGCCCTCTATGGTCCTTCCCTCCCTCTGTCTCATTGGAGAGTATAGGAGGGTGGATACTGATGAGTTCCTTCCAGATCCTCCATGTAAGAAGGATCACCCAGCTTTTATCATGATTATTTTTTCAATCTGTTTTTAATATGTTATCTTCTCCTAGTAGACTAAGAGCTCCTTGAGAGCAAGAACTCCCTTTTACTTTTTTTTGTGGTCTCTGTGTATTAACTCAGTGACTGGCACAAGGTGAGCACTTAAAAATCTTTATCAACTGACTTAAAAAAATAAAGCTCAGGAATGAATGGAAGGTCTAAAGGATGCTCCAAATAAGAAAGGTACAATTTTTGCTCTGTCATCTGGGCAGTGTGCTTTCTCACTAATTCCCAACCCCCTCCCCAAAATTATCTGATTTATGAGGGCATTAGTCCGCCTCAGAATTCAGGCTATTATTAGAATAAGGTTCTGTCTTTGCATTTCTTGGTGATTTGTTTCTGAAGCATAAGCAGAGGATGTTTCTGTCAGAAGTGAATGACTATATCCATCACTTTAACTAGATGTCAGAGCAGAGTCTTCCTCCAATGGCACAAGATCTTGTTTATAATCTAGTTTTATCCTCTTGGTAGAGATGAAGGAGTATATATATTTTTAGAGTTCATATTGAGAATTGCCTTAAATTTATTGATGTTATTATCAGTATTTTTTTTTCTGATTGTGTTTAACCAGTCTATAGTCTACCTGTCCTTTGGATGAATTAAAAACAGAAATCATTTGAGGAAATCCATATAATTATAAACATTCAACAGTTCAATAAAAAAAGGCATTAGAAACCTAACCAAGACTTTCTCATGCACATAGAATTCCCATCATTTTCAGGATAGACTTCAGAAATATGATATAGTAGAAAGATCACTGGATTTGGAATATGAGCACCTAGGTTTGAATCCTATATTTTTCAACTTAGTACTTTTGTGTAACCTTGGGTAAGTTAATTAATAGATAAAGTGCTGGATTAGAGTCAGGAAGATCTGGGTTTAAATCCTACCTCTATAACTTACTGTGATATGATCCTGAGTAAGTCAAGCTACCTCTCTAAGTCTCATTTTCCTTACCTAATAAATGAGCTAAATGGACCAGATGGTCTTGGAGGATTTTCTAGGTCTAGAATAATGATCCTCTTTGTACATTAGTTGCCTCACTTGTAAAATGAAAGGCATGAACCAAGATTACCTTTAAGGTAAGGGATGTTCTAGTACTAAGTTTTCATCCTTCTTCAGTTCTCTCTGGGTTCCATTTTCAGCTCTGGACTTCATGACCCCAGTAGTCTTCTCATTACTGGAAGAACACTCTGTCTCTGAGGCCCTTTCACATAACTGATCAGTTTCTCTTAGAGCCTCCATTTTAAGATAAATGCCCAGGTCAGCCATGTTTGCACCTTCATTCTTTTCTATGCTCCAATCAAATAATGCAAGAATCCATGAGTTTGGTGCAGCTAGCTGGCACAGTGGATAGAGAACCAGCCCTGGAGTCAGTAGAACCTGAGTTCAAATTTGGTCTCAGACACTTAATTGCCTACCTGTGTAGCCTTTGGCAAGTCACTTAATCCCATTTCCTTAAATAAATAAAATTTTTTTAAAAAAAGAATTTATGAGGTTTGAGAGAGATATGAATACTGGAACATTATGTCATTATTAAAGAAAAATGTCAACTTCAACCAAGAATTGGAAATAGTTCTTGTCCAAAAATGTGCAATAAGTTGAGGAACTAATGGATTTTAATGTTGGTGTTGTAACTTAAGATGGATGCCTGTTTGAGAGCAAAGTCTCTCTTTCTTCAACTCCCAAGAAAGTTTCCTCCTGTCCTTAGGACTGTTAGAGGCTTGATTTTGATTAACAGCCCTCTTAGTCTAAGATTTTAAAGGAGGAAGAGAAACCACAAGGCCAAGAGAGTAATAATGATGAAAAGGGAGAGGGACAAGAACAGGGAGTGTGAAAGAATATGAGGGAGACAGGGAAAAGTGACAGACTCTACCAGATCCATTCTAGTTGGGTTTAGTCCAAGCTCTAAATTATTATTTTACACATTGATACCAACTATAAAAAATGGTGATGCTTATAGATTTGATGGCATACCTGTCAAGAGTAAGGACATGTCCTCCTTATACATGTCAGCATAACTTCTTCTAAATATCAAAGTAACAGAGAAATTCCTACGGATTTGAAAGATCTAAAATAAGTTAAATACTTCAAAAAGGGAGGCACTCATGTGAGATCAAGTTATATCAGATCCATGGGTATGTTAACAACCTGAACCTCTGAGAAGTGTGAAAGTAAAGAACCATTCTAATTTCTTGGGATGTTTGGGATACTTGTTCCAGATACTGGAACTTGTTCACATTTGCATGCCTACTGCCATTATGAGGCAGAATTCTTAGAATAGCCTAGGATTGTCATCCTGTCAAGCTCAGCAAGGTAGAGAATCAAAGAGTCTCATAACTCACAGTCCTGCTCCATATCTAAGTGAGTGTTCTACGCATAAAAAATGCAAATTAAAATTCAAGTGAAATCATGCATTTGAGAAAAGTAGTAATATATCAAACTAAATTCAATCTCTTCCTTTCCTTTTTAAGAAGTTATTAAAATGTCAAACTCTTATTTTATTGGTATGAATCAGACTAAAATAACTTGGGGGATCAAAATTCTTATTTCCTCCAATTTTGAAGTTTTCTTTTATTGCATAAATAATCTAATGCTTTATTAGTTAATTAATGCTTTTGCTTCCATTGAAGACAATGGAATAAACACAGAAAATGTCTAATGAAAAGATGATCAGGAAACAGTTATACAGCAGAATGATCATCTGATTCACTGAATGGATTTAGTAATTGTCAGAGGAAGCAGTCTTGTGAGCAAAGAATGAAAGGAAAAGAGCTATGTTCTATTCTCTTCTGAGAAGCTCCTTGTAAATCTTGGTGACTCACATTGTTCTCTCAACACTTTTA
Source organism: Macrotis lagotis (assembly GCF_037893015.1). Lineage (NCBI taxonomy): Eukaryota > Metazoa > Chordata > Mammalia > Peramelemorphia > Peramelidae > Macrotis > Macrotis lagotis. The sequence continues at coordinate 563,307,865 of NC_133666.1, read as the reverse complement.
ATGTGCATTAGTGACTCAGAATTTTTTAAGGGGTCTCTTTACAATTATTTGACAGAGATTTTTTTTCCAGAAAAACATTCAGTGGAATATTTTATATTTTATTATATATTTCATGTATAATACATATTTTATTGAAATAGAGATTTACTCTATAAAGTAATAATAAAAGGCAGTGAAGATTATACATAAGATTATACATTCAAATTATAAAACAGTAAATTATAAACATTTTTATTCTTAATCTTATTTCATATGAAATAAGACTAAGGTATTATAATACTTAATAAATCTGTATAATACCTTTAATACAATTTAAAAATTTCCAATAAATATGCTATTTATCTGTGTATATGCCTTATTTCCCCATTAGATAATACATTCCTCAAGACTAGAGCCCATGTTTTATTTATCATTTCATCTAGAATAATCATGTAGATAAAAATGAAATATGACTTTCCATTGTTGTTTTTTCACAGAATTGCTAAAAATATTCTGGGTTCATCTTACTTTAAGTGAAACACTATCTGGCAACTACTGTTCTGAAGAATTAATACAGAACAGACCATTTCTTTCCCCTCTGAAACCATCTCTTTCAATACTGAATTCTTTATAATTTGTGCTCTTGTTGGAGATCAAAATCAAAGTAAAATAATCTGCTGACCTCAGGAAGAGGAATCAGGGACTCTGGGCTTTGGTCCTTCACAGTACAATTTAAAACTAATTTAGAGAGAGGTTCATTTGGCACTGGTGGACATTGCCTCAATAGTTTCTTTACCATTGATATTGACATAAGACTGATTCACAAGTAGTATTGGGATGGTCTGTCTGTCTCCTGAAAACTCCCAAATGGAACATGGGAGATAACTGAGCACAGGTTTAGGATTGGTTTCTTCATTACCTTTCTGTTCACATGCTTTAAAGATACATTTGCACAAATAATCTAGGTTACTCTTGATTGACAAGTTTCAGGTCTTTTTTTTTGGACCAGAGGAGTGATATCCTTGTTAAAGGGAAATTCTGAGAAGGAAACTCCATCTACCAACATTAAAGTAGCACCTGCTCATCAACTTATGGTCTATTTAGAATATCTGTAGACAAAATAATCTGCCCAGAATCACAGGGTCTAAAGTATGAATTCAAACTTGAACTAAAGTCTTCTTAAATTCCAAGGTCAGTTATCCAACCCTTACTCTCTGCCAGGGGAGGGATATGTCTGGTCAGCAGGCCATACAGGTACAGCAAAATCATTTGTTCTGGTGCTGCCATGGCAAACTTAGGCAGGACTCAAAGTTCAATAAAACTAGGAGCCTGTTAGGGGTGAATTAATTAATGTTGGAGCAAATATAGCAGGTAAATTTTGCTACAAATATATAAATGGGTCTTGACCGGAAATAGGATCCTCATGCCTGTTCTATGCTATGTATTTTTAAAATTCAAATAAAAAAGATATAGGGGATAATTAGGTGGTACAGTAGATAGAATGTCTGATCTGGAGTCAGGAAGACTTGATTTCAAATTTGACCTCAGATATTTCAGACCTTGGGCAACCATTTGCCTTGGTTTCCTCATCTGTAAATGAACTAGAGAAAGAAATGGCAAACCACTCTCTTTGCTAAGAAAATCTCAAATAGGATCATGAAGAGTTGAACATGACTGAAAATTAAAAATGATCTAGACAAACATTAGCATACACATAATTTTAAATGCTTTAATCATTTAAAGTTTTTGCCTTGACTTCCCCTAGAATTAACTAACTCATATGAAACAGAAAAAAATCCAATTCATTTTGTAGTAAATGGCTGACTAACTGTACCAGTTAAATAAACCATGAGTTAATCAAGAATCATTTTAGAGTGACCTAAGAACATTGCCACTGCTGATATTTTTTAATTAAATTTTAATTATTTAAGGCAATGGGGTTAAGTGACTTGCCCATGGTCACACAGTCAGAAAATTATTAAGTGTCTGAGTCCACATTTGAACTCAGGTCCTTCTGACTCCAGGGCCAGTGCTCTATCCATTGCATCACCTAGCTGCCCCCACCTCTAATGCTATTTAGTCACATCTGCAAACTATATCCTTATCATAACTTGGAGGGGGAAAAAAAGGAAATAACTTTTATCTAATTATCGTCATAGCTCATGGTCAAAAAACCAAAACAAAACTGAGTAGACAATTTCAAATACTCCTCTACCCAAAGAAATGTGGCATGAAAGGACCAATTGTTAGCAGATTATTTTAAGCATTTCTTTTGAAGTTAGGCTTGAAAAAAATTTCCATAAAACAAAGGAATTATAGGTCTGTTTTCTGAGTCATTCATCAAGATAGTTCACATTCATTATATCCAACTGTAATTTAAAAGAAAATGAGTCAAATTCAAAACACTCAAAAGAAAGAAAGCATCTCATAATTTATGAAAATGCATCATGTGTTTCTGAAAAATTGTCATGAAAGGGATATTAATTTTTAGACTGGAGAAGGTATTATGACATAAGCAGAAATAGAATTCAGATTTGAAGGCAAGAAAAACCTGGGCAAAGGACTTAACATTTCACAGTCTCAATTTTCTTATCAGTTCTTATCAGTAAAATAGGGATAATAATAATAATAACCACAGTACTTACACCTCATTATATTATGGTGAAATTCAAATGAAATAAAATCTTTAAAAGGTTTTGCAAACCTTAAAGTAATATAGGTCCATAGTTGTTATAATTCCAGCTGTTAGAAAGATGTGACTTTGTAACTATCACATAATATTGTGATAACATAATTTCAATCACAAAGATATTGGAGAGGAATCACTATGACTGCAGGGCTTATTGTTATTGCTGTTATTTCCTATTTTTTCAATACTTTTAGGGTATGTAATCATGAAAGAAAAAACTCAACTCTTGCAATTAACTTGCACAGGTAGGATCCTGGAATGCTAGACCTCGAAGATATCCATTAAAATCCCATAAGAAATCTTTCTATAGGAAACCTTCCTGATCCTTCTTATTTCCAGTGCTTTCGCTCTGTTAATTATTTCCAATTTTCCTCTATGTGGCTTGGTTTGTATATATATTGTTTGCATGATGTCTCTCTGATTAGAGTGTAAGCTAGGGATTGTCCTTTGCCTCTTTTTATATCCCTAAAACTTATTAAAGAGCTTGGAATACTGATATATATATATATATATATATATATATATATTTATTTATATATATATATTTATATATATATAAATATATATGTATATGTATATATATTATGTGCTTAATAAATGTTTATCGGTGGATTGATTGAGTTATAAACATGCATTTTAAGGTATTTACTCTGTAAAAGTTATTGGAAATACCAAGCTCTGGGAATATCAACTCAGAAATGAAGCCATTATTGATGTGTGGTTGAAGACCATAAATATTACTAACTTCAAGTAACTTGAGATTCAGAGAGCCTATGATCATACAACTAAACACACTGGAGATATAAATAAGAAAGTGAATCTCTGCCTTCAGGAGGCTTATAATCTAAGTGTTCAGTCATTTCAGTATTTCCAACTCTTCATGACGCAACTAAGGATTTTTTTGGCAAAGACACTGGAGTGCCTTGCCATTTTCTTCTTCAGTGGATCAAGGTAAACAGAGTTTAAGACACTTGCCCAGGGACACACAAATAGCAAATGTCTGAGAGTGGATTTGAACTCAGGTCTTCCTGACCCTAAACCTAATCGCTTTAATCACGGAGCCATCTAGTTGCCCCTACAATATAACAGGAGAACAAAATATACAAAAGGAACCTAAATAAGAGAAGGGAGAGACGGGACTAATGCCAGGCTTCATGTTTGTGGCATTGAAATCAAGCAGTCTCATGGAGTGAGAAATGAAGTTACCTCTAAAGTACTGGGTCCTATAAAGGACTCTCACAGAAAATCCCAATAACGGGAAGACTTTCGGGGGGGTTTATTGTTTGGACTTCAAGTCAGAGGTGAGAGGCATGTGAAGGTATAGAAGTATTGAGTATCAAGGTTGAGTGAGCTAGTAAATATGAAAGAGATGGGATTAAATTCGGATTTATTTTGATCCCAACATGCTGCTTCTATAGGAATTTTATTTTGCTTCTGTTTCTACTAAATCATGCTAGTATAATATAGTGGAATTTTGGTCTGACAACTTAATATATAGTATCAAGGAGATTCATTGCCCTCTCTTGTGTTTGTCCATGATGGATATCAATGACTCAAGAAAATTAAAGAGAAGATTAAAGCTAATAGTAAATTTCTCTCTTTTATTAGGTTATTTATAGTGTTCTTTTTGCTTTTCAGTACTTTCTGCATTTTGATAAATCACAGCTAAGGTATTACAGCTTCTTGTCCTGGATGTATAAATTGTACAAATAACTTCATTGGACTCTTTCTTTTGTTTCCTGGAAAACAGGAATTAAACATAGGTAGGTTAGAATTTTATTACTTTTAGAATAGAAATGTTGAATACAAAGTGACCTTGGAAGATATCTTAACCTATCTCCTAAAGTTACTAATAAGGAAATTATGGTCCAAAGAGGTATATGCACATTCACTATACTAAGGAATGTGAAAATTACATATTATACAAAGAAATGTGACAATAATCCTCAAGGGATTCAAGGTTATTTTAATGGAGGAGATGACATGTAAATAACTAGTTACAAATAATATATGCCCAGAGTAGCGGAAAAGGGACTGATAGCTGGAAAATGGTATGAGAGGAAAAGAAAAGATTATTATAGAAGGTTGGATTTGGGTTCTGATTCTTGAAGGAGTACAGGGAAGCCAGGAACACAATGAGGTAGAACTGAAGAATAGAATTCTAAGCATGAGGTCAAGTTAGTTCAAGAGTACAGTCAGAAGGCAGAATGTTCTGTGTCTGTGTGTGTGTGTGTGTGTGTGTGTGAGAGAGAGAGAGAGAGAGAGAGAGACAGAGAGAGAGAGAGAGACAGAGAGAGACAGAGAGAGACAGAGAATAAGTAAACTAAGGTAGCTCTGTATAAGGAGGGAAAAAGGATAAGAAGATTGGAGGAAGGGAGACAGGAGTCAGGTTGGGAAGTTTTAAATCACAAGTAAGACTTTCTATTTGATCCCAAGAAAACAGTAAGATTTTACTGAGGATTTATAGAGCAATTGTGGCCAGGCTTATTCTTTAGGAAACTTGCTTTGGCTATTGAGTGGAATGATGGATTAGAGTGGGGAAATACTTGACTGAGGAAGATCAATTAGAAGGTTATTGTCATATCCCCCTGAGAGGAGTAAAGAGGTATGTTGTTGTTGAGTCTTTTTCAGCTGTGTCTGATTCTCTGTGACCCCATTTGAGGTTTTCTTGGCAAAGATACTGGAGTAATTTGCTATATTTTTTTCTAGTTCATTGTATTGATGAGGAAACTGAGAAAACAGGATGAAATGACTAGCCTACGTCACACAGGTAGTTAGTGTCTGAGACCAGATTTGAACTCAGGAAGATGAGGCTTCCTGAATCCAAGTCCCACACTTTATCCACTTAGGTGCCTGAATGAGGGACATATTGAGACATTGTGACTCTTAATTACAGCACCAGTCTGTAGCAAAAGGAAGATTAGCTCTCCAGGTTCACAGTAATTCAATAAACAATTATTAAGAACATATTAAGGAAGTCTACATATAGTCAATGGAAGAATGTTTTGCTTGACTATGCATATTTGTTATACTCTCTCGACAAGAGGGAGAGAAAATAGATTTCTCTTAATTAAAACTTTTATTTAAAAAAAGGTTTTTGAAAGACATAGAATATAGCATACAATTTCAAATAAGTTCACTTTTATTTTTTCTTGTTCAGTTATTTTTCAGTCTTCATCATTTGATTTTTTGGGGGGGAGGGCAAAACATTGGAAGGGTGTACTATTTCCTTCAGTGAATTTACAGATAAGGAAACTGAGGCAAAGAGAATTAAGTAACTCACTCAAGGACATATCCCTAGCAAGAGTCTGAGGCCAGCACTAACTTTTTTTTTTTCAATTTTACTGTTTTTATTTTGTAACAAGAGAACCCCTCATGGAGTGAGATAATCTGCAATTGTTAGTAATATCAAAAAATGTCAATACAATTTTTTAAAAAGGCACTATGTCATATATTGGGGATATATAGAGACAAAAATAAAATTATACTGTTTCCAAAGTAAAAAAAAGAAATATGAGGTAATTTCAGAAGGAAATTACTATTTTCTACTAAGCCATGATATCTCTCTCTATCCAATGGGAAATTATTTATGAAAAAAAATATATATATATATGGGAATAACATATATAGATCTGAACAGTTGTAAATATATTTGAAATACTTCTAAATTAAAATTTAAGACATACCAATGTAGCTTGGGCACCCTCTGGGCAATATCTCAATGGCTGCATCACTTCTTATTCATCATTCCAAGCATTTATTAAAAAATAGATTATTTTTCTTGAAATGTTTTAATAACCTAGCAGATTATTTTTAGACATTACTGTTCAGCTACATTTTCAATAGTCCTATTAATATTTACAATCCCTATCCCTATTTCTTCTTTGTCTCCAAGCCAAGAAAACATGAGTAAATTCTACTAAAGCAAGGACCTTTGGGACCCCCTCAAAGTAAGCAAGTTTCTTAAAAAAACTCACAGGAAAGGCAATAAGCTGAGTGCAATGTTTTATAGTAAGGTTTTTCCAGTCCCATCATTTTACTCTCAGTAGGTCCAGTTTTTTTCTGCCAGATATTTGACATTTCTACTGAAAGTTTTGAGTTCCAAATTCTATTCCTCTCTTCCTCCTTCCCCTTTCTCTTCCCTGAGATGGTAAGCAATCAGATATGGATTATGCATGTGCAATTATGTAAAACATTTCTATTTCAGTTATTTTGTACAAGACAACTCGAATAAAAGATAAAAAAAGAAAGTGAAAAATGGCATGTTTCAGTCTTTTTGTAATCAATATCAGTTCTTCCACTGGGAGGTAGTTATAATGCTTCGTCATTAGTTCTTGGGGATTGTCTCAGATCATTATATTGCAGAGAATAGCTAAATCATTTACAATTCTTCACTCAACAATGTTGCTATTTACTATGTACAGCATTCTCCTGGTTCTGTTCACTTCATCATGCATCAATTTATATAAGTCATTCTAGTTTTTTCTGAAATCACCCTGCTTGTCATTTCTTACAGTACAACAATATTCCATTACAATCCTTTACCACAATCTATTTAGCTATTCCCCAATTGATGGACATCCCTTTCATGGTCAATTCTTGGCCACCATAAAAAGAGAAGCACAAAAAGACCATTGTTTGGTTTCATGATGCTTGTTGACTAATTTCCCTTAGGCTTGCAAGAATGCACTTAGATTCCATCTTTGGCTCTGGTAGCCTCAAGTCTCTTTAACTTCTCATTTTCTCATGAGTCAGTTGCATGTTAAAGCACTCAAATAAAAGAGAAATCCCACAACTAGGGTATAAAATCTGCAATTTGCTTCAGAAAGGGACAAAGCTCCAGATCATAAAGCTGCCTGCTGAACAACCTGATAGGGCCCATACTCAATGCCCATTATCTGGGCAGCAAGAACCAGTGACTTTTAGTGGCAGCTTGGCTGTTAGCCCAATCAAAGGCATCAAAAAGACCAGGTCTCTTCTAACAAAGTAAAGCATATAACCAGGTAATTCAGGTATATTGTTGAGTCAAAGAAAGAAACAAGGCCTTTGTTTGAATTTATTATGTAGCTAATTCAGGTGAAAAATATCCTTTGGTTGAATCATTAAGATAATAGTCTGCATGTTTCACTTTTGTAGACCCAGTTCTAAAATATCATTAGAATAGTTTAACACTGAAGTATTGATGATGTGTCTTTAGGGACACCCTTTGTGGTTCTTTACATGTCCAGAAAAGTTTATTGCCAACATTTCTGAACAATTAAAATGCTGTGCTGCTCTCTTTTGCCTTTTAGAAATCCTAGTTCCTTTGGGACTTTGTTCATAGAAAACCTCTTTCCAAAGATGTTTGTATACTTTCTTTTCAAATCACACACACACACACACACACACACACACACACACACACAAAAGACACACACACAGAGTACTTTTTTTAAAATATTTTCTCCCTGGGGGCGGCTAGATGGAGCAGTGGATAGAACACCAACCTTCGAGTCAGGAGGATCTGAGTTCAAATAGGAACTCAGACACTTAATAATTACTTAGCTGTGTGGCCTTGGGCAAGTCACTTAACCCCATTTGCCTTGCAAAAACCTAAAAAAAGACAAAACATTTTCTCCCTAATTACATTAAAACTGTTTTTAACATTTTTTAAAGTTTTGAGTTCCAGATTTCATCAGTTCCTCCCTCCTCCCCTCCCTGAGACATAAAGCAATAAGATATTATTATTTGTTCTTCATTCTCAAAGAAGGTCAGTGACATTAGGAAGGTGATGTTGTATAAGTGAACTGGATTTAAAGTGCAGCAGGGGGCAGCTCAGTAGCATAGTAGATAGAGCACTAGCCCTGGAGTCAGGGGGACCCGAGTTCAAATCTGAACTCAGACACTTAATAATTACCTAGCTGTGTGACCTTGGGCAAGTCACTTAATCCAACTGCCTTAAATTAAAAAAAATAAAATAAAGTGAGGCAGGGCTGTGCAAAGTCACCAGCCTCGTTCTTTCCTCATGAGCCATCTAGATCCAGGTGCAAGATACAGATCAGGATGGTGGAGATGGCCCCAGATGCAGTATGAGAATTAGATATAGATTATACACATTATATATATATATATATATATATATATATATATATATATATATATATGAATATATGTATGTATATGTATATATATTCTTTCCATTCAGTAGACTAGATGCTCCTTCAAGACAAGGATTTATTTGTTTTACTTTTAGATGTCCCCATTGTCTAGTATTATGCCTTGCATACAAAAGACATTTAATAAATGTTTGATGGGTTCCAGCATATTGTTATTTTTAACAAATATGGGATGACAAATGACTTTAAGTCAGTGCTAACTACTGTACTGCAAACAGTAGGATGCAAAAATATATGAAGACAACAAAGAATTCAAACTGAGCTAATACTGTTCAAATAGCTATTCTTAACACACACACACAAACACACACACCGCAAGATACCTTTCTGTGAAATTTCCTAATTGCATTTAATTCCAAATGTGAATTCTTTATAAAATGTTATTTACAAAAAGAATTAGCAATTTTTGCAAATGATTTTACTTACATTCAAAAAATCAAATGATGAAAATGTGAATCCTTGGGTCTATTTTAATTGTTTTATTTTCACAATGACTGCATGCATAATGATGCCTAAAATTTACATATTTCCCATTTGGGAAAACTCATCAAAAATGTATAAAACTGATTTTATAACATGGTCTTCACTTTTCATGTAAGTCATAGCATCACTCACTGTGTCTATTCTTCTAAGACTTGCAAGTTCAACAATTAGACCAAACTGTTACCAATTGTTAAATACTTTAGGATATGGCCCTCAAACTTAGAGGGGTCAAAGGCACATGTTCAGAATACTGACAGAATGATTCACTTTGTTTAACACCCCTCAACCCCATTATTTGGTCAGATCATTTTGCATTAATTCCAGAACAAATGAATAATAACTAAAATTACATAATAACATCAAAAATATAGACAAGCAAAGCTATTATTTTCTCACAGAGAAAATAAAAAAAAAAACTCTTGGGCTTTCCAGCTTAATGGAAAATCATTGAATTAAGGATATAATGAATGATATGCAGGCTCATTTTCTCCTTTTCCCTCTTCTTGTGGGGAAAGTCATTTTTATTTATTACTTTATAGACACTATCAGGCTTTTGCATTTACTTAGATAAATTTGGTTTAGATCTGAAAAAAAATATTCTGCAAAAATACTGGGTGACACAAATTGTATTTTGCTTGAAGGAGAGACATATAAAATAGAAAGGAAAAGTTACTTTTCTCAACTATATTAAGAAGGAAGATAAAGCATGGTTTGGTGTGGAATGGAAAGACCAACAGACTTGAAATTGATGAATGATTTGACTCCAAGCTGTATAACTGTCTTATCTTCAGCAAGTAAGACAGAGAGAGTATAAGAAAGTGAGAGGGAGGGAGGGAGGGAGGGAGGGGGAGAGAGAGAGAGAGAGAGAGAGAGAGAGAGAGAGAGAGAGAGAGAGAGAGAGAGAGAGAGAGAGAGAGAGAGAACGAACTAGCACACACAGATTTCTGGATAAATGAATATCAGTTTTGAGCCCCTTTCATCCCTCTTGAATTGACTTCCTTAGAAGTATTTTACTCCATGGGATCCTATCTGTCTTTCCTCTAAAACATTTGAAATATTTTCCCAGTCAAGGGTACAAGCATTTGAGACTCTGCAAAAAGACATCAGGATGGATTCACAAAGTCCTAAGATCAAATATGTTTTCAGATGTTTCCTAGGTATGTGACAAGTCAAATAGTCTCTGCCTGCCTGTTTCCTCATGTGTAAATGGGGCTAAAATATAACACCTAACTAACTCTAAAAGTTATGGTGAGGATCAATTAAGATAGTACTTATTATTTTATATATTAACCATAGTTTGATAAATTTAATATGTATATTTTATATTATTTATATTATATATTTGATTAATTTTGTTGTTTCATATTATTTAAGTTTTATGTTAATATGTAGTTTATCAAGTATTAGTCTGGTTCAATATTGTTTTGCAAAATTTAAAATTCTATAAATGCTAGCTATTATTATTATTACTATGCTATGATTCTTGTCAGGTTTCTGATCTGTTTCCCAAACTTCTAACCTATTTTTTTCTTTCTGTTCAGGTAGTCTTTATTCTCCACTGACAAAAAAAAGTTTGAAAAGCATCAAACTGTAACATAAATACTACAAATAGCCATTAGATTTCCCAAGTACCTCTGTCTCATGTGCATAATTCACTTGAACTTCAAAACTTTAAAAAAATGAAGACAGACATGTAGAGAACAGAGACATTTAGTTATACAGCATAAAAATACAATTAAGGAATTTCCACTTGTGTTCCAATTCAAAACAGCACAAATTGTACAGTTCTAATCTTTTAATCTCTGTGAAATTATAACTACAAAGTGAATTGAATTATACTCAGTGCTCAAAATCTGAATAAGCCATCATGCTTTCCAAGACATAATTCTCCCTTCCATGTATAATATTTCAAATATCAAAGATAAAAAAATTAGCTATTCAAATGTGTGGATTTTTGAAGTAATATGATATAATAGAAAGGGGGTTGGGCTTAAAGACAGCAGAGACCTGGGTTCACTGCCTGTTTCAACATGTTTAAATTAAATGACTATGGGTGGGTCATTTAGTCTTTCTTAAATTTTTAGTTCCTCATCTATAAAATGAAGATCATGATGATTTTAGTATTTATGTCATAGAGTGGTTGTGAAGATGGAATGGGATACTGTATATCTACAAAACAAAAGCACAGTATTTGTACTCAATTAATGATTTATAGTGCTCAATAAATGATTTATGTATTAATTTACCATAATATTGTTGTTGTTGTTATTGTTAAATTGTTTTCAATCTGACTCTTCATAACATCATTTGAGGGGTTTCTTGGCAAAGATAAAGGGGTGGTTTTCTTCAGTTCATTTTACAGATGAGGAAGCAAGCAAGGTTAAGTGACTTGTCCAGGGTCACAGAGCTAGTATTTGAAGCCAGATCTAAACTTGGGAAGATGAGTCTTCCTGACTCTAGGTCCCATATTCTATCTACTATGCCACCAAGTTGCCCCTTAATATTAATACTAGCTACATATAAATATATATATATATATATAATTTTCATTTTAGCTGTCAATAATTTTAAGTTAACACAATATTGTTACTAGTTGTCATACATTATTGACATAAAAAGAAAATTGCATCATTTTTTAATAATATAATTTCTTATTTTGTATTTAATTTCATCTGCTGAAGTATGCTGGTTCACCATAGTATAGCAATGACCATTGATTTCTTTTTTTTTTTAGATTTTTCAAGGCAACGGGGTTAAGTGGCTTGTCCAAGGCCACACAGCTAGGTAATTATTAAGTGTCTGAGGTCAGATTTGAACCCAGGTACTCCTGACTCCAAGGCTGGTGCTCTATCCACTGCGCCACCTAGCTGCCCCCACCATTGATTCCTTAAGACTATATCTATCAAATACAATCTCTGGAAAGCTCTAATATTGGAAATATTTTGCACATAAGCTAGAGGCTATGAATCTATTATCCAGGGCTTTATATGTTTAAAGAACCTCATCATCCAATTGTATGTTATTTTATGCCTTTAAGTCACAGCAACTCTGGAAAACCATTTCCAAGTGGTAGGGACACTGTTATCTACATCAGTGTATGGAATTCTCACAGCATTAAATCATCGATCATTGGAGGATTGGGAAGTATTTATTTAATCTACTCTTAGAAAACCAGTTGGTTGTTGTAGTAAAAACTGTTTAAGAGATATGGTCATTTCCATTTCGTTCCCCCCCAGGAACTTTCTGCGAGAGGTCTTTTGATCGTGTGTGTGTGTGTGTGTGTGTGTGTGTGTGTGTGTGTGTGTGTGAACAATTAAGAAAATAATGAAATAATGCATAAAGATTATGCCACTAAGTTCTGACTTAAAAAACAAGTAAAAAGAAGGGCTTCATTCTATTAACGATTAGTGAAATGTACAATCCAATAAACATTTACTAAGTGACTAATATGTGTAGGAAATGAGGGGAAAGTATATTTTTATAAAGTCTGCCCCCCCCAAAAAATCACAGACCTGGGAGATGAAAAGACAGCATAGAAACAGGAACTTGTAACCAAGAGGACTGGGGTATCTGAAACTCGATGTAGGGTTAGGGTTAGGGTTAGGTCACTTAAGTAATCGATCAACTAGTGTTTTTGCCCATCACATGCTGGGGTATTGTGCTAGGTGCTAGCGATACAATCTCCCCAATCATATTTACTCATTTGCAAAGTGGGATTTATTATTGTTGTTATTATAGTGTTATTAAACTCAAATAAGATGTTATAAAGTACTTTGAACTTAAGTGACTCAATCATTGGTACTACTATGAAGCAAGTAAACTATTAACCAGACAATCTCAAATATAATGTCTGGTCTGGTTTGATTGACAGAGAATAGTGATGTTTGCAGTTCTTCAGTAAATTGGGATTATTGTGGATAACTTTACATAGCTATGTAATTATTTTTTATTTTTTTTTAGGTTTTTGCAAGGCAATTGGGTTAAGTGACTTGCCCAAGGCCACACAGCTAGGTAATTAAGTGTCTGAGGCTGGATTTCAGCTCAGGTACTGCTGACTCCAGGGCCAGTGCTCTATCCACTGCGCCACCTAGCCACCCCTATAGATAGCTATGTAATTTACATGTTATCAGAAGGCAGCAACAAAAATGGCCAAATACAAAATATTATAATAAAACTGCATTTTGAAGTTCAAAAGGTCAATAGAATTTCAGAAAACAGGTATGATAGAAAACTGAATAGCAATAGAAAAGAATATATCTTCTTCTCTGAATGAGGTATATGCACCCATACAAAAACCAATCAAACAAATGCAAAAAAGGCCAAAATACTAAATGCATCTTTTTCATATCATGATGTAATAAAAAGTACATGTAATAAAGGGCCATTGAAAAAGAGACTAAAAATTAACTGGAAACTAATAACCTAATTTTAAAGAATGAGTGGATCAAGCAACAAGTTATAGACATAATCAACAATTTTATCCAAGACAATGACAATGATGAGGTATCACACCAAAGTAATTACTGAGGGAAATTTTATATCTCCAAATGCTTACATGAATAATGTAGAGAAAGAAGAGATCAATGATTGGGTATGAAAATTAAAAAAAAAAACTAGAAAAAAGAACAAATTAAAAATCTCCAATTAAATAACAAATTAGAAATTCTGAAAATCAAAGGAGAAATTAGTAAAACTGAAAGCAAAAGACTATTGAACTAACAAGGAAAAGTTAAGAGTTGGTTTTATGAAAAAATCAATAATATAGATAAACTTTCAGGCCATTTGATTAAAAAAAAAAGAAAGAAGAAAACCAAATTACCAGTATAAAAAATGAAAAGAGCAAACTCACCACCAAGGAGGAAATTAAAGTAATGATTCAGAACTATTTTGCCCAACTGAATGCCAACAAATCTGATAATCTAAGGGAAATGGATAAATATTTACAAAAATATAAATCACTCAGATTAACAAAAGAGGAAATAAAATACTTAACTCCATTCCAGAAAAAGTAAATGAATAAGCCATCAATGAATTTCCTAAGAAAACATCTTCAGGGTCAAATGAATTTATAAATGAATTCTCCCAAGCATTTAAAATTCCAATTCTGAAAAAACTATCTGAAAAAATAGGTGGAGTTCTGCCAAATTCCTTTTATGACACTAACACGGTGCTGATGTTTAAACCAGGAAGAGCCAAAGCAAAGAAAATTATAGACCAATCTCCCTAATAAATATTTATGCAAAAAAGAAAAAAGACTACAGTAGGCTATCACCAGGATAATATACTATGATCAGATAAAATGATCAGTTTCCTCCCTATAGATGAGGTAGGAATGCAGGGATAGTTCAATATTAGGAAACAATCGGTATAATTCATCATATCAATAACAAAACTAACAGAAATCATGATTATCTCAATAGACACTGTAAAAGCTTTTGACAAAAATAGTACCAATTCCTATTAAAAACATTAACAAACATAGTAATAAATTGGAGTTTTCCTAAAAATCATAAGCAATATTTCCCCAAAACCATCCAACAACCATTGTATGTAATGGGGATAAGTTAGAAACAATACCAATAAGATTAAGAGTGAAACAAGGATGACCATTATCACTATTATTCTATAATGTATTAGAAATGCTAGCTTTAGCAATAAGAGAAGAAAAAAATTGAAAGAATAAGCAATGAAGAAACAAAATTCTCATTCTGCAGATGATATGATGATATACTTAGAGAATTCTAGAAAATAATATAAAAACCCACTTGAAACAATTAGCAATTTTACCAAAAGAGCAGGATATAAAATAAATTTACATAAATCATAAGCATTTCTATATATTATCAACAAAGTCATTCAGGAAGAGATATAAAGAGAAATTCCATTTAAAATAACAGTAAACAACATAAAATACTTGGGAATCCATCTACCAAGACAAACCCAGAAACTATAAGAACACAATTACAAAACACTTTTCACACAAATTCATTTGGAAGAACAAAAGGTCAAGAACATCAAGGGAAGAGGGCAACTAGGTGACACAGTGGATAGAGCACTAGCCCTAGAGTCTGGAGTACCGGAGTTCAAATACAGCCTCAGATACTTAATAATTGCCTAGCTGTGTGACCTCGGACAAGTCACTTAACCCCACTGCCTTAAATAAATAAATAAAATTTTGTTTTAGGTTTTTGCAAGGCAAATGGGGTTAAGTGGCTTGTCCAAGGCCACACAGCTAGTTAATTATTAAGTGTCTGAGACCAGATTTGAACCCAGGTACTCCTGACTCCAAGGTCAGTGCTTTATCCACTATGCCACCTAGCTGCCCTAAATAAAATTTTAAAAAGAGAATATCAAGGGAATTAATGAATAAAAAATACAAAGGAAGGTGGCCCAACTATACCAGATTTAAATCCAGGTCTATAAAACCATTCATCAGAATCAATCATCTGGTACTGGCTAAGAAATAGAGTAATGGATCAGTGGAATAGATTTGGTTCGAAAGAAAGTATAGTAATCTATAGTTTGATAAATCCAGACTCCAGCTTCTGAGATAAGAACTCATAATTTGACAAAAATTATTGTGAAAACTGGAAAATATTATGGCAGAAACTAAGTACAGACCAACATCTCACATATACCACAAGATAAGGTCAAAATGGGTACAGAATTTAGATGCAGAGGGTAATACCATAAGCCAATTAGGAGAAAAAATCTGTCAGATCTATGGAGAAGGGAAGGGTTTATGATCAAACAAAAGATAGCAAACATTATAAATTGCAAAATGGAAAATTTTTTATTATATTACATTTTTAAAATTGCACTAATAAAACCAATACAACCAAAATGAGAAAGAATGGAAAAGGCTGAAAAGCAATTTTCACAATTAGTGCTTCTGATAAAGAATTCATATTTAAAATATATAGAGCACTGAGTCAAATTTATAAGAATACAAGTCATTCTCCAATTGATCAAAAGAGATGCAAATTAAAAAAACTCTGAGGATCTACCTCACACCTATCAGATTGGTTCGCTAAAATGACAAAAAGGGAAAATGGTCAATGTTGGAGTGTGGGAAAACTGAAACACTAATACTGGTGTTCTGAACTAAATTCAACCATTCTGGAGAGAAAGTTGGAATTATGCCCAAAGGGCAAGAAAACTGTGCTGAGATCCAGTGATAACACTACTAGGCCTGTATCCCAGAGAGATCATACAAAAGGGGGGAAAGACCCACACGTACAATAATATTTATAGCAATTGAAAATTGAGGGCATACCCATCAGTCGGTGAATGAGGGAAAAATCATAAGAATAGGAATATGATGAAGTCTGTTAGAAATAATAAGGAATATTATGTTCACTTTTAAAAACTTTATGTTCTTTCTAATGATACCCCCCTTAGTTCTAATCCTTTTTCACAACATGACTAATATGAAAATATGCTAAACATGAGTGTATATAAAACTTTTACCAGATTGGTCAATGCCACTGGGAGGGGGGGAAGAAAGGGAGAATGGTAGAAAAATGTGGAACTCATAAACTTGTAAATGAATGTCGAAAACTATCTTCACATGTAATTGGAAAAAAAGTAAAATTGAAAAAGAAAAATGAGTGAGCAGACTTTAGAAAATCCTGAAAAGACTTAAATGGACTAATGCTGAGTGAAGTGAGCAGAACCAGAACATTATACACATAAACAGTGTGAGACAATGAACTATGATGTTCTCACTCCTCTCAGCAGATCAAGATCAGTCCTAAAAACTTGTTTTGTATCCAGAGACATCTCCAGTTGTCCTGATTCATTTCTGACCACTGGACCCAGATGTCTCTGGAGGAGAAAGTGAGACTACTGACTTAACACAGCACCTCCTCACTCAAATCTAATTCATGTGCTTGTCATGGTATCACCTTGTGGTCTTCTTCAAGAAAGAAGGGCAAACATTCCATCACAAAAGATGTGATGGAAATTGCCATCCACATTCAGAGGGAAAAAAAAAAAACTAGGGAGTCTAAATTCAGAACAAAGCATAGTATGTACACTTTTAAAAACTTCTCACATGTTTTTATTTCTTTCTCATGGTTTTTTCCATTCAGTTTTAATTCTTCTTTCACAATATGACTAATACGGAAATATGTTAAACATGATTGTACATGTACCATCTATATCATATGACTTGCTACTGTGCTACCAGATTGAATGTTGAAAACTATCTTTGCATAGAAAAAATAAAGTAATATAAAAAATGAAATTGCCTTTTGACACCATCGAAGATAAAAATAATCCATATTTCTGTAGTACTTAAGGATTTACAAGGCATTTTCATCATAGAAACTCAGTGAGGTTAGTGTAAGGATTGGTATCTCCTTTCCAGAGATGAGTAACTGAGGCAAAATGAGATGAGGTCATTTGTCTAATGTTACTACATCTATTATAAATTTGGGATTGATTCTAATCTAAGGCTACTTTGAAGATAAATTGAATAAGGATTTTAGCAACAAAGCTGATAATTCAGGATCAATTTAAAATGTTAATATAACCAGTTATATGTAATACTTAAGAATTACAGCAAAAGGGTGAATCTATGTGGGAAAACTTTATTTGATTGTTTGAACTTAGTCCTGTGTGACTCAGAAAATACTTTGGTTGCTTAGAGACCAGATTTGTTTAATATTTAACTTGAGGCATCCAGGTTATACTGACCCCAAATCATTCCAGGAGAGCCAAAGATTGATGCAAGGAATTTTCAATTTCTTGAAATATTTATTTTCATCAATCTATGTGTCTTATCTGGAAACCCTCTTTGTGCTGACAAATCAAGTATTGTTTCTTTGTTCTTTGCTTGAACTCTATTTAATGGAAAAGTTAGGGAGCCAGATGGAACAGTCACCTATTTTGACTCCCCCCCTCTTCCAGATGACTTAATAAACTTTTTCCTAAAAGAAAAAAAAATTCAGTTCTACATTTTGTTCTCTGATGATACCAGTGTACTTCAATAAACAAATAAAAATAGTGATGCAATGGAAAGAGAGTCCTGAATACTGTCCTTAGAATCAGGAGATTTGAGTTTGAGTCCTAGCTGTATAACTTGATTTCTGGTTGACTCTGGGCAACTTCATCTTTCTGTGCCTCTGTGTCCTTAACTACAAAATAGGGATACTATTGCTTATTATTTCATGAGGTCATTATGAATATTGTTATAAACCCTAAAGCACTATGGATAGACTGTTAATTATGATTAGTTCTTTGAGTTGTTTTATTATAGACAAGTCTAAACTTTTTTAGAACTACATTTTAACTTTAAAATTACTAAGCAAATCACAATAAAAAAATGTTTAAAAAGAACAGTACAGTAAGCCTCAAATTTAGGGAGGATCCCATTTCTGACAAGTGACCTGTCAGAGCAGAAGTGAGACTTACCTATATATTGTACTTAAATAAAAGTCATTAACTAAAAGGAATTAAATTTCATAAATATACTGCTAGTACTATTTTACAGAAATTTCCTCTAATTTATACTTTAATGTATCTTGTAAGTACATAGTTGTGTTCTTGAAATTTTTTCTTATCAGAATGTAAGCTCCTTGAGGGAAAGAAAATGTATTTGCCTTTCTTTGTATTCCCCCACCCCCAGCTTGATTCATAAAAATGAACTTAATAATGCTTAACTTAATAATTATGCAAAAGATAAAGGTTTGTTGCAAGTTTTTTACAATCAGCCCAAAACAATGAATTATTTAAAATTATTTTATGTCAATGAAATGAGAAATAAACATAAATAGCATTTTTATAGTACTTTTAAAGTTTTGTGAAGCACTTTATATATCTTATCTCAATTGATGCTCATAGCGATCCTGTGACCTAGGTATTAAAAATCATCATAAATTAGAGAAGCAAAGAAAATCTTATCTAATTTACTTTTAGATCTATTGAGAAAGAAGATCTTAATGAATGAGCATGTGATTTAAGCAAACTTATTTGTACAAATAAATCTATTATAGTTAAAGCCAAAATTAGAAGGGAAATATAAATGGAGAAAAATTTGCAAAAAGAATTTCTGTTAAAAGTCTTATATTTCAGATAGATAAAGAAATGATTCAAATTAAGAGATATTCTTCAACATAAGATATGACAAGCAGATTTCAAAGACAGAAATCCAAGCTGTCAATGACCATGTAAAAAATCATGCTCTAGGAGGATGGAGGAAGGCAGAAAGAAAGGAAAGGAGGTAAGGATGGAGGGAGGGAAGAAGGAAGAGAGATGGAAGGGAAGGAGGGAGAAAGTAAGGGGGAGGAAGAGAGGAATGAATGGTGAAAGTTGGAAGGTTTGGGGGGAAACAGGTACACAAGAACACTATTGGTGAAGCTGTGAATTCGTCCAGTCATCTTGGAAGGTAGCTTTGGAACCATGGCCCATAAAGCTCGGTCAATTGTGACCCAGTTATTATACCACAATTAGACATAACAGAGAGGAGAAAAGAAGAGAGGAGGGTAGAGGAGGAGGGAAGAGGACAGAAGCAAACAGAGTCAAAAACTGAAAGGAAGAGAGAAGAGGAGAAAGGTTAAGAAAGAAATTGAGATATCCAGTCATGCCCAATGTGGGAATTTGTTTTCAGGATCATATAGGTTTATGATGGTTTTGTTAGTTTTTTCTTTTTGTTCATTTTGGAGAAGGGTGGCATGAGGAAAAAATTAGAAATGTGTTGTAAAAGTGAAAAAAAAAATAACCCCAAAGGTAAGTGCCATCATTATCCTTGTTTTTAAAATGCATAAACTGACCAAGAGTGAGTGACTACATTCAAATTCAGGTTTTTCTGATTTGAAATGCAGTAGTTCATTTACTTCTGTCACCCAAGTATAGATATAATGTGTAATAACTGACAGTATATACATATACATAGTAATATATATATATATATATATATATATATATATATATATATATAGAGAGAGAGAGAGAGAGAGAGAGAGAGAGAGAGAGAGAGAGAGAGAGAGAGAGAAAGTAATATTTCTAGTGAACAGTTAGGAACCGAAGTAAGACATATTTTGATGCTACTAAAAGAAGTAAAAATTAAGCAGGTCATCTTACCTATAAGTATCTGATCTGACAGAGAGCAAGTGATAGTGACAGCTCTTTAATGAATTGGCAATACTGTTGATAACTTATAAAAATCAGGTTAGTGGAAAGTTCACTACTCTAAATCACCTGGATCATTTCAGTAAAGAATGTTTTTCTATTTTAGAAAGATTTTATTTATTTTGAGTTTTACAACTTCCCCCCTTTCTTGCTTTCCTCCCTCCACCCCCACAGAAGGCATTCTGTTAGTCTTTATGTAAAGAATATTTTTAAACTAATAACCTTTCCAGATAGTTATGGCTAGCTCCCAGTGGGGAGATTCTCATTTCCTTATAAAATTCAGCATAAACTACTGTAGTGTATGATCAGATTTACAGCAGAAGCAACGGCATCTTCTCTTGCATTAATATTTCATAGTCAAGTTTCAAAAAATAACAATTAACCTCAAGTACTCATTATTGGTCCCACTATAAAACAGCAGAAGGGCTAATAGTATAAATGGTATAATTAACAAATACCAAAATTTCAGCTAAGTTAAGAAAAATAAATAATAGTGAAAAATAAGTAACAGTTTCTGGCTCTAAAAGGTGGAATAACAGAGAAGAAGAAACTCGCTAAATGATAAAAAGCACAAATTGTTCTACTTATCTAGGGTACACTCAGGGTCACTAGAACACAGGTTTCTCCTTACATGCAATCAGATATTCTTTTGCATAAACTCCCTTGGGCCTTCTCTGTTGCCCCAGGTGATGTGGCAAACCAAGACTACCACAAGTCTTCAATTTCAAAAACCACAGTCTTTCAGAATGTCCTTAAAAATAAATATTTTTCTCATTTCTATGCAACACAATGCCATGATTTTTCCAAGGATTACTTTTGGGAGCAGGAGGAAGAGGGGTATTTAAATGTAAGAAGATACACTAAAAGACAAAATGCAGCCGATTTTCTATTATGTGCATGTCTATGCCCAAATATATAATGGTTATCTAATGATGCAATGAACATATAATCAGGAATAAAAAATTAGAATCACCCCTAGTTCCATTTAAAATCCATTTGAATAACATAATTAGGGGCATTAGGAAAGTGTAAGTAATCCTGATGTGACTATGGGGGGGATGTCTTAAAAATTAAGTGTAGTGGCTTTGAAAGAGATCAATGTAATTGAAACAGCAAGTCAAGCTCATAAAATAGTAATTTCTTTTGTTTTGGTACCTTGGGCATTCTGCAGTGTGCAGTTCTATTTCATCAAGAAACAAAAGTTTATCAGAAATCCACACCTTGACCCTCAGACACTCAAAAAAAACATTATCTCTCATTTTAGAAATCAAAGGTCAATTTTTTCCAAGTACTAAAAATGAAAAAAAGGAATAGCAGAGGAGCTGCCTTGAGCCCACCTACCCTGGGAGAGAGGGTCATTGAAGAGGAGAGGCTGTTTTTTCCCTTCGTCATTTGTACACACAGGTAATCTTACAGTTGTGAACCTGAAGAGATCCTCGATCCCCTGATCCCAGGAGACTTCCCTGAGAGCCTGGTACCTGGATATCTTGACAAGCTCCACCTCCTAGCCACAACCAGTAGTCAAGGATTTAGGGGAGAAGGAGTTGGCCTAAGTAGGTGAAATCTTCCAAATGGAAAAAAAAAGAGCCTGAAATGAAATAAAATCTCAAACCAATCCAGCCACAGGTAATTTAAATTCTACTTTAAGATAAAAAATGGAGAACTGAATAAGTCTGGTGATCAAAACTTTGTGCAGTTTTACTGTATCTCCTCTTCCCATATAAATTTGTGAAGAGCATCCTGAGAACTGTCCAGTGAAGTCTAATGTGACCAGAGAAAACAAGTGGGACTATTTTAGAGATTAATATCCACAAAGGAAACTGTTCATCCAGGCAAATATAACTTCCACCAAAAAGCTTTCCTAAAAGAGCTCCCTCCATTTGGGGAACAAAAGAGGTTGATAAAGTAGACTTTGTGATTCAGTGAAGTATGAACTAATCAAATCAAAGTTTCTGTATAGCTTCATAAACCTTCAAAATGATTAAAATGTTCCCCTGTTAAAATAGTCAGTTATTCATTCAAATTCAGATATCAGAAAAGTCAGTGATGTTGCCATATAATAGTAAGCCTTGGTAAATACAGTATATATTTGCAAACTACCCAGATACACTAAAACTCAGAGAAGTAGTAGAGATAAGTTGTTTAATTTGGAGGGGGGAAGGAAGGAACAGGATAAAGGAGTTCTTTTCCAAAAGAAAATTATCCTAATATCTTTCCCCTCAAATATAGAGGACTTTGTTTTACAAAGTATTTTCCTCACAAAGCTCTTGATTATGAATTATTATCAATTACCATTCTATAAATGAGGTAACTTAAACTCAGAGTAGTTAAGTGATCTACTGAAGATCACACCCCTTTTCTCTTATACCTTATTCCCTTCCACGACTCTTTGATCCAAAGGCACTGACCTTTTTGCTTCTGATAGAGAAGATAAAAATACTATCTCAGAAGAGGAAAACTGACAAAATTGCCTACATGTGAAGCCTCAAAGGGGATTAGGAATTAAGCTCAAATCCAAAAAGCTCTTGGAAGAGCTCAAAAAGGATTTTAAACACCAAAGAAGAGAGGAAGAAGAAAAAGGGAGAAGAGAAATGAGAATGATGCAGGAGAATTATGAAAAATTGATTGAAGAAAGCAATACCTTTAAAAATAAAATTGTCATATGGAAAAAGAAAACAACTCCTTTAAAAGTAAAATTAATCAGAATCAATAAAGGCCATTGACAGAACAAAAGTCAAGAGGGCCAGCAATGGCTTAGGATGTAATGGATGACCTTAATGTCTTCAATATCTGGCCAAGCTCTAACACTCCCTAGCACCTGCTTCAATTGTCTTCATGGCCACTGGAACAATTTGTTATCATTCACCCAATATATCCCAAGAAGTTTTCACACACTTGGGGTAAACATTCCCCTTATTTACTTATGAGTCTTGTTGGGTTACCTTAATCTGGTTCAGCCTATCTGCCAAGATGGTTTTTCTGGGGGTGTGGTCTGTGCATGCTGCAACTCCTTGGAATCACAGTTAAGAGTTTGGCAAACGTGGACACCAAAGGTGTATGAGCAACTCTGTAAAGGGCTCAGCAAGCTCTCACAGCAAAGGTGCTAGGATTCTCTATACACCCCTAAACACCTAGAAAAGGTTACAAACCCAACAAATAGCATTCTGTGGAATAGATAAGAAACACCTTTAACAGAAAGGAGGGAGGAAAGGAGCAGGAGGGAGGGAGAGAGAGAGAGAGAGAGAGAGAGAGAGAGAGAGAGAGAGAGAGAGAGAGAGAGAGAGAGAGAGACTGAGACTTTTGCAGGTCAGGAAAGAAAAGGAAGTAATCAGAGAATTTACATTTGTTTAAGTCTATATGATGATTTAAGACAACAAAGCTGGATTAATCATTAAGAGAAAGCAACAACTCTCTCCTATCCAAGGATAAAAAGTCATTTTTTCAAAGTAATGGATGAGACCTTCTGTTTTACATGATCTTTACTGTTTCATACATTTTAGTTTTCCTTCACTATGTATCCTTGGACAAGTCACTTCTCTCCCTGAGCTTCAATATTTTCATCTATAAAATGAGAGGACTAAACTGGATAATCTCTGAGGTCCCCTTTCTCTATGCTTTTTGAACAGTTTGTCCTCCAAGTCTGGAACTGACTCCTTCATCTTCATAAGACTTGCAGAATCTTTAATTTGTTTCAAAATTCAGGTCAATTGTCAATTCCTACAGAAGAATTTTCTTAAACCCCCAGGACTTCCTGTGCAAAATTTTCCTGAAATCATTTTGTATATATTTTGCATATATTTATATATATATATATATATATATATATATACATATCTTTGTACAAGTTATGCCCCCAGTAGAATATAAGATTTTAAAGGAGGGATTCTTAATCTTTTCTCTTCAATGGATCCCTTTGGCAGTGTGGGAAGCCTATAGAGATTTTTCAGAATTATGTTCTTAAATTCACAAAATAAAACAAAAATTAAGTTCATACACCCCAGGTTAAGAGCTCCTCTTATAGAAGGTCAGAATTGCTTCATTTTTCTCACTGGTTCAAAACTAGGGACATAATAAATATTCATTATTGTTTGCAAAGAACTTTATATACATTGTGCTGTTCACAATGACCAAATGAAGTATATGCTACAGATAATGCTATTCCAGTTTTATAGATGAAAAAATATATTCTGGGAAATCAAATTACTTACTTCTGGTCACACTTAACTGTTTAGAAGGCTAAACTCAATGAGTAGCTGTCAGTATATTTACTGTAAACATGGAAGTCTTCAGTGAAGTAACATAGGCATCTGTACTTTGCTCAATTCTTTTTGACATTTTTTTTATCGAGTGGATAAAAACAAATCCTGAATGCTAGTCAAGTTTGCAGATGACAAAAAACTAGAAGGGATAGCTAACATATTGATGATAAAAAGTAAGACTCCAAGAAAGGTATTGTGAGTTAGCACATAGGGCTAACTCTAATAAGATGAAAATCAATAGAGATGAATGTAAAATCTTTTGTAGGGACAAAAAAAATCAATTTTACCAATACAAATTGGAAAAGACAATGGTTAATTATTGTGAAGATCTGAGGATTTTAGTATACTTAAAGCTCAACATTAGTCAGCAGTAGATTGTAGTAGTCAGAATAGCTTTTGCAATCTTGGGGTTCATTAAGAGGGGCATGTTCCATTGTACACTGCTTTCATCAGACATCATATAGGATATTGTGTTCAGTTCTGAGTGCCAAAGTTTAAGGTCATTGATAAATGGAGTGTCTAGAGGAGAGGAAAGAGGATAGCTAAAGCACCTTTAGTCCTTATAGGACTGTAACAGCCCTTTGGGAAATATTTGTATTAACTTCCTTGTAGGAGGCTTAAGTTGCTAAAGACCATGTATATTTTAATTCTTTCCAGTGTGTAAAGAGAGAAAGCTAAAGAATCAGAACTAGAGAGTAGGATTTTTCCTATAGCAGGAATTTTAAGTTCTTCTTGAGGACTAGCAGAGAGCAGGTAAGTAGAAAGATTTTAACAATCCATACCCTAGTATTGAGGGCAGCTAGGTGGGTGTAGAGGAAAGATCATTGGGTCTGCAGTCTTGAAGACCTGAGTTCAAATTCATCTATCTGTGTGACCCTGAACAAGTCACTTAACTGTTTGCCTCACTTTTCTTTTACCTGAGAAAGAAAATGACAAACCACTCCAGTATCTCTGTCAAGAAAACCTCAAGTGGGGTCATGAAGAATCAGTCACAATTGAATCAACAAAAATCCTGGGATTGACATCCATAAACTCTCTTTCTTAAACCCAGAAATAAGAGATACAAATCTAAAGAACAAAGCATAAGATTGTATATTTTTTACATTTTAGTTTTTGTCAGGAGAACTAATACATACATATATGCATGCATGAATATATGCATGCATACATATACGATGAAGAACTGGTAGTCCTTATGTATCTATTCCCTCTTTCCCCTTCTATTTCATGTGAATATGACTGGTACTCATTTCTAGTTAAATTCTTTTTTTATATTAAAGACTGTATCTGAAAAATCTGATATTTTCTTTTCTGATAAATAGATTTAACCCTATTTCTTGAATTTCCTTGTAGTTTGAGGACACAGAGCAACTCTAGAGGCTATAAAAGAAAGTGACCTTTCCTAGGCAGGGCTGGATGGGATCCCAACCTTAGAGCCCATTTTCTGAGAGTTTTCATTCTTTAACTTAGTCATAATGACAAGCTATTCATGTTTCATAACTACTTTCCTGAGGGCAGAATTACTACAAAGTTGAGGTCTTCTAAATTTGGCTCATTAGAACAAGAGCCAAACATAGAGATCCCTATGGTTACATGAGGATCAGCTGATGGAACTAGGCATGCTTAGCAGGAAGATGAGACAACTTAGTGGAGCTGTGGTAGCTATGCTCATGTATGTGAATATGTATTCAAATTGAAAGGGAAGGATACATTTGTTCTGTTTGACCCCCTACAGGAGAGAGCCAGAAGTAATGAATGGGTAGAAGTTACAAGGAAGCAACTTTAGGCTGGATGTCACGAAAACCTTCCTAACAATTAGAACTGACCGTAAGTAGAAAAGGCTGCCCCAAAAGGGATGAGTTTTTCCTCCATATAAGTCTTCAAATAGAAACTGGATAAACACTGGAGATGGAGTATCTCCAATTCATCCTGTATCTATCTTGTTTTACATAGTGGGTTACATGTTGTCTCTCCTATGAGACTTTAAGCAATTTGAGAGAAGAGATTATTTTGCATTTTTTTTGTATCCTCAGCTCTTAGGACATGGTAGGCATTTAGAATGGAACTGAATGAACTAATAGGATTTTCATTCATATATAGGTTCAACAACATGGTTGCTAAGTTCTGTCAAACAGATATATGTATATCTATACATATACATAAATGCACATATATATATATATATCCCTAACTTTAAGTCATAAAATGAGATATAAGCCAAACATATAAGATAAAACATAGCTATAAAAAATTAAAAAACTAATCAAGAAATAAATGATAAAAATTAAATAACAAATGCAGACATATCTGTTTGTGGCATTCAATTCATTCCCAATTTGACAGCATGATGTATTTTGAAAAAAGAAAGCCATTTTAAAGTGTCAACTTTGCTTCAGAATTTCTTTATGCATATGGATAGAAAAAAACAACAACCTTCCCATTTACTACACAATACTCATTTCTTACTTCTTTTGGATGATTATGCTTTCTTCAAAAAAACTGAGTTTTTAAAATATGCTTAAAAATAAAATAGATATCCAAAAGTGAAAAAGCTTTCTTTGTCTTCCAACTGTCTCAAAGAGTTAGATATTCTGGACTACTGACTTTTTCCTATACTCAGGATGTCAAAGCTACATTCTTGATTGAAAAGTAAATAGGTCAGGCTTTTATTTCAAAAAGTGGCATACTCATGAACAAAGTGTTTTACATAGCACTTTGTAGTTTCAAGTCAAATGAATAATTCCAAGCCTCTTTAAAGAAAATACAGCTAAAAGAAATTTTTTAAAAAGATAGTAAATTAACCAGCCCATTTATTTGTTCATTTCATAAGTAAAGAGACACTGAGACAGAAGGATACCTACAGAGATTAAGAGGTAGCCACTTAGAAAGGTAAGAGATCTAGAGGGGGAAAAACAGGTAAACATTGTAATAAGTCAGGGTTTAGAACAGCTTTAGACTTTACTGTCAGGAAGAAAAATCCCCAACCTTACCAGAGTCCTCTGTGAGGGAATAAGAAGAGACTTAGGAGAGAAATGAAGGCCCTTGGGGCTCTAAAGCATCTCTACTCTTCACTCAACTGTATGACCTTAGACATGTAATGATCTCATCTATCATCCATTTATCTATGGAGGCAGCATGTGTTCACTGATCCCAGACTCAGGGGATTCAAATGTTATTCACATGTCTGTTACTGACTCAGACTAGGTGACCTTGAACCAGCCTATTAAGCTCTGTGCCTCAGATTTCTCTATCTGTAAAAAGAGAATGAAGATAAAAATTTTCTGCTTACCACCCACCTACCTCAGTGGACTGCTTATAAGGGTAAATGAGCACATACTGAAAGCTTATTGTGGGTTCCAAGGACAGAAGGCACTTTGTACATCTGGACAATATACCATCATCTACGGCACTTTAAGAGTTTTAGGCATTAATTAGCTTACCTTTCCTCATACTGCATTCAGTAGGAAACATTTCACTACTCCTGTTGCCCAGTCTGTTAAACTGAAATGATTTTGTTTCGTACATCTTTCTAAAATAGATTTGTGGTTGGAGATGTAAAACCCCAGTCCTGAAGAACATAGGAACTGGAGGTTTACCATTACTGAGAATATATGTAGGATATATCAACTCCTCACCTTTTCAGAGAAAAGTGCTACATTTAAATGCACTTTTAGCTCACAAATATGACAAAATTATTTTGTCTTTTAAAAACATTTCTCAGAATAATTCCAATTTCCATAATTTTTTCCCAAGTACAAGTGCTGTTGCCCTTTCCACAAAATTCCATTTCAAGGACATGAACCTAATCTCCTCTAGAATTAGCTCTTTAACATTAGTGATTTTTCAAAAAGGCTGCAAAGTCCTCCACATACTACAAATTCACTCATAGATCATAATTAGCCTGGCTCCCTACTGTGAAAATATAAGCACATAGATCACAGAGTAACATATTCTTTCAAAAACTTGATATAAATAAAAAATAAAAACTGAAACCAAAAATCATCTTAGGCAAATCCTTTGACTCAAGGAATTAGGAATCATTGTCATGTCTTAAATATTTTTCTTTCTCATTTTTGCCTTTTCTTTCAGCTTAGGTCTCTTCAAAGGAGTCTTCTTTGATTCCCGAGCATAAAGTCCTCTTTCCCTTATCAAACTGTTTTAAAACATTTTATTTCCATCACTCCTTTAATTCTGGTCTCATCATATCATGATATGCTCTTCTGCGTTTATCTTCCCACTCATTCTCCTGTTATACTCAGGTATAACACAATTCCCTTAAACACAGGGAATTTTTTAATCTTTGAATTGTCAGTGCCTGGTATAAAACTGTGTATATAATAGGCTTAATACATTTTCTTCAATTGAATAAATACAATCATATGTTTTACCAATTTTAATAAAGTAAAGCAGCTGATAACATAGAACCCACCCTGGGATTATTCCCTTCAACTTGATCTCCCATTTGTGGTTTGAGATCCTCAAAAGAGGCTAACTAACTCTCCTCTTAGGGTCCTATGGGTATCCCCAAAGAGTAAGGTTTCTAGAATTTTCCCTCAAGAGCTCCCTTTAGTGAGCTTCCCATTGACAACAGTCAGACTTAATTAGCTCTTGAGAAAGGTATTGAGAGGATATAACAAGAATATTAACTACAAAAACATTTTACTCAAACCAGAGTCACTTTCTTCATATACAGAAGGTCCCTAAGGAGAATGGACTCAGATTTATGTATAATGGTTTTGATGCATACATGCAGAGATACATGTAGTAATGGGGCAACCTCCCTCTCTAAGTTACTAGAAGTTTTTTTCTCCCTTCACAGAGACTTTAATACTCATCTTAGGCGTAACCTCTATTGTGCCCTGAGGGTTTGTATCTTTGGAGAGTTAAACCTGACATTTTTCTCTACCCCAAAGTGTCATGCTCTCTGAAGTCACTTTTCCTCAATCAATCTAGCTTATTCTTGGCATTTGTCTGTCTCAGCCCTCAGATGTAGTAAACATTGGCATCAGCTTCTGATTATTTGAATAGATACTGTTACTGATGTTAATGTTCCAATTTTTGAAGTTTCCAAAGTCACAACTTAGTCAATTCTGTCTCTGGAAACTTAGTTGCCTAAAAATAAATAAAAATCAGAAAATGAATAAAATATACAGAGGCAATTAAATGCTTACAGTCTCTATGATTGGGTGGAACACAACTTAATCACTTTTCTCCTTAGGATTTCTCAGGACATCAGCCCTTAGGCTGAAACAAGTACATAGTTTTTCCTTTTCTCAGTAGAGAGAGAGAGATAGACAGACAAGAGACAGAAACGAACATGGATACAGATACAGAAAAAGAGACACAGACAGAGAGAGAGACAGAGACATACAGAGATAGAGACAGAGATAGAAAGACAGAAACATAGGAAAAAGAATCAGAAACACAAAGAGAGACAGAGACAAAGACAGAGACACAGGAAAACAGAGAGACAGAGAAATTTCTTTATTCCTAAGTGTATTTTCCTTTGAACCAAGAATCATTCACCACTGGGCTAACTCTGGCTGTTTTTATACATGGCCCAAGAAATAAAACTTGACCTTTCAAAAAATCACAAGATATTTTCTACATTTCATCCCATGGTTCCAAATGTTATTGTCCTTTCAAATATACTAATGAATTAAAACTTTTAAGATAATTTAAAAAGGAATTTTTATAAGATTCTACAGATTCTAAGAAGCAGAGGAATAAAGGAATGTCAAATAAATACAAGCTTGGGGGAGAAATGAAATATAATTCTAGAAGGGATTCTAGGCACTCTAAGAAACAGTGGTCAGGAAGGAGTACAAGAGGAAATCCAGTAATGAAGGACTGTTTATGCAAAGATAAAGAAAAAGGAAATAGAATGTAGTGTTCAGGGAATAGCAAGAAGACCAATTTGTCTAAAAATTAGAGTGCAAGAAGGGGGATAATGTGCAATAAGCCTTGAATTGTTCCCTGGAGTGACAACATATAAGCAACACATACTAACTAATTAGGAGTTTCAGGCTAAATAATATACTTTTAAACATAACTAAGGCTATTTGCAGATTTTTAGCCACATGATATGACTCTTGCCATTTGTTAAGCTATTTATACCATTCATATCATAGTTTATGCATTTAATTTTATTCCTATTTTGAAGCAACACTTTTCCCATGATTTAATTCTAATTTTCTCTATTCAGCTTTAAAATTCATATCTAACCTGCTATTTCTAATCATTCTTGAATTAGATCTAATATAATGTTTCTGCATAATTTAACATAACTCTCCATATGATGTCAAGCTGGAAAGGATAGATAATGTAATAGATGATTGGATGGGGGATCTACAAAGATTTTTGGCAAGCTAGAATTCAAAGGAAAAATCTAAGAAAATGAAATTTAATAGGGATAAATGTAAACCATATATTTTAGTTTTTAAAAGTAATAGCTGTGCATCTAAAGAAGCATTCCATTTAGACAATAACAAGGTTTTAATTCCTAAAGACTAGTGACATTTTGGTGTAAAAGAGAAGGTCTTTCAAGTATAATGGCAATACTTCATCCCTTATTAGAAAGGACCTGGAGCTTTAATAGTTCAATTTAATATAAAAAGTCCAGCAAGAGATGAATATATTCCAGGGAAGAGACTAATTCAATACTTTTCTTCCCATCACTAATCTTTCAAACTGTAAACTGGGAAGAATAACTTGGATGTTTATCATGAGGAAAGGCAGAATCCAATTCTGATGTAAGGTTTTTCTCTGAACTAGGAAGAATTGTTAAATGGGAGAGGTTAGAACTTTCTCAACTTCTGCCTAAAAGTGACAAGCCTAGAGCAGAGGCTCTGAAGTAATCATTGAGAAAGAGACTTCTGTCAGTACTAAGCTTTGCTAAAAGGACCACCTCAATACTCCAGCCAAACAAAAACAAAATCCCTAAACCCCCCCCCAAACAAACCCTAAATCCTTCACAAAGTAGCCCATAAAAAGAGCAAGTACAGTGAATCATCTCTCCCAGTGAGATATTGAACCCTAGAAAGAGCTCAGCAGGTGAACTAACTCCTTGGCACAGTCCAAGAGAAGCTACCCACTGGCTTAGTGATGCTCCTGGCCTAGTCTGGCAGCAAACCAGAGGCTGAGTCACATACCAAATCATGCCCAGGAGCAGCTGAGCCAAGAGAAGCTTCTCCACAGTTGAGTGACCTATTTGGTCCAGCCTAGAAGCACACTGACCCATTCAATTGAAACAAAATGCTCTCCCAGGAGCCTAACTGAGCATCACCATCATCATACATCACGAATGCCATGCCCCAAAGTGAATCTCATGAGGGCCTTCTAGAGAGGAAAAAAAAAAAAGACATCAAGACCTTGAAGTTTCTGAGCTGTGAGGTGCCTTGATCACATGCATGATTGTTATTGCATCTTAAAACTACACCCATTCTTCTTCCCACAGACTCTGTGTATATGTATTTTTGTGGGAAAGGAAGTTATAAATTGTTGAGAGGTTTTTTTAGGGGGTTAAAGGGGAAGAGGAAACACTTAAAATACTGTTCTTACTTTTTCATTTCTTTTCTAAGGAAATAAATCTACTATATGCCAAAGGGAAAAAACACTCTGATAGGGGTTCATGAGTTTCAATATTAGTAATCCTAGATCCCTAAGTAATAGGAACCCTGGGTCATTTGAGGATCCAGACTACCAATTTCAATACAAACTGGAAGGAATGAACCCAGAAGGATGCTATATGCAAGTATCAGATTGGGTAAGGATGCATGCCTGCATGTGAAGGGTGCAGTAAATCTTAAAATTAATGGAAGAATTTTCACATATCAATGCAGTAGGTAACATTAATATAAGGCAATCAGCATTTGCTTTTTTTTTTAGGTTTTTTGCAAGGCAATGGGGTTAAGTGGCTTGCCCAAGGCCACACAGCTAGGTAATTATTAAGTGCCTGAGGCCAGACTTGAGCTCAGGTACTCCTGACTCCAGAGCCGGTGCTCTATCAACTGCACCACCTAGCTGCCCCAGCATTTACTTTTTTTAAGAAAGATTTTATTTATTTTGAGTTTTACAATTTTTCCCCCATTTTTGCTTCCTCCGCCACAGAAGGCATTCTGTTAGTGTTTACATTGGTTCTATGTTATACATTGATCTCAGTTGAATGTGATTAGAGAGAAATCATATCCTTAAGGAAGAAAAATCAAGTATGAGATAGTAAAATTAGATAATAATATAATGCTTTTTGCCCCCTAATTTGACGGCAATAGTCTTTGGTCTTTGTTCAAAGTCCATAATCCTTTCTCTGGATATAGATGGTATTCTCCATTGCAGACAGCTCAAAATTGTCCCTGGTTGTTGCACTGAAGAGATGAGCAAGTCCATCGGGATTGATCATCACCCCACCATGTTGCTGTTAGGGTGTACAATGTTTTTCTGGTTCTGGTAATCTCACTCAGCATCAGTTCATGCAAATCTTTCCAGGCTTCCCTGAATTCCCATTCCTCCTGGTTTCTAATAGAACAATAGTGTTCCATCATATACGTATACCAATTTGTTAAGCAATTCCCCAATTGAAGGACATTCACTTAATTTCCAATTTTTTGCCACCACAAACAGGGCTGCTATAAATATTTTTGTACAAGTGATGTTTTTAGTCTTTTTTATTATCTCTTCAGGGTGTAGACCCAGTAGTGGTACTGCTGGGTGAAAGGGTATCACCTCCAAAAAATTACAGGATCACAGAATTTAAGAGTTTGAAGGTCATATAGTCTCACCTATTTACACAAAAAAGAAATCCAAATAACATCACCAACAAGAGGTCTATTTTGCCTCTCCTAGAAGATCTCCAATGAGGAGGAACCCATTATCTCGAGGCCACTTTAACCTACATTTGGACAGCTCTAATTGCTAGAAAGTTTTTCCTGATGTCAAACCTAAGTCTGCCTATCAGTAGCTTGTTCCTAGTTCTGTCACCTCAGACCAAACTTAAATCTAACCTACCTTCTGAAGAGCAACCCTTCAAATATTTGAATGTAGCTACGCATCTTCTTTTAAGTCTGCTTTTCTCTGGGTTAAACATGTCCTATGTACCCTCATAGAATCAAGGTCCTTCACAATCTAATTGTGCTTCAGGGTTCTGAGGTGATTCAGGACCAAATAAGATGAGGATCAATTGAAGATTCAGGTTGTTTATCCAGAATTCAGAGAAGGATGAAAGAAGGACAAATATGACAATGATATTTCAAAAATTTAGTTAGCATATGATTTGGGTAATATGATTTTTTTCTCTGAGGACTACTTTTGCTGCATTCCAGAAATATTAATATGTTTTCTTATCATTATCACTGTCTTTTCTTGATGATGTGATTAATATGTTAATAAAAATATTTTAGCAATGTAATTTGCATATCAAAAGCCTGGAAAGAACTTGTATTTCCCAACTTTAGAATAACTGAACAAATTGTGTATGAATGTGAAGAATTACTGTGCCCTAAGAAACTTGAAAATGTAAAGAATAGAAATATGGAAAGTCACAGGAAGTTATATAAAATGAAAGTAGAATCAAAAGAACTAAATGTATAATATATGTAGATATATATGTGTGTATATATATGTGAAACTAAAAAGTAATAAATCTGGAATATATGCAGTGAAATTGGGGACAACTAAGGAGGGATGAATTTGTTATTTACATATATTTGTTAAACACTAAAGAATGAATAATTATTTTTTCAGTTCTTTAATTTTTAATTTATGGAATAAAACATGCATTTTGATAACAGTTACAATTAAAAAGAATGATTATATATGAAACTGAAAATCTACTATGTACAATCTACCATTCCTTTTAAATATACAAAATTATCATGTAATTATCTTCCCCTACCTGCACTAGAGATGGCTGATATTTGGCAAAAAAGGCATATACATATATATATATATATATATATATATATATATATATTTACAAATATATATATATATATATATATATTTAAAATTATTCTGTATATACTTCCATTTACTAGTTCTTTCTTTGGACACAAATAGTGTCTTCCTTCATATATCCTTTACAATTAATTTGCATATTTGCAAATATTCATAATTTACAAATAACATTCACTCAAAGTTGTTCTTAAAACAATATTGTTACTATATATGTTTTCTTAATTCTACTCATTTATCTATTCATTATTTTGTTCAAGTTTTCCATGTTTTTCTAAAATCATTATTATAACACACAAGTATTCCTTTACAACAAAATACCATACCTTGTTCGTTTTATATATATATATATATACACATATATTTATATATTTATTTTTTATTATTTTATGGATTTCATTGCTTTTTCATGTATTTTAGGGATTTCATTCATTTAGATATTTTAAGTCTATAATTTAAAAATTAATTTCTTTAAAAAATGTCTATCTACTGGCTAACTCTAGGACTCTAACTCTGTGACAATGGGGTACTGGATGGACTTGTAACCACAAACACTGGATCATGGATCAATAAAGCACAGGAAGTAATGCAGCTAAACAATAATTGTTGGATCTTTTGATACTGCCTGTTTTTCCAGCCCCAACCTACCTTCACTCTCTCCATATAAATCACCTACATATCTGCTTGTCACTATAAATAGATTTGCCAGCTAATCTGGGGCCTGTCTATCATGCAAATTGTCATCTCCTAATTTAGTGAATTACAAACTGTGAGCCAGAAAAGATACTTTGCGCAAGTCAGTAAGTTCAACCTATAGCAAAATATGATTTCCTTCTATGATAAAGCATCATATATCCACTATTATTTATATGATGACTCATGTCTCACTCCCATCCCCTCAGTAGAATGTAGGTTCCTTGAGGTTGGGTTCTGTTTTTTTTGTTTGTTTTATTTTTCTATTTTGCCTCTGTTCTTAGAGTCTAGCACTGAGACTTAATAAATACTTCCTGAATTGAATTCATTTAGTCCTTTTGGCTTTGCCTGAACATAAAAGATTATTGACTCTGAAGTAGGCTTTTCTTAACCTTTTGTTGGGTCTTGGATCCTTTTGGCAATCTGCTGAAGCCTATGAAATTCTTCTCAGAATAAAGGTTTTAAATGAATTAAATGAATAGATTTACAAAGGAAACCAGTCACAGTATATTAAAATAAAATTGTAGTTTATTTTTCCTATTGAAATTCATAGACTCTCAGAAATCTATTCATGGTGTCTAAATTAAGAACTTTTGCTTTGGAGTCAGAGAACATGAATTTAAATCTCACTTGTGATCTTAATTAGCTACCTGCATAATGATCTTGGACAAGTCATTTAATTTTCCTCAGTCACAGTTTCCTCGTCTGTAAAATGAGAAGATTGGATTAGATAGCCTTTGAGGTCCATTCTAGTTCTGTATCTATAAACCTACTTTCATATGTTTACTAGGTAAACAATTCTAATTTTGGATAACTCTCATTACTAGTGTTACAGGGAAGAGGGGAAAATTGAATATTCATTCTCTCCATCAGTGAGGAACCTCTTATTCAGATAAATCAGGTTATATAAGGAAATTATATATCTTTTTAGCAAATATAATTATGATTTATATTCACATTCTTGCTGATGGGAAAGGGGAAAAAGAGTGAAAAGACAAGAAAACAATCATGAAAATTACAAATGACAATAATAGGCCACATTTACATAGTACCTTAAGTATTTTTCACATTTTAACCCATTTGATTCTCTAGACAACTCATTTTACTGAATAAGAAAATTAGAATTCATGGAGGGTAAATAACTGGTCTAATTCAATCAATTCAACAAATATTTGTTAAATGCTTAAACTATGATAGGTTCTGTGATAGGCACTGGAGATATGGAGAAAAAAAGAGAAACTGATCCTGCTCTCAAGGAAATTGTTTTCTCTTGAAGGATATAAAATGCAAAAATAAATAAAAGTAAAGCAATTTAGGAAGGAGAGAATGATAATTAGTTACCTAATTTAGCAAAATTATGTCTAAAGTATATAATCAGGTAAGTGAAAGGAAGAGGAAACCAGATACTGGAAGTTATATTTGCATTTAAGTTCTGATGGAAAAGAACCCAAAGGCAGCTTCTACTAGCATTAAGTTTGGCACAAAGATAATAATTGACAATAATAAATGTTTGCTTTTGGTTTTGTTGCTAAGAGTCAACTTTGGACTTTACCTTTTTTATATCATTACTACCAAAAAATCCCTGACGGTACAGCAATATTCACTAATCAAAATGAAACCTCTCTGGCTTCCAGAGGAGAAGATGAATAGGAAAGGGTTTCCATTCCATCTGTAGTTATGAGGAAGCATTGATAGTTCAAATGAAAATAAAATAACAGATTTCTTGAAAACAATGACTTAGAAGTATATGTAAGTATCTGCATGCTACACTCAAAATTGTCACTGCTCTTCCTATTTTAACATAGGAGAAAAACGTGGATCATAGGAGAAAAATTTACCAGGGAATGAATATACTCTGTTTTATTTGAAAGGTCAAATCAGGTTGATGTCAACATTTTCTACCTCACTAGAATTGAATGACTTTGCAAAGATTGACTTGTCATCCATTTTCTTCCTAGGGAACTATCATCCTACATTGAAGCATATTGTGTTTACTGATTTGATTACCTTTTTTCAAAATAACTTTGGAATATACAAGTTAGCTATGTGACCTTGGACAACTCAACCTCAATGGACCTTCAATTTCTTGTTTATAAAGGGAAAACTTTCATAATAGTATGGATTTAGAGTTGGAAAGGACCTTTGTGAACATCAAAGACACTTGGGATTAAAAAAAAATTGAGAAAAGTCACCTTGGGAAGCCATCTAAGCCAACCACTTCATTTCATAAAATGAGAAAACTCAGGTCTAGGTTGCTTAAGTTAGGTCACACACCCAGTACTTTTTCATACTGCATCATGTGTATGTAATTATACATTTATTGGTCAAGGTATAAATATTATATAGTAATATAAATAGATAATTCAACAATGTAGTCTACAACTTATTTCAAAAATAAAGATTGCAATTTATCTTTAATATTCAACACAGTAGGCTATTTGTAGTTATTCTAGAAATAGGACTTCTTTTTGATTCAGTCTGATGGCAAATTTGCTGACAATAAATGTAAAATCCTGGAAAAATGATAACCTAAACTGTAAGTAGGGATCTTCATTTACTTGTTGAGATTCTTAGCCTAGAGTATAGGAACTTACTTTTTATTTGAATTTTTTTGGCAAGGCAATGAGGTTAAGTGTCCAAAGTCACTTAATACATAAAAGTATATATTAAGTATCTGATGTCAGATTTGAACTGACTCCAGGGTCAGTGTTCTATCTACCACATCATCTAACTGCCCCAATTTGGTTTCTTTTAAATTGATAGTTATATTTCAGTTGATTGATTTTCTTTGTAACCTTATATATTATATTTTGTTTCATGCATTTAATAACATGATTATGAGAAGGGATCTCCAGGTTTTTATTAGATTTTAAGCTCTCTGATGAGCAGGGACATAAGGGGATTTAAGAAAAGAGTACAATATAGAGGCCAACTGAGTCACCAAGAAGGGGAGAGAAGTAGGCAAAGAGAAGAAAGTGCTAGTGCAGGAGAGATGACATAGGAGAAGATAGAGAGGTCAAAGGACTGGAAGTCATGGTGAAGAAGAAGAGTGGGGAGCATAGTAGGCACTTAATAAATTCTTGTGAAATACGTAATAATATTCTTTGATTTCTTTTGGGCAATTTGCAGAAATCAAGATAGTTGTAACACCAGACAGTCTATACTTCACCATCTTGGTCACAAGGATATTAGAAAGGATTTTGGAAAAAGCCTTGCTGAAATTTAGGTAGAAATTGACTAAGACAAACTCTTGATTATTTACACAGTTTAGCAAATAGTAAAAAAAAAAAGAGAAAGAAATAAGCTTAGCCTAGAATAATTTAGGATTATAGATTTTTTTCAGGAGTTCTAAATAATCCCATGCTGGTATGAACTCTATCACTCTTTACTGTCAGTCAGCATGTAAAGATCAATTCCAGTATTTGCCCATGAACTAAGATTACTCTGACCAGTCTGTAGAATGACTATCCCACTATAGAGACTGAGAACAGATACTAGTATTTGAATCCCCAGTACCTAGCACAATGCCTGGCTAAAAGTAGGTTCTTAATAAATGCTTGTTGATTGAATTCAACTTCTTTCTTTCTTTTGACATCACATCTGCAGGTGCCCAATACTTTAACAAAGAATTAAAAAAAATGGGGGGAGATGCTTATCAAAACTAACTATACATATCAACAGTGACATAATGCTATCTGCTATACCAAAGAAGGGATATAGATTTCATCTATTCCCTGATCACATTTGATCTATAATACTTCTACTTACTTCCCTTACTTCTACTTATTTCCCTTACTTCCATACATTCATCTTCTAATCATCTACTCATTTTTGTCCAATTTTCCTCTATCACCAATGAGAGAGAAACACAATTCATCTAATTTCCTGAATGGACAGAAAGAGAAACTGAACATGTTTAAGATCAAATATATATCTTTTATTTTTATTTTTTTATTTTTAGTTTTTTTAGTTTTTTTTTGCAAGGCAAATGGGGTTAAGTGGCTTGCCCAAGGCCACACAGCTAGGTAATTATTAAGTGTCTGAGACCGGATTTGAACCCAGGTACTCCTGACTCCAAGGTCAGTGCTTTATCCACTACGCTTACCTAGCCGCCCCAAGTGTATATCTTTTATATCTGTTTTATGTCTACAGGGACATCATATTTATTTATAAATTGGAAGCAAAAAACCTTTCAAAGAATTCTTCATTTTAT
The DNA here is from genome assembly GCF_037893015.1 of Macrotis lagotis. Taxonomy (NCBI): domain Eukaryota; kingdom Metazoa; phylum Chordata; class Mammalia; order Peramelemorphia; family Peramelidae; genus Macrotis; species Macrotis lagotis. The sequence goes on along the minus strand of NC_133666.1, from coordinate 563,268,313 downwards.
TGCTTAAGACCAGAGACTAGAAACTGGTCAGCTTTGTAGCAATTTTGTCCAACAGATAATTAACTAAACATTAGTTCAGAAATATAGACCTAGTGTTGTGGGAGAGTGACATTGGGGGCATATTTATGTGGTTTTCCAATAGCCTAACTCCTCACACTTCATTTGGGACAATTTTAGGTTGTGCTAAATAAAAAATATCCAACAGTAAAAACTGGATAGCTTTGACTCAATGACTAACTTTCTATAATCTCAGTACAAACAGATCATACAATTTTACTTGTTATCAACTGATTTTTCAATAAGTCTCTGGAACAATCTTTAAATTCTGTGAAACATTTTATCTTACAGATTTAATACAAAGTAAATAATAAATAGATGCTGAATTATATCTAATGAAGATATCTGTATATATAAATAATATCATTTTAAACTTTCACCAGCTCATTTTACAGATGAGGAAATTTAGGCAAGTAGGTTTAAGTGACTTTCCAAGGGTCACTCAGTAATTAAGTGTCTGATACTATATTTGAAATCAGGAACTTCATGCCCAGTACTATCCAGTGTGTCACTTAATTGCCCATAGAGCTGAAGGGATTTGCTCAAGGTCACACATCCAGGACTAGGAAACTGTGTCTAATAATATATAAGTATGTGCATATTTGCAAACATGTGGACATATATGTGGACATATATACATATATACTTACACATATAACTTTTGGGGACAGGAACTAAAATTCTATGAAGTGGGTAAATAATTTTCTTTCAATATCTGCAGCATATATTCTGAAGCTTTGATTCACCTATTATTTCAGTGGTGTGAATAATACCTTTTCCTCAACCTTTTTATTATCTCTGATTTTTAATCAAGGTTTTCTGAAAAAAAAATCATCTTAAAGAGTTTGTATAATGTCCATAAAGACTTTCTCTGGTCTTTTAAGTATTCTGTAGAATCTATTGCATTCCTCAGTTCATTCTTGCTATATGACCTATTCTCTTTTTTTGTCCATTCATATATGTCCTTTTCCTCACCTCTCACTTCTTAATCCCTTTCAATTTAGTACCTCTTAACTGAAACACTCTCCAAGGTTATCAATGATCCCTTGATAATTCTAGTGGTCTTTTCTCACTCCTCATTCTATTTAATCTCTCCAAAACTTTTGACTTGGGAACCACCCTTTCCTCCTGGTGGAAGAAACCAAATTGAGATTCTGATAGAAAATGGAGAATTACCTGGAAAGTTCAGAAATATCTGATCCTTCTGTAAAGAAAGGCTTTGAGAGGTACTTTACTACTTAAACAACCCCCCAGCAAAAAAAAATCTTCAATGATTCCTCTTGTTTTTTAGGATAAAATAGAAAAATCTTCTCTTTGGCATTTAAAGTTTTACAGCTTGTCGCTGATTCATTTTTTTTTTTCAGTTTCTCATTGAAGTTTATTAGTTCAAATCTTTTTTATACTCTATGATCCAGTCACACGACTAGTTCATTGCTTTTTCTGTTCATAGCATTCCTTCCCCTATTTCGTTGCCTTTTCTGAAGAGTGTCTGTGGTACTCTTCTTCCCTTTCTTGGCTCCCCAAACTTCCTTGCTTCCTTCAGAGAACAATTCAGATGGTACCTGTCACATGAAACCTTATTCTGATTCTTTCACCTTCTCCCTCTTCAAATTATTTTCTGCTATTTTGGACAGATACTATCTCCCACACAGAATGTAAACCCCAAGAAAAGGAAAGTTTCATTTCAATGCCTAACATAATAGACTCTTAATAAATGTTTACTGAATTGTGTTGACTTGAATTTTGATGTGAAAAAGATGAGTTTTGGATGCAATAATTTCTCAAATGTGATGCAACCTGACCAATTATTTCATAGGCTGCCCTTCCAATTATATGTCAGTACTTCCCAATACATGAAGGAAATGGTGACATGTTTGCTATTGGTGTTCAGTCAAGTATGACTCTGTGGTTCCATTTGAGTTTTCTTGACAAAGCTACTAGAGTGGTTTGCCAATTCCTTCTCTAGATCATTTTACAGATGAGGAAACTGAAACAAGTAGGGCTAAGTGACTTGTCCAAGGTCACACAACAATTAAATGTCTGAGGCCATCTTTGAAATTAGGAAGATGAGTCTTCCTGACTTCAGGCCCAACACTCTATCCAAGGTACTACCTAACTGCCCAAAGAATTGAAGGGATTTATTTGTCCAAAGTCACAGAGCCACGACTAAAAACTAGGACCAAATACTTGAAGTCTAGTGTCCTATTACTTCACACCCTTCAGGACCATAGAGTTGTCATTGGTGTTGTTCAATTGTGTCCAACACTTTGTGGCTATGAGGTTTTCTTGGAAAAAAATATTGGAGTGGTTTGCCATTTCCTTCTTCAATGGATTAAGGAAACCAAAGGTTAAATCACTTGCTCAGGATCACATAGCCAGATTTGAACTCAGATATCCCTGACTGGAGTCCCAGCACTCTATCCAAGGAGTCATTCAGTTACTTATATACTGGACACTTCTGGCCTATTAAAATGACATATCATGGCACAGAACTCTCAATTCTATAAAATTTTTATAACAGAAAGCAAGTCTAGACAAATTTAACCCAGCATGGAAGTCTTCATATATGTGAAAATAATAATCATGATAATAATAATAGTATTGTTATGGTACTTTAAAGGTTTGCAAAGGTCTTTACAAATGTAATCCTATGTGATTCTCACAACAACCCTGGGGGATAAGTATTATAACTATCTTCACTTTATAGACAAGGAAAATGAAGCATAGAGAGGTCATATAGCTATATCATATATGACCTATATCCTTTAATACACTTATAATAACAATAACAATAATAATGATTATATATATGTGTGTGTATATATATACATGTATATACATGTATATATATATATATATATATATATATATATATATATATATATATATATATACACACACACACATATATGAGATATCTTCCCAGTTAGGATGTACATTGTTCAAATTTGTTTCTAAGATTAGATTTGAACTCAGGTCCTCCTGATTCCAATTTGAGGACTCTATCTAACAGGTCACCTAGCTGCCTGTGTATTAATCATTTTTAGATAAACAAGCTACAGAGAGTGAAGCTCATTGCTATAACTGTCATTACTGGGTAATGAATTTTTAAATGTAATTTATATTAATAAATAAATTTAATAAATAAAACAAGCATGTCCATAAAATAATCAACTAGAAAAAAGATGATAGTACATGAAACTCTTATGCACAACTTATTTCTTTTAAATATATAATAAAGTTATCATGCAACTTTATGTTTTCCTTTTTTTCTTCTCCCTCCTTCCCCCTGCCCAGCTCTAGCAATGACTATCCATTAGACACACACACACACACACACACACACACACACACAACACAAACTCTAAGACCATCTTTTTATCTATTATGCTGCACTGTCTCTTGAACTATACATATATAGATACACACATATGTACACACAAATACACAAACTGCTATGTATAGAATAAAGTGAACAGGACTTTTATGCAGTTTTCTTATCAAAGATAAAAAAGCACATATCTCCTAAATCAGGAGCTGAAATTTTCATGTTTTCTGATAGTCAACAACAGCTGCTAAACAAAACCATTGAGAATATAATTGTTGCTCCCCCGTTTCTGGAAAGATACGTTAATGCCAAAAGATGGCCAAAGCATAATGATCAGAAAGACAGATGGTAGCAGCTTTTATGCCTATTGAAAACTGTAGGCATGCCCTGAATGTTTATGAAGAATGTAGGAAGACTTTAACAGTAAAATGTAAATCATGTATAGCTAGCAGTCAGAATGTCTTAAAACTATACCAAAGCCCAGGAAGATGAGGAAAGTTCCCTTTGGCACATACTTGTCACCTGTCGCTTCTGATATCTGTTTACATTTTCCAAAGTCTCATCTCCAGCTCAAGGTCTAGCTCAGGTTACCCCCCAGAGCCATCATCTCTCACAGGCATAGTTTCACTAAGTCTGTAGCACAACTCTTGGCTTCTGCTCAGAAACTGGCCTAAGGTTATAGTTTGTACTATTTATTAAGCCTGATTGATGCCACTGTCATGTGGAATCAGCCTAGTTTAAATGAAACCATGCATCACCAAATTGCTCTTTTTGGCCATCTCCCCTTTGAAGTTGAAACACAGAGTTCACGGCATTCTCACACCTGTCATAACAAATATACTGTGTGCCTGGCCACGTTACTACACATTGTCAAAACCATAACAAAGGTAAAAAAAATCTCAGAAAGTAAATTCCCCCAAACCTTAATACCACAATTATTCATGAAATCCCTGGAGTTTAAGATGATTCACTATTGATACTAAGGGTATGATTGTCAATTGGTCAACAAGCATTCATTATATGTCAGACATCATGCTAAATATCAGAGATACAAAGAAGTCCGCTCTCACCCCTCTCCCCCCAAAAAAGGTAAGAGAAAAATAGTAAAAGCAGAAAAGAGGGCATGTCAAACACTTTTGCCTTCATTAAATCACATTTGCCATTTAAGTTCTAGGTGACTAAGACTAAATTAAGGACTTGTCAGTGCATTTCTTATATCATTGGACACAACTTATCCTAAAAGGTTGCAAACAGCTGTTGACTCTTTTACTAGAAGTTATTCCATTTTGGTCCTTGCGAAAAATATTTCCTCAAAGAACTTGTATATATATCTTGGAGAAATTAATATGTTGAACCTCAACCAGGAGGGAGAAAGTCTTGTCAATGTCTAAGGATAGCATATTTTTTCTTTAAAAAAATTTGTCTCTTTAAAGTATTTTAAGATTTAGTAAGGACAGATAGCCCATGGGAGGTAAAATGAATAAATGGTGTGAATCAATGAATAAAATACATTTATTAAGTGCTTATTCTGTGCCACACACTGAATTACAAATACAAAGGCAAAGACAGATTCTTCATTCAAAGAATGCCTTTAGATTTGAATGGGGGCATTATACATACAAGGTAGTTGGTGACCATAGAGGGGGGTCTTTGATCAAGAAAGTGATCAACTACACAGTCCTCACTGGGAATGATAAAATAGATATTTACCCTGATGAATGTAGCAGATTTAAAAGGTACAGAATGGACAGCAATTTAGGACCATGTAGGGCTATACAGGAAAAAGAAGGGAAACTGGTGAAGAAACATTGCCTTGCACAGAACAGGAAGCCCAAGTCCATGAAGGTGCTAGGAAGAAAATCTGCCTAAATCTTAAGTAGGTGGGACAGAGCCCCGTGGCAGGGCAGAGTGACTACTCATAACATCCATTAAACACAATGCAGTATAATTAGGCATTTGTTTAATTTGTGTCACATTACATAAATAAGTCTTTTTATATAAGTATGTATATTGGGGACAAAGGAAACAGATTTCACTCCAGAAATCAGAGATTGCTGGGTCTCCTTTTTCATATTAACTTTTCCTATCTCTATTATGCCCATGAAATAGAATGTGAGCATCAGGACCTTTGAATAAGTCCTACACTTCTAGCCTGGGTGAGATAGAGAAAGGAGATGTAATCTTTTTTTAAAAAATGCAAACAAACATAGACAAAAGTACTATAACCAGCATTTAAAAAATAAAAACAGTTGACATGGAAAACTTTTCAGATAAATTATTATACAAGAATAGAATATTCAAGATGTATAAATTTGAGTGGAATATTCCCAATAAAACCATTTCAGAGTTAATATTCCTAGTGAAATTCTCTCAGGTTAAGAAATATTAAAGAAAGAACAAACTATTATTCTTAAACTATTTCTAGAAGAAAGCCCCTTGTAGTCCAAACAGGTAGCTCACTCTCCTAACTTTTGATAAGACTATTTTTACTGACTACTAGAAGGATAGTGAACTTTTTACCATGAGTAAAACCTTGCATTCCAAAGAAGCTCATAAGCCTCCTGTTGTTTGATGAGAAGTACTGAATGTGAGAATAGTAGACCATTCCTAGACTTTGTGTCCCAAGACAAGTTATATTATTTCAATAAGATAGTTATAATCCTGAAGGTTATCCTCACCATCTGGATGGTGAGGTAATATTTTATGAAAACCTTTCATTCTTTTCTTTGTAACTGGGGTACATTTTCACAAGTAGAATGTAACTCTGAAGACTAACCAATGAGTCAACAGAGAGGGAGGATAGGGAGGAGGAGGGGATCCAGTTAGGCCATATCATCTTGCTTGACTGTCAATCCGGGGCAATTCCTTGATCTTCACTACCTTTGTGAGACTTGGAGTGTGCCCTTTTCTCAAAAAAAAGCCAAAATAATTTTTTTTTTGCTCAGAGGAGTCTCTATATTTTTAAGTGGGTTTTTATCCTACACAAATTCAATATTTATTTACATATAAATGAGAGTTGGGTTCAGACCGAAAAAAAAAAAAAAACAGATCCAAAGCTAGAAAATAACCTTAAAGGCAACTAGACCAATTTCCTGACTCAATAGACAATGAAGTTGAGGTCTCAGAAGTAAAGTGACATGCTTTAAGGTCATATATGTAACTTCAGAAGAATGATCTGAAACAAGGTTCTTTGACTTCACAATCAATGTTTTTCTACCATATCAACATTGCCTCCCCTGTTAAAGTGTCCTATTTCTCAGTGGTCTAAAAAGGCCAAAGTTAGTCATTGAATCCTGAAACAATGCTAGTTGTCCTGACCTAGGTCTTGCCACTGGACTCCTATGATTGGGGAGAGTAAGACTGATGACTGTTCATCTCTGCCTTACTTATATCTAATTTGCTTACAAGTCAAGATGTCACCCTCCTAATGAAATTGGTCCTCTCCACAAAAAAGGTAGTAGTAGCTACCTGTGGGTACACAGGCTATTCTAACTGCCATGACACAAATTATCTCCAAGTAAACAGCCACCTGGACAGTCTCAGGAGCTGGCTTGCCACCCTGAGAGATAAGGTGAGCTGGAGTCCTTGGGAGCCAGAGTCCTTGGGAGCTGGACATTCTGCCCCACTGACCAAGGGCACTAGACACAGCTGTGCTTTATCATCTCCTCCCTAACGTACTCCCCATCCTGTAATGCAAGACGCTGCACATACACACCACTTGCATCTCCCCAATTACCTCATTATTCTTTGTTCGACCCCGGAAGACCTAACAATATATATGTAATAGCTAAGCAGTTAATAAAATTGAGCTGGAGGCATAAGGCAGTAGTGGCTTGACTCCTTATTCTCAGCTCCCCTCCTGGAGGGAGGTCACCGCTGTGGGCCCCAAGGAAGCAAGCCACAACAGCTACCCCTTCTCCTAGCCCTTGTAGGGACCCAACAAACTCTCATAACTGGCCAATAATCGAAACCATTCCAAGTCTCACAGGCTCATTGTATGGATTTTGATGGCTCAGAGTGAGTATGAATAACAATAAATAGCTGTTATATTCAGAAATCCTGGGATCATTGATTTATCTTGATTGATTCCTTAGTGAAGGCAAAGTATGCCATCTTTTACCTCAATCATTACCTAGTCTTTAACTAGGTAACTTCTGAATGGTTATTGCCTCAGAGAAACTGAAACCTGGGACCTTAGTTTAAAGGTCTCCTACTGCATCCTGGGTCAGCCAAGTCTTTACTTTGCCACAGGATTCCTAGGATTCTGGAGGAGAGAAAAGGGTTGATGACTTCGAACAACCCTGCCTCACTTAAATCCAATTCATATGCAAGTCAAGACATACTCCTCTTGAAGTCACTAGTTCTCTTTGAGAACAAAGGATGAGCAACAAACAATAACATCAAAAGGGAATATCATAACTAGTTAAGAGCTTCAGAGGGTGCCTATTCTAATCTGTATGTGAACAAAATCTTTTCTGCAAAGTACCCAACAAGTGGTCATCAAAGAGGTGAAGCAGTCCTCATTCTCTCTAGAACTTCTTCTGTCTCTAAGTCTCTACCATCCCACTCCCAAGTAGTTAACATGTTTTTTATCTTTCCAGAAAAATATTATTGTTTGTGACTTATTAAAAAAAAAGTCATTGTAGCTTTGTGAATAAAGATAACCGAACAGTCAGGGTCTGACTGTTCAGAAAAACTAGAGCATAAGGTAATTAGAATGAAGTTTAAAATGTCTTTTTTAGGAATTCAATGAAACCTGCACATTTTATGTCATTAAGATCATGAATGCTAAGATATTTATAAATATGCTTAAAATTAGGCCAAGAGATATTTGTAACTTATTTACCTAGATAGACCAAAGCTCTTTTTATGCTAAAAATAATGAAAATATTATCATTAAAGTTTATATAACTTACTATTTGCCAGATACTGTGATAAATATTATATAATTATTATCTTATTTGATCTTCAAAACAAAATAGGGAGGAGCTTTTAATACCTTCATTTTACAGATTAGGAAACTGAGACTGAAAGACATTAAGTAACTTGTTCAAGGTCACACAGCTAGTAAATGTCAGAGAATGCATTTTACCTCAGTTCTTCTTGACTCCAGGCTCAGCACTCTGACTGTCTCTAAAAGGGTTTAAAATTTGAGAATTGAAGCTTATACTATAAAAAAAATTGGAAGAGAAATATATGACTACTTCTTGGAGCTATGGCTGACCTAACAAGGGATAAAAGTGATTTTTGAAAAGATAAAATAGTTAACTTTGATCACATGAAATTTAAAAGTTTCTACAAAGACAAAATTAGTATAAGGATCAAAATAAAAGTAGTCAACTATGAAAATTTTGGTGTTAAATATTTTTATGAGACTGTGATATCCCAAATATACAGAAATCTATAGAAATAAGTACTATTCTCCAAAATATAGTTGAGATGTTAACAAACTTTTCTCAAGAGAACTGCAAATTACTATCTGAAAGAATCTGTCCAAATAACATATTAATAAGAGAATTAGAAAGAGAAACAACTTTGAATTTTTACATCACATTCACATTGACTGAACAGTTAATGAAAAATGGGAACATTGATGCACCGTTGACAGAACTTGTGAATTCATTCACTCTGGAAAGCATTTTGGAATTATGCTAAGAATGTGACTTTAATATCCATGGTCCTTTAATTCCCAGATTTTATTACAGATATATACTCTAAGGAGATTAATGATAAAAGAGAAAGGTCTTAATATGTTGTTTAGCCTTTCCCCAATTGATGAGCATGTATTTTGTCTCTACCTCTTTGCTTCTAGGGTACATGGGGTATTATGGGAGAACTAGCATGTATAGCCCCAACACCTCATAAAGCATTTTGGCATCACTTTTAGTAATAGCAAAGATGCTGTACATCTTTCATTTTTTGCAGAGGACCAATGATATCATGGGGTGATGGACTGCCTTGAGCATTGTTTCTGAGTGGAGTTACATAATATTATTAGCCTCAGTCTCTCTTCCAGAGTTAGTGAATTCCTATGGCAAGACAAAAATCAGGATTACTAGAGATGCCTAGGATGCAGTGAATGACCTTGACATCTTTAATGTCTGACCAGGCTCTAAGCACTCAAAAGTCCTTGATTCAGCCACCCTCATAGATGTTGGAACAAATTGTTTTCATCTACCAATTTTGTCAGAGGTCTTCATGTGCTTGGAATGACACCCCCTTAACTTACTGATGGGTTTGAGACCTGTTAGTTACTCTCAACCTGGGTTAACCCATCTGTTGAGATGGATTTATGAGGTGTTGTCACTAAACATGCTAGTTCTTCCATAATACCCCATGTATCCTGGAAGCAAAGAGGCAGAGACAAGATACATGTTCATCAATTGGGAAGACTAAACAAATTGTATTAGATGACTGTGTTATAAGAAACAAAGAATAAGATGAATGGGAAAAATTTAAGCAGATACAAAAAAATAAAGCAGAAAGAACCAGGAATACAATATACTCACTGACTATAACAAGAATGACAGACTAATGAAAAGTGAATGCTACAAAATGATAATAACCAAGCAAAATCCCAAAGCAGAGAAATGAGAAATCATCTCCTAAAGCTATCTAGAAGAACTAGAAATCTGTAAGTATGAAATACTGTATATAATGTCAGAATTTTTCTAATATGTTGATTTTTAAGAAATTCTTCATGATAAGAAATGACTCTCTTGGAAGAGTAGGGGAGGAACCCATAGAAAAATGTAGGTGATGAAAAAGCAAAAGATATCAATACAAATTTATTTTTGATACAAAATAAATTTTATTTTAAAAAGTTCTTAGATGAATTCTTGGATGAACATTTTAAAACCACTTTGGAAAGAAATACTATTTTAAAGACAAAAATCTCAATAAAGGTTGAATTTTTATCTATGGCTATTTTAGTTGCATCTTTCATTGATTCAGGAGGCATTCATTCATTCAAAACTCAAGAAATATTTTTAAAGCAATGGAAGTATGTAGAGCACTACACCAGAGGATATTTGGGGATATTTGGTTGGTTGTTGTCCTTCATTCTTGAAGAGAACTAACATGGCATCATTATGTTGGAGTCAGCATCCAATGCAGCCAATAAGACCAATAAAACCAGTAAGAACTGTACCACAAGTCAGAGATGAATAGTTCATATGAACATTGGGAGTGGAGACATCTCAAAATTTGCATATCTCATATTTATTTAGAGCTTCTACAATTCTGCCTTACTCATAGAGCACAGTGCCTTCTTTGACATGGGCACATCATGCTGGGTGATCCTTTGACAACATCTCTCATGTCATGCAATTGATTCCAAAGTTCTTAAGAGAGATCTTTAAAGTTTCCTTGTATCACTTCTGTCCACAATGTGGATTGTGTACATTTCACATAAAATAGTCTTTTTTAAGCAAATATATATTTGGGATTTGCAAGTTGTTTGGCAATTTAACTCAAGAAAGGACCTCAGTGACTGGTATCTTCTCCTGCCAGGTGATTTTCAGAATCTTTCTAAGACGATTCAAATAGAAGTGATTCAATTTCCTGGTATGCACTGGTAGACTGTCCAGGTTTCACAAGCATAAAACAATAAGGTCAACACAATGGGTCTGTAGACCTCTAGTTTGGCAGGCAGTCTAATACTTTATTCTCTCCCACACTCTTCTTCAGAGCTTCCCAAACAATGAACTAGCTCTGGCAATGCATCAACTTCATTATCAATGTGCACAACTCTAGAAAATACACTGCTAAGGCAAGTGAATTATCCACAGAATTCAAAACTTCTTTACTGGCTGTAATTGATATAAATGATGGTACCAGGGATGACACAACAGTTAATAATATATGCTCCCTCACCTCATGGAACTCATGGCCTAGTTGAAGGATAATACATGAACATGAGGGATTCTAAAATATATTCTAGTAGAACTTCATGAAGAAAAGGGCTTTGTGAGGTCCAGGACAGAAGGTGGTTCTTGTTATGTGTTGGAAATCAAGGAAAGTTTCATAGAAGAGGTGACATTTTAGTTAAACTTTAAAGGGTGATTCAAATCTCAAAAAATGAAGAAGAGGAGAGAGACTATTCCTGACAGAGGACACAGCATAGACAAAACAGATAAGTAGGAAAGCACTGGGCAGAATCAGAGTCTGGAAGTAGACCTAGTTTGCCTAGAATCCAGAATGTTTGAGGGGCATTACTATGAATTATTTGGAAAAGTCAGGCTGAATGATTACGTAGAAGATCTGAAATGCCAGAAAAGCTGTTAGAAATTTAAGTGACAGGTAAAAGGGTAATGCTGAAGATTTCTAAGAAGAGATAACATCACTATGGGTGGGTTATTCTGGAAGCTATATTAAGGATGAATAGTGAAAAGTCTACTGCAATAACCCATCCCAGGCAGGTGGAAATAGAGAGAAGGGAACAGATGGGAGAGATGTTGCAGAGGTGTATCAGCAGTACTCAGTAACTAATTAAAAGAAAGTGAAGGAGACATCAGTTGTGGGGCTGAACAAAATGTGGTATGTGATTATGATGGAATGCAACTCTGCTATTAGAAATGATGATGAGCAGGGTGCTCTCAGAAAAAAAATGGAAAGACCTGGAGGAGCTGATGGAAAGTGAAACCTACTGTAACAGTAATAGCAATGTTGTAGGGTGATCAGCTGTGTATGACTTAGTTTTTCTCAGCAATGCTGTAACTTAATACAATTCTAAATAGTTTATGATAAAGATAGAAATATTTTTTACTTTATATTTCTTGAGATTTCTTTTTAATTAGCTTAAAGAAGAGAAAGATGAGATAGCATCTGGATATGATTAAAAAGGTCAAGGGAAGGTTATAAGGAGATAGCTATGTATGGGAGACCACTTTAGAACTTATAGACAGATGAGAAGTTAAAAGGAAAGTATGGGAGAAAAAGAGAAAAGGGGGTGATTGTGATTCAAGATGAATAAGAAAGGATAATTATGAGGTGTCAGGAAATGGAACCAAGGTCAAAAAATAGATTACCTTAATAAATTCTATGATTAACTCAAAGGGAGGAGAGACTATGAAGATACCAAAAACTATTGAGGAATGGTGAAGATTGTGAAAGAGTTATTTTCTGAAATTTGATCTGTTCAGTTAAAGAGGAAGGTTTATTCATCTTTTTCAGATGAGACCACTTAAGTTAGTTGTTCTGCAAACCTTAAGATGTTATACAAATTTAGTTGTTATTATGATTATTTTTTAACTTCAGGTGATGGGGCCATTACTGAGAATTGGAAGAGAAGAAAAATCTAGATTTTCTATTTGAGACAAGTTGAGTTTAGATACCTACAGAACAACCTGGAACTTGTGTAACAGGTAGTTGGTGAAACTGGACCATAATTTGGAAGAGAAATTAGGATTTTCCAGAAAATTGATCTAGAGTCAGGAAGGTCTGAGTTCAAATGCAGTCTTAATGCACACATAAAAGCTGTGTGACACTAGGCAAGTCACTTAACCCTCAGTCAGCCTCGGTTTCCTCATCTGAAAAATGGAGATGATATGAACACCTAATTCCCAGGATTGTTGGAGGATAAAATGAGATAAAATTGGTACAGTGCTTTGCATACCTTAGGGGAAACTGGATATTATTTCCATCTATCTTTCTTACTTACCATTACTAATTACTACCTTATTTATTTATTTATTTGACTTTGGACAAAAAATTATATCTATCGTTGCTTTTTTAAAAAATTTCATGTGCACTATTTTCCCTCACAAAGATGAGATATGTTGGGAATTTTTAAAAGTACATTTAGAGACATTCAAAAGTGGTCAAAATATTAGTCAATAATATTTATGAAGCATATACTATATTTAGGACACTATCTTAGGAATATTAAATATATATTCACAAACTAAAACAAAAGCAGCAATGAGTTGACAGTATATAGTGAATATAATTGTTTCAGTGTGATGTTTGCTTTACTGTTACAAATACATATATCATTAGTTCACATATTCTTATCTTTGTTATTGTTAGTAAGTATATGATCATTTTATGTTTTTATCACATACATCATGCCAGGTAAGTCCCTCTACTTTTTCTTTTCTATTTTAAATATTATTTAACATTTTAATTGACATAAAACAACATATGTTTGCATTTGAAAAAATATAATCTATATTATGCAAGTAAAACAATCAAAGGTTATGTTTACTTATTTATAAATTCATGCAAGGAATTTTTTGCAATAATTTCATTGACTCTCAGAAATATTAGATTGAGAATCATCCTGATGACCTTCATTCTTGAAGAAGACCATGCTATCAGGGAGGTGATACCACGATAAATACATGAATTAGATTTTAGTGAGGAGGTACTGTGCTAAGTCACCAGCCTCACTTTCTCCTCCAGAACCATCTGGATCTAATGGTCGGATATGAATCAGGATGACTAGAGATTGTCCTGGATTCAAGGCAATCAGGATTAAGTGATTTTTTTCAAGGTCACATAGTGAGTATCAAATACCTAAATCTAGATTTGAATTCCTGCTCTCCTGACTCCAAGGGCAGTGCTCTCTATCTATCCACTGTGCCATCTAGCTGCCTTACAAAAAGAGACTCACCCTACCCTTTCTAGGAAGCAAACTACTTTAGATCTTTCTACATTAAGAAAAAGATAAATAATATCCAAGTCTTTTAAGTTTGTCTACTTATGTACAATCCCAGACAGAGAAAAGTATAAAATAATAATTCGATTTTAAAAGAAAAAGTAGAAAATAACAGAATACAGAAGGAAAAAAAATCCAAACTATACTTACCAAATTCTTAAATTATCATTGATTTTGTTTATTTTTATGGGAAGGAAATAGAACATTTGTTACATAAAGTCTCATAAATTATAGTTTAATTAAGGAAAACTATGGTACATATGGCTATGATTCCAATAAGAGAGAGCAATATTGTAAAAATACTTGTATCTATACCAACATATTCCCAAACTTAATTTTTTAAAGAGTATGGAATTTTATTTTATTTTTCTAGTTTGGGTTTTAAATCTCAGTAACTTTTCACAAAAAGTGTTGATAATTAAACTATTTCATGCTTTTTCTAAATAAAAAGAAAAAAAAGGCAGTCCTAACAGGGTAGAAGGGAAAATAAACTGAAGGGTAAGAAACAGACTTGGACTTTTTAAGAGAAAACAAAAACAAACTAAACTAAAATGATAAGACATAATCAAGAATTTAATCATAAAAGTGAAATTTTTAGTCTTTGAACATATAAATTTCATTTGTTCTTATATCACTAAAATTTGCTTCCTAGACAGCAATTCCTTATAAGAAACAATAAAGAAGATGGGGGGGAGCAGTTCAACAAAAACATCTAACAAATTTGAAATGTTGGATATTATCTGTCCATAAGATTAAAAGATCCTCTTTTTTGTATTTCTAGCCCTTAGCACAGTGCCTGGCTCATAGAAGATTTTTAATGAATTTGTATTGATTGATTGATACATAGTATATCACACTCATAACCCTCTACCTCTGTAAAGAAATGGAGAACTGAGTCTTAAAAGTATTTTTAACATGATCTAAAATAATAACATTAAATCAAATCCTTTTTTCCCCAACATTCAAACATTAAGTCTGCCATTTAGTATTGTTTAGGGGCAGCTAGGTGATCAGTGGATAGAACATGGGGTCTGGGGTTAGTAAGATCTGAGTTCAAATATGACCTTAGACACTTACTAGCTATGTGAGCCTGGGTAGGTCATTTTATCCTATTTGCTTCAGTTATCTCATCTGTAAAAAGAAATGGCAAACAACTCCAGTATCTTGGCCAAGAAAAGTCTAAATATTGGACAAGACTGAAAATACCTTAACAATAACATAATATAATTTGGTATTGCTGTAGTGGGTCATTTACAGGTAACTGCTAGTGAAGCACGATTTCCTTGGTTTTCCACCTCTGAAGAAGTGATCACCCAATACTATTTAATAAAGGGCTCTGCTCATTCAAAAATAAAATAAAGAAATAAAGTGAGGACAATCATAATCCTTAGAGCTAGAAGGTCACTTTAGATCATCTGGTCCACTGTCTTCATTTTAATGATGAGGAAATGGGGACCTAGAAACTCAGTTTACCAGAAGAAGAAGAAGAAAAGAAGAAGAAGAAGAAGGAAGAAGAAGAAGAGAAGGAAGCAAAAGAAGAAAGAAGAAGAAGAAATGTGATGTGCTATGGTCATTACTTTTTTAAAGTACAACAAATTTTAGGAGTAACATATTTTATACAGGGAATTAAATTTTACATTTCAAGGATAGTATAATCCTTAAAGAAAGAAAACCACCTTGCTTGATTGTGAAAACTGAAATCCTTTTGTGCATATCAGTCTTATTTGGATTATGTCTTTGCTGTCATAACTCTCAAATTATTTCCTAAAATATGTTGGCACAAAGTTATTGAAAAAGTAGAAAGAAGCTCCAGGGAGGCAACCTTAAAAAGAAAAGTAATTCTAAAATCTATAAAATTGAAAGTTTGCAAAGTGCTTTTCATGCAATAGCTCTATGATAGAAGCAGTTATTACATCAAATAACATTCAGTAAGTACCTACTATGTGCCAGGAACTATTATACACACACTAGGATTACAAAATAGAGCAAAACCAAAGTAAACATTAAAATAAAATAGCTTAAAAATAGCTCCTCTTAAGGAATTCACAATGGAAGGATTACTATCCCTCTTATTCACAGAAGAGGCTAAGAAAAGTTTAGTGATTTGCCTAGCGTGCTTTGTCCTTGAAGAGGTCCATGACATCAGGAAAGTGATGTTATGATTTACAAAAGAATTTGATTTATGTGAGGGAGGACTATGCAAAGTCACCAGCTTTACTTTCTTTTCTGGAGTCATCTGGGTCCAGTGGCAATATAGAGACCAGAACGACTTACAGATGTCCCTGGATGCAGTGAGAGACTGTGGTGTAAGAGGCAACATTTGATCTTGCATCTCCTCTGACCCCAGGTCTTGACTTCTTTCCCTTATTCCATAACATCGCTCTAGCTACAAAGCTTTATCCCCCCCAAAATATTTAAAAATAATTCCCTCACATGTCAAGAACATAACATGTCTCCTTTGATCCCCCTTAACATCCTGACCAAACATTAGACTATAGGAATAACATTGTAGAGAAAAATATTCTGGAAGTCAGTCAATTAGCATTTATTAAGCTACTACCATGCCTAGTACTAAGTACTGAAGACAAAAACAAATAGTTCCTGTTCTCAAGGAGCTCACAAGCTAAAGGAAGAGACAGTGTCCAAACAAAATGTTCAAAGATTATACAGGATAAGCAGGGGGTCATTTAAGAGGGAAGGTACTAAGGAAGACTAGAAGAGGCTTCATGAAGAAAATGGGGCTTTAACTGAGACTTAAAGATAGGGGAAACCAAGAGCACAGTATTGAGAGAATTCTAGGCTTGGTTAATAGTCTCAGATAAAACACTCAGAACTGGGAAATGGAATGTCACTGGCTAGGCTCTACAGTACAGGGCAATCACCTCAACTCAATCCTTTATCCCAGAGGTGGGTAATCTTTTTTTTCTGCCAAGGGCCATTTGACTGCAGTGAGAGACCATGGTGTAAGAGGCATATAACATCATCTACAAGCCAAACAAAATTATCAACTTAAAAATTTAGTTTTTTAGTTTTTGCAATATTTGGCATCTTATATTTGGCCAAAAATCTAATTCACCCTTATAAAGCCCTTAGATTTATTGAATTCCACATCCTCATTAGGGAGCCTTAACACCTGACAATAGATCAAAGGCTGCTTTATCTAAACAAAAACCCAGTTGTTGAAGCTTCAAAAGCAGGGCTACTTATTAGCTTGTGACTATCAATTCTACATCTGCCACTCTGCTTTAACTGTGTACCCCATAGTAAGTTTTTATGACTCTACTGAAAGAAATGATTATTAATAACAATTATGAGGAGATCCAGGTTTTTTTCCTGCTCTATTTCTTTGTTCAAAATCCAGCCTTTGAAGGACATTATTGAGCTCTGCCAAAAATTTACCCAACCCAGACCATCTTATCCTGCCCATTTGTTCTGCTCAGGTTGGGTGGGGGACAATTATTAGATTATTAGGAAATAAATATCAGGATCAAAGTCATGTCCCCCAGTCCCTCATTAAAATGAGTCTACTTCTCATTGTAATTCTTATTTAACCAATCAGTCAACCTCAGGAAAACCCCCACTCTTTCAAAGGTATATAATTTTAAAAGATCTGATAGTGTTCTTTCTCTTCTGGAACTGAAAGTCAAATTCTGACTCTGGATTGAGATCAATTGAAATGTAAGATTGCTTCAACTTAGGATCAGTTTACCAATAATAGTAAACTAATGAGTTATCAAAGATAATTTTTTTAAATGTATGAAATGAAATAAATGTTTAAAATGCCTGAATTGGCCAAGTTAGTTTCTTCAGAAATGCAAAGCCCCATTCTTACTAAGTGACTATGATTAGGGTTCATCTCAGTTGTGTGTAGAAGTAGATAGAATAAAATATATGCAAATGGCCTGAAATTGAAAAAAAACATCAACAGATAAATGAAGGAATAGCAGATCTTTTCTTAGGTTACTTAGTAACTACCATTCCTTAGACTACTTGGTGGCTATCATTAAAAAGTAATGGATATTTATTCTATAATTTAAATATTGATTACAAGGTATATAATAAGTATATATATATATATATATATATATATATATATATATATATATATATACACACATACACAAATACATGCTGAGGGAGAAGAAAGACAGAAAGATAGAGACAGAGACTGAGGAAGAGAGAACCAGAGAGAGAGAGAGAGAGAGAGAGAGAGAGAGAGAGAGAGAGAGAGAGAGAGAGAAACAGAGACAGAGACAGAGAGAGACAGACAGAATCTTTAAGAAGAGGCTAGATTAGCTAGTAGGAACATGGATGAAGACTTTGAGGTGGGTCTAGAGTAGTAATAAAGAGAAAGTGAAAGTAAGACAATAGAGACATGAGGAAATTAAGGACATATTTAGTGAATGTGTTCAGAGAAGGAAGAAAATAGATAAGATTATTTGATTTAATATTTAGGTGCTAAGAAAAACAATCCAGTAGAAAAAGAAAATAATAAACAGAGACAAATGAAGATAAAAAAGGAAGAAAGACAGAGCAAGGAAAAAAAATCTAATAGATGCTAAAGAAAAAGAGCTCAGGGAAATGGTAATGGAATATCCTAATTAGGATAAAGGATGAATGGTCATTTTTACAAAGGACAATAAAAGAACCAACATCCAAAAAAGATCTCAATATGCTAAAATTATGAAGCACATCTAATAATAACAGTCAATGGTTTGTGTAAAGGTTTAAGGGTGACAAAGTACTTTTCATATATTACCTAATTCAAAACTCAAAATAATCATGAGTTAAGTTTTATACATTTCCATTTTTAGATAAGGAAACAAGTTTAGAAAAGTTAGGTCACTTGTCCATGGTCACATACATTAAAAGTTTGGGAGATAAGATTGATTCCAGATCTTCCAGTACAAGATGAAATTGTGATAAAAAAGAGACACAGTTGTTCAAAAACAGAATTAAAGAGGAAAGGATTAGATGACAATTCACGTGAAAAGATATGGTCTGATGTATTCAGCATTGTCCTAGAAGACATGAATGATGATATGAACTAATACCGCTAACTTGCTATGTCTCTCATTCTCAGCTACTGCATTTGTAAAATCAAGGGGGTATACTAGATGATGTCCATTGTTGTTTCCAGCACTAAAAGTATCTTGTTTTAATGGATTGCAAACAATGTTCATCAACTAAGAAAAGTGGCAGTCCCCAAGGCTAATTCAACCTCCACCTGTAGAAGCAAAAGGAAATTTTAGCTCTTCTTTAATCTGCTGAGGATCAGAAAGAAACTGAGAGCATTGAACTTAGCTTTATGTGCCACATTTCAGGAAGGATACTGACAAACTGGACCATGTCTGCAGGAAGGTAAACAGTCCTAAGAGGGCAAGAAACTGTACAAGGCAAAGATCAGTTAAAGGAAATGGAGAATAGGAAACTTGGCAGGGGGACATTAACAGCTCCTTTCATATATTTGAGAGTTTGTCACTTAGAGAAGGGATTAGAATTATCTGCTTGGTGGCGGGGGGAAAAACCAGGAGAAAGTGGGGGGAGTTGAAAAAGCATATTTTGGGGGACAGAGCAAAGATGGAAGCATGAAGGCAGGAATTCCCAGAAACTCATCCCCCCCAAAACTCCAAAAGCCATCAAATTATGACTAGCCAAAATTTGGAGGAGCAGAACCCACAAAAGACTGAGTGATACAATTTCCCAGTCCAAAATAACTTATAAGTATCACAGGAAAGGTCTGTTCCACTGGGAACAGGGTTTGGAAAGAGCCACAGTGAAACAACAGCTGTAGTCACAGCTGGAGCAAAGACAGGGCAGGTGCCTGGATCCATGGCCTTAAAAAATTAGAAGACTTCTTGGCCCAGGGATCATGGAACAGCTGGAAGGGATGGTGAAATAACTCTGCTGCACAAAATGAGGACAGAGTGGAGTTCTGGCTTCAGAGAAGCCCTGAGGTGAAAACCTGCAGTGGGAGTTGGCAGAGTCACCCAGCACATCCAGACCTCTTGGCCCATAGCCGGTGGTAAGGGGGTTGGGGGAACTGCAGAGGTCTTTCTTCTCTCCCTGGGGCAGGACTCAGCTGTTTAACCACACTCAGATCTAGGTTGCAGTCTGGCCCCCATCACACCACCATAGACAAGCAGGGAACCTCCTCACAGCTCTAGGGCAGAGGAGAGGGCCTGAACACAGGCAAGAGAGCAGTTAGAGCCTCTCATAAGACCTTGGATGAATTACAGTCCCTATGGGTTGTCCCAAAAACCATCCAAAGCCTTGGTCAGTCATAGCTGAGGAAATGAGCAAACAACAGAAAAAGCAGAATCTGACCACAGAAAATTACTTTAGTCTCATGAAGGATCAAAATACATACTCAGATGATGACAAAATTGAAGCTTCCATATCCAGAACCTCCAAGAGAAATAAAAAATGGGCTCGGGCTATGGATGAGCTCACAAAAGACTTTGAAAAACAATTAGGGAGGTAGAGGAAAAATTGGAAGGAGAAATAAGAATAATGCAAATAAATCATGGAAACCAAGTCAGAAACTTGCAGAAAGAAATACAAAAAATGCTGAAGAAAATAACATATTAAAAACCAATTTAGACCAAATGGAAAAAAGAAACACAAAAGAAATGAGGAGAAGAATGCCTTAAAAAGCAGAATTAACCAGCTGGAAAAGGAGATAAAAAAAGCTCTCTAAAGAAAACAACTCCTTCAAATGCAAAATGGAACTAAAGGAAGCTGATGACTTTGCGAGAAGTCAGGAAGAAATAAAACTACCCCCCCCCCCCAAATTAGAAGATGTGAAATATCTCATTGGAAAAATAACCGATTTCAAAAACAGATACAGGAGAGATAATTTAAAAATTATTGGGCTACCTGAAAGTCATGAACAGGAAAAGGGCTTAGTCTTCATTTTTCAAGAAATAATAAAGCAAAATTGCCCTGAGATCCTAGGAGCAGAGGGAAAAATAGAAATTGAGGGAAGTCACTGATCACCTCCTGAAAGAGATCCCAAATATCCTAGGAATATTATAGCCAAATTCCAAAACTGTCAAGTAAAAGAGAAAATACTAAAAGCTTCCAGAAACAAACAATTCAACTACCATGGCTTTATAGTCACAATTAAACAGGATTTGACAGCATCTTAGGGTTTGTTATGTGATACTCCAGAAGACAAAAGATCTTGGTTTACAACCGAGAATCAACTACCTAGCAAAACTGAACATCCTCTTTCAGGGGAAAAGATGGACTTTCAATGAAATGGGACTTTCAAACTTTCATATTGAAACAACCAGAGCTGAACAGAAAGTTTTATCTCCGAGTACAGGACTTAGGTGAACCATAGAGGGGGTGGATGAGATGGACTAATTATGAAGAATTTAATGATACTGAACTGCTTGCATTCCTGCATGGGAAAAAGATACTGATAACTCATATGAACTTTCTCATTTATAAGATCAGTTAGAAGATGCACATATAGACAAGGCACAGGAAGAAGCTGAATATAATGGTACAATACAGTAAAAAAGATGGAGTCTATGGGTGATAAAGGAAAGTACTGGGAGGAAGAGAAAGGAGA
Organism: Macrotis lagotis; assembly: GCF_037893015.1. Taxonomy (NCBI): domain Eukaryota; kingdom Metazoa; phylum Chordata; class Mammalia; order Peramelemorphia; family Peramelidae; genus Macrotis; species Macrotis lagotis. The sequence continues at coordinate 563,246,686 of NC_133666.1, read as the reverse complement.
GGAAGAAGAGGCTAAGATATTTCACGTAAGAGTCAAGAAAAAGCTTTTACAATAGAGTGGAACAGGAGAAGGTGAGAGGATAAATGAGGCTTCATTCTCATCAGAAATGATTCAGAGAGGAAATAACACACACACACACACACACACACACACACACACACACACTTAATAGGGTATAGAAATCTGTCTTATCCTAGAGAAAAATGAGAGGAAAGGGACAGGAGAAGGGGGACAGGGGAAGGGAAGGGAAGGGGGAAGTAGATGATAGAAGAGAGGGAAGGTCATGGGAGAGGGTACTCAAATACAACACACTTCTGAACAGGGACAAGATGAAAGGAGAGAGAGAATAGAATAAGTGAGAGTAGAGAGAAATACAACTAGTAATAGCAATAGCGGGAAAAATATTGAACAACTTCTCTGGAGGCTATGATGGGGAAGGCAACTCATCCCTGAGACAGAGTCATTGGAATCTGAACACAGACTAAAGTACCCTTTTTATTCTCTCTCACTATTCTTGATGTTTTTCATCGTTTGGGGGGGAGAGGGGTTTATGATTACTCTCACAACAAGATTATTGTAATAATATAAAATAAATAGTCAAAAATAATTTTAAAAAAGAAAAAAAGCATATTTTGACTTGATAAGAGGGGGGAAAAAAAACTTCTAATAGTCAGAGCTGTCCAACCAAGAGGGCCAAAGTTTCTACTTCCTTGTTTTACACATGAGCTAACCAAGAGGAAATTAATTCCTCATCACTAGAGTATTGATGTGAAAGCTGGAAAGCCATTTGCTCAGTGTTGTAGAAGAGAATAATGTTCAGGTTTGAATTAGACTAAATGATCGTTGGAGCCTATTGCAAATGTGAGAATCAATGAGTCAATTCTGTGAAGAGACGTCAAGTAGAATGGTTTTATTTTAAAGTTTATAGAAGAATGCACTTGAAACCTTGACATAAAAATCCCAGATGGCTTTAGGGACTGAAATTAGAGAAAACTATGAAAAAAGAAATGTGATTTGAAGGGTCAGTACTCTAGCATAACAGGAAGAGTGCTTATCACAGAGTGCTTGGAACTCACTCTAAATGCATTAAACTTCTATGTTAGTATGGCAAAGTGACTAGAGAATGGGTCTGGAAGCCCAAAATCCTACCTCTGAGCTATGTTGGCTATGAGACAATGAACAAGTCATTTAACTTCTTAGGGAATGTGGTTAGCTCTCATAACAAAATCCTACCTCTGAGATATATTGGCTATGGGGCAATGAACAATTAACTTAAACTATTAAGAAATGTGGTCAACTCTCTAATACCAAAATCCTACCTCTGAGTTATATTGGCTACGAAGCGATGAACAAGTTACTTAACCTCTTAGAGAATGTGGTCAACTCTCTAAGACCTTAAAAGTATAGAGAAGGTGCTAATATGAGTTTTCTCAAATGGAAGTTCATTTTAGAGACAAAAATCATGTCCTATCCCACCTATTCCTTAAATCCTTCAACTCTACATGTCTAAAGTTAAATTCATTTGCCACACCCAAAACAAAAGAAATCAAAGGAAAAACCCTGCCCTTCTCCTAAATTCCCCAATTATCATTGATGTTGCCAGCATCAATCCAGTCAACCATCTAGGCTCAAAGCATTTGAGACAGCATTGATTTTTCCTCCCCAGAGAAAGTGATTATTAGAAGTAGGCTATCACTTGACAACTATTTTGACAACTATACTTGACAACACAGCAAATTATGAATATTATAGAATCTAGAGCTGGATGGGAGCATAAAAATCACCTAATTCAAATATTTTTATTCTTGGGTCTATGAACTTGGATTAAAAATTGATAACCATATTTTAATATAATATTATAATAGAATTTGTAATTCTCTTCAATTGATTGATGCATTTTAAAAACACTATTATAAGAAGGGGTCCATAGGTTTTACTGAAAAATCAAAGGGGTCTGCGACACACACCAAAAGGTTAAGAATCACTGATCTGAGCCACTTCAAGTTTACAGAAGCAACTAAACCACAAAGGGATGGAAGGATTTACCCAAATAAGTGACTGAAAGCAGGTCTCAAACTAAACTCCTGTCATTTGCAAATCTCTTTTCACTTTACCAAGTCGCCTCTGATCTAGACTCAGATGGGATGAAATCTCTATTAAATGGAGAGAAGACTTCCATGAATGAAATCATGAATTCTCTGAAGTGTTGAGGTATGATTTTTTAGGATCACATAGAGTTAACTAACTTGGTATTTCTACTTGCAATTAGCACCCGAAGAGAGGGAAAGCAGCAGGAAGGAAGATAACATCTAAAAGGAGGAGAGATAACATCTAAACCAATTAACCTTAATGACAACTGAAAAAGACTGGATAACAGACAAAGGAGGTTTTTGGATTATAGATGAATTCCCCCCGCCCCAGGCATAGATAATCAAGATTTCACTGTTGTTATTAACACTGACATGTTTCCTTTCTTAAAAAATGTTAAAAATAAAAGAAAGAAGAATCCTTATCTATCCATTACCTAATATACATAATTTAACAGATAGTGAAAATTAATTATATGTAAACGCATAAATTCTCAGATTATTCAACATTGAAAAATTTGAGATTCACATTTTTGTCTTGAATAGTTTAAAACCAATCCTTAGTTAGAAAGCCTTATTCTGAGATAAAGAAAAGCCACCTTCAGCACCCTCATCCACCAAATCTACCCTCCAAAAGCTCCTGAGAAATGCTTAACTAGGCTAAAAGAATAGTGTTAAATTTAAGAAATGATATATTTTTCAAGTAGCATCCCTTGAAATGTGTGACTTAAAACAATAAATCAAAAGGACCTTCCTAGGCATATCTGAACCTGAATTTTATAGGCCTCAGGTAGTCCAACAGAATGTACTTATTTAGCAGAGTTTTAGCTGCTGGTATTATTTTTTTTTAATTACATATATATTCTTTAGATTTAGTTTAACATGAAGCATCCATAAAAAGGTAACCAACAGAGCAAAAGGGCTTCAAGTTCATGAGAAGAACAATCAGGTTATATGGCTACAGTGCTCCCATATACTTGAAATCCAATGTTGTTGTGAAATCTTAGTTAAGAGATAGGCCATTAACATTATCTCATTGGACTTAGATTTTTAAAATCCTTCTTTGTGAATTGAAAGCATTTGCTAAAAAATAAAATTTAAAACTTTTCAAAAGTGGGGATCTTTTAAATCAATAACTAAAAACTCATTCTATGCTAAATAAGTTAAAAGTATATAGTGTCCCATCTAGCTCTATTCCTGAGAGTCCAAACAGGGTTTAATCAAATCTAAGGTGTTTCTCATGGCATAAAACAGATCTAGAGTGAGTACTAAGAACAAACCAGGGAAGAATGGGGGCTCCTACTGCACAGAAAACACAGCAATGATTAAAGAAAGAACAATACATCTAAACTCAGGAAATGGGCATTTGGATGATATAGTCAATCCTGCAATGAAACTTGAGCTAGTGTTAAAATAGTAAATTAGAAATTTTAAGATCATTTAAAGAGCCTGGTGTAGGGGAAAGGGGAGGGGAGGCCAGAAGACATGGATTTGAATTTTGAATTTTGGATCTATTACTCTGTGTGAACCTTAAGCATATGTACGTACCCCTCTGGCCACAATCTTCCAGTTAATAACATGAAAATGCCAAATTCAAACAGAAATATATATATATATATTTCTATAGGTCTCATATTGATTTAATTTGCAAATGTAACGTTATCTATGGGACAGCTAGATGGAGCAATGAATAGTGTCCAAACTTAGAGTCTGGGAGGTTCATCTTTCTGAGTTCAAATTTGGCCTTAGATACTGACTTAGATGTGACCCTGGGCAAGTCATTTCATTCTTTTTGCCTTAATTTCTTCATCTGTAAAATGAACTGGAGAAGAAAATGGCAAACTATTCCAGGATTTTTGTCAATATTATCCCAAATAGGTTACAATGAATTACCTAAACTTTATGGAATTTTTACTTCTTTTGTTAAATATTTCCTAATTATATTTTAATCTTTAGGTTATAGTCAGGAAGGTTGCACACATGGCCTGTTTATCACCCTTGGACTAGATGGCCTTTGGATATCTTCCAATAATATGCATCATGTCCCTAAAGTCTTAGTGTGGTGCCAGCTTCAAGAAACTTCAAACTGTATTCAGGCTTTTGGGATGTGTTGTTTACAGAGTAATAGCTCAATTAACATTATGTTTAAATAAGCCATTTGAGATATTATCTAGATAAATGAAGTTTCCTCTTACAGATTAATATTAAGAGAGAGACCTTAGAGATCATTTAATCCAACCCTCTTTTAGTTGATGAGGGAAAGAGAAATGAAAGGATTTGAACAGACAGCTTACTACAGTCTTTGATTTCCTAACTCTGAGCTCCATCACTCTCTCCATAGCAACACAATTTGAAACATTTGCATTATTTTAACCAATTCTGATAGAAATTTTCCAAAAAAAAATTATTCTACTTCTGTTCTGAGTCTCTGGCAATTATCTAATATCTTAGAGCTATAGGCAATTCTTAAATTATAAATGGCAAAACCAGAGCTATCTATATTGGTAAGAAAACCTAGGAGTCTAAATTCTTTCCTCCTTTTTATCTCCAATAACAAACAAAAACATTCAGTATTTCTATGCAAACAGGCAAATCTCTTAACCTCTCTTTCTCACCCTGTTTTCTCATTTGAGAAATTATACCTGAGGTATTTACCCCACAGGGTAACCTTGAAAAGAGATCAGAATGTGAATATTTTGTAAACTATGAAGCACTCTACAAATGCTAGCTTTATTATTAAATTAATATTAATATCTCAATAATATTATAATTAATATTAATAATTATATAATTAATGATATAATACTTTGGGTCAGCTAGATAGCCCAGTGAAAGAATCATCTTCCTAAGTTCAAGTCCAGCCCCTGATACATACTAGCTGTGTGACCCTGGGCAAGTCTCTTAACCCTGTTTGCCTCAGTTTCCTTATCTATAAAAGGAGTTGGAGAAGGAAATGGCAAACTATTCTAGTATCTGTGTCATGAAAAAATGACAAATGGGGTCATGAAGTGTGAGACACTTTAGTCATTTCAGACTAAAATGACTGAACAACATATAGTACTTTAAAGTTAACAAAGCACTTTACAAAAATTATACTCAGTTGATTCTCCCAACCACCCTGGAGGGAGTCAGATGTTATTATTATTATCCTTTTTTAGAGATGAAGGAACTGTGGCTGAAAGATGTGAAGGGAGTCACCCAGAGTCAAACAGTTGGAAAGTATCTGACCTCAAATTTCACAGAGTTCACTGCTCTTATCAAATGTGCCACCTAGCTGATTATGCCTCTTTAATTTCTCTCGAGGAAGAGTGCTTTACTGATTATGTTTAATACAATTATTCCATACTGGATGTAAAAATGAATCATTAATTCATTCCTAGGATCAACATTAATCCAAGGAATATTAATAAAATTGCATTACTCAAATATGCTTATGATATTCTCAGAGAGTCTGGTACTTTTCAAAGTGGCAAGAATATTTTCAGACCATTTCTAAGTACATTTTGGAGAACTCAAGTTCAAATGAATAACAGTCAGTTTTAGACTAAATGCACTACAATTCAGCAATTGTTATCACTGACTAGCTTTTGCTCATTTCACAGCTCACCAGTGCCTCCAAAAAAACAGAAAAAGAGAAGAAATTTATATTTATCAATTTTCGGCCAAATAAATTATTTGGCTGCATTCCAAGTCTTAGAAAAAGGAGAAAATTTCTCAAATACATTCATTGTTTGTTTCTTTTCCCATTCAGTAATAGAAGACTTTCTTTTCCATAAAAATGTAGAGATTATTTCTACATTACAATTTCACACATATTGACAGTTTACATGTAAAAGAATATGAATAGTTACTTGATTTGTTTTTTCTATTGCATGTATATAGACTGGGTTCACATTCCTGTTACATTGTTCCAAGTACTTTCCCTTCCAGATCTCTTTCCCCAGCTCAGTTACCTGTAAAGCATCCTCCAAGATAAAAATAGGCCTCGCAAAGATCCTGTCATATTAACTATTGTTCTATAATCTTGAAAATAGCAGCAAATGCCCTGCTAAACTACTGTTTTGTTAATCAAGTCATGGAATGACTTCAGAAAAATCCAAATGCAACTGACCCAAAGAGAAGATGAAGGGAACAAAGTGCAAGTAGCCTACAGTTTGCTAAGAACAACAGGCTATGTAGAAAAGAGAAGGCATTGGTCCAAATGCTTTAAAAAATATTTCATTTTATCAACACCCTGCAAAGTAGGTGTTACTAACTACATTTTATAGTTGAAGAAACTGAGATAAATAGAGATTAAGTGATTTGCTCAGGGTCACAGAGCTGGTAAGTATATCCAAGGCCAGTTTGGACTCAAACATTTCTGACTTCATGTTCAATGCTTTATCCACCACACTACCAGAAAAGAATATGGATTACTCAGGTAGAAAATAAGGGATGTTACTATATACAACATTCTCTTGGTTATGCTCATTTTTCTTTTCATTATTTTATGCAAAGTTTTAAAGATCCTTGAGTTCGTCATTTCTTATAGCATAGTAGTATTCCATTACAATCATGTACCACAAGTTATTCAGCCATTCCCTGACAAGCACCCTCTTAATTTCTAGCTTTGTCACCTCAAAGAAAATTGCTATAAATTTTTTAGCACATAAAGTTCTTTTCCTTTTTCTCTATTTTTTGGAAATTGACTGAGTAGAGGCATTTCTGGGTCAAAGGCACTTTAATAACTCTGAGCATAGTTCCAGATTGTTCTCCAAAATGGTTAGATCAGTTCACAATTCCATCAACAATGAAATAGCATCCCAACTTCTCCATATCCCCTTCGTAGTTTGCTGTTTTCCTCAATCAGCAATATTGTTTTAAGAATAATAAGCAAATAAGTCATTTTGACTATTAAAAATACCCAAATTGGGCTGGCTAGGTGGTACAGTGGATACAGCACTGGTCTTGGAGTCAGGAGTACCTGAGTTCAAATACAGCCTCAGGCACTTAATAATTACCTAGCTGCGTGCCCTTGGGCAAGCCACTTAACCCCATTGACTTACAAAAACTAAAAAAATCCCAAATTAAAAACAAAGGATATATGAAGATACTCTTTGTATCCAAAGAAAAAGCTGATAAATAGAAGTATGCATAGAATATATATATGTATTGTATATGTATAAATAGTTGTATCTAATGGTAGCCATTTTTAGGTTATGTGGGGGGAGGAGGAAAGGGAAAAAAAGGAAATTTACATGATAAATTTATTATCTATTTAAATGAAATAGAAAGTTGTACAAAATAGCTTTGCAATTTCATGTACAACAAACTTTTTATTGTATAGTTATAAAAATGTTTGTTTTATTCCACAAGCTAAAAATAAGATAAAATTTAAAAAGAAAATGAGGGATGACTGATGAAGAGGGTAACTCAAAACTTAGTAGGGTACCTTTGAGCTATTAAACAGAACCAGAGGAATACATCCAGTAAGCAGGATGGATCTTCTATGGAGAATTTATACAAATTCATTTGAATGACCTAGAATGGAAGAAATAGAAGCTCTACAAATTATTAGGAGGAATACTCAAACTAATGAAATGTCTTTGGAGATGGTCTACAGTGGATTCTTGATAATACGATCCCTTAGATTTTATAATTCTCTAACTCCCTTCAAAGTTCAGATAAGATGCTACTTCCTACATACAGCTTTTTTTTCATTTCTCCACGTGGTAGCTTCTCCTGAAATTACCTTTTGTTTATATTCATTACATGCTTACATATGCAAATATAATTTCCTCAAATATATTATAAGCTCTTGAGAACAGGGACTATTAATTTTTGCCTTTGTTTTCAACCACTTAATACAATATCTGACACCTTCTAGGTGCCAATAAATTCATGTTGATTATTAGAACATGTCCCTCTCTATGAATACAACCATATTGCATTTTAAAAATTATTCTATTTCTATAGACTAACCATTACCAATGGAAATCATAGATGTACAAAATATGAAAATTGGTAGGGTCCTCAGTAGTCATGTAGTATAACCCATAGTGTGGTCATCCAGTCATTGCCTGAAGATTTCTAAAAGAGCATAAGCCATAGACTTCTGGCCAAGATGGTGGAGAGAAACAGACACTGTTCTAAATGATCCTGGTTCCCCCTCAAAAATAATATGAAAGAAAACTCTTAATAGAAATTCAATCCAAAAAAACCATAAAGAGAAGCTAGGAGAAGAATACCTCAGGGGACCATAGGTGACCTTGGAATGGAGACCAGATGGCCAGCGCAGGCACAGCAGAGGGGGGAAGCCAGAGGACTGGCCTTAGCCACAGAGGCTTTGGTGGGTGGCGGGTCTTTAGCCATGGAATCTTTGGCCAGGAGAAGAGGAGCTCTAATGAACCCCAGAGCACACCTGCAAATCTACCAGGGGCCGGGGGCCTGAGCTCCATACATTTTGCAGAGCACTCTTCCAAGAACCAAGAGTGAAGCCCCACCCCCCACCCCCTCAGGTTCAGGTGTGGGCAGCAGAGTTCACTCAGTTGAAAGGGAGATTAACTCCCTCCCCTAGGGCCCAGAATATTGTTCAAGGTCATCTCAGACCCTGCTTCTGAGGGCCTCAAACACTCCAGAGAAAGCAACCAGTACCTGGTACTGGTTGGAATTTGGATTTACTAAGGAAGTGAACAAAACCCCTAGGGTTTTCCAAAGCAGCCATTCCCCCAACACAAGATCCTAGGAAAATGAAGAAAGGCCAGCGGGAAGGGGGTCCCCATGAAGAAATACTTAGAATAGATTCTACCCCTGAGAGATCTAGCACTACCAAGGAGAATATGAATTGATCTCCAGCCCAGAAAGACTGCCTTCAAAAAATCAGGAAGGAGTTTAAAAATCAATTGGGGAGGCCCCGCCCCAAGGCGGGCATGTGCCAGCTGCCCCAGGCCCCGCGCATGTGCCCCCGCCCTCGGCCCGGCCCTGGATGCCGCTCTCGCACAGCTCCCGCCGCCGGCCGCCGCCCATGGCCGGGACACGTTGGGTCCTCCCGGACACGCTGGGTCCTCGGCCGGCTCCGGGGCTGCGGCCGCAACTGCAGCAGCTGCCGGCGCACGGGCGGCGCCTGCCCCGCGGGCGTGTCGGGCCGCGCCTGCTGCTGCTGCTGCTCGGGCCGCCGCGGACCCGGAGCCTGCAGGCCGGCCGCCTGCTGAGGCCGCCGCCACCCTCAGCCACCGGGGCCGCGGCCGCCGCCTCCTCCCAGGCCCTGCGCGGCCGCTGCTGGCCTCGGCCGTCCCGCCGGCGCCCTCGCCGGCCGCGGCTACAGCCAGGATTCTAATGGCTATCGGGAAGACCTCCTGCTACTGTCGGAGTATGAACTGGCTCCGTCCAAGTTAGGAGAGGAGGAGGAGGATATCTATCTCATTCGAGCCCAAGGATTACCATGGTCCTGCACTGTATAAGATGGGCTTAAATTTTTCTTTGACTGTAGAATCCGGAATGGTGCGCCTGGGATCCATTTCCTCTTAAATAGAGATGGGAAACGCAGAGGAGATGCATTAGTTGAACTGGAGTCGGAGCAGGATGTAAAGAAGGCCTTAGCAAAGCACCACCTGTACATGGGTCAGCGCTATGTAGAAGTTTATGAAATAAACAATGAAGATGTGGACGCCTTAATGAAGAGCCTTCGGGCCAAGTCAAACCCGGTTGTCAACGATGGAGTGGTGCGTCTGAGAGGACTCCCTTACAGCTGCAACGAGAAGGACATTGTGGAGTTCTTTGCAGCTCTGAATATAACTGACATAACATTTGTGACGGACCACCGAGGGAGAAGGAAAACAGGGGAAGCCTATGTGCAGTTTGAAGAACCAGAAATGGCCAACCAAGCACTGTTGAAACACAAGGAAGAAATTGGGAACCGGTACATAGAAATCTTCCCGAGCAGAAGGAATGAAGTCCGGACTCACATCAGGTCTCACAAAGGAAAGAAAATGGCACCTTCTCCTGCCAAGTACGGGCCTGAAACAGAGTTGCACTTTGAAGAGCACGAAGCCAGTGAGGAGCTCCGACACATCTCAGCATTTGAGAATGAGAAGGAAATGGAATTACCAAAGGAGGCCCTTGAGAAGACCCCGAGGCTGCTGATTTTGGAACCCTGCCTTCCACGCATTTTGTTCACGTGAGAGGCCTGCCTTTCCAAGCTAATGCTCAAGATATTATAAATTTTTTCGCTCTGCTGAAGCCTATTCGGATCACTATGGAGTACAGCTCTAGTGGGAAGGCCACAGGCGGCGATGGGCAAGGATCGGTCCCACGTGCAGCATAGGTATATCCAGCTGTTCCTGAGTTCTTGTCCAAAAGGAAAATAGAGTTGCCAGGAACATCATTGAATCCATACGACAAGGATGAAGCAAGAAGCATTTCATTTGCACACCTATCTTGGACATGGAATCCAGAGTTTTATCAGCAGCTTTGTCTAGGAAAACTTTTTTGGGGAGGTAGGGCTGGGGTGTTTAATAGCTTTGAAGAAAAATTCCATAGCTGACTATTTAGAAAAGAGAAGATTCGGTTTGGGATTATAAAATAAACCACATTTACATTTTTGTTCATACCACCTGGGATCTGATTGAAAATCTGATCTTTATTTTCTAAGCCCACTCAGCTTGTTGGGGAGAGTGAACCTTATCTGGCTCCTCTTCCTTTTTATTCAGTTAACCTGGTTTTTGTAACTTAGACAAAAGTTTTGTTCTCTATTATTGGAGGACCCTGATGGAAAACTTGTAGTTTGAAGGCTATAGTTGTAGTTCAAGTATTGACGACTGCAAGCAGAAGCTCACCAAAGCAGGGAAAGGTTTCTGAACCTGGGAGAGGCAGGGTGGTCTCCAGGTGTCACTAGAACCAGCCAGGAAGGGTGGGAACCCAAACTGAAAGGGTCCCTGGTGGTTAGTGGAGGCCAGTTTTCTTCAATAAATATGGTCCCTTAAGCCTTATGATACCTAACATTGGTGCCTGGTGAATTACCTGGTAATTAAGCAGTGCTCTGTGTAAAGGTGCCTCAGCTCTAAATGCACCCCCCCAGGGGGTTTTGTTTTGAACCAAGTGAGATGAACAGAGCCCACAAGTCTCTACTGTGAAGGATGGAGAAGGCCTCAGGTGACAGCCGGCCCAGGCTAGCCATCCGCCTGTCTGTGTGTCTGTCTGCCAGGCAGCCCCTCCAGGGCTTGGCATGCTTGTGGCCTCCCTCCTGTCCATCCATCTGCAAGTACAGGTGTGGTCACAAAGCTGGAGGTGCAATTGGTCTTAGGAAGAATTGGGAGACAAAGCTGCGCTCCTCTCACACTGTGGTGGTTTCCAGTAGCTCCTGCACTTAACCCATTCAGTCAGAATAGCCACCATCTCCCAAGGTTTGTGCTTCACTGCAGTGGCTGTGCACCTGGCCAGGTGAAACCAAGTGCTCTGGCCAGCTGACCCCTCCCTTTGCTTCGCCTCTTCTCAGAAAGAGTCATGGAGTTTACCAGAAGATGCAATCAACTTTCTTAAAACTAATCACCCCAGGACTGTGGGAGATGGTATCTGGAAGAGGGGAGTTTTGTCTTCTCTCACATAATACATTACCATATGTAATTACCAGCTAAAAATATCAAATCACTGTACTGTAAAGTTTAGTTAATAAATGTTTAGTTAATAAATAATAAAATGTTTAGTTAATAAAAGTTTAGTTAATAAATTTCAGGCTTAAAAAAATCAACTGGAAAAATTGAGGAAAGAAACTCAAGAGAAATTTAACACATCACAAGAGAAAATTGCTATCTCACAACAAGAAAACTAATCCTTGGAAAAGTATAATTAGACAAATATGAAATGAGAACAATTCTCTCAGATCCTCAGCTGGGCAAATGCAAACAGAAAATAATTCTCACAAATCTATACTTGCACAAATAGAAAACAACTTGAAAAATAGAATTGATTAATTGGAAAAAGAGTTACAAAAAGTAAATAAAGAAAATTGTCTACAAAACAGAATGGAATCGGTGGAAATTAATGACTTCATGAGACATCAACATTCTGTTAAACAAAACAAAATATTGAAAAAAATGAAGAAATTATAAAACATCTCATCAGCAAAACCACTGACCTCAAGAATAGATCAAGGGACAACTTTAGAATTATAGGTCTTCCTGAAAACATTGAAGAGAAAAAAGCCTGGACTTAATTAATATTATAGGATTTAATGATGGAAAATTGCTCTGATATCATAGAACCAGAAGGCAAAATAGTTATTGAAAGAATATATTGATCCCCTCCTGAAAGAGATCCTAAAATGAAAACATCAAGGAATGTTGTGGCAAAATTCCAGAACTATCAGATAAAGGAAAAAATCCTGCAAGTAGCTAGAAAGAAAAAATTTAAATACCAAGGAGCCACAGTAAGCGGATTACACAGGACTTGGCCGCAATAACATTAAGGGATCAAAGGGCCTGGAATGAGATATTCCAAAGATCAAGGGAGCTTGGAATGCAGCCAAGAATCCACTATCTGGAAAAGTTGAGCATTCTCTTCCAGGGGAAAAGATGGACATTTAATGAAATAAGAGACTTCCAACATTTCCTGATGAAAAGACCAGAGCAATATAGAAAATTTGAACATCTAGCAGGAGGCTCAAGACACACATGAAAACATTAAAAAAGGTTAAAGAAAAACAACTTCTATTCAATAAGATGAAACTAGCTATATCCCAACCTGGGAGAAAGATTCTCATAACTCTTGAGAATTGTAACTCTATTAGAGAGAATACACTTAGCCAGAAGTGATGGGCACTCATGACCTCTCTGTGACTCAGATAGAATGATAAAGGAGGACAGTAAGGAGACAGGGTAAATCTCATTACATTAAGAGGTACAAAAGACCTACTGTAATAGAGAGGAATAAGGGAAGACATGAGAACCATCTGAATTTTCATCTCAACAGACCTGGCTTAAAGTTAACTTACACACACTCAGTTAAATTAAGAAACTTATCTTACCTTTCAAGTATTAAAAGGAGAGGGGGAGATGGGGATGGGGAGATAAAGGGGATTTAACAGAAGGAAGGGAAGGAAGAAGGGGGAAAGAAAGGGGAAAGAAAGGGGAAAGAAAGGGGAGGAGGTTTGATATAGGAGGGCAAACATTCTGAAGGTGGCAGTATTCAGAAACAAAATACTGGGGAATATGGAAAAAGGGGAAATATCCAACCAGGGGAAGATAGCATGGGGGTTAATAAAGAGTTAGTAATAATAACACTGAATGTAAATGGGATGAACTCTCCCTTAAAATGTAAGGAAATAGCAGAGTGGATTAAAAATGCTCATTTGAAGCAGAGAGATACATATAGAGTAAAGATAAAAGGTTGGAGCAAAATATATTTTGCTTCAGTTGAACTGAAAAAAGCAGGGGTAGCAAGCCTTATCTCAAACAAAGCAGCTGCAAAAATAGAAAGTGTTAAAAGAGATTAGGAATGAAACTCTATCCTCCTAAAAGGTACCATAGACAATAAAGTAATTTTAATACTAAATATGTATGCACTCAATGGTATAGCATCCAAATTCTTAGAGGAGAAGTTGAAAGAGCTACAGGAAGACATAGACATCAAAACTCTACTACTGGGAGACCTCAGTGTTCCACTCTCAGATTCAGATAAATCTAATCATAAAATAAACAAGAAGGAAGTTAAGGAGGTAAACAGATTGTTAGAAAACCTAGATATGATAAGACTTATGGAGGAAATTGAATGGGGATAGAAAGGAATATATTTTTTTTTCCATAGTACATGACCCTTACACAAAAATTGATCATGTACTAGGGCATAAAAACCTAATGATCAATTGAAGAAAGACAGAAATAGTGAATACATCTTTCTCAGATCAAAATGCAATAAAATCATGTGCTAATAAATATTAGACCAGGGAGATATAGACCCAGAACTAATTGGAAACTAAATAACTTCATTTTAAAGAATGAGTGGATGAAGCAACAAATTACAGAAAGAATTATTTCATCCTAGAAAATGACAATAATGATACAACATACCAAAACTTATGGGGGGGGGCAGCAAACAAAACAAAACAACTATGGGATACACTCAAGGTGGCTGTTATGGGATATAATATATCTTTAAATGCCTACATGAATAAATTAGAGAAAGAGGAAATCAATTAATTAAATATGCAACTAAAAAATTACAGCAAGAACAAATTAAAACCCCCTAATTAAATACCAGATTAGAAATTCTAAACATTAAAGGAGACATTAATAAAATCAAAATCATGAAAACTAATGAACCAATAAATAAAACCAAGAGTTGCTTTTATGGAAAAACTAATAAAATTGATAAGCCTCTGGTCAATTTTTTTAAAAAAAGAAAGAAGAAAACAAATTACTAGTATCATAAATGAAAAGGGGGAATTCAACACTAATGAGAAGGAAATTAAAGTATTAATTCAGAATTATTTTGCCCAATTCTATGACAATAAATTTGACAATCTAAGTGAAATGGATGAATATTTACAAAAATATAAGTCACCCAGGTTAAATGAAGAGGAAATTAAATAGCTAAATAACCCTATCTCAGAAAAAAAATTCAACAAGTCATTACAGAACTCACTAAGAAAAAATCTCCAGGGCCAGACTGATTCACAAATGATTTTTTTTAGTGTGTATGTGTGTGTTTGTGTGTGTGTGTGTGTATGTGTGTGTGTTTTATTAAAGATTTTATTTATTTTGAATTTTAACATTTTCCCCCCAATCTTACTTCTCTCCCTCCACCCCAAACAGAAAGCAATTTGTCAGTCTTTACTTTGTTTCCATGTTGTACACTGATCCAAATTGAATGTGATGAGAGAGAAATCATATCCTTAAGAAAGAAACAAAAAGTATCAGACAATAAAATATCTATTTTTTTTCTAAAGGGAATAGTCCTTGAACTTTGTTCAATCTCCACGGTTCTTTATCTGGATATAGATGGTATTCTCCATTGCAGACAGCTCAAAATTGTCCCTGATTGTTACACTGATGGAATGAGCAAGTCCATCAAAGTTGATCATCACTCCTATGTTGCTGTTAGGGTATACAGTGTTTTTCTGGTTCTGCTCATCTCGCTCAGCATCAGTTCATGCAAATCCCTCCAGGCTTCCCTGAATTCCCATCCCTCCTGATTAGTGTTCCATGACATACATATACCACAATTTGCTAAGCCATTCCCCCAATTGAAGGACAATTACTTGATTTCCAATTCTTTGCCACCACAAACAGGGCTGCTATGAATATTTTTGTACAAGTAAAGTTTTTACCCTTTTTCATCCTCTCTTCAGACCCAGTAGTGGTATTGATGGATCAAAAGGTATGCACATTTGTTGCCCTTGGGGCATAGTTCCATATTTCTCTCCAGAAGGGTTGTATGAGTTCACAGTTCCACCAACAGTATAATAGTGTCCCAGATTCCCACAACTCTTCCAACAATGATCATTATCCTTTCTGGTCATATTGGCCAGTCTGAGAGGTGTGAGGGGGTACCTCAGAGAAGATTTAATTTGCATTTCTCTAATAATTAACAATTTAGAGCAATTTTTCATATGACTATGGATTGCTTTGATCTCATCTGCAAATTGCCTTTCCATATCCTTTCACCATTTGTCAACTGGGGAATGGCTTATATTTCTAAAATATGACTCAGTTCTCTGTATATTTTAGAAATGAGTCCTTTGTCAGAATCATTAGTTATAAAGATTGTTTCTCAGTTTACTACGTTTCTTTTGATCGTGGTTTTATCTTGGTTTGAACTGTGGTTTTATCTGTGCAAGAGCTTTTTAATTTAATGTAATCGAAATCATCTAGTTTGTTTTTGGTGATGTTCTCCATCTCTTCCTTAGTCATAAACTGATCTGACAGGTAAACTAGTCCTTGATCTTCTAATTTGCTTATAGTATTCACAAGTGAATTCTATCAAACATTTAAGGAGCAACTGGTTCCAATTCCATATAAACTCTTTGGAAAAATAGGTGAAGACAGAACTCTGCCCATCTCTTTCTATGACACCAATATGATGCTGATTCCTAACCCAGGAAGAGTTAAAACAGAGAAAGAAAACTATAGACCTATCTCCCTGATGAATAGAGATGCAAAAATCTTAAATAAAATCTTAGCAAAACGATAATATCAAGTTATCACTAGGATAATACATTATGACCAAGTAGGATTCATCCTAGGAATGCAAGGTTGGTTCAATATTAGGAAAACTATTGGTTTAATTAATTATATCTATAACAAACCTATCAGAGATCATATGATTATCTCAATAGATACTGAAAAAGCTTTTGACAAAATACAGCACCCATTCCTACTAAAAACACTACAGAGTGTAGGGAATAAATGGATGGTTCCTTAGAATAAGAAGCAGTATCTACGTGAAACCATCAAGCATTATATGCAATAGGGATAGGCTAAGAGGCATTCCCAACAAGATCAGGGGTGAAACAAGGATGCCCATTATCATCACTATTATTCAATATCATATTAAAAATATTAGCTTCAGTAATAAGAAAAGAAAAAGAAATTGAAGCAATTAGAATAGGGAAGGAAGAGACAAAACTCTCACTCTTTGCAGATGACATGATGGTATACATAGAGAATCCCAAAAGATCATCTAAAAACATGTTAGAAATAATTAACAACTTTAGCAAGGTTGCTGGATATTAAAAAAAAAACTCTTGTAAATCCTCAACATTTTATAAATCCTACTAGCAATATGCAGCAGAAAAAGCTAGAAAGAAAAATCCAATTCCAAGTAACTTCAGACAATATAAAATGCCTGGGAGTCTACCTGCCAAAGCAGACTCAAAAACTTTTTGAAACAATTACAAAACACTTCTCACACAAATAAAATCAGATTTAATTAACTGGGCAAACAAGAACTGCTCATGGATAGGTTGAGCTAATATAATAAAAATGACAATTCTACCAAAATTAGTTCCCTACCAATTACCATTCCAAAAAATTACTTTAATGAGTTAGAAAACAATTGTAAGTTAATTCATATGGAGAAATAAAAAGTCAAGAATTTCCAGGGATTCAATGAAAAAAAGTACAAAAGGTGGCCTTAGCCTTGTCAGGTCTAAAATTATATTATAAAGCATCATCATCAAAACTGTCTGACATAAGAAATAGAGTGGTGTATCAGTGCAATAGACTAAGTGCAATAGCAGGAAATGATTATAGTAATCTGATATTTGATAAAAACTCTTCAAATAACTATTGGGAAAATTGGAAGTTAGTATGGAAGAAACTTGGATTAAACCAACACCTCACACCCTATACCAAGATAAGATCAAAATGGATATAAAATTTAGACATAAAAAACCAATATTATAAGCAAACTAGAAGATCAAGGAGTTGTATGCCTGTCAGATCTATGGAAAGGGAAGCAGTTTATGACCAACGAAGAGATGGAGAACATCACCAAAAACAAACTAGATAATTTTGATTACATTAAATTTAAAATCTTTTGCACAGACAAAACCGCTATAAACAAGATCAAAAGAAATATAGTAAATTGGGAAACAATTTTTACAATTAGTGTTTCTGACAAAGGATTCATTTCTAAAATATACAGAGAACTAAGTCAAATTTTCAAAAAAAAATAAGCCATTCCCCAAATGACAAATGGTCAAAGGATATGCAAAGGCAATTTACAGATGAGGAAATCAAAGCAATCCATAGTCATATGAAAAATTGCTCTAAATCACTACTTATTAGAGAAATGCAAATTAAAACATCTCTGTGATACTACCTCATACATCTCAGACTGGATAATATGAACAGAAAGGACAATTATCAATGTAGGAAGGGATGTGGGAAATCTGAAACACTAATGCATTGCTGGTGAAGCTGTGAATTCATTCAACCTTTCTGGAGAGCAATTTGGAATTATGCCCCAAGGGCAACAAAAATGTACATACCTGTTGATCCAGCAATACCACTACTGGGTCTATACCCTGAAGAGATATGAAAAAGTGTAAAAACATCTCTTGTACAAAAATATCCATAGCAGCCCTGTTTGTGGTAGTAAAGAAGTGGAAATACAGTGAATGTCCTTCAATTAGGGAATGGCTTAACATATGGTGGTGTATGTATGCCATGGAACACTATTGTTTTATTAGAAACCAGAAGGGATGGGAATTCGGGGAAGCATGGAAGGATTTGCATGAACTGATGCTGAGCGAGATGAGCAGAACCAGAAAAACATTGTACACTATAACAGCAACATGAGGGTGATGATCAACCTTGATGGACTTGATCATCCCATCAGTGAAACAATCAGGGACAATTTTGTGGTATCTGTGATGGAGAATATCATCTGTATCCAGAGAAAGAATTGCGGAGTTTGAACAAAGACTATTACCTTCAATTTAGGATAAAAACCACTATCTTATTATGCAATTTTGCTATCTCTCATACTTTAAATAAAGCTATAGTGTGGGGATTCAGTCAGGTTATTTGTTGTTCCAGCATAATGACACTTTGTATTTTAGATTGTTGCTGGGACCCCATTTTTGTTTTTTGTTTTTTGTTTTTTCGTTTTGTTTTGTTTTTTTACAAAGCACAGGGGTTAAGTGACTTGCCCATGGTCACACAGCCAAGTAAGTCTTAAGTGTCTGAGGCCGAATTTGAACTCAGATCCTCCTGAATCTAGGGTCGGTTTTCCATCCACTGCACCACCTAGCTACACCCCCTTTGCTATCAATATTGAATCAACAAAAAGGATGAGGAAAACAAGAATATATTTCCTAGTATTTCCTCATGGTTTGTCACTGGTTAATCAGTATCAGACCAACTTACAATTCTATAACTGCCAATTGAAATATCTATAGTCTAGTTGGTCACATACAAATGACAACTCAGCCAGAGAATAACTATGGAAAAAAGAGAGTGCAATTTCTTCCCCTTATATTTTTCTGTGTTCTCTAACATTTTTAGAGACTGTGGGATATATAATACATTGAACTATTAGCAGAGACTACCAAAAATGGTAAGCAAAATCAGGTAGACTGGTGCCAACAATATCATCAGGATCCATTTTATTTCTCCCAGTGAATGTAAATTTAATAAAGGCAGGGCTTGAGCAGGGCATGGTTTCCTTGCATCCCTATCTACCATTACCACAATACATCAGAACCCTATTAACATCTTATAGGCATTTAATGCAAGTTGGTCAATTGTTTCTTTTTATGTCTTTCTCCAGTTTATTTTTCTTTTTGACTTATAAAAACAAAAGTTCAGGAAAAAATCAGTAAACTAATATCTAACAGATTTTCTACTTGAAAAAATTACAAAATAGCAAGTTGTATGACAAAACAATAACAGAAAAACTAGTGAGATTAAGGAAAGCTTGACATTAAAAACAAACTCCTAGAGAAACATTGCCATTTCCCCCCCAAACTAACTTACTGTTAGGATATCCTTAATGTTTTGTTTACACCTTTCCATGCATGCCATGCTTGGTCCCCTTTCTGTTCTTTATACTAACTTCTTCCCCCACCCCCAGTGCTATACCAGATGTACACATGCATCACACATATACACACAAATATATACAAACAACTATTTAAAGTGTCCCAATTCTAGAGGAAATGCAAGGTCTGCTAACTTTGAAGTGGAAAGATAGAGATTTGAATCCCAGCTCTAACATTTATCACCTGAATGCAAGGGGACAATCCCATTATCTTTTCTAGGCTTCACCATCCTCTTCCCTAAAGTTAGGTAGTTGGATTATAAGAAAGAGGCATTTTGATGCCATCTAGTCCAAGAGTTAATTTGCTAAGAGAAAAGAAAATGCCAGCAAAGCATGAGGGTAGACTATCCTATCAGAAAAGTGGAATCAGACAGGAAGAAGGGGCTTCAGGAACATAATCACACTGAAGTTGGCAGTGATTTCCCCCCTAATCTCTTAAGGATAAATCTGCACTATTAATAAGTCCAAAAAGAAACCAAAAAGCAAAGGAAAATGACCAAAGAGAGATTGCTATTCCTGATAAAATTTCTGTAAATATCTTAAGATAAATGGTAGATAACAGGCTTTTCTGGATTAGGTGAAAACATTGATACAAACTTGAAGCAATAATAATGACAATAACAACAACAACAACAACAACAACAACAACAGCTGGCACTTTTATAGTGTTGTAAGGTTTGTAAATAATTTTACAAGTAATATGTCACTTGATTCTCACAATGACCCTGGGCATATGTGCTATGATGATCCCCATTCATAATTAAGGAAACAAGTGAGACAGAAGCTTAAGTGCTTTGCCTTGGATCACACAGCTAATAATTATCTGAGCTTAAACTTGAACTCAGATCTTCCTGTTTCCAAACCCAATATTTTCTCCACTGTGCCTCCAGCTTCCTATTAGAACCCCCCCCTTTTAAACTGTTGCTGATTCTTACTACTTATTTAATTAGGAGCACATTAAATTTGGAACATTTTTTCCATGGGAGGTCAAAATATTAAATGACAAACAAGGTTGAAGAGAATATGTCAGGTTGAAACCAATAAGATTAAATTTGATGTAAAGGGCTGTCCTTAGATTTTTTTTTAAATATCCAAGAATAAAAACAGAAAGGGTTTGGTTGACTATAAGTAAATGCAATGAGTCATCCATATGACATGGGAATACCAAAAATTCTGTACAATTTTAGACTGTTGATACAAATATAGTATCAGAGCAAGGCAGTTAATCCCACTCTACTCTGCACTGTTTAGATGATACAGAAAGCACAAATGATTTGACAAGCTTTTATTAAATAGGTATTATGTTCTTGAGCACTGTACAAAACATAGACTAGAGACCTTGATCTTGAGGAACTTAGAATCTACTTGTAGGGGAGGACAGAGGGAAGATTCAGCACCCAATTAATGCTCAATGGATCAAAGACTTGGAACTGGATGGGGACATTAAAAGTCATCAAGGCCAACCTTTACATTTTACAGTGATGGGGCAGCTAAGGGGCAAAGGAGATAAAATAACAATCCTAGAATCAGAAGACCTGAGTTAAAATACAATCTCAAACACTTACTATCTTTTGTGACCCTGATCAAGTCACTTCTCCCTCAGCATCAGAGCACCTACTTACCCTGCAGGGTTCTCCGGAGGACCAAATGAGATCATAGCAAACACTTAGCATGGTGCCTAGAGCTATATAAATGTCAACTTATCATCATCATCTTCATCATATAATAATCATCAAAGCTGAGGCATCAAACAATTAGGTGGCTTGCCCAGTGTCACAAAGTTTGTGAATATGTAGTGCAGGATTTAAACACATTCATCCTGATTCCAAATCAAATTCCTTATTTACACAGTGCTTCTACATGCTGATGGGTTTGGATTTGCTCAGGTTCAGAAATTCTTGAAATTCCTGGGATAAGAATCATAGGTTCCTAAGTTAATATGTGGAAGGGATATCAGAGACAATCTCTATCATTTCATTGATAAGGAACTTGGAAGTTAAGAGAAGTCAAATGACTTTCTCAAGGTCACATGAATAGCTATTTGTAGAGTTTAGGTGGGATTTGTACCCAAATCCTTTCTTTATAAATGCAGTGCTCTTCCCACTGATGTTCGGTATACCTCAATTTTCTCAGCTACAAAATGGAGATCATCATACTACCCATATTCCAGGATTATTGGGATGATCAAATGAGATATTCACAAAGCACTTAGCATAGTGTGTGGCAGACAATAGGCATTTAATAAATGCTTATTTCCCTCCTTCTCTCTCAGTTCATTAAGTGGAAAAAATTATTGAACTGATTTAAAAAAAAGAAAGAAGATAACCAAATTACCAAAATCAAAAATGAAAAAGGTGAACTAACCACCAATGAGGAGGAAATTAAAGAGATAATTCAGAGTCATTTTGCAAATAAATTTGATAAGCTGAGTGAAATGGATGAATATTTACAAAAATACAAATTGCCCAGATTAATGGAAGAGAAAATTAAATACTTAAACAATGCCATTTCAGAAAAAGCAATTGAAGAAATCATCAATAAACTCTCAAAGAAAAAGTCTCCAGATCCACATGGATTTATAAGTAAATTCTAGCAAACATGCAAGGAACATTTAATTCTTATTCTATATAAACTATTTAAAAATAGGAGAAGATGGAATTCTGCCAAATTCCTTTATGACACCAACATGGTACTGATATCTAAACCAGGAAGAACCAAAATAGACAAAGAAAAATACACACCAATCTCCCTAATGAACAATGATGCAAAAATCTTAAATAAAATTTTAGCAATGAGATTATAGTCCAGGTTATTACTAGGAAAATATATCATGATCAGGTAGGATTTATACCAGGCAGGGATGGTTCAATATTAGGAAAACACTCAACTCAATTGAACTTATTAAAAGCAAAACCAACAGAAATCTTATGATAATCTCAATAGATGGTGAAAAAGTCTTTAATAAAATACAACATCAATTCTTATTAAAACAATAGGAAGTATGATAATAAATGGTGATTTCCTTAAAACAATAAGCAGCATCTAACTAAAAGCATCAACAAATATTATAAATAATAGGGAAAAACTTGGAGCATTTCCTTTAAGACCAGTGGTGAAACAATGATACTCATTATCACCATTAATATTCCATATAGTATTAAAAATGTTAGCTAAAGCAATAAAAGAAGAAAAAGAAATTGAAGGAATCAGAACTGGCAATGAGGAAGTAAAGCTTTCATTCTTCATAGATGATATGATGGCAAACCTAGAGAACCTGAGAAAATCATCTATAAAAACCTACTTGAAACAATTAACAGATTCAGCATTGTAGCAGGATATAAAATGAACCCACATAATCATCAGCATTTCTATATATATGAACAACAGAGCCCAAGTACAAGAGATAGAAAGAGAAATTCCATTTAAAATAACAGCTGGGGCAGCTAGATGGCGCAGTGGATAGAGCACTAGCGCTGGAGTCAGGAGCACCTGAATTCAAATCCGACCTCAGACACTTAATAATTACCTAGCCTTGGGGCGAGCCACTTAACGCCATTGCCTTGCAAAAAACCTAAAAATAAAATAAAATAACATAACAGCAGACAACATTAACTACTTGGGAATCTACCTCCCAAGGTAAACCCATAAACTGGAAAAGCATAATTATAAAGCATTTCTCACCCAAATAAAGTCAGATCTAAACAACTGGAAAACTGCCAAAACTGTTCATGGTTAGGGCAAGGTAATATAATAAAATTGACAGCTCTACCCAAATTAAATTATTATATAGTGCCATATCAAACAATCAAAAAATTATTTTACTGGGCTAGGAAAAAATAGTACCAAAATTTATCTGGAAGAACATCAAGGGAAT
This sequence comes from Macrotis lagotis, assembly GCF_037893015.1. NCBI lineage: Eukaryota > Metazoa > Chordata > Mammalia > Peramelemorphia > Peramelidae > Macrotis > Macrotis lagotis. The sequence continues at coordinate 563,223,208 of NC_133666.1, read as the reverse complement.
TGATGCAAAAAAGATGTAAAGGAAGGTGGTTTAGTTCTCCCAAAACTAAAATTGTACTATAGAGTGGCAGTCATTAAAATTGCCTGGTACTGGTTAAGAAATAGAACAGTGAATCAGTGGATTAGGATAGATTCAAAAGAAACATTAGTAAATGACTATAGTAATCTACTGTTTGACAACAGCCAAAGACATTAGCTTCTGTAATAAGAACTCACTATTTAACAAAAATTGTTGGTAAATAATTTGGCAAAAACTAAGCAGAGACCCACATCTCACAACTTCTATCAAAATAAGGTAAAAATGGGTATAGCATTTAGATATAAAATGTGACACCATAGATAAATTAATAGACCAAGAAATATTCAACATGTCAGGTCTACAGAAAGGGGAGAAATTTATGACCATGCTAGAAATAGAAAATGTTATAAATTGCAAAATGAATGATTTTGACCATTTTAAATTTAAAAGTTTTTGCACTAATAAAACAATGCTGCCAAAATTAGAAGGAAACCTGAGTTGGGAAACTTTTCACAGCCAGGGCTTCTGATAAAGGTATCATTTCTAAAATACATAGAATTGCATCAAATTTATAAGGTTACAAGTCATTCTCCAATTGACAAACAGTCAAAAGATATTAACAGAAAGTTTTCAAATGAATAAATTAAAGCTACATATATAACCGAGGACTTCAAGCCAAGATGGCGGAGAGAAGCCAGGCACTGAGCTAAGGTCTCCTGGCTTCCCCTCAGAAATAAAATGAAAGAAACCTTTTAACAGAAATCCTTTTGATAAAACCCAGAAAGAGAACCTAGGAGAAGAACATCTACGAAAAGTTCTGTCTCCTGAGATCATGGGTGAAGCACCGGGAGAGAGTAGAGAGCCAGTGGGGGCAAGGTGGGGGCCAGACTAGCCTAAGATTATCTGCTGAGGCATTGATCGTGGGAGCCGGGATCCAAGGCTGCGGAGGCTTTGGCTGAAGGAGGGGAGGCCTAGGGAACCCCAGCACAGAGAGTTGCAGAGTGCTGCTAGACAGTAAGGATTACACAGGATCTGGCTGCATCAATATTAAGGTATGGAAGAGCCTGGAATGAAATAATCCAACAGACAAGGGAGCCTGGAATGCAGTGAAGAGTTCACTATGCAGCAAAACTTAGCCTTCTCTTCTAGGTGAAAGGATGGGAATTCAACAAAATAAGAGACTTCCAACTTTTCCTGATCAAAAGACCAGAACTAAATAGAAAATGAGGAGACTCAAGAGATACATGAAAAGGTGAAAAAAAGTGTAAAGAAAAAGCCTGCTATCCAATAAGATGAAAATGGCTATATCCCCACCTGGAAAGATTCTCCTAACTCTTGAAAACTGTAATTCTATTGGAGAGAATATACTTAGCCAGAAGTGACGGACACTTACTATGACTTAGTAAAGAGACAGGAGGATGGGGGAGATTGAATGGGGTACATCACATTACATAAAGAGGTACAAAGGACCTATTGCAATAGAAGGGAAGATAGAAGAAGGTGAGAACCATGTTAAACCTACTCTCATCAGATCAGGCCTAAAGTTAACATACACACACTCAGTTAAGTTGAGAAACTTCTCTTACCTTTCAAGTATAAAAAGGGTAAAGGGGGAAGAGGGAGAAAAAGAAGAACAGAAGGAAGAAGGGGCAAGGGGAGGGGAAGCCAGAAGACATGGGACAAAGGGAAAGGGGAAAGAGAGGGGAGGGGATTGAATACAAGTGGGCAAATATACAGAAGGAAGTGGTATTCAGAAAGAACATACTGGGGAATATGGATAAAGTGAAAAAAGGGGAAAAATTCAAAGAGAGGGAAGATAGCATGGAGGGCAAAAGAGTTAGTAATCATAACTTTGAATGTGAATAGGATGAACTCTCCTATAAAACGTTAAGTGAAAAGCAGACTGGATTAAAAACCAGAATCCTACAATATGCTGCTAACAAGAAGCTCATCTGAAGCAGAGAGATACATACATATATATATATATATATATATATATATATATATATATATATATACAAAAGGCCACACAGCTAGGTAATTATTAATTATTAAGTGTCTGAGGCTGGATTTGAATTCAGGTACTCCTTATTCCAGGGCCAGTGTTCTATCCACTGCACAGATACATACAGATTAAAGGTAAAAAGTTGGAGCAAAATATATTTTGCTTCAGCCAAAATGAAAAAAGGCAGGGGTACCAGTCCTTATCTCAGACAAAGCAGCCGCAAAAACAAATCTCATTAAAAGAGATAAGGAATGAAAAGTAAATTCTCCTTAAAGGTACCATAGACAATAAAGCAATTTCAATACTGAATATGTAGGCATCAAGTGGTATACCATCCAAATTCTTAGAGGAGAAGTTGAATGAGTAACAAGATGACATAGACAGCAAAATTCTACTGGTGGGAGACCTCAACTGCCTGCTCTCAGATTTAGATAAATCTAAACATAAAATAAGCAAGAGGAAGTTAAGGAGGTAAACAGAATGGACTTGCTCATTTCATAAGTGCAACAATCAGGGAAGTTTGGGGGTATCTGTGATGAAGAATTTCATCTGTACTCAGAGAAAGAATTGAACAAAGACCAAAGACTATCACATTTAATTTTTAAAAAAATCATTATCCTATGACATAATCTTGCCATCTCTTATTTTTTTCTTAAGGATAAGATTTCTCTCTCAGTACATTTAATTTAGATCAATGTATATAGCATGGAAACAATGCAAAGACTAACAGACTGTCTTGTGTTAGGGGAGGGGGAAGGAAGTACAATTTGGGGATAAATTGTAAAATTCAAAAATAAATAAATTAATTTATTTTTAAAAAGCATTTTATATATATATATATCTGTAAACATGTGTAGGGTTAAATTATATTTTATATAGTCATGACGATATAGTCATTTTATATAGTCATGACTAACATATGTAATCTGTAAACATGTTTAACAGAAACATATATATATATATATATATATGTATAACCAGATGAAAAAATGCTCCAAATCATTATTGATTAGAGAAATTCAAATTAAAGCAACTATTAGGCATCACCACACACCTCACACCTATCAGTCTGGCTAAGATGATAAAAAGGAAAATGATCAATGTTGGAGTGGCTGTGGGAGGATTGGAACATTGATGCATTGCTGGTGGAGTTGTGAACTGATTCAACCATTCTGGAAAGCAATATGGAACTATGCCCAAAGAGTAATAAAACTGATCATTACTTTTTACCCAGCAATTCTAATACTAGGCCTATATTCATTAAGAAATCATAAAAAATGGGAAAACTCCCACATGTTCCAAAATATCCATTGCAGTTATTTTTGTAGTGGCAAAGAATTGGAAATTGAGGGGATGCCCATCAACTGGGAAATGGTTGAGCAAGTTATGGTATATGAATGTTATGGAATATTATTGTTCTATAAGAAACCCTGAATGGTTGGTATCTAGAGTAGCATGGAATGAATTATAGAATCTGATGTTGACCAGGAAAGCAGAACCAAGAAATTGTTCTATAAATTAACAGTAACATCGTGAGTTGATCAACCTTGAATCAAGCAGCACCTCCCAGCTAGTCTGAGACCTAGGACAACCCTGTTAGACTGAATATGGGTAATGCTATCCACAGAGGAAGAAAAACAAAACAAAGAAACAAAAAACCCTTCAGAATCTGGTGAATACTACATTCACTCCTTTAAAAAAATTCTCTTACATATTTCTTTCTTATCCCATGATTTTCTTTTCTTTCCCTTGATCCTAATTGCCAATTAATTGTAATGAAAATGACTAATCTGTAAACATGTTTAACAGAAACATGTATGTACAATATTCACCTGACCATCACTGAAGGGAAGGGATGGGAAGGGAGGTGAAAGGAAATTATGTAACTTAAAACATCTATCAATGAATGTTGAAAATAATATGTATCTGGAAAAATAAAATGTCAGTAAAAATTATTGAATTGGAATGAATCACTCAACACTTATTTATATATGATCAATTCCTCCCTGCTGTCTCTCCTTCATCCCTTCTATTAGAATACTTTAAAAGATGTGACTTACATAATTGCCAGAAAAATAAAAAAATCATACATTTGATTTTTATCAACTGAATATTTCTGATGAGTTTACTGTTCTTGGTCTTTTGTTACTGTGAAGATCATGAAGCATTCCAGAGAATGAAAAAAAACAATGGATAAGCTCTTCCAGTCATTCTGTTTTTGAGAAAAAGTCTTCAACATGAATGACTTTTTCACATTCTTTTATTTTATAATGACAGAGATATAGTCAATTCAACTTAGGAAGTACACTCATGATTATAGGAGTAATGACAAATCAAGGCATCCTGAGACGTGATTGCTACTTCATTTCAGATGGATCATTCAAGAACCAGAAGTATAGCAAACTAACATGAAAAAAAAATCAGTGATCCCTTAGAAATTTTTTACTTTTCTATCTTTATCAGTTAATATGTGAATGCTCAAAATTTGTCATGACTATATAAAATATAATTTAACCCTACACAGGACATATTAGTTATTTTTTAAAAGTTATAATATAATTCTATCAAGTCAGGATTAAATTCCTTAAAATATAAAATACAAAAAATAATTTATTAAGTCAATCACTGTGTTAAGTTCTGGGTATATAAACACAAAAACAAAGAAACCCTACCCTCAAAGAGTTTATATATATATATATATATCTCAATTTTGGAGGCAGCTATGTAGCAATGGATAGAGTGCTAAAAGTGGGGTCAGGAAGATCTAGGCTTTTTTCAGTTCAAATCTGGCCTTAGATACTTTAATAGCTGTGTGAACTTGGGCAAATTACTTAACTCTCTTTGCTCAGTTTCCTCATCTGCAAAATGAGCTGGAGAAGGAAATGGAAAACCATTCTAATATCTTTTCAAGAAAAACCAAAAGGGGGTCAGGAAGAGTCAGATTCGACTGAAACAACTGAGCAATCTCAATGGGAAAGACAACAAATAAATGGGAATGGAAACCAAGTGGGGCAACTTGGTCATGAAAATTATTGTGAGGGTAAACTGGATTCTAGGAAAGTAGGCTGGCACACTTCCACCTGGGATCAATATTATAATTGATTTAATAATAGTTACACATAATTATTTGAGGAACCTAGGCAAGTTAGATGGTCATTGAGTAAATAGTAAGGTCAAGTATGACCTGAAATAGTCTAGGAGTACCTATCACTAATTAGAATAGCAGGGTCTCAGGGTGGGGAAGTTTCTAAAGGTAGTAATGTAATTGTTAAATCATATGAAGAACAACATCTATAAATGAATGTTGATTTTGTCTGATTAGCCTCTTCAAACAACTTTAATTAGTTTAAAAAATTGTTCCAGATATTTCCATGAACAACCTGTTCAGGCTATGGAGATACAACCATTCTAAAGATAGCTAGTAGGGGCTTGACACTGGCTTTGTTATTGCATATTCATGAATTTTCAAAATAAATAAGACATATTGCATTAAATAAGGAATTGTCTTGATCTTAACATTTTGATGGAAATCATTATTAAACATACTGCAAATATAATGATCCAAGATAATTCCAAAGGATTCATGAAGTCTATCTATATAGCCAGAGAGAACTGATATCGTGACTACAAATTAAAGAATACTTTTTCTCACTTACTTAAATTTTTCTTGATTTTTTTGCATCATGGATAATATGGAAATATATTTTGCTTGCCTTCTCAATGAGCTGGGAGAGGGGTTTGGAGGGAGGAAGAGAACTGGGGGCTCAAAATTTTTAAAAAAGTGAATGTTAAAATAGAGTATAATTATTTTTTTAAAGTGTAAGCTTCCCTGCCTTCTTAAATGACATATATTGAATATACAGTAGAATTTAATCACCTTGAGGGCATGTTATTTAATTTTTGTTTTCTGTTTTTAATGCTTAGTATTGTACCTGGATCATTAAAAATTAAATGTTAATAAAAATAAATATTAAAATATTTCTTTGGATTTTTCTTGATTATAATTTGTGATGGCAAAAAAGGGAATCGGAAATCAATGTATAATGAACATAATTCTTCCTTTTATTATTAACTCCAAATCATTGTTGACAATAAATATATAGCTTTTCTAAAATAGTGATATTCTTAGGTGCTTTTGAGATACATAGGAGTATTTGCTCTATTTGTTAAATTGTCTCTGGCATTAATACTTTTTTTGGTAGTAATTAAGGTATTGGTTATCACTTCTTTCTTTGACTGATATGCAGCTTCCTCTCCCTCTTAGATTTATGACTTCCGATCTATGGTAGTTTAAGAAACCAGATATCAAAGGTTATTTGAACAAAGTTTAAAATTAGAGAAAGGAGGTTATAGATGAAAGTCATGGACTTTTGTGTATGGTTTTAAGACATTTACTTTAGCAGCAAAGTAATAGTGAAAAGAATGCTGAACTTGGTTATACTGTTTGAATCCTCTCTATAACTAACTAGCTGTGTAACCATGGACAGGTCAGCTTCACTAAGACTCAGTGTTCTCATGTATAAATGGTGGGAAATTAGTATAAATCAAATGTATATAGTTTATAGCATTACAAGGATTACATGTGGCACAAATACACATGTTTTGCCTCAAAGTCTACATAAATAACTATATTTATATTAGACACTGAGGTCTTTCTGTTTGTTTATTTTCTCATATATGACCTGGATGGTTCATATTTCAAAATAAATAATCATTGAATAAATGAGGTATTGCTGTATATGATTCCATAGTCCAAGAAACTAGTGATTTAGGATAGCTTTTGTTGATGCTCCCTTGAATCATAAAACAATGGATCACGAAAAAAGCCTAGGGGAAACCTAATTTCTCCTCTTACCTATACCAGCAAACTCATGTTGCTTTGTATGATTTTTAATCTGCAGTACTTGGCCTCCAATAACCCTGCTAAAATTAAATTTCAAAAAAGTACCCAGACTGGATTCAAGTTACTTTATTGTTTCTTTTTTATTCATAATTTTCAGTGCAAGAAGAAAAAGTTATTTTAAGCTCTATTTGTGACTCTTGGGGTTTTCTGTTATCTACAAAACTATTCCAAAGCCATCTTAGTGCTGTTACACAGAGATTTGTAAAAGAAATGAAAATTGGAGTGAAAATTACCTGCTTCCCCTCAAAGAAAATAGAAAAATACTCAAAAATAAATCAAGAAACTCTATTCCCCATCTTGAACCTATAAGCATACTAAATAACCCTCTATAAAGGCAGAAGGCAGAATACCAATCATTTCCTCACTTCAATTTTCTTCTAAATTATGCCTGGAAAAGGAAAGGAATGGAGGAGGAATGTTTTGCCAGCTACAATTGTCTTTGTTATCTCAATGAAAGTTACTACAGTAAGAAGAGAAAATACTTGGAAGGGACGAACACTATTCTCCAAAGAAGTATCATTATCAATAAAAGAGGAGGGGGAAATCATTGTAACAATCCTAGGAGTTTCCTCTCTGTCTCTGTTTCTTTCTTCAACCTGAACTGCATCTCCTTTCTTGGCTTGTATGACCAAAAAACAAGGTGCAATAGAAAAGAATCCAATTCAATCTGAATCAAAGGGCCCTCTTGGGTGAATAATTAGGCATTCTTTCACTTTACACTTCTGAATTTTGTAAAGTTACTAGCATACTCTCCACAGAAGCTCTTTAAAATCATCTCTACTATTTTCATCCTTTTTCACATTTCTTACTACTCTGAAATGCTCAACACTTAAGCAGTCATTCTTATGAATATACTCTATCTTAATTTTCATGACATCATTCTGATATGTTGTTCTTCTAAAATATCACACAGATTTTTCTTGTTTTGCTTTTTTTTAAAAAATCATCATCCATGCCCTGCTACCTATGGACATATAATCCTAAGACTCTGTCCTGTCCCCTCTTCTCTTCTTTCTCTATATTCTCTATGCTTACCTCATTAATACTCCTATCATGACTCCCAAATTTCAAGATCCAGGATTAATCTCACTCTTAAACTCCAATCCTAAATCTCCAAATGTCTGCTTCACAGCTTTACTTGGATAGTGTTCCTTAAGCAGACTTCCCTAAAACAGAATTTCCCCTAAACAACCCCTCCTTTCGTCTTCCCTGTCAAAGGCACATCATCATTCCAGTTACCTAGGTTCATAATCTTGAAATTAGCTTCCCTTTTTACTCTTATTCATGTCCCTATTCCCATGTCCAATCACTTATTGTGTGCATTAATTTGATCTCTAAAACTCCTTTCCCTTGTCCCTACTGTAACTAAAAACACTCATGTAGGCTCTTATCACCTTTTATATAGATATTGCAATCACTTCCTAATTAATATCCCCAAATCCCTTCTCTCTCTTCTCCAATTCATTCTCCCAACAACTGTCAAATCACTATTCCTAAATTACAAGTCTGATCACATCACCCTCTTACTCAAGAAACTTCAAGAGGCTTGCCTTTATCTTTAATATGAAATAAAATTTCTCTGATTGACATTTAAAGATCTGGTTCCAGTCCTTCTTTTCAGATTGATTACAAATTATTCTCCAAGATATACTCTATGATCTAACACTTTACATCTCCATTCAAAACATTTCACCCCCCCCCTTTATTTCCATCTCTTGGTACGATCTCCTTCCAAAGCTCAGCTCAAGGGATGAATCCTTCAAGAGACCTATGAATCATCTGATCAGAGATCTAGAGCTGGACAAGATCTCAGATCCATCCAGGAAACCCTCTTCATTTTACAGATGAGGAAATGAACCCCATGAAAATTGAGTAACTTGACTTAGGTAACATAGGTAGCAAGAATCAGAAGTAATACTGACCTCAGGTTCTGCTTGCAGAGTCAGTCCTCTTTCTATTTTTACTACCCAACCCCTAATAATTTGTATTCCATTTGTATGTATCTTGTAATTACATAACCATGAACATATATATCTATATATCTATATCTGTCTATCTATCTATCCATCCCCCTAAGTATCTTGTAAATTTTTATTAAATAGAAATCATTCCATTTTTCTCCTTTTATCTAAATCATTGCCTGGCTTATAGTAGGTGCTTCATAAATATTTCTTCATTTACTGACTGATTGACTCTTCAAGTTTATAATTTACATACTGTTCACTCATATTAAGTTCATAGTTCCTCTCAAAATCCTCAGATATTGTCTGCATAAACCATAATGTAACCTTGCTCTACATCCTAGAACTATTACTGCTGGACATCTAAATCCAATCTTTACGCTAGATTTTTCACTATATAAAAACATTCTGTAGTTTCCATCCTAAGAGTATCCTAAATGAGTGAAATCACAGGATCTGATCCCAAAAACAGGAATGTGAGTAGTGATTTTCACTGAATATATGGGGAAAAGGGGAGAAAAAATGTACAATTTCTTTTGATGCTTTTATTCACCTAAAAGTACACAACTTTTAGTTCCTCAAGAAAATGAGGCTTAAGGACAGTTTGAGATTTGCCTATGGAATGTGTGGATCCAGAATAGTCCATCAATAAACACACATCTCCACTCTCTATGCATCTGAATTTCAGTAAAAGTTTCCCAATCATCAATTTTATTTGACTAGTTGGAAAATAGTCTCATTAATTTTATGAGCAACCTCTAAGTTGTTTTGTAGTTTCCCTTGATTGCCATGAAGGGGTTCCTTTCTGGTTTGCAACCTGAAGTTCATTCTCACATGTCTCTTATCACAGGAGTCAATAGCATTGTATTATTAGCCTATATACTTAACCTGCTGCAGTCCCTACTAAAAATGTATTGAAGTCTGGAGTTAATAATGATTCTAATTATGTCAAATGCATGAGAGTTCCACAAAGAGACATTTAATATACCCTTTATCATGTGGTGTAATTAAAACACTGATCAAAGTTGTTTTTGCCTCATTACACCATCAGCTCATCAGATGAGCATTTCTTTGGTAGTCATTTATCGTGAACAATGGAGAAATGTAATTTCCATGAGAATGGACACTTTGAAATAGAAAATAATTATATATGTAGGGACATGACATGGTTGTTAATTCTGTTTGGTACTGTCATTCCCTTCCCTCTCTATCACCTTTATTTCAACCACCTTATTCCCCATACTAATTCACATGATTTCCCTCTGCCAAAAAAAAGGGAAAAATTGACCTAACGCTCTGTGAGGGAAATGTTTAAAGCTAGAAAGGATGAGAAGGGGATTATCTGCACCATTCTGCTGGGTTAGGTTAATCCTGAAGATTCTTCAATTGCTTAGTGAAGAAATAAAGCAGAGAAAAATCAGTGACAGTTTGATTTGGCTAAGAGCACAAATATGGGTTGAAGTAAGGGAAAAGTTATCAACATAATTTAGAAATAGATTATCTAGGTCAGTTTTGTTTTATTCAATCCAACTTGGCTTTCTTCACTCTACCTCACTTCAAATAAGTCTATAAGGTTTTCTGAATTTTTATATTATTATTCCTCATGGTACTATATCACATTACATATTTAAACAAACTTTTTCCTTTTTATAGTTTATTAATTTTATATTATTATAATGATCTTGTTGTGAAAGTAAACATAAACCTCCCTCCCCCAACCAAAAAAGTTAGAGAAATCTCAAGAGAAGTGAAAAAAAAATGTACTTCAGTCTGTGTTCAGATTCCATTGGCTCTGTCTCTGGGATGAATTGCTTTATCATAAGTCCACCAGAGAAGTTGTGGTATTTTTCCTACAGTCGCTATTACTAGCTGTATTTTCCTCTATTCTATTCCTTCCCACTCTCATTTATTCTATTCTCTCTCCTTTCACCCTGTCTCTGCTCAGAAGTGTGTTGTATCTGACCACCCTATCCCACAATCTTCCTTCTTCTATTACCTACTCCTCCCTTCCCCTCCCCTGTCCCCCTTTCTCCCATCCCTTTTCTCCCCTTTTTTCTCTAGGGTAAGATAGATTTCTATACCATATTAAGTGTGTATGTTATTTCCTCTCTGAGACATTTCTGATGAGAATGAAGGCTCACTCATTTCCCCTCGCCTTCCCTCATTCCTCTCTATTGCAAAAACTTTTTCTTGACTCTTTTATATGAAATATCTTAGCCCATTCTACCTCTCCTTTCCCTTCCTCCCAGTACTTTCCTTTATCACCCATTAACTCCCTATTCAGCTCCCTCCTATGCCTTGTCTATATATATATATATATATATATATATATATTGTCTATATATATATATATATATATATATATATTCCTTCTAACTGCTCTTATAGATGAGAAAGTTCATGAGTTATCAGTATCTTCTTCCCATGTAGGAATTCACACAGTTCAACATTATTAAATTCCTCATAATTAGTCCTTCTCATCCATCCCCTCTATGCTTCACCTGAGTCTTATACTTGAAGATCAAAACTTTCTGTTCAGCTGTGGTTGTTTCAATAGGAAAGTTTAAAATTCAGTTTGAAATTCCCGTTTCATTGAAAATCCATCTTTTCCTCTTGAAAGAAGATGTTCTGTTTTGCTGGGTAGTAGACTCAATTGTAATCCAAGATCTTTTGCCTTCCAGAATATCATATTCCAAATCCTATGAGCCCTTAATGTAGATGCTGCCAGATCCTGTATAATCCTGACTATAGAGCCAATCCTGACTAAGAGCCAATCCTAACTATAGAAGCTTGTTTCTGGCAGTTTGTAGTATTTTCTCTTTGACTTGGAAGTTTTAGAATTTGGTTAGAATATTCCTGGGAGGTTTTTTGGGAGGGATCTCTTTCAGGAGGTGTTTGGTGGATTCCCTCAATTTCTATTTTGTCCTCAGCTTCTAGGCTGCCAGGGAAATTTTGATGTATTATTTCTTGAAAAAAAAAATGTAGGCTCTTTTCCTGGTCATGACTTTCAGGTAGTACAATAAATTTTAAATTATCTCTTCTGGATCTGTTTTCTAGGTCAGTTGTTTTTCCAATGAGATATTTCACATTTTCTTCTAGTTTTTCATTCTTTTGGTTTTGTTTCATTGTTCCTTGATTTCTCACAAAGTCATCGGTTTCCTTTAGCTCCATTTTACACTGAAGGGATAATTTTCTTTAGAGATTTTTTATCTCCTTTATCTCCTTTTATCTCCAATTCTGCTTTTTTAAGGCATTCTTCTCATTTGCCTTTTGTCTTGCTTTTTTCCATTTGGCCTAAACTGGTTTTTAATATGTTATTTTCTTCAGTATGCTTTTGTATCTCCTTGACCAAGTTGCTGATTTGGTTTTCATTATTTATCTGCATCACTCTCATTTCTCTTCCCAATTTTTCCTCTATCACCCTAACTTGGTTTTTCAGAGTCTTTTTTGAGCTCATCCATAGCCTAAGCCCATTTTCTATTTCTTATGGAGGCTTTGGATACAGAAGTTTCAACTTTGTCATCTTCTGAGTATGTAATTTGAACCTCCATGGGACCAAAAAAATTTTCTATGGTCAGATTCTTCTTTTTCTGTCATTTGCTCATTTCCTTAGCCCAAGACTGATGGGGTTTGGGGACACTTCCCCTAGGAACCTCAATTCCTCCAAGATTTTATGAGAGACACTGACTGCTCTGGCCTGTGCTCTGGTCTGTGGATGACCACAAGTTCTCCCCTCTGCCCTGGAGCTTTGAGGAGGGTACCTGCTCTCCTAAGGAAGTATGGGGGCCCAGACTGGGACCTGTTCTGCAAACAGCAGAGTCCTGCCCCAGGGAAAGCAGAAAGACCTATGCAGTCTCTCCCCATCTCCTTGCCATCTGTGGGTTGTGCACTCTGAAAATACTAGGTGGCTCCACAGGTTTCCACTGCAGGTTCTCACCATGGGACTGCTCTGAGGCTCACTCTGGTGCCACAGAGTTCTCTCACCACCCTTTCAAGTTGTCCCAGTGATCTCTGGGCCAAGAGGTCTGGAAATCAACCCATCTGCCACAGACCCAGGTGCCCCAAAGGCTGTTCTTAGAAGGCTGGACTGGTTTGCTCCATTGTGGCTGCAATGGGCCTGGCTGCGCTGTAGCTCTTTCTAACCCCCATCCCAGTGAAAAAGGCCTTTCCTACTAATCTTCTAAGTTGCCTCGGACTGGGATACTTTATCACTCAGTTTTTCTATGGGTTCTGCCCCTATAAATTTTGGCTAGAGTCATAATCTGATGACTTTAGTATTTTGGGGTAAGAGTTGCAGGGAATTCTTGCCTTTATGCTGCCATCTTGACTCTGTCCCCATGCAATAAAATTTTTAGCTGTTCCCCAATTGTTGAGTAGACATTTTTCTCTACCTTTTTATTACCACAAATAATGCTGCTATTAAAATATTTGCACATATAAATCTTTTCTTGATGTCATTAAACTCCTAGGAATATTTTCCCTAAAGTAGAATCTCTGGAACATAATATATGAACAGTTTTGGAACACTTTTGTATAATTCTAAATTGTATTCCTTAATAGTTGAACCAATTCACTACCCTCTTATCAGTACTCTTACCACAGCCCCTGCAACAGTAAGTTTTCCCTACCTTTAAGAAATTTGGGTAACTAGGTAGAAATGAGGTGATTCCTCAGGTACATTTAATTTATATTTAATGTACATTCCTCTAATTATTTGTGATTTTTAACTTTCTTGAGGTTATTACTGGTAGTTTGGATTTCTTCTTTTAAAAACTATCCATATTCTTCACTACTTAGTCTAATTGAAAATGAAGACCGTTCCTGTTAGATTTTTGGATGTCAGCATTTATCAGTTATTTTATGCAATGATTTCCCTATTATATCATATTGTTCCTACTGGCTCCTTTCTCCTTTCCTTGATCTTTTTAGGTTATAGACATGATTGACATAGGTAGATAGTTGAGTCAAAAGTTGCATGTATAATTGAGTAAGGTTGGGGGCATTTTCCAAATTGTTTTCTGTAATAGATAGACCAATTCATAGTTCTACCAACACTGCGATAATACCTGTTTGCCTGAAATCCTTTCAATATTCACCATTTTCCTCTTCTGTCATCTTTGTCAATCTGAAACTTCTGATTTGTTTCAGTTTGCATTTCTCCAATTATTAGTGAATTTTATCATTTTTAAATGATTATTGATAATGTGGGTTTCTTCCTTTCAAAACAGTCTGCCAATTTACTTTGAACATTTATCTACTGGGGAATGGTTCATATACTTTGAACACTGTCTTTTGGGGAATGGCTCTCTAAGTTCTTTATCATGGATATGAGATCTTCATCAGAACAAAAATTACTTCAAAGTTTTTTTCAAGTTACTTTTTTCTTTCCAGTGTATTTGCATTATATTGATTTGTACAAAAAATTTTTATATGGTACATAAATATGTGTGATGTACTCTATTGTTTGTTTAGTCATGAACTCTTCCCAATCTAGTGACATGAGTAGAGATTGATATTGAAGAGAAATAAGCTTTTTCTTCCTACTTTCTTATTCCTTCCATTCCTTGTTATTCTTGAGATTTTTATTCCTTCAAATGAATTTTGCTATCATTTTATTCAATTCCTTAAAGTATTTCTTTGACAATTTCACTGGTGCAGCAATGATCACATAGAATAATTTGAATAGTACCATTATACTAAACTACTATGGATTAGCCAAGACAATGAAATATCTCTTCAGTTACTTAGATACAAGTTAATAATTTTACAAAATAGTTCTAGGTGGTGCAGTGGATACAGCACTGCCCCTGGAGTCAGGAGACCTGAGTTCAAATCTGACCTCAGACACTTAATAATTAACTAGCAAGTTACTTTAACCCCTCTGCCTTGCAAAACAAAAACAGAGAGGTTCTAGAGTAACACATGTCATTTGAAGTTGGTATTTTACATAATAGCAAAAGGTTCAAAATCAGTAGTTTATATTTCCTAAAGAAGGGAAATCTTGCTTCAAGTTAAAAAGAATTCCATGTTCTCTATAGATATCCATTACATAATGATAAATATTTTTAGGACAGATAAGGAATTAGATGCTGAATTAAAAAGCATAAAAGGTAGGACTCAGAATTAACACAAGTATAATCATTCAGATTATCCTTGTAATAAAATTCTCCACTTCTTGTTAAAGTTCTGTAATAAAAGCTAATTCTATATTACTAAATAACATTTAATAAACAATCTAATGACTTCACTGAAAACACCAGAAACTTAAATGTCTATATCATGTAAGTTCTTTCTTTAAAATGTCTTTATAATTCAAAGAATTAAAGAACTTTAAAATTGAAAGCAATCTCAATGATCATCTAGTTCAATCTGCACCCAAATAGGAATTCCCTCCATAATAAGACAAATGGTCCTTCAGATTGCATTTGAAGATTTCTGATAAGAAGAAATCTTTTACCTTCTCAGGAAGTCAATTCATGCTAGAACTGTAACTGTCAGAAGATTTTCCTGGCATCAAACACATAACTGTCCTTACAATGAAACATAGTTTAAAAAGAGCTTCAGAGCTAGAGTCAGAAGATGTAGGTTCAAATCCCAGCATTGCTACATGTGCGCGCGCGCGCGCACACACACACACACACACACACACACACACAAAATATGTGAATATATATGAGAATGCCTTTAATCTCTCTGATCCTCAATTTCTTCAGATTCAGATTGAACTATATGTTTCTAGGCTTAATGTCATGGATAAACTTTCATTCTATGATCTGTTCTCACTACCATCTTCTCAGTTCAGAAATGCATAACCTCACACTTAGTTCTTCCTACCTTCAGTCATTCTATCCTGATAATCTGTCCTACAATAGTATTTGTAATCAAGCAATCATACTATATGTCAAACACTATGGAAGTTACTGATAATACCTTGTTTATAGGTAAAATATACATTTCATACACACACACATATATATAATAGATTTATATTTACATAATACATTTCTATTCATTATATATATGCACATATTATATGTGTGTGTACATGTGAGTTTAGTGTGAAGTGTTGCTGTTTTTGCTTGTTTAAATTTGTCTATCTAGCTGTGGCTTAAAAGAGATAAAAATATACACTATTTTTACCTAGTATCTCTAGTATTTCCTCCCTCCATCCTTCAGCAAAAAGAGACTTTGATTCCTACCAGCAGAGGAAGCAGGAGTTTGGAGACAGAGTTTGGCTACTTGGCCCTCAGAAAGAAGGGATGCTGAGAATAAGATAGAATTACATTCATCTGCTCTTTAAAATATTATTAGTTTAGAGGGAGCACTTTTTGTTGTCCTGTCATGTCAGATTCTTTGTGACTCCCTGGACCATGGGAGATCAGGTCCTTCTATCTTCTACCATCTCTCAAAGTTTAGCCAAGCTCATTTTCATTGTTTCTATGACATTACCTATTCATTTTATTCTTTGGCATCCCCTTTTCCTTTTGCTCTCAATCTTTCCCAGGGTCTTTTCCAGTGAATTCCATCTCCTCATAATGTAGTCATAATATTTAAGCTCCACCTTCAGTAATTGTCTTTCCAACAGATAATCTAAATTAATTTCTTTGAGTACTGACTAACTGATTTCCATGTTCTCCATGAGACTCTCAAAAGTCTTCTCCAGCTCTGCAATTTGAAAGCATTGATTCTACAGCATTCAGCAGTCCTTATAGCCCAACTGTCACAGCCTTGCATTGCTACTAGAAAAACAACAGCTTTAATTCTATGGGTCTTTCCTGGCAAGATAATGTCTCTGCTTTTTAATATAATGTCTGGATTTGCCATAGTTTCCTTCCAAGGAAAAGGTGTCTTATAATTTCATGGTTGTGGTCACTGTGGACCTTTGAGTCCAAGAATATATAAAATCTGACACGTTTCCATTTCTTTTTCCTTCTGTTTGCCAGAAAGTGATAGGACTAGTTGCCAAGATCTTAGTTATGCTGTTTTTTTAAGATTAAACTTAAAGTCAGCTGTTTCACTCTCTTCTTTCATTCTCATCAATAAACTTCTTAATTCTTTGCTATCTGTCATCAGCATAGTGCCATCTGCATAGCTTAGATTGTTCATGTTTCTCCCAGGAATCTTAATTTTGGCTTTTGATTCATCCAGTCTGGTTTTTTCATGATTTACTCTGCGTTTAAGTTAAATAAGTAAGGTGATAATATACAGTCTTCTCATATTCCTTTTCCAATCTTAAACCAATCAGTTGTTCTAGGTTTGGTTTTCACTGATGCTTTTTGACCTGGAAACAATTAAGATGATCTAGTACTGCCATCTCTTTAAGGACTTGTCACATTTTGTTATGATCCCCAAGGTCAAAAGCTTTAACATATTCAATGAAGCAGAATTCCCTTGCTTTCTCTATAATCCAGTGAATGTTGGCAATTTGATTTCTAGCTACTCTGAAAGCCAGGATGTTCTGGTATTTCTTGGTTCACATATTGCAGAAGCTTAAGTTGTAGAATTTAAGCAAGATCTTGTTGAATGCAATTATGCAGCAATTTAAACATTCTTTGGCATGGCCCTTCTTTATCACTGGGAAGTAAACTGATCTTTTCCAATCCAGTGACCACTCTTGAGTTTTCCAAATTTTCTGACATATTGAGTACAGAACTTTAAAAGTACCATCTTTTAGAATTTTAAATACCTAAGCTGGATTTCAATCACTTCCACTAGCCTTAGTGTTAACAAGACTTTCTAAGGCTCACTTGACTTCATTCAAGATCAGTAACCAAACCATCATGTTAGAATGAAATTCTTGCTCTATTTCTTAACAAAGAAATATCCCAATTTCTATCCCAAGACTTGCCACCTTCCTGTCAGATGCCAGTTCATTCTATAATGAACATATAGAGAAAATAGTAAACACACCCATTCATTCCAGTTGACAGCAAAACAGAAATAAGAAAGTATTCATATAAGCATACATATCAGACAATATAAATTAAGTAAGCTCCCCCTTTAAAATTGAGATAATTCAACTCAATCAAGGGAGAGAATTCGAGATTTCACCCAAGGGGAAATTCCCTAAGCCTCTATTATAGTAAACTGGAGATATGGAAAAGTCTCTCTTTCTCTCTCTCTCTCTCTCTCTCTCTCTCTCCAGTGATCTGAAGAGAAGTTGGAATAGTACATCTTCTTTCTCAGAGATAGGATTTCAGAGGAGCCCAGAAAGGACAAGATCTCTTCTTTTCTCTTCTCTCCTCTCCATCCCTCACCAACTCTACCCTACCCATCCCCATACACAGGTATAGAGCATTGAGTAATCAATCTTATCTGTGAGGAGAGACTTATTCCCGTGATCCTTTAAGTCAAGCAGTTACACATACATACATACATACATACACACAAATACACAGAGGGGGTATTTCTTATATTTTTAAGACTTTGGTTTTTATTTTGTTTGGTTAATTTTGGGGGGAAGGGTCATAAAGTATCTGCAACAGATACTTCAATCTAAAGCATATTGAAAAGAGACAATATACAAAGATACAATATATACTTTCATTTCTGTTTATAGGAAATTTTAATTTTAATGTAACAGCTGGAAGCAACTCCTCCCCAGCTCACAAGATGTATCACCTAGGTAGGTTCAAGATATACTAAGGATCTCTATAACCCTAAAGTATAACTCCTAATCCCACTTCATGTATTTATCTGTAATACTCTTCCAGGACACAAATTTTACAAATTTAGTGAAATGGAATAGTAAGAAAAGGTACAGCAAAATATCCCTCCCCATTAATCTCGAGCTCATTTTTACTAGTACCAGTAGGTAGTCACCATAGAGAAGCATGAACTAGTAGTTGATAAATATAGGGAAATTAAAGACATATCCAGAACACATCAGAGGTGCACAAAATATATGCCATTCTGTATATATTTGCTCCTTGAAACAAGAATAGGGAAAAGAGAAAGTCTATGAAGATGGAGTCTAGTTTATTGACCAATTGAGTATCAGAAAGTAGGCAGAACAGTCCAGAATAAGGAGAAAGTTCAGCAAAGTGAAGAAGAGGGCAAAGCTAAAGGTGAAGTAAGCAAAATAGTACCACTTATATAAGAATATTAAAGCTCTCACATGAATAGCACTACTGGCTATAATGGCCAATATATCTAGCACAGAACATTTTGCCACTAGGCAGTCAGTAAATATTTGTTGAATGAATTAATAAATTTAGAACAGAGTTAGAGATACTCTAAATGTAAATATGCAGTAATAAACAGTTCATCTAGATGTGATAATTAGTCAGAACATTGTTAAATATTTAAGTGTTCTGTTCGCAACTTCCAGAAGTTAATAAAAAAACTTAATCTAGGACAATAAAACTAAAAGTTGTTATCATTTTTAAAAATATAGTGGAAATTCAGAACCTAATGAATGGCACATTTTTTTGACAAATCAGTTTTTCTAAAAATTCATATTTCAGAATAAATTGATTTTTATGTGATTAATTCATGAGTTTTACAAAGTGTTCATTTAGGATTAAACAAATCTAGTTTTTTAGGATTTTTTAAGTGTGAAATATACCAACAGAATTTTCAAGTTGGAAAAGATCTTTGTGATTATCAAGTATAACCTGAATCTGAACAAGAATCCCTTCTACCATATGATTCCTTAATGATCTCCAGGGAGACTACCACCCCAGAGTAGGTCACTACTTGGCTACCTGTTAGAAAATCAAGCCTAAATGGCTCATTTATCATTGAAGAAGACATTTATTATAATATCCATTACTCAGTGCTTCCCTATTCCATCATATTCCCCATCACATATTCTAAGATGCAGTGACATTGGTCTCCTTGCTATTCCTCAAACAAGACATTGATTTCATCTGGAACATTTTCATTGACTGTTGCTAAAAATCTCTAAAAATCTATCCTTCCTGGCTTCCTCCATGTTCCATCTTAAAAATCATCATCATCTATGAGAAACTTTTTCTAATACTCTCTCCTCTCTACCGCCTTTCCTTTGTTAATTATCTCCAATTTATCCTTAATATAACTGATTTTTAAATATTTTCATACTGTCATACTCAGTTTCATGGTAGACTGAGGTTTTTGAGATCAGGATCTGACTTTTTTTTAAAACTTTCTTAATTTCTTAGTGCTTAGCATAGAGCCTCATACATAGTAGCTGCTTAATAATTGCATGCTAGTTGTTGACTAAGACTATGTTATTGTTATCTTCGTTTTCCTAGCACTTAGCACAGTGCTTTGACCAAAGAAGGAATCTAATAAATTTTATTGGTTTAGATATCAAAGTGTGTGAAACTAACAGTGTAAAATAATCACAACAGTAATCTGTAGAAAATTTATATTCTGAATGTAAAAACAGTAAAATATCATGCAAGTATTTCATTAAGTCCCCTCATCTTGTAAATGCATGGCTACGTGAGAAACTTTCCGCAGTGCCATCAAATGAATATTGGTACATTGAGTTACAAAGATTTCATCCTTTAATTTCACTGGATGGTCGAGGCTACTCCCAATCACATCCCTAGTACTCCTTCCCTCATCGCATTCTTATGAAATGCCAAAAGTTATATTAAAAGAAACCTATACAGACAGCTATTGCCTAGGCTCTATTACCACAGATGATTCTGTAAAAATAATTTTTTGCCACAGGCTTTCTCTGGCTGCCTGTCCTCCATTCCTGGAATATTTGTCCTCCTCATTTTCACCTACTGACTTCCTTGGCTTCCATGACTTGTCTCAATTAAGAGCTCATCTTTTATAGAAAGACTTTCCCAACAACTTTTAATTCCTAGTGCCTTCTCTCTCTCTTAATTATTTCAAATTTATCCTGTATATAACTTAATTTACATAAATTTGTTTTTATGTTGTCTCCCTCCATCAAACTCTAAACTCCTTGAGGGCAAGGACTGTCTTTCGCCTCTTTCTGCAACCCCTGTGCTTGGAACATAATAGGCACTTAATAAAATTTTACTGATTTACTATGAAAACTTTGGCAAAAATGTTTGAATGCAATTATACAAGTACATAATTTAATTTTATATTTCACTTTCTTTAGTTAAACTAATTCTTTCCCTTCTACTCCTTTTCCTTTTCAATAGGCTAAAAAATAATCAGAGAAGTTAATGAGTTTATCTTTACAGTGGATCTAGAACTCTCCATTAGTGGTTTTCAAACATTTTGGTTTTTAGGATGTCTTTACATCTTAAAAAAATTACTAAGGATACCAAATGATATTTTCTAATGTGGGTTATACCTATGTGTATTTGATGTATTATAAATTAAAATATTTTAGTAATATTATGAAAATAGTTTTGACCTTAAGGTCCTCCTGAAAGTATCTCAAGAACCCTGCAAGATCCCAAAAGCATGCTTTTGAGAACCACTGCTTTTAAACAATAATTCACCTCTTATTTGGAAGGTTTGGGGTTTAGAAAAATGGCAGGAGACTTCCTAAACTCACTCTTCCCTTTAGATCTGCAGTGAAGCATTAAGTAAGCCAGTTTGTTTAAGAGAATGAGCTCTAGGGAATTATATCTTTATAAGTTTTGATGGTGCTTTTCTTGAAAAGTGACACTCAACCAGCTAAATTAAGAAAAAATTCTGGTATTTAGGATATTTTCAAAGGGAAAATGTTGTTTCACTACAGATCTGTCATCATCACTTCTCTTCTTTCATTTCTTTTACAAATTGTTATCATTTATTCCTACTTCACAAATACAAATAAAGAAAAATTTACTTTTCTATTGGGAAACAAAAACCATAAAAAAACAGAATATGCTAATGACTGGGAGGGGATAACTAGAGAGGCAAGCTCTCTCTTTAATTTTGCAGAGGCCTCCTTAATGAAGATTCTCAATAAGTTGAGTAGAATGCTATAATATAGATATTCAATAACCTTATGGTCATATTCAGTTCCCTCAGTGAATAATCAATTTAATGGGTGAAGATAATGAAGGCCTGAAGAAGTAAAATGACTTGCCTAAGATCAGAAATAGATTTAGTGGAAGACTCAGGGTTGAAATTCAAGTCTCTCCATCTTACAGTTCAATGCTCTTTCCACTATGGTAATGAAAATCTAGAGGTTTTACCCACCCTGGCATATAGTAACTACAAAGCAGTGCTTTTAAAATAAATGTCTGTGGCAAATTGAGAATGCTGCTGGCTTATTTTATAGGCTTACAAATAATGATGATGATGATGATATTTGTCCTTCATTTTTGAAGAAGAGCATGATATCAAAGAGGTGATATCATGACAAGCACATGAATTGGACTTGAGTGAGGGGGTGCTATGCTAAGTCGCCAGTCTCACTTTTTCTTCCAGAACCATCTGAATCAAGTGGTCAGATATGAATCAGGACTGGAGATGGCCCTGGATGTGAAACAATCAGGGTTAAGTGACTTGCCCAAAGTCAATAGTTGATAAAAATCAAGATTCTGAGGTCACATTCAAACTCCTGTCCTCCTGACTCCAAGGCCAAATGCTCTTTCCACTGTGCCTGGGCTGCCTGGGCTACCTAGGCAGCCCCATCCTGCTGCATAGGCAACATTTTGTCCAGGGATAAGCCAGGGATCAGAACCCAGTGCCAACATAAAAAACCTGGGTCTAAACTCTCTATACCCTAGGAACAGAGTTCAAAAAATCAAAATAAGCAAAATAGCTAAAAAAGTGTTAGCCATAGAAAGCTTACTAGGCAGATATGCAGTATATGCATATAAGAATAAATGAATGATTGATTGAATGAATGAATGAATAAAAAAATTAAAAATTTACTATGTGCCACTGTATGGCAAACCACTCCAGTCTCTTTGCCAAGAAAATCCCAATGGGGTCATGAAGAGTCGGATATGATGGAAATGACAGAACATCATGTGCTAAGTACTGTTCTAAGTGCTGGGGATTCCAATACAAAAGTATTATAGCCCCTACTATCAAAGAACTAATAACAGTGAAGAAAGAAGACATATGAGAATAGACAAGGTTAGAGGAGTCACAAGGTTGGTGAATTGGTTCTGAGGGCAGTAACTTGACATTCCCTTCCCAGAAGCAATGGTACTATTGAAATTAATGCCTTTATCGATCCCATTGTTTCCAATTTGGCTCATCTTCCAGTACATACCTGCTAGGTCAGCACATAGGGTTAATCAGACTCTCAGGAAGCCAGATGCCATATGAACTTTGAGCCCATCTCCTAACTGAGAGTCTGAAGATAGTAACATGGGCTTTAATCCCAACTCCCCTTACCTCTAAACTCATTTCCCTGTGATGTAGCAATGGGGGAAGAACTGAGACATTTAGAAAATCTACATTTACCTGGATTGTAAACTTGTCTATGAAGTAACATGACAGCTCTCTCCACCCTTTAAAAACTGTATTTATCAAGATTATCTTGTTCTTATTACAAAAAAGTTATCTTCAAATGCAGTTGGTTTGAAGCTCATGTTGGTCCCAGGCCCATGTTGGTCCATCATGGCTATCCCATTTTAGCCTTGGTGTTTTTAATTAACTTCTTTTAATTTTATCTACCTGAGTTTTGCCTCTCTAATCAGGATGAATGTCTGAACAAAGATTTTCTTTTAACAGTATTGGTGATTTGATTATTGGATCCAGAGAAAAGTGGAAAGTATACATGGTGGGGGAGGGGAGAGAATAAGGAAGATAGTACAATGACCATAGAAGATGACTCCTTAGCTGAATGGGATGCAAAGCATTGGAATGGGGGAGACTAGAAATCTTGGGCTAAGTAAGCCTGTATTCGGTCCCCAATCAAAACAGCACAACTACATGCTAAGTATTCCAAATTGAGTCCATTAATTTCTCCAGGGACAGGGCAAATAGATTACAGAACTCACTGGGTTTTGATTCAGGTAGGGAGAAGTAAGATAGCAGCAGGGCAGATGGTTGGAAGGCTGGCTGGGACATAGGTATGAGTTTAAACATTTCAGATCTGTAATACCATGACTAATATAGAAATATGTAGATAAACTTTAGAAAATATCTCAATGGGGGCAGTTGAGTGGCAGTACCAGCCCTGGAGTCAGGAGGATCTGAGTTCTAATCCAGTTTCAGACACTTAATAGCTTTAACATCCTGGACAAGTCATTAAACCCCAACTTTCTCCTCAAAAACCTCCAAAACAAATTTACAAAAAAGAAAATATTTCAGTGACAAAAACACTTCTATGCTTTTTCATATTCTTAAAGTAATTTGAAATCACGTTCTATATTCTTCATTCCATTAGGAGAGGGACAAGCTAGGCTGGCACAGTGGATAGAACACTGGCCTCGAAGTCAGAAGGATCTGAATTCAAATCCATTCTCAAACACTTAACATTTAGCAGCTAAGTAAACCTCACCAAAAGAAATAAACAAAAAACAAAACAAAAGCAAAAAACTAATTAGGTGAAAAAGTAATTCAAAATAAACATCAAGCAATAAAATGACATGATGGATAATGGGCTGTCCTGGAATCTTTCTGGGTTCAAGCTCTGCCTCTAATACATATTGATGATGTTATCCTGGTACCTCTGTAAGATTTTAATAATCAGAGCAATAGTTGATAGGCATTGGTGGAGGGAATTTTCTTATTAGGAGCTCTTCTCTTCACTACTGAAATTAATAGATTAAATAAAAATATGCATGTATGCATGTATCTAGTATGGATCTACAAAGCCAAGGCTTAAGTTCTAAATTACATGAACAATTTCTTACAAGGATTCATTTACACAGGAACTTTTTTTTTCTTTTAGAATTTTGCAAGGCAAATGGGGTTAAGTGGCTTGCCCAAGGCCACATAGCTAGGTAATTATTAAGTGTCTGAGGCCGGATTTGAACTCAGGTCCTCCTGACTCCAGGGCTGGTGTTCTATCCATTGCACCACCTAGCCACCCCTACACAGGAACTTTTGAGGATGAACAAACCATTGGTCAGATAAATTAGTTTAGGAGGAACAGGAAGAGTCTCCACACAGCATCAATAAAGGGTAAACTGTGATGCAACCAATGGAAACTGTGTTGGAAGAGTAAGATGACTAATGTCACCATTTCCTCTTTTCCAAAGTAATTACAGGGTTGCAGTCAGAGGACCCTGGCTTAAAACTGATCCTGCTACTGAAATGACCTTGGATAAAGAACTCATCTTCCCTGGGCTGAGTGTATGTCCTTAGCATTAAACTGAGAGGGCTGGATTAGATGACCTATAAGAATCTTTCCTCCTTGAAGTCTGTGATCTCATGTGCCTGAGTACTAACTTCATGAGGGGGAAAAATCAAAGTTTACTCATGGTCATAGAAAGTAGATGATTCATTCTGTTTTTAAAAGGTTTAGTGAGAGGTTTAGTGAATTAATTCAAAGTTAACTTGAACTGTTTGAATTAGAAACAATTAAGTAAAATGAAGCACATTGACTATAGAACACTATAAAATCAGACTTATTTGGATTAATTCAGTTTAGACATCTTAAATTTGGGGCATTTGGGGTCTTTAAGAAATATATAGGAAAACTCGATAATTTCACCACTAATCAACGCTCAGTAGCCCTTTCAAGGTCCTGACTCTCAAATCATACTCAAGGGTGAAAGAGTTTAAAAGAAACATCAAATATGGGTTGGAAAATTAGTTACATTTTTAGAAACCAAGAAGAAAAATATATAAAGAAACATTGAGAACTCAAAATGTGAAAATAAACCTTTTTTGCATATTAACTAATTCATTGAAATTATGCCATAAATCTTTCAAATGTATCTGTTTTAATGAGAAAATTTGTAAGTATTCTGCTTTATTCTTCTCATTTATTTTATTAGTCATGCTCCAAATTCATACTATTCAAATCTAAAACTTGAAGGCCACAAAATAAATGTAAAGAAAATAGCATATTGAATTCTATTTAAGGCTATATGGTTTTACTGCATAATCAGATTCTGCATTGATAATAATGGATCATCAGACTGGTTTCTTTATTTTGTTAAATTGACCAATATGCATAACAATATATGCATAACAAACTGAGTGTCACATTCCTCTAACAATTGAAACTGATTTATAAATATAGCTCAACACTTCCAAAGATTTGTGGTATAGGGTAAGATAGTGGATTGACTTGGACTTGTAGTAGTAAGTTCTGAGTTTGAATGTTATCTTAATATTAGCTTTGTGACCCTGGGCAAAGTCACAACTTTTCAGCTTACAGTTTCCTCATCTATTGAAAGCAGGTAATAGTAGCATTTACCTTAGAGGCTCATTATTTGGATCAAATAGGATAACAGGTAAAGTGTTTTGGAAACAATAACTACTATTACATTCCTTTCATCAAAGCAAATCACAGATTCTCTTAACACTCAGTAGATAAGTTACTTTGCACCCAAAGTAGTCATCATCTGACAGTCAACATTCTAGTGACCCTTCTCTTAACTTGACTAGGCTGGTCTCTGGACATCAGGTTTGCAGAGCTGAAATAAATGGGAAAGTAAAGCAAAATATCTGAGAAGACACAACTCTTCAATTAATCAAGGATCCATTAATAGCTCTCCGAGTTATAAAAGTGTCTTCTTATTAAAGTTTTGACAGTTACCAAAATTTAAATGAATTTTTGCTGGAGTTAAATAATAGCAAAAATAATGATGAATTAAGAGGTTGACATTTATGTGTAGAACTTCAAAGTTTGCAAAATATTTTACTTATATTATCTCAAAATATAAATTTTATTATAATAATCTTGGTTTTATAGATAAGAGTGCTGAAACTTACAGAGATGTTTTAAATCATATCCATGAATTCAGATTCATTACCGAATCTCAAAATATACTGCATATACTCTGATAGTACCAAAATTTAGTTGACTAGCAGTAACATCATCATCATCATCATCATCATCATCATCATCATTATCACTTCCAACCAAAATTATGAGAACCCTTCAAATGAAATAATTTGGTATACATAAAACATTTTGTAAGTAACAAAGTTAATATACATCTCACTTGACTTTTATTTAGCTGCTACATTCAATCCCCTTCAACACATAAAGTTGTAGTTAATCTCACCCGGCTGAATATCACCCCCCCCTTTTTTTTGCCAAGGCAATAGGGTTAAGTGGCTTGCCCAAGGCCACACAGCTAAGTAATTATTAAGTGTCTGAGGTCAGATTTGAACTCAGGTACTCCTGACTCCAGGGTCAGTGCTCTATCTACTGCCACATAGCCAGCCCCCTGCTGAATATCTAAAGCCCTCAGAATGGGGCTTGAACAACAGAGAATTATTTTATATTCTCAGTAAATAGTGGCATAAGTACTCATTGTCATTGTTTTATAAGAGTGGGCTTTTATTCTTTGGAGAATAATAAAAGCAATGTCATAATTCAGAGATCTGGATGACAAAAGAGAAGACAATGACATTAGTGTCCTCTCAAGGTCAGAAGGGCAGTGTTTTGAGATGTTTTCCCAGGAAATGAAGGATTTTTGCTGAACCAATAGATGCCCTCTCACCTGACACTGAAACCAATGGTGAATATTTGGAAATGGACCAAGCAGGGTTAGAAGTACAGCTTTTAGCTAGGAAACAGAGTGAAACTAATTGGACCCTTTGAGAATTGAACATGCAAACCCTAACCTCATTAGCACTACATGAAAACTCAGTGTAGGAACCCTATCACAACTTACAGAACAATAATAACTTTTCAAAAAAAGCAGTCTATGCCTTATTGAAATTTGCTCTTAAGAACAAACAGTAAATGCAATTGTGTTTTGCTAAGGATTTGGTTGCTCCAGAAATATCTTGTCAGAAACAGATATATTGAGAAAAATATCTAGTATTTAGCAATTAATTTTGTAACAATAATAATAAAAATAATAAAAATTAAATTTCATTCTATGTGCTATTTCTACTTGAAGAACCAGGAAGAAGCTCAAGATAGATGTGAGCAGGATGTGATACATTAACAACAAAAATATGTATAGCTATACCAAAAGGATGATTTTAGAAAATTAAAAGATTGAATGTTCAGTTAACTAGAATACAGAATTAGAAATAGAAACCATTTATCCTCCATTGGTAATCAAACAACAGCAAAAATAAAAACAAAACCCTCTGTCTTCTGCAAGGGCATTTAGTTGTCAGTTGTCCATGTTCCCTCCCCCCCATTCTTTTTCCCTCAATAATCTTGAATTTATGCATTCATTTTTGTATATATTTTGTGTATTCTTATTTATGTACATGCTCAGATAGAATATAAATTCTTTCAGGACAGGGACTGATTTATTTTTTTTGTATTCTCAACGCATAGTAGGCACTGAATAACTACTTGTTAATTAGTTGAATGATGGCAGTGTGGAGGGAAAAAAGATACAGGATAATAGCATAAACATTAGCAGAGTCTAGGAAATATTCTTTTTTTTTAATTTAAGGATAAGGTAGAACTGAACATATTAAGGAAGAGAAGCAGCAGGAAACAGAGATCATCAATGTGCATTCCAGTAAATCACTGATCAAAAAAACATTCATGATGACTGAATGCTAAAGTAACAATATGTAAAGTATTAGCAAACTTTCCAGATATTCACAAAGAACATTACATTTTATGATATCAGTAAAGAAAAAAATCTCTTTCATTCACAGATAATTCATTAGGAAGTGACAGATTTCATATGTCATTGTGTTCTCTAATCTTTGATCAAGGACCAGAGGGGATTTTGTAAAAACTAGCAAATATGATACTAAAACTTAAGTTTAGTAATAAATACAGATTTGTTTTTACTATTAGATTATAAGATATTTGATTCATTTTTGTTTAGTTCTTGTTGAGTGATCAATGTCCTTGTCAAACAGAATAGTAACTGCTTTTAGAATAGGGTCATTTTGGCAAGGTTCATATTTTAGTGGGGTTTTTTTTATTTCTCATACAACCTTGCAACTGTAATATGGGCAGCATCCAGCAGATGGTGGGTATACCTTGGTTAATAGAATTAAGATCAGCAATTCAACTCTGAAGGCATGGATAATAGTTTCTGAGAGGTAGCCAAAGCAATAAACTGGTAGGCTTGGACTTGAACCATCTGAATTCCAAGGATATAAAGTATAAAAATATACCTGGTAGTTTAAATAAAAGTGCAAGAATTTATTTCCCATTCCCTGTATCAAAATAACAATTTTCAGATGATCCAGTAGTCATCTGAAACTGACAGACTGATCCATTGAAATGTTGTTGCAATTCACAAGAGAAGAATGGGTCTTGGAAAAGGAATGGCAAAGAGGAGTTGCTATTACTTAGAGATGAAGAGACACTAAGTTATGAAAAGAGGAAGACTGAGAGTAAAGAGCAAAAAAAAAAGAGTAAAAGAGCAAATCACCTTGAAATGGTGGGTAGGGAGCCTCTGATCACCAAAACAATTCCATGCTCAAAGTCAGGGCTCATATTTTAATTAGAAATCACAACTATATAGAAAACAAAGGGTGTATTACAGAAAAAAAAAAAAAACTAAACCTCATAAACATTGTTTTGAAACCTTGGTGGTTAATGGGGATTAATGCTATGTAAATCCCTTCAAGGCTCAGTATCTGAGCACCTGCTTCTGAGATAGCCTTAGGTCAGTCCTGCAGTGATGTAAATAAAGTTTCATCAAATGCCTATCCTTTAGATGTTTTAGTCACCCTGTATACTCAGGGCCACAATTACATGAAATGGAGGCAATGACTAATCTAGTAAAATCTGCTGGCACTGAAAGAAGTGTGAACATCTAGTCCAGACCTTGTATTTCGAAGATAAGAAAATGTGAGCTAAACTGACTTGTCCAAGTTAGAAGCAGGGTAACTACATTTTAATTACAAAATATGAGTAGCTAACTAACCCTCTCAGAGAAATATTAATAAGATTAAAAACTGTTCTATAATCATATGAAGAAATAGTTCATTGGTTAACTCATGCAACCACTATCTTAATTTAACATGCCATTTAATCATATTTTAAGGGACAAATTTCCTTTTTTTTGTACTAAATTTTGTATCTGTTCCTGAGAACTAAAAATTCAGAGCTGCCTAAGGTCTTGTCTGTGATACTTTGGGAGTTAAGGCTTAAATTCAACGTTTAATTTAGCATCTAACTGGGGATATAATTTGTTTACATATCGTTTATTCCAAAGATGTGACATCTGAATGGGGAATCTTTTTCTTTGCATAGCTTCTCATGGCAACCCTCTTTTCACTTTGTCTTATGGCTGGCTCCAATTAAAGTGTAATTTATATATCCTCTCTTCCCCTCCCCCAGTGTCTCCCTTTCTGGTGAATCTAATGGATCAGTGAGGTCATTCACAAAGGCATTTCTTCCAGTGTGGCCACTCACAACTCCTTCCTGACTGCCCAACCTGTATTACTTCCAACATTCTGAGGGTTCGCCATCAATCATCTGGCTGATCACTGTGGTCCTCTTCGATACCAAAGGACTAGTAGTAGGGATTCTGAGGGCTCTCTTACTCTGAATATTGTATGAAGAGAAAGGGAGTGAAGGCAAGCTCTTCAACAGTTCAACACTTATAATAGGACTAGAATATTTTTCTCTTTCTGGTCACTAGATCATAGACTTAGAAGTGAAAAGGACCCCACGAGTCATGCAGTACATCCCATTTTAACAATAAGGTAACTGGGGACCAAAAGAAGATTCATGACTTGGGCAAGGTTACACTGATTATGTTGTTGAGTTGTAGAGTCAATATTCAATCCACTTCTTCTATCAAGGTCTACTGTGAGCTAATTAACTCTCCAATTGCTTCTACTTTCTGTGAATGCTTCTTTAGCTTTTTACAACCTATTAAGTCATAGAGATTTCTCAGTTTATAGTTTTGCTTCAAGTGACCAACTCCACCCCACTCTCACCACTCCAAACAGATATACATATATATATATATATATATATATATTTCTTTCAGAACATTACTTCAAAAAATTAGATACATCAAGCATTTTCTGAACATTTGAAACCATAATTTCTTCACATTAGGATATCAAGATTGAAATTCTTTTCATATTTGATTAAACATAACAAACTAAAATGAATCATTGAGCCTTAGGTTTGTTTTTGCCAAAATGTGGACCAGAAGGCATTCTGAACCATATTTAAAAAAAGGAAAGAGAGAGAGAGAGAGAGAGAGAGTCTGACAGAGGGATGTGGGGTAGGGGGAGAGAGCAGGAGACTGCAATCAAAAATACTGAGAGTTGATTTTTTTTGAGGGGGTAGCAATATAAGATGTTCTTCATTTCATGTTTCTATAAACTGTATAGATCACTACTAGGCCCAGAGGAATATTTGAGGTGTGGAACACGAAACAAATCTCAATGCAAATTAAAGGCATCCATTGGGTGAGCTGACTTCGGATATCCAGGACATGGAAATTGATTAGTGAAATGGTATCATGAACATATCTTATACACAAATTTTATCTTAGTCATGAAATTAATTCAAATCACATTAAAGCATAAAAAAGCAAATAAGATATTCATAATTTCAAAGGCTACGCAGCTTAAAAAATACAGCCCATTCTTAGGATGTATCAAAAGTTTTCAGCTCACAACAGAATTAAGATTGCATAATTAAGATGAGATGCAGACTAGCCAGTTGGCTTTCAATTCCTTCCTTTAAGTTTGTTCTGCTAAGCACATACTACTATCTAGTTAGCAGCTGAATAATTGCTGTGGTATAGATGGGATATTACCAATAATATATTGGAGCTACTTTCCATTTGATGAATACATCCTTAGGGAGCAATGAATTGTGTATTTCTTAGTTTAATGTTGTCACTGACTTTATCTATTCTTGTTTGGCATACAGCCAGTCTCAAGTTCATAAGAAGCCATAATGGAAAAATCCTGACACTACCCCTTCTAACTCATGCTTAGTTAGCTACCAGTAAAAGAAGGCCCTTAGACCTAATTGCCATAGTTCTATACAGCAAAGAGACTAAAGAAATAAAAAAAAATAGCATAGGTGTTCTTTTTTGTGGCACAGATCTGTTAACAGATTTAATTTGTTATCAATTGGTCATCAATTAGAGAATGATTGAACAAATTATGGTAAATGAATGTAATAGAATATTACTTTGAAGTAAAGAAATAATGAAGGGAATGATTTCAAAGAACTCTGGCAACACCTGTGAACTTTATAGAGCAAACTATGCATTTTGAGAAGAACAATTTATATAATAACTTTAGAAGAATTAAGAACAGATCAATTCAATGGAATGGTATTCCACTTCTTGACACAGAAATAATGGATTTAATGTTCAGAATGAGACATATATTTTTGGACATGGACAATGTGGAACTTTTTTGGTTGACTATACATATTTGTTTTTTCTAACTCAGTGGGAGGGTGGCTGGCAGGCAAGAGGAAAAAAAAGACATGTTACTGCAAAAAAAATTAACTAAAAAGCCAAATGCTTAATTATGTCACTTGTCTCTAAGGAAGGTATTAAACTAAACCAAAAACAGTCTGGTGGAAAAAGTAAAGCTAAGTTTAGGTCAATGTCTTGTGTTAGTCTGAGTGTTCATGATTTACATTTTCAGCACACAAAGATAAAAAAAAGTGTAGTATAGAATTAAACAGAAACTTCAGTTGGAAAACTGTCTAGGTTTTCCTTGACTTTTTTCCTCTATACTCAGCAACAGGGTATATTTTTGATAGACACACTGTGGATTCCTAAAACTGTATTCACAAATTCTCTCTAGAAATCTAATATAATTAGTTTAATCATATAAATAACTGCTAAATAGTCTATGGCTCCAAGTCATTCATTCCCAATATTAGCATAGATAGCTTGCTTCTATATACCAAACAACTATAAGAAAAGAACTGAAAGACTGAGGTTAGAAGTCCAGATAGCCAAAGATCTTAAAAATAATGCTCCTCTTAAGGTCTGAGTTCTGATAATTTTCATTTTAGGTTTTTCCACAGAGATACAAGCTCTGGATTAAAGGAGGGATCAAATAGTCTAACTTTGTGGCTTTCAGTTCCAAACCTATCAGGCTAAAATAAAGGGCATGTAAAGGGTAAAAAAGGCTATGTGTTCCTAGTCCTCTCTCTTCCAGAGAAGAGGGTTCCAGCTATAAGTGGAACTCAGGATGCACCAGGAGCTACCAGCAGATGCTTGGGGCTGGACTGTGCTTTAACTGCTATCCTAGAACATTTGCATCCTTTCTTCCCACACTAGACCAGAAGGCATCTTTCAAGATTCCAAGAGATGTTCTGATTTCCAAGACCAATCAACCAAAACCTCACAAAATATTAACATCATATAGTAGTTGCATTTGCAATTTGAGGAGCAATCTATTTACCATGATAGATTGGATGTAGACATTGTTGCATACAGGTCAGTAGGTCTTTTCCAGGGTCCAAAATAGGTGATGGAAAGTCAAGATTCCTGGGTACTGCTCTCAGTTTTGCCTCAGGTGCTCTACAACAATATTTCAGTTGACCTATATGGAAAATTAATATAATTAATTTTAATCACATGGTAGACACAGATTTTTCTGAAACTTACATTGATAGGTAGTTTGAGGCAAACAGTAAAATTTCATGATGTTTGGTTTTTACTTACTACATAAAACAAAAACCATCCAGAACACCTTATTTTGGGGGTCTATGTGTTTGTTTTTATCTGACAATATCTCAAATCTAAAACTTTTCTTTAAAATAGAAGAATAGCTTCTTCAATAAAGAAAACTCAGCAAAGCCTCAACCCATATTTACATATCAAATCCAAAAGAAATCAGACCAGAGAGCTTACCTGCATACATATAAGAGGCATTCAGATTATATATGCTGAAAGAGTCAAATGAATGCAATGAATTTCTGGGAACAAATACACACATTCCTATTCTAGATGAAGATTCTATCTGTGGGGATTTGGTACTTGTCTTTCAACTGACTATTACAGCTACTTATCCTGTGAAGTAATAAAATTCCAATATTTCTAGTTTAACTCTTTGGGAAGGAAATTAGGTTCATATATATACATATATATATATATCATCTTCAATAATTATTTGTTTTCTATGTCACTGTGTCATTATTCAGGAAGTATATATTTGCAACTAGTAAAATTAAGACAGATTCTTCCCAGGGTTTTGTTGTATGTTAGGCAATTTAGGAGGGACATTTACCTATTCGGGATGCTGAATACCTACTTCTTAAGGGACTACCAATAAACAGTAAGTAGACAGTAGTATCCATTAAGTTTTTGAACTTGTTCATTTAATAGATTTTTTAAAAATATAAATATTTTTATTAGTTCTTGGAGACTGTGTCAAATTAACATTTAATCTTGCAGAATCCTGAGCTCAATTAAGATTTTCTTCAACAGAAGAATGTGGTACATATAATGAAGTTTGGTCATACTACTTAATGATAGGATACATTTATTTTCCATAATTCTTTGGAATTGATTTCATCAATAGCTGACATGAAGCTAAAGAATACATTTCTTTTCCAGTCATTTATATGTAATGTGTTTCAATGTGGACACTGAATAGTTGTTTCTATACATATACCTGGAGTTTACCTAAGATTATTCCATTAGAGAATTTATTGAAGTTATATAACATTTGTATAATGATCTCATTTGAACTTTTAACAGAATCTACTATATTATTATACATTTTGATATTTTGATGAATGTTTTCTATAATGCTATTTGAATATTACACATTCCTAGAGATTACCTTACTGAAGAGATTCTAAGATTTTAAATTGTAGGGTACCCAACCACAACCCCTCCCTTGGGCCAGGGCATATGGCTATGGACATAAAATGCCCTCAATAAAATTTGAGAAATTGAACCCATAAGAAAAACAAACTTTGTTAGTCTTTAATTTTTAATGTTATCTTGACAAAAGTCTGTTATGTACATATTTTTAAATTTAACAAATTAATTTATATATTATTAATATGTTTCTCCATTAAAGTCCTATTCTGCTGCTAAAAAGGCTTTGGAGAACAGGCATTGAGAAGCACTATATGCCTGTTCAAGAACTATACTAGCTCACTATCTGACATCTGAATCCCAAGAGATGATTTTCATGGCAAGTTAAGAGAAACTATTTCCATTAATTTAGAGAATACTCACATGGATGAAATAATAAATCTTACAATATATCAATGCATTAATCCCTTTAATGATATATAGAGACTGTATGTGATTTCATGGCTATTGAGAATTTTCAGATAAGAAAAATTCCTCTACCAAACCAGGTCAGCACTTTCCTTGCAAACTGTCATCCTAGAGAGTTGCCTAAAGTGCCTAAAGTACCTAAAGCACTGAGAAATTAATTGACTTGTTTATGGTCAGATATATCCAATTCAAAGACAGGACTTGAACCCAAATCTTTCTAACTCTTAGGTCACTTCTCCAACTGCTATGCCATATGCATATTATAAATATATAGATTACAAATCATATACAGATTATAAATATATATAATCACACATGTATATATGCCTCTTGAACAAAAATGAATCTTGGAGTTTAAATTGATAATTCATTGCAAATATGACATCAGTTTTCATACTTGTAAGTAGATTGATGACCTCCCTCCCAAACAATTGACTAATTAAACGCAACATTTATTAACAACCTACTTACAAGCAATGGATGGTAGTATTATGGAAACAAAAATGAACCAATTCAAAGTCCCTAAATTCAAAGAGCTTAAAATCCAGTTAGGAGAAGAAGATAGTTATGAATATTACTTTGACACGAGAATGTGTTAAGAAGTCCTAATTCAGTGATAAATATTTAAGAAGGAAGAAATCAAATTCCATAACTGGTGAAATCAGTGAAGGAAGATTTTAAACTGAACCGTAAAGGAAGAGGAAAAATTTCTTGGAAAAGGCCATGCATTGCAGATTTGGGGAACAGGTAGCATAAGATCATAGGAGTGGAAGTGATAGGAAAAAAGGTTGGCAGAGTAGGCTGGAGCAGACTCTAGAGAATTCTGAAAGAAGAATTATGCATTTTATGGCTTAAGAATGGAAAGCCACTGAAGGTTTTCCACCATGAAAAGGATGTAGGAGGGACTTGAGTCCTTGGATGAAGCCTAAGACAGTGAAATGAAAGCTTAGAGAACTGAAATTTATTAAAATGATCCAGATTAGAGATAACTTTCACAGTTTTCTATCCCTGGTTCTTCTAAGTCTCATAGTTTCATATCCTCAGAGATAACTTGAACTTCTTAATCTCCCTAACCCTATATTTTAGTTACCAAACCCTGTTATTTCTACCTCCTCAACATTTTTCACATCTGATGCCTTCTCTCTACTCACCACTTTGATATAGATTTTCATTTACTTTTACATAGATTAGTATTGTGATGGCTTTTTACTTGGCCTTCCCATCTATTGGCTATCTTCCAAACAGCAGTCAAAATAATGACCTTTGTGCAGACTTGACTTTTAGTCAATTAACACTAGTGATTCCATTAAAATATAAACTTCTGTTTAGCTATTAAAGATTTTTGCAAACTGGCTCCAACATATAATTTTGAAGGGTGGGAGGCAATCATTGAGCGGAAGGGGGGGTGGTTGTTGGTGGCAGGCTGACAGGAGCACAGAGCTAGTAAGTGTCTGAGATTTGAATTCAGATCCTCCTGACTCCAACTCTGGTGTTCTATACTCTGTATCACCTAGCTGCCCCTTTACTCTACTATTCCTGCCTCAGTATATTCTACTATCCATTCCACATTTTTTAATTTAGCTCATTTGACTTTCTTACTGATTCTCACACAGAATACTCTTTCATCTCTGTGCCTTTGCCTAGAATATACACTTTCCATCTGCTTCATAGAATCCCTTTCTTTCCTTAAGACTTCAAATTCCACCTTCTATATGAAACCTATCTTAATTTCCCTTAAATTTTAGTACCATTTGCTTAAATGTTAGTATCAATAACTTTATATTTAATTACCTTGTATGAATTTGGATTTATTCTCTTTATGCTCATACTATATATCTATATCTATATGCTTAGAGATGTATCTTTATCTTCCTCTTCTAATGTAAGATCTTGGAAACAGGAAATTTTTCACTTTTGTCATAGGGCCAGCACATGGCAGGTGTTTAATAAAGGTCTGTGGGTTGGTTGGTTGATTAATAAGGAGGATGTGAACCAGAAGGTTTTTATTGAGAATAGAAAGCAGAACTACTAATAGATCCGAGGTGACTGAGGTTGGTAAGGAGTTGAAAATGATTTCAAGCCTGAATTTTTAGGAGAATTGTAGTACCTTCAACAGAAATAGTGAATCTAAGTAGAATTTCAATGGTGCATCAGTATTGGAAGTACATGAAAATGGATATCTGAAATTTTTAATACAAATGTTAAGAGCTCCATCAAAGCATACGTGCTCTAATAATAGGTATGTACACACATTGTCTCTCTCTCTCTCTCTCTCACTCTCTCTCTCTCCATATAGATAGATATAGATATGGATATGGATATAGATATGGATATGGATATAGATACAGATATAGATATAGATAGATATTATGTCCCTACAGATATTATATAGCAATAAAGATACTGATAGAGATAGCCTGCTCTATTTATGTATGAGTTTAAGTACACATAACCTCTCTTATAAGGTAAGGTGTTATTTTTACTTTAAATTCACATTCTCCAAAATTTTTGTGCTAGTTAATTCAGCCTTGGAAAGATCATTTTCTGGACTTCACTTTCTTCATCTGTCAAATGAAAGAGTCATATTTGATGACCTCTAACATCCCTTCCAGGCATAAATAAGTTGCTCTTAGGTTTCTTTCTCTAGAAACTGACTTTCCTGGCCTTCAGGATCCCCTTTCCCTCCTCACCACCCCTTTAAAAATTTTTTTCTTTGTAACTTCTATTTGATTTCCGGGCCTGTTTCCTTTATGGCATATAGCCAAACTACTAATACTAGCAAGTGAACTCCTAGGACCATTTTTTTTCCCCTAATAACCTGTGTATACTCAAATGGATGGAGATAAACTTTAATTAAGGAATTAAATTTGGATTAAAGGCTATTTATTTTTCTCTAGTCTTCCCTCCATTTCTCCCTCTACTCTTCCTTAACCTATCCCCTTGCCTTCTTAAACCTTGAAATATTTCTTGGACATTTGAAGTTCATGTACCTTCAGTTGATTATCAGTGGAAATTGACAGGATTTTGTGGCAAATATCTAAACCAATCATTACAGGGAGATTAATTGTGTTACCTGGGGTATAGATGCAAACTTCATGGAGGTTTCTCATTCTTATTCAGACACTATCAGGCTTTTGAGATTTCGTTTTCATAATAGTGGACTGCTCACTTCTATCAATTTGGGCCTGGATCTTCTTTAGGAAGCAGTTTGAATCTATCTCCAACCCTAGGTTCTTGACCTTGAACTTGACATAGTCTCTAAAGGATAAGCAAAGTAGGGGAGTAGGACAATTGTCCAACAGGAATATTTTCCCTGGGCTAGGAGTGTATCCTGGCTATGCCAGGCTAAAACAAGCCTTTGAACTGGCTTAAGAATTTCAGTGTATTCAGCTTGCAGATGGGTACACATTGTGTGTAACCTTGGAAATCAGCTAAGGAAGGCTTGATGTGTTCTCTCCCTCTTCTACAGCTGTCATATTCCTTGTGTTAAAGCCCTTCCAAGAAAGCTATTTGTATTCTATGAGCACACCAGGAATTGCAAGAAGCATAAATAGCAATATCTTGAGTGCTTTTTTGATTACTGAAAGCATCTACTTCAGAAATACTTCCTTTGTTCAAATGTCTACAACCACTTTTGTAGTAACCAAAGAAATAGGGACCTATATCTTATAGAAGATTCTGCATATTCATTCAATATTTGAAGGAATAATAATTTCAAAATATGGGAGTGTTTTAGACTTCATGGAGCTTTCTCTTCCAGCAAGACTTTCTCAGAAATTGCTGAAGCAGAAATTTTATTCTTTATTCAAAGGAAAGTAAATCAAATTTTCTATGTAGGAGGAGTGGAAAGGAGACTAGCTCTGAAGTCAAGAGACTTAGGTTCAAATATTACCCTTAGAGTTCACTATCAAGCAAGCCACTACTTTGGGTGTTCTGGTTTCATTGTTTTTAAGATAAGGTGAACAGGCTAGATGACCTCTAGAGTCCCTACACTTCTAGATCTATGATGTTAAATAAGACACTTTTATAACTTTAAAGTCAATTCTGAAATTGTCCATCTAAAGTTTTTTTATTCAAAATTCTAGGGATATTTCTTTTTAGGCTGTTCAAACAAAATAGTACTGAGTCCTTTTTTTTAAAAAAGCATACTATGATATCTTCCTCCAATTTTCTAGAAAATAGTGAATAATAAAGTTTAATGAGCAAAATAAAAATTCTCAATTCAATTACAAATTCAATAAAAAGAAAATCTTGCAATTAAAAATATATTAGTTTTTAAATCTTGATGATATTTTAGTAATATTATATCCTAAGAACTCATGAGTTCTTTAATATTCTATCTCTCCAAGATCACAGCATTTTCATAATTGAAAGGGACAACATTTTTATAATTGAAAAAGACCTCAGTAGCCAACTTTGTGGTTGTTCAGTTATTTTCTATTGTGTCTGACTTTTCTAGTCCCCACTTAGGGGTTTCTTGGAAAAGATACTGGAGTGGTTTGCCATTTCCTTCTCTAACCCAGGATCACACAACAAGTAAGTCTGAGACCTGATCTGAACTTAGACTTCCTAACTCCAAACAATATACTTTACCACCTAACTGCTCCAGAAGCCATCTACTATAATCCATATAGGAAAGAATTCACATAACTCATATAATTGTATGTAAGCATACAACTCCTTGTTTTTTATTTACTTACTTTTTTAAATATTCATTTTTATATTATGACTTCTAAATTATTTTCCTCATTCCAGTCCTTCCTCCATCCATTGAAAAGGCAGGTTATATAACACTCATTTCATGTGCTCCAACCTCTATTTGAAAATATTCAGTGTCAGAACTTACATCCAAGGTAGTTTATTTTCCTTTTGGACATTTCTAATTTTTGGAAATTTTTTCCTGACATCTTCTAAATTTTCTTCTTTGCCCACTATTCTTGGTTCTACTCTCTGAAAATAAACAGAATAATTCCTTCTCTATATGATATCCTAGTCACCATCCTGGTTACCATCTTTTGGATACTCTATATATTTTCTTTTCTTTTTTAAAAAAAATTATTTATTTAAAGCAATGGGTTAAGTGACTTGCTATGTGACTTGTTTAGGTCACACGGGCAATTATTAAGTGTCTGAGGTCATATTTGAACTCAGGTATTCCTGACTCCAGGGACAGTGCTCTATCCACTGTCCCACCTAGCTATCCCTACTCTCCATATTTTCAAAGCCTTTCTTATATTATGACACCCACAACTAAATGCATTACTCTAGAGGCCAGATGGCCTGATAAGGACATAAAAATTCTTTCACTTTTTAATCCCTGGAAGCTTTGCTTCTGTTTAGGCAATCCATTGTTTCTGGCATTTTAGCAGGCATGAATTAAAGGAAATAATATTTGCATAACAAATGTGAATAAAATGTCCATAGGCAACTGCTTGCTTTTTTTCTATTTAAGTTATATTAGAAAGCAGTGTTGAATTAATTTAAATTAATTTTCTCCTCCTTTTAAAAGTATGTCTTTAGTGAGTCAAGAGAAAAGTATCTTATTTTTCCCTAAAAGAGTCTTTGATTTTCACTTTGCAAGCATAGATGTACTTAATTATCACTTTTGATTATGCCATCAAATAGTCACACAGGCATACTAAGCTACAGTTATAATCTTTGTCATGGAAGCAAAACAGAAAGGAATTTAAAATGCTGCAGACCATTGCAGAGATAAGACCCTGCTCATAGAGGTCTTAAATAACTACTGAATTTTATTAAACTCACATATTTCCTCCTCCACAAGTCCTCCCTGATCATCCTCTTCCCCATCCCCTAGTGGAGAAGAAGTATCACATATTGATGTACTATGTTTATTCTTGTATTTTAATTGCAAATAATTCCTGAATCATACTTTATGATGTGGAACTTTGTTCTCACACAACAGTAAACTTCATCCGTCCAGTATGAAATTCAAAGACATTCGTGAAATGAAAACACAACTTCACTAAAAGTCATTAATATCCTTTAATCCTATAATGGGCTTTAGCCTAAAGACACATTGGTTCAGGATAGCTTCCAAATTACTTCTTTGTACTCCATTCAAGGACCAAATGAGATCCTGACGCAAAAGCCCTTTGCTAAGTGTAGAGTGTTGTTCAAATAGAAGGTATCATAATTATTAATATATTTATGTGGCAAATTCATTGCTTAGGGAGGTTGGTGAACTTTGCCAGATCATCAGAGGGACATTAGAAGTCAGACTACAATAATTACAAGTGTCACGGGTCAAGGAAAGAGGAATCCTTGATGTCCAAATCTCTCCCAATGGTCTGCTATTATCATTCAAGACTCATGGTCTTTGTCAATGTATCATGTTTAGATAACTTCATAGAACAAACACATTTGGTCATGATTATCTTAACAGATGACTGCTTCCTAATGATAGCTT
Source organism: Macrotis lagotis (assembly GCF_037893015.1). Lineage (NCBI taxonomy): Eukaryota > Metazoa > Chordata > Mammalia > Peramelemorphia > Peramelidae > Macrotis > Macrotis lagotis. Next base: position 563,181,729 of record NC_133666.1, on the reverse strand, counting down.
GGAAGGAAAGGAGACTCTGGAAAAAATAGACAGGAAGATAAAATTAACTTGACAGGGTAGTCTAGATCATCAGACATGGCTATGTAGAGTAGGTTTAGGAGTATCATTCTTGGTACCAAAAAACTGGAAGAAAGTATTTCAAGGAGAAATGGGACAACTCAAAAACTTAAATATCTTTTCTAATTTGGTTAGACCCCAGCCTAGTACCAAAGACTTTTTTCTTTTATTTATATGCATCCTCCTCCAACTCTTTTATATACCTTCACATCCTGTATAATTCTTGCCCATTATCCTCCATGAAAGATTTATTCCAATATGTCAAATAATCTTTCTTTGATTCTCTCAAATATCTTGAGGATAGCAATATATTGCCTAGGCAGTTCATTTGTGTTCTCTCATTCACTAGGTCAATCAATTTAGCAAAAGTTTGCTGTTCAACATATATATATATATATATATATATATATAATATATATATTATATATATATAATATATACACACACACACACACACACACACACACACACACACACATACACACACTCTTTTTCATTGTACTGTCCTAAAATACTTTTAGGACACTTCTCTAAGACATTATCAATTAATTAAACTACAAGTATTTATTAAATTCTAACTTTGTTCCAGACCCCTTTGCTAAGTGCCACATGTGATGAAATATATGAGCAGACCCACACGTTTAAGGAACTTATATTTTATTGAGGGAAACACGCAAATTTATGAATAAATGTAAAATAAATAACAAGAATAAATAAGTGCAGGGATCAGGATAAGTTTCTTGTTGTAAGGCATTTGAGTTAAGCTCTCAACAAAGCAGCTAATTTTTCCCTATACTGTATTTAGCCTTTCCATCTCCTTCTTGAATAACTTATAGCTTCAAGTCTATCCAGTGTTTCAATATCTGCAAACCTTTGAGCATCACTAGGAGAATGTTAATGTGAAAGAGATATCTTTCACAGGAAGCAGTAGATTATTTCCTAGATGCGATTCAGGTTTCATATTCTCCTCCTACAGCTCACTGCCCATCTACAGCTCCTGTCCAATGTTAGAAGTACAGTCATATTCATCCTGTGCATGTCATCTTTCTTGATGGTCTTTAGATAGAAATTGTCTGAGAACAAATCACTATCCTGCTAATATATTTTATGTTTAATATTCTATTGAATATTGTACTGTTAACTTTTAGTAATTGAATAAGAATGTTGAAATAGAATTTCATTTTCTGCAGGCTTGCCAAAAGCAAGTCTAATAGTATACAGGATGACAGAGCTGACATGTAGCTTTCATCCTTCCTCTATATGGCTTTAATTTCTCCCTCATAAGTATGGACATTTTAAAATCCTTTCATTTCATTTTGAAGAGTGGGAGAATTTGTTATGGTAGATATGTATTTAAAATGTCTTTTTAAAATTTCAACCTATAACAATTCATCAGTTTTAATTTTATTTGCTGAATTCTAAACCTCAAATTCTTTCTTCTGTTCAATTATTACCTAACTTGCCACCTTTCAGACATTCAAACTTACAACCTAGATATCATCCTCAATTCTATACTAGTACTTGTTTTACATATCCAGTCTGGGGTCAATCCAGTAGTTTCTACTTCCACATCTCTTATATATGTCCCCTTCTCTTCACACAAAGTTGCAACCCCATCACCTCAATCCTTGAACTCTTGTAATAGTCTTTGTTTTGGCCTCTATATCTCAAATCTCTAGTATTACAATCTAAACTTTTCTGGAAAGTGGGGTTTTAAATGGTGAAAGGAATCTCCAGCTCCCATAAAAGGACAATATTGCTGAAATTAGGTATAAGAACATGTATATTCACAACTTAAAGTGAAAGAACTATTGATTATTTCTAACCAGTGAAATCTTTCCCAAGAGGGTAGGGGAAAATATGCCAGAACTTTATTGCTTTTATGATCTAAAATGATATCAACCTTTCTGAAAAAAAAAAAAACAACTGATCTGATTGGTTCTGTCTTACAAAAAGATTCCCTATTTGCTATATATAAGAAAAACTGATGAATCTTGCTGTATTAGTGCAAAGTTAACTCATGTTACATCACTCAGTTTAATAGACTATAAGGATGGATTGTGAAAATATGATTTATGATGTTATTTGTACTCTGTAGTTTATCAACTCAGCTACTCTCAAAATCATAATTACACTGGTATTTATAATTTGATTTAATGCTAGCAACAAATCTATCAACTAGGAAAATTTTTTATTATTTCTAGGACACTTCTAAGGTACTGCAAAAAACATGTATAATTTAGTTCCGTAAAGTGCTTCAGAGACAAAAGAATGGGTTATAGGTATCAGACCTGGGTTTTCATTAGTATGAACTGTGAGGGGAAGAAGTTTGCTCTACCTATATAGGTCTGTATCTTCTATTCAAATTTAAATAATAGAGAAGTGCCTAGAGCACATACTTCATTCAGGTAGATTGTGTGAAGAGGCAAGACTTCTCAGCTCTGTAGCTAGCTCTTTATCCCTACATCAAGCTTGCCAGGATAATGGAAAATAAAAATAATCACCATTTAGAAGTTTCTTTAATATACTATTGCAAAGATCTTATTTTAAATAGATAAGTATAAAGGGGGATACAATTCAAGTTGTGTCCAGTCAGTTAAATTTAAAATACTTTGATGAAATCCTTTCACTCTTATTCTAATTTTATGCCATGGGGTTGATCACTTCTCAAAGCCTTTTCCATTGAAAATCTTCCAGGTTCTATAACATTGGCTCAGTGATGAGGCCCTGTTCAAGGACTGGTCCAAGTTAAAGTGGAAGATTTTACCCAGATTGCCTGCAGGAAGATATTTTTCATACCATAAAAACTCTCAAAAACTTTCTAAGTTATGGAGGGACTTCATTCCATTCTTATGAAAGGAAATGTGTACAATTGTTAGACAGGATGGCAATACAATCTCATACTGGTCCACACCATTGAACTGACAGAACCTTGCAATATATATATATTTGAATATATCATATTTTTATTTCATCCTTGAAAAGATAATATTCTAAGGGAGATTCAGTTTCTTAAAATGTCTTTCATATCATGCTTTTTTCTGTCATCATGGTTATCTTTTTTGTAAGCTGAAGATCAAGTGAATAAAGTTAAGATGAAATGATGGAATGATAACAATACTCCTTTTTAAGTTCTCTTTATTTGCAACCTTAAGCTTTCACATAGTCAGATTCAATTCTATAATACTGATTAAATGTGAAAGAACATAACATGCTATTTCTTATTATGAATAAGCACTGTGACCTCATGTGAGAGGTGCTGTGAATGTAAAGATGAAGAAGACAAAGAATCCTTTTGCTTGTTTGTTTTTGGGGATTTTTTTGCAAGGCAATGGGGTTAAGTAGCTTGACCAAGGTCACACAGCTAGGTAATTAAGTATCTGAGGCCTATTTTGAACTCAGGTCCTCCTGACTTCAAGGCCAGTGCTCTATCCACTGAGCAACCTAGCTGCCCCCAGACAAAGAATCTTGATTAGAAAAGAAACAGGGAATATGTAACATAGAGAAGGATGGTAGTAGTTTAGGCAAGAGGAGAAACGATATTGGGAAGAAATATGTTTTCTAGGTGATAAAATAGTGTTGGACCTGGAGTTTGGAAAACTTGGGTTCAAATCTGACCTCAGATAAATCATGAGGTTTTTTAATATAATGAATCTTTTTGATGGGATACAACCAGATATGTTGGGGTTTTTTCCTTTTTTAGAAAGTCTAAAGACTACAGAAGTCAGAAAGTTCTGGCATATTTTCCCCTACTCCCTTGGGAGAAATTCCACTGGTTAGAAATAATCAATAGCTCTTTACATCAAGTTGTGAATATACAGGTTCTGATATCTGATTGCAGTGTCTTGTAGGGAGCAGTGTTGTGACCTGGGCAAGCCATGTAACCTCTGTCTACCTCAATTTCCTCATGTGTAAAATAGGGATAACATACCTACTTCTCAGGGTTATTGTGAGGATCAAAACACAATAATTTGCAAAAAGATTAGCAAAGTACTCATATAGTAAGTATTATATAAATCTCATTTATTATTATTAATGGCAGCTATTATTTTTAGATACTTAAAAGAAAGTCACATAGATGAGAAATTATACTTATGCTGATTGGTTCCAACTAAGAGTTAAGAACAATAACAAGAAGTGGAAAAGTGGCAAATTTAAGTTTGACCTCAATAAAATCTTCCTCAAAATTACAGCTCTTCTAAAGTAGAATGGATCTGATGCTTTGAGAAATGTTTGGTTCCTCTTCCCTGGAGATCTTCAAACAAAAACTAGATACTTCAATTTCCTCATCTATTCCCCAGGGCTCTTGTGAGAATGATTATGATTTCAAAACATATGGCAAACACTAAACTATTATATAAATTCTATTGTCATTATTCTGTTATTATTCGAGTGAGAAAGACAAAACTTTATTGATTCAGTTATCCCATAAAGACTTTATCTTAAAGTTGAAAGTTCAGAACCACAATTACACTGAAGTCAAAGAAATCAGTTCATGGTGCCTTCATATCCTCATAAACACAGATCTTTGCTTGAAGATATAGAGATAACAATAAATCTACAAATATATGAATAATTTTATAAGTTATATACTAAACACACACACACACACACACACACACACACACATATATATGTGAATTGCTCAATTTTTATTAAGCATTTACTATGTTCCAGGCATGTGCTATTTTTATCACTATTGTTCATTTGCACTTCAGGTTTGTTTTGTTGCCCAGATTTTTTTATTCTGAAACATCTATGGAGAAACAAGTGTTTCATAGCCCAGATAAATCAAAGCATTCAAATATATTTATTTGTTTTGTTTTACTGATGCTTTTACATTTCTTAGATTCCTACTGGTTCCCTCCTGTGCTGTATTAAATATTTGTAAATGGCATCTTTTCTGGTTTCCAACTACATATAGGTTCTTCCCCTACTCAGGATATATCCCTTTACCTTCTATAACCTTAGGCCTAATCTGAGGCACCATATCTCTACCTCAACTTCCTTTAATGCTAAGCTTCCCTAGGGATTCTGCCAAGAATTCGCTAAAAAGACTGGAGTCTAAAATTTCAGTCCCCAGAGAAGTCATAGGAGTATCTAGTGAGCTGAAGTGAGAGGAAAGGATCAAGCCCCATAGGAATGCCAAAACTGAAGGGCGATTGGGTTGAGTTCTATTAATGTTTCCTTGTAAGAATTAAGATGAATGTGGAATTTAATTGATCTCTTCCAGTAATTGATGAATTTTCCACATTTGGTACTTTTTTAGATTGTATTATTTGTCATGAGGAGTAGGGCAAAGACCATAGACTACTTCATGCTCTCCCTACCTTACTGAGTTTCTAAAAACTCTCCAAAACTAAATTACATAGGGATGATTTTTGGAAGGAGCTTCCCTATTGGAAAATGGATAGGTTCCACACTATTGAAACTTCTTATATCTCATTTGTACAACATGGTATCTCTTTTTTGTAAAACTTTTCCTTTTTCTTTATATTATTTTTACTTCTTAAGAATCCCATTTTACTTTTTTACTTTTAAGAATTCTATCCTATTCAGCTCTACCCCCACCTTTCCTTCTAACTACCCAATTACTAAAAACACTCAAAGACATTTGGTTTACGTTTTCACATATAGACAGTAAAACATTTGTTCCTCTAATTATTCTTTGATCTTTACCTGATATTTCTTTTGATTCTTTTATGTCAAATTTTCTATTATATTCAGATCTTTTAGCAACAAAATCCTGAAAGTCTGGCAATTTGTTGAATGTCCATTTTTCCCATTTGGGATTATGTTTAACTTTGTTGGGGATGATTGTTTTTAGCTACAATCCCAGTTCTTTTGCTCATCAATATGTTGGGTTCCAAGATCTGTGGTCTTTTCTGCTAGGTCTTGTGCAAGACTAATTTCACCATATTTGAATTTTTTTCCCTGTTGCTCTTAATTACTCCTTTATCTGGGGTTTTGGTATTTAGCTATGATATTCCTGTTGGTTTTCCTCCTAGGATCCCTTTCAAATGATGATTCATGAATTTTTTTTATTTCTACTTTCCCCTCTTGTTCAGGATAATTTTCTCTAATTATTTCTTGTATTATTGAATCAAGATTCTTTTTCTTTCTTTCTTTTTTTTTGCAAGGCAGATGGGGTTAGTGGCTTGCCCAAGGCCACACAGCTAGGTAATTATTAAGTGTCTGAGACCAGATTTGAACCCAGGTACTCCTGACTCCAAGGCCGGTGTTTTATCCACTATGCCACCTAGCCGCCCAAGGTTCTTTTTCTGATAATAGTTTTCAGGTAGTCTATTTTCATGTTTTCTCTTTTTGATCTTTTATGCAAATGTGTAGTTTTTCTTATGAGGTAGTTCACCTTCTCTACATTTTTTTTCATTCTTTATATTTTGTTTTGTTATTTCTTCATCTCATAACTTCACTGACTTCCCCTTGCCCAATTCTGATTTTCAGAGACATTTACTTACTTAAGATTCTGGATCTCCATTTCCAATTGGCTTACTTTCTTAATTTTCTTGTTTTACTTGGATTGTTTTTATACTCCTTTTAGTTTTTCCTCAATCTCTCTTATTTTATTTTTAAAGTCTTTTTAAGTTCCTCTATGAATTCTTCTTGAGCAACTAGTCCCTTGACATTACTCTTTGGGTTGGGAGAGGCTTTTTTTTGCTTAAGCATCTTCCTCTGAAGATGAACCCTTGTCTTCTCTTTTCCCAAAGTAACTGTCTATAGTTGAGTTCTTTCTCCTTTGCTTTCTCATTTTTAAATTTTTAAGCAGTTTTTTTCTTATATTCAACTCTAATTCTGTGGTGTGGGGAATATTAGTCTCACCTCAGGAGCTTTGTCCCTGCACTCAACCTATAATTCCTTTCCTCCTCCAAGCCACAGCTGGAGCTCCTTAAATGGAAATTATCTTACTCCCTGAGAATCCTACAGTGGCTATAAACTCCAATTCTCCCCTGTGGCCTGAAACCAAGACCAAGAACTCAATTCTCCTGTAAGTTTCCAAAGCCAGTAGCTTACCCACATCACTGCTTCTAAATTCATCAGGCGTTTGCTGGTTCCTTGTTGCCCAGAACCTGTCTCACCTGCACAGGTGAGTCTGGTGTGCCCAATCAGCAATGTTTCCCCCTCTTCCCCCAGTGAGACTACCAACTTCTCACAATCTTGAAAATTCCTGTGAATTTAATGAAAAAAAGTGCAAAAGAAGGGGGCTTAGCCCTACCTGATCTAAAATTATATTATAAAGCATCAGTCATCAAAACTGTTTGGTATTGGCTAAGAAACAGAGTTGTGGACCAATGGAACAGACTAGGTGCATTAGCAGGAAATGATTAAAGTAATCTGCTGTTTGATAAATCCAAAGAGTGCAGCTATTGGGATAAAAACTCTCTCTTTGATAAAAACTGCTGGGAAAATTGGAAGTTAGTATGGAAGAAACTTAGATTAGACCAACACCTCACACACCCTTTACCAACATAAAATCCAAATGGTTAAAGGATTTAGACATAAAAAAACAATACTATAAACAAAGTAGAAGATCACTAGTTTACCTGTCAGATCTATGGAAAGGGGAGCAGTTTATGACTAAGGAAGAGATGGAGAACATCACCAAAAATAAACTAGATGATTTCAATTACATTAAATTAAAAAAAGCTTTTGCACAGATAAAACCACTATAACCAAGATCAAAAGAAATGTAGTAAATTGGAAAACAATCTTTACAACTAATGATTCTGACAAAGGACTTATTTCTAAAATATACAGAGAACTGAGTCATATTTTTAAAACAAAAAGCCATTCCTCAATTGACAAATGGTCAAGGGACATGCAAAGTCAATTTACAGATGAGATCAAAGCAATCCATAGTCATATGAAAAATTGCTCTAAATCATTAATTATTAGAGAAATGCCAATTAAAGCTTCTCTGGGGTACCACCTCACACCTCACAGACTGGCATCAATATGCCCAGAAGGGATAATGATCATTGTTGGAAGGGTTGTGGGAAACCTGGGACACTATTACATTGTTGGTGGAGCTGTGAACTCATCTAACCTTTCTGGAGAGAAATTTGGAACTATGCCCAAAGGGCAACAAAAATGTGCATATCCTTTGATCCAGCAATACCACTACTGGGTCTATACCCTGAAGAGATGATGAAAAAGGGTAAAAATATCACTTGTACAAAAATATTTATAGCAGCCCTGTTTGTGGTGGCAAAGATTTGGAAGTCAAGTAAATGTCCTTCAATTGGGGAATGGCTTAGCAAATTGTGGTATATGTATGTCATGGAACACTATTGTTCTATTAGAAACCAGGAGGGATGGGAATTCAGGGAAGCCTGGAGGGATTTGCGTGAACTGATGCTGAATGAGATGAGCAGAACCAGAAAAACACTGTATACCCTAACAGCATCATGGGGGTGATGATCAACCTTGAAGGACTCACTCATTCCATCAGTGCAACAATCAGGAACAATTTTGGGCTGTCTGCAAAGGAGAGTGCCATCTATATCCAGATCAATAGCCGTGGAATTTGAACAAAGTTCAATTAATTTAGGAAAAAAACCAGATATCTTATTGCTGATCTTGCTATCTCTTAGACTTTTTTGTCTCTTCCTTAAGGATATGATTTCTCTCTCATCATACTCAAATTTGCATCAATGCACAACATGGAAACAAAGCAAAGACAGACAGATTGCTTTCTGTGGGGGGTGGGGGGAGGAAGTAAGATTGGGGGGGAAATTGTGAAACTTAAATAATAACTTTAATAAAAAAATCCAAAAGAAAAAAAAATTCCTGTGGCAGAAGCAGAGCCTACCTCCAACCAGACTGCCCCAAGGCTGTTTCAGGGACCTATCCTGGAGATGTTTGCACTCCACTCAACCAGCAGAATCTTAGTCCTTGTATCTTTCTTCAGATCTTTTCTGGTTGACCCAGAAGGAACACTGGACCTTCTCTAGCTGTCCTAGAAGGGAACACTGTTCTACTACAACTTTTGTTTGTTTTCTGCTGCTCTACTTTCATCCTGGGGTGGTTTCTTTTTTTACTTGTTAGTGGAGGAAATCTGGAGAACATGGAATTTTCACTTTCAATGACCTATTCTGCCATTTTCCCAGAATCCTTTTCTACTGATCCTTTTAAAAAAATATCAAGGTCAGTCTCAAAGATCACTCCCAGTGTATATGTGTGTGTATGTGTATACAAACACACATAAAATATATATATATATATACACATATATTTATACTGAACCTTCTTTAAAATAAAGACATACAATAGTTATATCGAAAAACATATGCTTTATTCTGCATGTCTAATCTACCACCTATTTATCATCAGTCCTCTTAAGTAACACTTGGGTACAGTATGTAAGAGTCGTGAAGTTTTTTCTTTCTCTTCGCTATTCTAAAATTGAATATTGCTTTTCTTTTTAAAAATGAAAAAAACAAATGGAAAATAAAAGTAATACAAAATACTAAAGCTATTTGATTGGAATATAAAAATCTTGCCATAAAGCTCACTACTTAAACAGGTACAAAAGCAATGTAAGAGACAGGCATTTAGCTGAAAATATTTTCAGTTGGACAGTCTGGAAAACTACTCTTGCAAAACTTGCATGAGTCTATGGCATGAATTATGCATCACATCAGAATCTCATTTCATAAGCACACTGACCTCTGCTATTTCCAGGCTGCTATCCATTGTACACTCAATTAATCAAGGGAGAAATTAGCATGGTAGGTAATAGATGATATTAGAATGAGAGACAACAAGGTGAAAACACTTAACAGCCTTAACATCTAAAAGTAGGGAATCCTAATTTAAATGAAAATGAAAAAGAAGGGGATTTCCTTTTATTGGTTTAAAGATTTCAGATTAAGTTCTCTATAAAGGAAAAAGGAATCTCTTTCTAGTTCAAATCATAATAGGGATGGAGGAATTAAAGTGCCTTTCCCCTCTATTTTTATTCTACTCAAAAGGCTGGTTAAAATAAGAAATGATTCAATCAACACAAACCGTGCATATAAATTGAGTATTGCAGTCCTCAGAAATAAACAAATCTAGAAACCAGTCAGAGGAGTATGCTGACAACATAAAGTTAAGGAGCAACTTAATCTCACATTGATAGCTGGGTCTTGTTCAGCATGGTTGAAAAATAACATACGCATTATACTGAACTCATTTTGTTGGAATTTATTATTTATTTTATATGGAATCATTTAATGGCTTCTCATAAATAAAACAATTTGTTTTGGTAGTTTTCCATATATACTGTGAGCTTCTATTTTTGTTTTTGTTTTTTTAAAGCATCTAATAACAGGAAAATGGAAAGATATTCCTTCCCAAGAAGGCTGAAAACATCAATCATTACCTTCTTACTAAAATGATTCTGTGGTCTCATCTGTCAGCCAATTTAAACTGTAACACAATCTTTTATTATTATCCTGTGCAATTCTTCCCATACATATTCTCTAGATTTTTCTACCCAAAGGGCTACAGAGGACCTTCTAGTTCTCTCAATGCATTATGGATACCAATGCAGCACTTTGTTGTTGTTTGGTCATTTCCAACTCTTCATGACCACTTTAGGGTTTTCTTGACAAAGATTCCAGGGTAGTTTACCATTTCTTTCTCCAGCTCATTTTACAGATGAGGAACTGAGGCAAACAGTTAAGTGATATGTCCAGGGTCACAGAGTTAATAAGTGATTGAGGTCAAATTTGAACTCAAGATGAGTTTTCCTGATTTTAGGTCTGGTACTCCATCCACAGGACTACAGAGCTTCCCCTTCCCCAATGTAGCACTAGGGCTGTCTATTTTTCTCTCCAATACTATTCTTCCTTACTACTTCAGGGCTAGCCTACTTTCTTTGTGTAAGACATATGCATGATGCCTTCCATGCCATTTTCAACGCAAGTCATCTTCAGTAATAAGCCACGAGAACTGCACACATAATCTTTCTATTGCCTTTTGGGGTACCTAAAACTTCAGTTCCTCAGAGCTCTAGCATTCTGTGAGTTTTCTAGTGTATTTTTTTTTTAGGTTTTTACAAAGCAGTGGGGTTAAGTGACTTGCCTAAGGTCACACAAGTAGATAATTATTAAGTGTCTGAACTGAATTTGAACTCAGGTCCTCCTAACTTCAGGGCCAGTGCTCTATCCACTGAACCATCTAGCTGCCCCACATGTATTTTCTTTTTACAAGAAATTTTTACATTTCAGCCTTAATGCTAGTGCCTTTCCTCTCTTGATCACCTTCAATCTATCTTATATAAGGCAGCTATATACAAGATAAATAGAATGACAGTGAATAAATAGAATGTCAGATCTGGCATTAGGAAGACTTATTTTCCTGAATTCAAATTTGGCCTCAGACAAATCTGTGTGACCCTGGGAAATCCACTTAACCCTATTTGCCTCAGTTCCCTCATCTTTAAAGGGAAAAGACAATCCATTCTAGTATCTTTGCCAAGAAATCCACAAATGGGGTCACAAATAGTCAAAATCAACTGAAAACAACTGAACAACAACAACATTCTGTGTATCTTGTTTCTCTGTGTATTCATTAGGAACAGTAACATTTCCCCTCCCTTCTCTGTAGTCCCCAGATCTCTGCACAGGTATATAGAATAGATAATGACTTACTGAAAATCAGGGTTCCCTTGATCTTTTTTTATACTTGTTTGGTAAACTCGCAGAACCTCATTCTAGTCATCATCCTTGGAAATTATACCAAAGTAAATTATTAAATGTATACATATGTAAAAATATTGCAAGTAATGCCTTTTACCTGTAACACCCAAGGCCAAATTTATAAATCATTTGACTTTTTATGGGGCAACTACATGGTACAGTGTATATGGCCTTAGACTTGGAATAAAGCAAATTAGAGAAAGGACTTGAATTTCTCCTGAGGGAGAAAAGTCTCATAACCAAAATTTAGAGTTTCCATATCAAAGAAAAAAAATACTACAAGTATCCAGAAAACAGTTCAAATAACAAGGAACTAGAAGCTTAATCACACAAACTTCTACTTTATAAAAGAGCAGACATTGAGACATAAATTTTGAAAAGGTAAAAAATATAGGTTTATGACCAAGAATAATGTACCAAAAGCTAAGTATCATCTTATAAGGAGGAAAATAGATCTTTATTGTAATGGAGGACTTTGGAGAAATTCTGTTGAAAAGACCAGAGTTGAATAGAAATTCTGAAATATGAAACAAGAGTCAAAAGAAACCCAGAAAGGTGTTTATTTGAACAACTGGAAGGAGTTGCTTGATGACTGAGTGCTAATAACTGGAGAAAAACAAGTATGTCATCAGAAATAATAGATTTTGAGAAAGTTAAGAAAAACCAGGGGTCTTACAAGTGGATTAGCTTTGTTCTGAATGTTTAAAGAGGAAAAGAAGAAAGAAGAAGAAAGAAGCATTCACTAGTCTAGAAAAGTAAAAGATTAGTGGGAGAGAAATTTGTTTCTTATGAGAATAATAAATATGGGGAAAAGGTAGAAAGAGTGAACATTAGATGATTTTTACTCTCATCCAAAATAGACAGTGGAGAACTAGACATACACACACAACGCACACAAACACACCCATACAAATTGGTATTGATATACAAGGTATCCATCAAACAAGCAGAATTTGGGGAGAGTTGCAAAGTAAAGGCAAATTAATCCTAGGAAGACAAAAGTCATGAGCAAAACAAACCTCTTAATCCTAAAGAAAGAATTAAAGGGGAATAGGGAGATTTGAGGGAGGTAGAACCAAGATGGCCAAAGAGCCTCTCCTAGGCGTTCCCTCCATAATATTACAAAAATCTTAAAATTTTGAACTAAATTTTTCAGAGAACCCACAGAAAGATTCAGTGAGGCAATTCTCCAGACCAATTCTCCAACCTGGAAAATAGTAGAAAGGCTCTGCTCCACAGGGTTAGAGGGGTGGCCCACCCAAGTCAAGAAACTTCAGCCTCCTGGAGGCAGCCCCAGGGCACCTGGGAGCCACAGTTCGTGGCAGCTACACCCCAGGGAGCACTGGGCACAAATTAGAGGATCAGTGGAGGGAACCTCTGCCAGAGTGAGCTCACAAAGCCCAGGCCCTCAGGGCAGTTGCGGCAGTCAGCTTGGTCAGCGCAGCAGCAGCAGCGCAGGGCAGCCCAGATCCAGGAAGAGAAGCAGGTGTGAAGCCAGTAAGCAGGAGCCCCCAAGCAATTGAGCCTTGAGTGCTCAGCCCACCGAAGGTAGGGGAGTGGAGAGAGACTTCAGAAGTCTGTCCTCTGTACCTGGAACAGGACTCTAGGGCTCTGATCAGATTCAGATTCTGATCACAGTCTAGGCCCCCCATAGAACAGGCACCCCCACCTCAGCCCCATGGCAGAGGGGTGCTCTTGTGGTCATTCACAGACCAGAAGGGAAGTCAGACCTTCACACACTGAGATCCTTGTGGGGGGTGGTCCCAATAATACTCAAAAGCTCAACTAGCACCTCAAAACCAGGCACAGACTGGAGAAATGAGTAAACAAAGAAAGAAGAGGAACAACATTGAGAAATACATTGTCTATGATCACAAGAAGGATCAAAATACTCAATCTTAAGATGAGGAAGTACAAGCTCTGGCTATGACAGAGCTCAACAAAGATTTTGAAAATCAAGTAAGGGAGATCGAAGAAAAATTGGAAAAAGAAATGAGATGCAGGTAAAACATGAAAAAAAAGTCAGCAGCTTAGTCAAGGAGATCCAAAAAAATGCTGAAGAAAATAACATGTTAAAAACCAGCATAGGTCAAATGGATAAAACAGTTCAAAAAGTTATTGAGGAGAAGAATGCTTTAAAAAGCAGAATTGGCCAGATGGAAAAGGAAATACGAAATCTCTCTGAGGAAAATGAATCCTTCAGATGTAAAATGGAGCTAAAGGAAGCTGATGACATTACAAGAAGTCAAGACACAATACTTCAACACCAAAAGAATGAAAAATTAGAAAAAAATGTGAAATATCTCATCGAAAAAACAACTGATCTGGAAAATAGATTCAGAAAAGATAATTTAAAAATTATTGGGATACCTGAAAAGAGCCTTGACCTCATTTTTAAAAAATTTCTACAGGAAAATTGCCCAGATATCCTAGAAGCAGAGGGCAAAATAGAAATTAAGAGACTCCACTGATCTCCCCCAGAAAGAGATCCCCAAAAAAACAACCCACAGGAATATTATAGCCAAGTTCCAGAACGCCAAAGTCAAAGAGAAAATATTACAAGCAGACAGAAGTACACAATTCACATATCATGGAGCTGCAGTCAAGATCACACAGGACTTAGCAGCAACTACATGAAGGGCTTGTAGGGCTTGGAATATAATATTCCAGAAGGCAAAAGAGCTTAGAATGCAACCAAGAATCAACTACCCAGCAAAACTGAACATCTTCTTCCAGGGAAAAAGATGGACTTTCAATGAACCAGGGAAATTTCAAATGTTCCTGTTGAAATGGCCAGAGATGAACAGAAAGTTTGATCTTCAAAGACAGTACTCAGGTGAAACATAGAGAGTGGAGGAGAAGGGTAAAATATGAGGGACTTAATGAACTACAAATATTCCTACATAGAAAAATGATACTGATAATACTCATAAGAAACTTCTCATTTAATAGAGCACGTAGAAGGTGCTTTTATAGATGAAGTAAATGGGGCAGTTAGGTTGCACAGTGGTTAGAGCACTGGCCCCGGAGTCAGGAGTACCTGAGTCCAAATCCGGCCTTAGACACTTAATAATTACCTAGCTGTGTTGCCTTGGGCAAGCCACTTGCAAAAAAGAAAAAACAACAAAAATCAATTAATCTACAGATGAAGCACAGGAGAGAGCTGAATTTGAAGATATATCGTAAAAATGGAGTCAATGGCTAAAAGGGAAATGTAATGGGAGTAAGAGAAAGGAGAGGTGGAATAGGCTAAGCTATTTCATATAAAAGATACATATATATATATTTTATAATGAGCTATTGCAATGATATGGAAGGGGGGGAAGGCGAGGAGGAATGAGTGAACCTTCGCTCTAATCAAAGGTGACTTGGAGAGGAAACAGCATATACACTCAATGGGGTATAGACTTCTAGAGTAAGAAGGAGAGAAGGGAGATGGGGGAAGGGGGGGATGTGAGTGATGGAGAGGGTGGAGCATGGGGGAGAATGGTCACATATAACATGTTTTCTTTTTTACTTCTTGCAAGGGGCTGGGATTGGGTGGCCTGTCTGGGACCATGGGGCCGAGTGGTTGCTGGGCCTTAGGGGTGGTATGTGAGCTTGGGGTCTCTTGGCCCCAGGGTCAGTGATCAGTCCACCATGCCACTCAGCTACCCTACAGCACATTTTAGAAGAGTGACAGAGTGAAAAGAGAGAGAAAATATAGTGTATGGTAGTGGGGAGGTAGGAATGGAGGGAGTTGCAATCAGCAACAGCAATGGTGGAAAAATATGGAAGTGGCTTTTGTGATACACTTATCATAAAGACTGTGATCCACCAGAGACAGAGCTGGTGGTGTTGGAACACAGACCAAAGTACATTTTTTTTCTCTTTCCTTTACTTTATTTCTCATGAGGGTCTATACTGGGGGGGGGGGGGTTATTCTGTTTACTCTTAAACAAGAATATTTTAGTAATATCTAAAAATCATTTGTACAAAAATGATTTTAAATAAATAAATAAATTGAAAAAAGAAAAAAAGGATTAGGCAGAAAAAATCTAGAATCTAAGGGGAGGCTGGTTTAGAGTGCCTCTTAACAAATGATGAGCAGCTGAACAAATTGTGATATAAAAATATTCTGGAATATTATTGGATACTAAAAAAAATAAGAAAAAGGGTTGATTTTGGGAGGCTTGGATAGTGAAGTAAAGGTGCCTGAATGACCAGAACAATTATAAAAGGACAGCAACATTGTAAAGAAAAACAGCTCTGAAAGACTTAGAATTTGCAACTAGTATCTCCAGAGGACCTAGGTTGCCGTCTGCTACCCATGCCCTAATCAAGTGACGAAGGAGCTACATTGGCCTCTATGGATATATTTTGTTATATTAAGGCTTTTTTTTTCCTTTTCAAGATTTTTAATGGGCATTGAAGCTGTAAGGAATAGCAATAGAGAGAGGCCAAAAAATAGAGGGCCATGGAAAAACAAAATACAGAGAACAAAAGTTCAGAAGGGAGCACAGTAAACTGGGCAGTTTTGAAAGTAAGAGTTTGTTTTATTTTAACAAAACAAGAGGTATGAAATAGACATAGCTTCATATAAAAAGTGGGCTGTATGAATTGAAAGTCTTTTTTGTTGAAGTTCAGAATAAAAAGCATTTTTAAAGTTGATTATATCCCCCTATCAGATAGGCTAAAATGACAGAAAAGAAAATGACATGCGAGAAGGGATGTGGAAAAATTGGAATACTAATGCACAGTTGGTGAAGTTCTGAATTGGCCCACCATTCTGGAGAACAATTTGGAATTCTGCTCAAAGAACAGTAAAACTCTACTTTTATCCACTAATAATTACTACTAAGTCTGTATTCCCAAATACATAAAAAGGGAGGGAATGAAAGGATTTTGTATGAAAATTTTAGCACAGCTCTTTTTGTGGAGGCAAAGATTTGAAAAATGATGGACACACATCAACTGTGGAATGACTGAACAAACTGCTATAGGATTGTGATGTAATATTACTGTGCTAGAAGAAATGAACAGCAGGATTTCAAAAAACAAAGGATAATTTATATGAGCAAATATAAATAGAAATGATAAATTCTGAGTGCAGTTTGAAGCACACTTTTGTCAACTTTATTTTTCTTGTTTTGTGGGTATATCTTTTGCAATTTTTACATGGTTTTACAGGTACAATCATATAATGCTACGTGCCTTCTTAAGGGGCTGGAGGGAGAGAGAATTTGGAACGCAAAATTTTTAAAACTGAATATTAATTTGTTTTAGATTTAATTGGGTTGTTAATGGCTATTTAATGAAGTAATTAAAATACATTTTAAAATAGTGACTTGGGAGGGAAGGAAGAATACTGGTTTTGAAGTCATAGAACTTGGGTTCAAAGTCCAAATTTTATCCTCAGTATTTAACTTCGGCCAAGTCATTCCAAGTTTTAGTCTTACAGAGTTCTACTGGAGAATTCTCTGGAGAATAAATACAGTAGAATTTATTGTTCTATGTGAAAAACTAATTGAAAAAACTTTTATTCAATAAGAATAGAATGTATAGACAAACTGAGGGTATGAGAAAAAAGAAGTGGGAACAAAAGCCCAGGTATAAATTAAAAAGACGGGGGAAAAAAAGCAGGAAAAACTTGCAGTTCAAGGCACTCTCTTCCTTTACTGAATACAAAGAAAATTCAGCTGGAAATACACTTTAGGTTAGCAGAGAGGAAACTCTTTTTCTTATCCTACTTTTCTTCTGCTTACATAACTTTAAAAAATTGAATGGATCTGAAATTTTCCTATAAGTAAATTTCCTTCACCAAAGCAATTTGGCAACTCTTCTTTATAGTTTTAGAGAGTTGCCCGAGGCCCAGAAAGCTGGAAGGTAGCAAAATTTGGCCAAGTTTGGGCTCAAGAAGAAATAAGAAAATGTATTTCTCTCCTTTCTTTGGCATGGAAGGAATGGTGGTGTAGCCTCATAGGTGGGCCTATAGGTGAGACTTTGTTGATATGTTGGTCAGGTTGCCTTTTTTTTTCACTGACCCTTTTTTCTTAACAAAAAAGGACTCTTTGGATAGATATACAACTGTTCTCTTTCCATACACACATATATACACCTATGTACATAGATGCATGCATAAACATACATATGTCAAGTTCTGAAATAAAACCATAAATTGAAGAATAAAGTATCTTTAATTGAGAGAAAAAGATAGAAAATCTGCCACTCTGGGAAATGTCCACTGGATTTCCCAACTCCATGCAACTTTTGGGAGGAAAGGGGGAGGAGGCAGTGTGTGCTGCAAAGCCTGGTCATGAAACCCCCATGGCTCTAGGCAACATGGGTAAAGATAGACACTTCATTCTGGCTTCATGTCATGACTCCCAATGGAAAGGGTCAAGGACACTACATCTGTGCTTGGGGGGGGGGGGCAGAGCTAGAGTGTGATTTAGCTCAACTTAATCAAGAGTAAATATCTTAAGAATAAGAATGTAAGGACATTATTGGAATTCTGACATCACAAGGGCCATTTAAGGGAGTAGCAGTCTATATTACATTTGGCATTCATAATTTCTGTCATTTTACTGACAATTATATTCATAATTTCTATCACAGACATGCATCATATATACATAAATATGTGTATGCATAAATGTGTATATATGGAGCAATAAATACCCACATACTTGTGTGTGTGTGTATATATATATATATATATATATATATATATATATATATATATACCTACCGTAAACCAAAAGCTTTTGTGTAGCTTCAAGTTAATATTTGTATAGATATATATATACATATATATGAATACATGAAAATGAAAGTGATAAAACAAAATATATCAATAATATTTGTTTTAACAGCTCAGTCACATAGCAGCTGCAAAGATGCATTTGAAGAGGGAGTTTCATTACTTTACCAATGAAATCACTGGTCAGGGTTAGGGAGAAAACTGATAAATCTGGGGGGAATAGCATGTATATATCTGTCTATAGACTTGGATTTCACATTATCTTTAAGGGCAGAATGATAGAAATGTGGGCTCATTGATAGTATTATTAGGTGGATTCTGGAAATGGCTGAATATTTAGAGACAAAGAGGAATTATAATCTTTATGGATGCAAAAATCATAAATGAAATACTGGCTAAAAGATTACAGCAATATTTTTATTCCAGGAATTCAGATATAATTTAACATAAGAAAAGCTATTAACATAATTGCTTATATCAATAATAGAAGTTAAAACAATCGAATGATTAGATCAATAGATGCAAGAAAAGGTATTGATAAAGTTCAACACTCATTGGGGGGGGGGGGGGGCAAGGATATGGGGATAAGTGACTTGCCCAAAGTCACACAGCTAAGTAAGTATTAAGTATCCGAGGTTGAATTAGAACTCAGGTCCTCCTGACTCCAGGGCTGATGTTCTATGCACTCAGCCATCTAGCTGTCCCTATCAATACATTTTTATTAAAAAAAATTTTGAAAGTATTGGTATAAATGAATTTTTTTCTAAAATTGACAAAACGCATTCACCTAAAATCATCAGCAAGCATTATTTGCAATGGGGATAAGCTAGACGCTTTCCCAATAAGATGAGGTATCAAACAAAGATGCCCACTGAACCAATATTATTCAGTATTGTATGGAAATTCTAGCAATAGCAATAAGAAAAAAAGTAGAGTGAATCAGAATTGGAAATGTTAACTATCTCTTTTTGCAGATGATGTGATGATGATCTTGGAAAATCCCCAAGGTTCAACTAAAAAGTTCATCGAAACAATTATTTTAGCAATGTAGCAATATATAAAGTAAACCCACATAAATCTCAGTATTCCTATAAGTCACAAACAAAACACTGCAAGAAAGGATAGTTTAAAAATACCCTATTTTAAAATAACTCTAGACAGTATAAAATACCTGGGGTTACATCTACCAAAGCAAAGCTAGGTATTATATATACAAAATAGAAAATCTTTTTATACAAATAAAATTCGATTTAGATAATTAGAGAAATATTTATTGTTCATGGGTAGGCAGGGATAATATAGTTAAACTTTAAAAAACTGTTATTATTACCCCAAACTGCATAATTAAATTATCACTTTTTTTAGAAAATATGATTATAAAATTTATTTGGAAAAATGTGATAAAATTCATTTGGAAAATTTGGTAACAAAATTAATTTGGAAAAAATCAAAAATAAAAAAAATCAAAGGAAATAATGAAAACAAATGTAAAAAATGGTTGACCAGTACCCAATCTTAAACTATGTTGTAAGGCAGAAATTATCAAAACTCTCTGGAACTGGTTAAGAAATAGAAAAGTTAGATTAAGGGAATAGAATAGACATAGTAAACAGCAGCAAATAAACATAAATATCTTGAATTTGACAAGTGTAAACACTAAGAATTTGGGGATATTAATTCATTATTTGGTAAAAAAAATTGTTAGGAAAATTGAAAAGCAATACGGTAGAAACTAGTCATAGACTAATATCTTATACCAGTTACCATATAACATCGAAATGGATTATGTGACCTACACAGAAACATACACACACACACACAAACACACACACACACAAGATTTTAAAAGAAAATTAAAAGAACATGGAATAAATTACTTATCAGACTTATGGTAGTGACCAATTTATGAATAAACAAGAGGAAGAGAGCAAAGTTAGGTATAAAATGAATAATTTTAATTACACTTAATTAAAAAGTTTTTGGACAAATAAAACAAATGTGGTTAAGATCAGAAGTAAAGCAGAAAATCAGGGGCAGCTAGTTGGCCAATGGATAGAGCACCAGCCCTTGAGTCAGGAGTACCTGAGTTCAAATCCAGCCTCAGACACTTAACAATTACCTAGCTGTGTGCCCTTGGGCAGGCCACTTAACCCCACTGCCTTGCAAAAAAACCTAAAAAAAAAAATCAGAAAATAATTTTAAAGAGAGTTTATCATATAGAGGCCTCATATCTAAAATATATAAAGAACTTTGTCATATCTATAAGAATATAATACATTCCCCAATTGAAAAATGGTAAAACCAAGGAAAACTTACAATTTTTTCCAATGGAGAAATCAAAATAATCTGTAGTTATATGAAAAAATGCTCTAAATAATTATTGATTAGAGAAATGCACATTAAAAGAACCTTGAATGATCATTCTATACCTACCATATTGACTAAAATAATAGAAGAGGGAAAATGACAAATATTGGAAGGGATAAGGAAAAAACTGGGTGTTGATAGAATTGTGAAATGATGCAAAGATTTTGGAGAGCAATCTAGAATTATATTCAAAGTTCTATTAAAGTACCAATATACTTTGATCTGCCAATACCACTACTTTGTCTATTTCTGAAGATAATTAGAAACAAAAGCGGGAAAAATCCTATATGTTCTAAAATGTTTATAGCAGTTTCCTCGGTGGTAGCAAAGAACTGGAAATTGCAGGGCTGTCCATCATTTTGGGAATGGCTGAATAAGCTGTGGTATATGATTGTAATGGAATACTACTGCGCCATAAAAAATGATGAACTCAATGATTTTAGAAAAACATGGAAAGACTGGCACAAAATAATGAAAAGTGAAATGAGCAGAACCAAGAGAACATATATATATATATATATATATATATATATATATATATATATATATATATAGTAACAGCAATACTGTTTTAAGAGCATCATTGAGAGAATAAATTATTTTGACTGTTATAAATACCTAAATTAATTATAAAGCAAATATGAAGAAAGACGCTATCTGAATCCAGTGAAGAAACTGATGAATAGAAGTATATATACTGAACAATTTTATATTATATATCTATATATATCTATATAGATATATAGATATATATATATTCCTATTTGTATCTAATGGTAGCCATCTCTAGGGCAGCAAGGGACAGGAAGAGGGAAGAACAAAAAGAAAAAAAAGATTTACATGATATGCTTGTTGAATATTTGAAAGGAATAGCAAGTTGTGTATAGTAGGTCTGCAGTTTCCTGTGCAATTCACCTTTTTTATTGTACTATGTTTTGGAAATGCTTAATAAATTAAAAATATAATTTTAGAAAAAAATGAAGATTGACTTTGAGTGAAATCTATAGTTGAATTGTCTCATGAATTTACATTTAACAAGAACAGCATTTCTTTATCCCCATACATCCCCTTCTCTTCTGTCCTGTAAGATTTTATAATTTAATATCCACTAGTCACTTTGCAGCAGTGGGGAGTAAACTGTTGACCCACAGCTTAAGGGCATTGCCTTTATCTCCTCTCCTAAGAAGCAAACATTGCTCCTTCAGTTCCTTGCAAAGGTTAGAAGAGATATTCATAATGTGATGCTCTTTACTTGATTAAAAGCACATATCAAGGTCTGCAATGATGAGGACATTTTACTTTACTGCTTTATTAAGAATCCAGTATGATGGATTCATTTATTAAGAATCCAGTCCTTGCCTTCTGGGAGAATACTTACTAAATCTCCATAAGGAGAAAGGATGGGTATCTTTAAGCAGATTTGTTATTTAATTTCCTGTAACAGCTTAGTCTTAGAAGATCTTAGAATTGAAGGGATCTTCGTGTCATCTGGTGCAACTCCTCATTGCTTCTGCAATATCCTGCACAAGTGATCATCTAGCCTCCACTTGAGCCTTTCTCCAGGGACAAGAACTTGTTACACAATAAGATGGTTCATTCTATTAACATTTTAAGGTATTTTGGGGGAAGGTTGCAGAAATCAATCAATTATCCCAGCCCACAAAAATTGAGTAACAATAAACTAAAGTCTGATACTTCCCTCAGGTGATAATAATTAAAGAAGTGCACTAAGTATGCCTCAAAGGTTTTTGAAAGGCAATGGATAAACCAGAATGACTTTGCTCAAGAAGTACAATGAAAATGATTTAGGAGATATGGTCACCCCTGTAAGTTTTCCATAAAATAGCAAGCCAATGAAGAATCAATAAATTCTAGAATCTGGCAGCTTAGTGTTTGAAGTTCCAATCAAACTCTTAAGAAGGAGCAAACAGAGGAAAAGGATAGAACTCTGCCCCACCTGACTCTCAGTTTCCTGTTCCCACTCTTAGATGGAAAAGTATCTCCATTTGGGTGCCTGCCAGGCTCTCCTTCATTCTTGGTGACTTAATTGTTAATATTTATGATGGATATGAACAAGAACTTTTCCTTCTCTCCACTCATACAACCTATATCTCAGATCAGGTCCTCAATTAATACAACAACCTCTAAATTGGTATCCCCGACTGTCTCTAGGTTTTTCCCTTACAGCTATCAAACTGATGTTCCTAAAACTTAGATCAGATCATGTCACCATATTACTTTTCTGCTCAAAAAGCTTTAATGGCTCCCTGAGTTTCTCTAGGACAAAATGCAAACTTTTTTTCCCCTTTAAAGCCCTCCATAGTCTCATTTTCACTTAACTTTCCAGTTTTGTTTAATA
Source organism: Macrotis lagotis (assembly GCF_037893015.1). Taxonomy (NCBI): domain Eukaryota; kingdom Metazoa; phylum Chordata; class Mammalia; order Peramelemorphia; family Peramelidae; genus Macrotis; species Macrotis lagotis. Next base: position 563,158,499 of record NC_133666.1, on the reverse strand, counting down.
TTATTCCCCTTCATTTACTCTACTTTCCAGGTAAATATACCAGCATATATGATATTATGTTTCCCACCTTAGTGCTATGCACAAATTGTTTACTGTGCATGAAAATCCTTTTCACCTCTACCTAAGAAGATCTTGAATTTATTTCAGGATACAGATGCCAATTTCTCCATGAGATTTTTTTAATGATCCTCCAATTATTACCAATCCCTTCCTCTTGAAATTATTTTGCATTTGTGGGTTTGTATCAACCAAATCCATGGTTTGATTGATATAGGGGACTTGTGATGAATGAAATCCTTCTACTAATTATCAGTACTTTCCCCAAAACTTATGAGGAATCGACTGTATTATTAAGTGTCTGAGGCTGCATTTGAACTCAGGTCCTCCTGACTCCAGGGCCGGTGCTCTATCCACTGAACCATTTGCTGTCCCAGTGGACTATAATTTTAATGTGAACCAATAGTATGCCATGGAAAACAACAACAATTAAAGCTGATTCAATCTTAGGTAACATTGAGAAGGAAAATGTTCCAGAGAGAAGCACATGATGTTCTTACTTTCTGAGCCTAAGAGTCTCTCTGACTTGGTCAGACATCAGGAGTACTGTGTTCAGTTCTGGGTACCCCATTTTAGGAAGAACTGATGTAACACTCTGTGAGAGTCCAGAGAGGGCAATGATCTTGTTGATGGGTTTCAGGTTCTTGTTCTATGAGAACTTGTTGAGAAAACTGAAATGTTTGGTCTGGGGAAAATAGAAGAGTATTGATGTCTTTGTTCTATTAGTCCTAGAGGTAAGTACTGAAAGCAGTAGGTAGAAGCTAAAAAAGAGGCAAACTGACAGTTTGATATTAAGAAAAGTCAACAATTACACCAATCTAATTAGATTTACCTGGGAAGGGAGTTGATTTTTAAACAAAATCAGGATGACCAGTTTCTAACGGGGGCTAGACGGCAAAGTGGGTAGAATTCTGGACTTTGAAACAGGACAGTCTGAGTCTTGTCTGAATTTTGTCAGATTCCTCAAACGTGAAATGTAAATTGCACCTACTTCATGTGATTGTTGTGAGATCAAAGGATATAATGTAGAAACCTTAGAGGAAATGTTACTATTCTTATTAATTCAATAGTCATTCATTAAGAGCCTACTTTGTACTAGGGAATTTCAAAGTCCCACCTTGGACCATAAGACTTTTACACCTGAGGACCCCTATTAAAGTGCAAATAAGGTGTCAATTTTCATTAGTAAAAATGCAGTATTTACATCTTTAATACACCAATAAAATTAGACCACCAATATTAAAAAAAACATTTAAAAGGCATCCTGTTTATTATTATTTTTTTTCAGTCCTATTATGTCATCTTAACATCAGTGTTTTGCACATAATTAGGCATTTACTAATTTGAACTATTGTTGAATTATTCAATTTTGATGTATGATTATATTGTTGAAGTGAAACCAGTAGGAGAGAGGAGGGAAATAGGAGGTGGAGAAAAAATAAGAAAAGGTTGATTTTGCACATGAAAAGTAGAGAAATAAATATTTTTAATAGGATAGCTGACAATATGAATCTGTAAATTAGGTCAGAGCCTTACAGGTAGAGCTGTTCATTGTTTCATTTTTTGTGTGTTTTTTTTTAGGTTTTTGCAAGGTAAATGGGGTTAAGTGGCTTGCCCAAGGCCACCCAGCTAGGTAATTACTAAGTGTCTGAGACCAGATTTGAACCCAGGTACTCCTGACTCCAAGGCCAGTGCTTTATCCACTACCCCACCTAGCCACCCCAGTTTCATTTTTTTAAATAACAATTTACAAGTAGTTTAGTTGAAGTTAGTATATTACAATACCTAAACAATCTTATAAGATTATATCCTTTGGCAAGGAAGTTAAAGTAGAATCTTGGGTTTTTCATACTGAAAGGGAACTGAGGGATCATTTACTATAACCTATTCATTTTACAGATGAGAAAATATGTCTAGAGTGTCAAAGGAATTTACCTAAATTCACAGAGGTAGTTAGTGGCAGATTTGAAGCTACAAATGGGTGATTGATTGCCTGCCTCGAGTGAGGTATTCTTTTTATCACATCACATTCACAGGATCCCAAACCAGAAGAATTCTTCATGACTATGTCATCCAATATTCTCATTTTACAAATGGAGAAATCATGATTGAGAGGCTAAATCCCTTGACTGTTATTAATTCTACAAGTAAGCAGCAAAGTCAGGATACAGACCCAGGGCCCTAACTCCAAATTCAGGATTACAAGAATAGAGACAGTTTACAAGTACTTCTTGTTTCTTTAATTGAAAATAGAATACAACCAATTTTATAAGGCATTAAAATTAATAAGAGAGGCATCGTGGCATATTGGAAAGAGTCTTGGACTTGGACCTAGGAAGACCTGGGTTCAAATTCTACCTAATCTATGTGACCTTGGGCAAGCCATTAAATTTCTTTGTGTCTTAATTTTTTTATCTACTTAAGTAAATTGATATAGATATAGATAGGTAGATAGATAGACAGACAGAGAAGTGAATGAATGAAGAGTTGAAGTTAATGGTTTCTAGATCCCTTCCAGCTCTAAATTTAAATATTATGTATTAACAGTTTTTCAAATATAAAATCCAGGTTTATTTCCTAAAATGTGTATTATATACTTGTAGATTATATATATCTCAAAATTTGCACCCTTTTCAAAAATATAACAAAGTTCTGAAGTAATATGCTGGAGCCAGTTCCCCTCTTCTGAGAGTTAATGGTTAAATTTTAATTGTTGGAATTTATGCCTCAGAAAGTCATAAATCAGGGCTTGATTTATATTGTTTTGCTGATTGTCTAGACTTGAGAAAATGGTGGAGAAAATGTTAATGATGCAGATTTACTTAAAAGTATGTTCTACATAGACAAACTCCCACACACCAAGTTGCTAAATAAACATTTACTGGCATACCTCTTGACTTTAAAATCAGAATGACCTGACTTTGAATCTTACCTCAGACAACTGAGACCTAGACAAGTTAAACCTCAGTTTTCCCAACAGGAAAATAGGAATAATGGAAATACTTACTTCACAGGGTTATTTGGCCAAACAGCACCATCCAACCAAAGCACATACTACAAAACCCATTGGCAAAACCACTAGACAATACCCATCTCATTCAAAAAAACTGAGACTCAAATTTATTGCTTCCACTCTCCTCAGTCTTGACTAGGAGATACTTTTGTCATTGTGACAGCAAAGCATTTGCAATTCAGGACATCCTCCTCCTGATGTCATTGCTCCTATCTAAGTCCAGTGGCCAGATACTGGAGACAGTCCTGGATGCCAGACAATCAGGGTTCAGTGACTTACCTAAGGTCACACAGCTAGGAAGTGTCTAAGGTCATTTTTGAACTCTACCCATTGTGCCATCTAGTTTAACATTCCAATGGAAAGGAGAAGAGAAAAACAGGCTTATATCTAAGTACATGAAGAATAGAACAGATACCAAGCACATACAAGGCACATTTGAGAGGGAGCAGCTGAGGTAATTGGAAAAGTTTCTTATAGGCAGTGTTTGAGCTGAGTCTTGAAGCAAAAAGGGAATCCCAAGAGTGGAATTTAAGGAGGATATTCTAGCTAGTCCAAAGATAGAGTCTGGAAGTGAGAGAAATAGCAAGCAAGTGGCATAACTGGACTGTAGGATAGCAGGAATAGATAAGGTAATTTATAAATATAAATATGAGAATACCTTAAAAAGACTGGAAAAGAATGTAGAAAGGGACAGATTATAGAGAGCTTTAAATCCCAGAAAAAGGGAGTCTGATCATGTAATTGGTTGTACTCTTTACATTTTTAAAGACCGTTTTACTCAAATACTGAATGTTTTTAGGATGTATTCAATCACAGACTGTGGAACTATGAGGGCATGAGAAAGATTTAGAGTTTGTTTAGTCCTTCATTCTTACATAATACATAGGAAAATGAAGCCCTAGGAATCTGAGTGACATGCTCAGGGTCACAAAAACAATCAATAATAAGGCTAGAATTCAAACTTGGGTCCTCTTGACTCTCAAATGCCACAATGTATTTGTCTTAATGTGTAGCTAATCAAAGGCAAGAAAGAATTAAAGAAAACAAAACAAATCAACCAAAAAGCTGCTCTCTGTATGGTAAGCACATAGATTTGCTTTTCCAAATCAAACACTAGGTTTAATCAACACTTCAGCTGTCACAAGGCCAGAAGGAAACTATTAATAGTTGTAAAAAATTTACTCTTGAGACAGAGAAAGGAAATTGTGTTTAAGACCTACAATTACTCATCTCCTAAACCATGTTCTAATCCAAATAAACAGAGATCTGATAACCTATGAAGATAGGATTGTGAATCAATACAACAATTAGTAATAGTACAAAAATCATAATCTGATGCCTCACTGTATCTTGAAGGTAACCCTAGGTTCTTACTTTGGACTCTCAAATAAAAGGACTGATAGAGTTTAGTAAAGAGTACTGGACCTGGAGTCAGAAAAAATCTGACTCAGATGTTGACCCTCAGCCATTAATAAGCTTTCCCTCTCAATTTTCTAATCTGTAAAAATGAGAACACGACTTCAGCTCTTCCATCAAGCTGAAAAGGCCAAATATGACAAAAAAGGAAAAATAATCCATATTGGATGGTGTGTGGGGAAACTGAGACACTATATGCACTGTTGGTGCAGTTGTGAACTGATCCAACCATTTTGGAAAGCAATATGGAACTATGCTCAAAAGGCAATAAAACTGTACATACCCTTTGAGTCAGCAATGCCACTACTAGGTCCATATCCCAAAGAGATCATAAAAAAGGAGGGAAGTCCTATATGTACAAAAATATTTATTGTAGTTCTATTTGAAATGGTAAAGAACTGGAAATTGAGGGGATGCCAATAAATTGGGGAATGTTTGAAAAAGTTGTAGTATATAAATGTTAAGGAGTGCTATTGTTCTGTAAGAAATCTAAGAGCAGCCAGGCTTTAGAAAAGCCTGGAAAGGGCAGTTGGGTGGCGTAGTGGATAAAGCACTGACCTTGGAGTCAGGAGTACCTGGGTTCAAATCCAGTCTCAGACACTTAATAATTACCTAGCTGTGTGGCCTTGGGCAAGCCACTTAACCCCATTTGCCTTGCAAAAACCTAAAAAAAAGCCTGGAAAGACGTGTATGAACTGATGCTGAGGAGAACATTATACCCATTAACAGCCACCTTGTAAGAAGGATTAACTATGATGGACACAGCTCTTCTCAACAATTCAGTGATCAAATATGCCCCTGAGGGACCTGTTATGGAAAATGACATCCACATCCAGAAAATAGCAAGCAAGCAAATAAACAAACAAAAAATTATGGAGTCTGAATGCTGAGCAAAGCATACTATGTTCCCTTTTAAAAATTTATTTTGTTTTTTTCTTTCTTTCTCATGATTTTTACCCCTTAGTTCGAATTCTCCTTTCACAACATGACTAACTTGGAATTATGTTAAACATGATTGTACATGTACAATTTTTATCAGATTGTTCATTGCAATGGGGAGGGGTAAGGAAGAGAGGATGGTCAAAAAATGAGGAATTCATAAACTTGCAATTGGATGAATGCTAAAATCTACTTTTGCATATAATTAAAAAATAAAATGAAAATGAAAATATAAAAAATAAATTTAAAGGGGAAAAAAGGCCTAGTATGACTAAGTGGAAGGTATATCTATTATCTCAAGGATTCCTAGCTAAGTTAGGAGATACTCAGTCCCAGAATGGTATAAATATGAATTTTTGAGAGGGAGACACAGAGGGGGCGGGGGGGGGAGTAGAGAGAGGGGGAGAAAGCCTGGAAAATAAAAGCAGGGTTGCATACTGAACTGATGAAGAGAGTATCTAGCATAAGTACAATGCATGCAGTTGGAGCTTAATGAATGCTTGCTGATTAAATATTAACACCAAGGAAAAGATAGGTTTCTGAGGTATGAAAACATGTAACTTGGCTTACTTCCTCTCCCTCTCCTGTTTCCTGTTGAACATACTCAGTCTCCCTATATCCTAAACTTGCTTCCACAGATAAAAAGGCATCTTAAAAGTAGAGGTCAATTTTCTCTAATTTTACAGATGAGGAAACTGAGGTTCCAAAAGATACAAAGGAGAGATGTAAATAATTTAAGGAGGGAGAAATTATTTTCAACAACAGGAGAATCAGGGAAGGTTTCATACAGGAAAACTTTGGGGTCAAAGACTAATAGAATTAGAGCTGGAAGGAGAATATAGAACATAATATAGCCCAAGCCCCTCATTTTGCAGATGAAGAAATCAAGGCTCAAAGGAAATTAAGAAAGTTTTGTAAAGTCACACAATGGTAGGATTTGAACCAAACAGTTATATCATAGATTTTGAACTAAAAGGAACCCCAGAAAGCACAACCCTATTATTTTGCAGATCAGAAAACTGAGATTCAGCAATGTTGAGGGACTTGATCAGGATGACCATATAGAAACTATCCTTAGCAGTGTTTAATCTCATTTCTATTTGTAAATTCAGTTCACATTATATGCTACACCATGCTTCCTTGAAGGATAAGAAAAGAAGGAAGAAAAGCTAGGGGTAGTAGAATTTGTGCTAGGGAGGGCAGTTAGTTCTAGAAGTGGGGTAGATGTATCCAAGGAGAAGGTGGACCTTCCTCAGGGGAAAGAGAAAACTTTGGCCAGAAAACAAAGTCCCTGGAGAAGGAGAGCAATTGAGATAAGGCTTAAGTTGAGCAAATGACTCTAATTTTTTTCTGTGATTTGATGTAAAAACTGTTTTCTCCCTTCTTGGCTGTAATTTGGTCACAAATAACTTGACAAAACTGCTCTGCTGTTTAAACTGGGTCCCATGAAATATCAGTGCCCTCCCTGTTGTGAATCTCCACTTTCACACATGACTGAAATTAAGCTCGCCTGTGATCACAGATGACAGACACTCTTTTCGAAGACCAATTGAAACTGAAGACAGTTTTGCAGGAAACAGACATCAAGATCTTAGTTCAAAACAAAAAGATTTAAAAGAAGTCTAATTGTGTTTGCTTCATTGCTATTTTTAAAAACTAAATTTTGATAAATATGAAGGAAAGTATCTTATTCCATTCATTTCTGCATTATGTTATTAATGATAAAGAGTATGCTTTTTTTCTATTTCTATTATACATATAATTTCTACTGTCCATGAGACTCTGTGGCTTGATAGATACATCTTGAAGCAATTGTTTTGCCTTCTAAAGAAAATGATTTCCTCAATTTATAGATAATGCTCAACATTGTAAGATTTTTTTAAAATTTTTATTTATTTAAGGCAGTAGGGTTAAGTGAATTATCCAAAATCACATGGCTAGACAATTATTAAGTGTCCAAGGCCAGATTTGAACTCAAGTTCTCTTGACTCCAGGGCTGGTGCTCTATCCATCGTGCCTCCTAGCTGCCCCCCATTGCAGGAAATTGATGGATTGAATGCTATACTTCTATCCTCACGTGAGGTCCCACAACATTCTATTAGGTTCACAACCTTATAGCTAAGCATATGCCTTTCTAGGCAGGATGCTTTCGGTGTCTACAGTGGATGATGAAACTTTAGATTCTAGAACTCACACTCAGGCTATTCTAGTATCTGCCAGGGAGGCAGGGCATTAAAAAGACCACGTCATGTATGTAATCCTGACAAAGGAAAATCAGAATTGCAAGGGCTTTCAGAGGGCATCTAATCTGACTAGAACTCCCTCTAAAACATCTCTTAAAAGCGATCATCTAATTTTCACCTCCAGAGAAAGTAAAGTATTCATTTCATAGATGAGAAAATTGAGACTCAAGAAAGTGACATAGTAACAAAAAGATGGATTTGAACACAGGTCCTTTAACTACAGAATTCAGTATTCTTTACTCTGCACTAAAGTGATTTCTCAGTAGAACCAAGAGAACATTGTACACAATAACAACAACATTGTGAGATGATCAACATTGATGGAAGTAGCTCCTCTCAGAAGTACAGAGAGGCTATTAGATGAGCTATATGGACAGTTATCAACATCCAGAAGAAGAAAAACAAAACACACACACACACACACACACACCTCCAGAATCTGATGAACATTTTATAAAAATTATCTCTTATGTATCTCTTTCCCTTAATCCTAATTCCTCATACCAAAAATATTAATACTAATCTGAAAACATGTTTATCAAAATATCAATGTACAATGCTAACCTGACTGTCCGCCACTGAGGGGAGGAGGGTGGCAAGGGAAAGTGGAAAGAAATTTTGTAACTTGGAAAATATACATGTGCAGGGTGGCTAGGTGGCACAGTGGATAAAGCACTGGCCCTGGAGTCAGGAGTACCTGGGGTCAAATCCGGTCTCTGACACTTAATAATTACCTAGCTGTGTGGCCTTGGGCAAGCCACTTAACCCCATTTGCCTTGCAAAAAAAAAAAATACATGTGCAAATGGCTGAAAATAAATAAATAAATAAATAACAATAAAGTGGTTGTTCATATGTATATCATGCTGAGAATTAAAAGTCTTATTTTCCTTTACCTGAGAAATTAAATCAGTCACTTATCTTACAAGAAGCAGCTGGGTCATCCCTGCATTTTCTCAGTGAACCATAATTACCAACTATGCCACTCAGGCCAAGTAGTAGAAAAATTTCCTGGGCCAAACTTCTTAAATGCATTCTCAGATAACCCTCAAATGTTATCTCAAATTATTAAGAGATGAAACTCTAGTACACAGTACCATAGGAAGGGGGAAGTAGACAGAGACTCTGAAGATGCCAACCCTCTCCAAGGGAGGACATCAAGATGAGCTGCCTCTTACAGAGGTGCAGGTCAAGATCTACTTGGAAAGAAGCTTACCTGGTGACTGGAAGAAGCAGTGAGTAACTTCCCAGTTTTATAAACTTTTCTATTTCTTATGCTACTAAAGTGAAAGTTCTACCACAGAATAATGACACATTTTAAAATCACTCAACTTGGGCAGGCTAGGTGGCACAGTGGATAGAGAGCCCGTCCTAGCAAATCCAACTTCAGATGCTTAATAATTACCTAAGCTGTGTGGCCTTGGGCAAGCCACTTAACCCCAATGTCTTGCAAAAACTTAAAAAAAATTAAAAAATCACTCAACTTTTTTAAAACAATCATTTTAAATTATTTTTCCTATAAATATTGGTGCTTTGGAATAAAACCCTGACCTCTCCACCTTAATTAATTTTCTTTTGCTTTAATTTTTTTAAAGCTGGAAACTGCCACTATTTCTCCTGTACAATTCCCCATTTTTCAGGAAAGAGAATGAAGTATTGCTTAGAAGATCCACAGCAGAAATTCCCTCCCTAATTCAACAATTTTGCCGCCCCTTGGACCATTAATGACCACATTTATGTTCTTATAGCACTTAAGGTACACATAATATAAAAGAATCATCATTTCAACTATATAGTATCCCTGAGTACCAGCTAAGAGACCTTCCTAGAATTCCTGCATGATTTCTTGTCCTAGAAAGGGACAATCCTTATCTATAGGCCAAAGATTTTGGGACCCCCTCATTGAAAGGGTCATGACCACTAAACAAATCCTGGAACTTTAAGTAGCTCCAGGCTAAAGAGCTGAAGGGCTGGTCTTCTTTAAGCCAGAGGCTATAGAATAACCCATTTATCTCCAAGGGCATTATCTTCTCAAATACTTTCCCCAGAATCCTGCCTAAGGGCACGATACTGCAGATGGATTTTGGGGGGCAATTTGTAACAGGAAGATAAGTTTCTCTTCTTTGAAAGAGTAATGAAAAAAGGAAGTGCCTCTGAATGTTGATCTATTCATAATCTTGACAAAAAGCAAAAAACCTCAGGAAAAGGTGTTATTTTTCTTTCAGGATGTCTCTAAATATTCCAACACATCAGATTGGATATACTCGAAGGGTAGAATTTTTAAAAATTGAGTCCTATAAATATAGGATTGGACAGGCATTGTTACATTAATCATCATAATATCATCATTATTACTACTATATCTTCATTATTAATTTTATATTATTCTTATATAATAGAAAAATAAATCTGCTTTGATAATCTGCAGTAAGGTGGCACACTCTGGGCAGCTAGGTGGTACAAAGAATAGCGAGCACAGGGCCTAGAGTCAGGAGAACCTGAGTTCAAATCCAACCCCAGACACTTTACTGGTTATGTGACCCTGAGCAAGTCAATTAATACTATTTGCTTTAGTTTCGTCATCTGTAAAGTGAGCTGGGGAAGGAAATGGCATCCACTCCAGTATCTTTGCCAAGAAAACACCAACTGGATTCAAGAGTCGGACATGAGTGAGGCAACTGAACAATAACAACAGGTAGCATAGTAGAGTTAAAGCTCCAGGCCTAGAGTGAGGAAGACCTGAGTTCAAATCTACCCATACTGGCTGTATGAGTTTGGGCAAGTCCCTCAACCTCTGTTTGTTTTAATTTCCTCATCTATATAGTAGTGATGATGATGATGATAAGAATAATAAAAATGAAAATAATAATAATAACTGGGATAATATTGTGAAGACAAAATGAGGTAATAATTTTAAAGTGTTTAGCACAGTGCTTTGACCATGATATAAACTTGTTATGTAAATGTCAACTATTACTATTATTATATAGATTTACATATATATATTTATGTATTTACCTGTCTATGTATTTTATATTTTTATATATTCTTTTATATTTATTTTATATATGTAATTATATCTGTATACTCTACTACTTGGACCACAGTATAAATTCTCCATATAAATGTTAACTATCATCATTATTATTATTATTATTATTAAATAGATATTTACATATCTTTATGTAAATATTACCATTTCTACAACTACTATTATTATTACATAAATATATATATATATATATATATATGGTAAGAACTCTCTAAATAACTGTTAAACACTATTACCACTAAACAGATAAATAGATATAGAAATACTTATCTATATAAACTTTAACTACTACTATTATTATCATTATCATCATTATTATTTTTATTAGATGGTGCTATAGATAGAGTATTGGACCTGGATTTGGGAAGACTTACCTTCCTGAGGTCAAATCTGCTTTCAGTCATTTATTAGCTGTGTGACACTGAGCAAGTCACTTAACTGTGCCTCAGCTTCCTCCTTTGTAGAAATTAGCCTGAGAAGGATGTGGCAAACCATTCCAGTGTCTTAGCCAATAAAGCATCAAATGGAGTCAGGAAGAGAAGAGTTGGACAGGATTAAAAACAATTGAATGACAACAACCATTTGCATAGGGCTTTACATTTAGCAAAGCACTTTATGAATATTATCTCATTTCATCCTCACAATATTATAATTATCCCCATTTTACAGATGAGAAAACTGAAGAGAGAGGGCTGAGTTAAGACTACTTTCCAGGTTGCTGAGCCTTCTGTTTCTATCTTATGCCCAGTTCCTAGGAATCAGTTTTACTGCTTTGTTGCTTGGAGACAAGATAAGGGGAAAAGGGGGGAAAAAAGGCTTGTTCAACATTTACTTAAGTGTCTTCATTGTACCAGGCACTCTTAAATACTTTACAAATAGCACCTGAAATTATTTTTACAACTTAATGCTAACCAAGAACAACATCACAAGTCCATGAGATATTGTCCCGCAACTAGAGTTATTCCATAAGAACTGAACATACAAATGGAACCCTCAACCAGGGCAAAGAGTTCACAATTCATATTCATCTTTATAAAATTGCAACAAAGAGGAAGAGAAGTAGAAATCTCCACCTAAATAAGAGTGGTAGAAGTTGTGAATAATGAAGATGGCTAAAGCAGCCTTCTTTTTTTCCTTTGGGAATTGCTGGACTATGAAAGATAAGATGGTCTTATCTACAAGAGTTCCCAGCTGTATAAGCAGTTTCCTCATCTAGTCCAGGCCAATTGGAGCTTCTCTTGTCTTCCAAGGACACATAGGAAGTCCAGGTTGAGGTACACATAACAAATTATATTAGCTGGAGGGGAAAATTCATACTTGACCCAGAGAGGAATTCCAGCATATTCTGGGCCTAGTGTTTCTAAAAAATAAGGCAACTCAAAAAGACAAGTTCAGGGAACCCCTAAACATTCCTTCACAAGCCTCATGAAGTAGATGACATTATTATCCCCATTTTATAGTTGAAGAAACTGAGGCAAACAGAGGTTAAGTGACTTGTCACAAAACTAGTATCTTAGGTTGGATTTGAATTTAGGTATCCTGACTCCATGCCCTGTACTCTATATACTTATCAATGCACTCAATTGTATCATCTGGTGTGTTAGCTATTTCTTCTATACCTTTGTACCATCTGCAGATTTGTAGTTATATCTCCATTACTGATGATGTTCAAGGGCAAGCTAAATAATTACTTGAAAAAATAAAACATGTATTATTTTTATTTAATGAGTACTTAGGAATGTTAAAGATGATCTTCATCCTTTGGTTAATCCCTTATTTGATGTTCAAGGGTTCTTCCTCAGTAAGTGCCCATCACCCACATACCCATGCCACCCACTCATGGGGGTATCTAGATGGTGCAGTGAATAGAGCACCAGTCTGGAGTCAGGAGGACTTGAGTTCAAATCTCGCCTCAGACTCTTGACTCTAGTTCTCATCTAGGTTACATCCAGGACCATCTCCAATTGTTCTGATTCATATCTGGTCACTGAACCCAGATGGCTCTGAAGGAGTAACTTAGCACAGCATCCCCTGACTCCAATTCAATTCACATGCTTGTCATGGTATCACCTCCTGATGTCATGGTCTTTCTCAAGAAGGACAAAAACATAACTCTCACATATTTTACAAAGAAAATCCCTTTTCTCTTACCCAGAACCTATTTATACAAACTTTGTCCATAATTTGTTTGTCATTGATTGCTAGTAGTACAGTCAAATGAGGATGAGATTTGGACGAAATTTTTTATTAAAATTTCTGTTCCCTTACTTCTTGAGGCAAATTGTTTCATCTCACTAGATCTGTTTTCTCCTTTTTTAAATCAAAAGATCTGATGTGGACAACCTTCCAGTTCTGTATCCTATGATTCCATGTATACTTTAGCAGGAAGAGGTCTAACATGGAGTAAGAAGATCAAGTTTTAGCCTAAGTTGTACAATATCATTGACTATCTATGTCACTTTGAGCAAGCCGCTTGCCCTTAGTCTGTTTCCCCATTTGTACCATCAGACCTGTTTTATATATATATCTTATGGGGCTTCTGGAGGGAGCAAAATAAGCAATGTAAAAGTTTATTAAAACTGTGCTCTAACTGTCCTTCATATTATAAAAATAAAACATTTACTATAACTAATAGATTTTTAAGCTTTTTTAAAGTAGGCTTTTTAAAAGTAAAGAACTTTTAAAAGATCAAATTATGTGTGTGGGTAAAAAATGGACAAAAGAAATTAGAGGTCTTATTAAATGTTAGCTTTTTTAAGTTTTATTTATTTTGTTCTGAACATAAGAAATAAAATAAGCATTTCTATAACATAGTAGAATAGAAAGAAATTATTACATGAAACTATAAATGTTTTGTACAACTTGCTATTCCTCTTAAATATATAATAAAGTTATCATGTAACTTTCTTTTTTTTCTTTTTTCCTTACCTCCCTAGTTTATATTAACATTATAATATGAAAAAGATACAAGAAGGACACCCTAAAACAGTAAGGACAATAATAGAAAGATAAGTTGCCCAGATACACCTGCCAAAATTTATTGGGGATTATTTTCAAATGAAAAATTTTTCAAGGCTATGTAGGCCATCATTCTTCCAGACTTCCCAAACTGTGAAACTACACTTCTCTCCAACTGTTTTACCATTCTATATTTGTCTGTACTTGACATAGTGAAGAAGCTGGAAATATATGGTTCATAAATATAACCTTATGTAACCATGATGATTACCAAGCTTAGGTCATAATTCAATCTTCAAATCATAATTTCCTTCTTTAAAGTTATATAACTGAACTAATTTCTTAAGTGACAGATTTTTAAGTGACATGTATCATGTTAACATTTTTATGAATTACATTTTGATATCTCTAAAATTAATTTAAATATCACATATTTCATGTATAGAGATATAGGGGAAAATTGAATCCAATTCCATTTAACCCTCTTCTTTACCCTAAAATCACAATACAGTCGTATTCTTAGATCAATAATTATCCAGTATGTAAAAGATTTCAGAAAAAGTTACACTTTCCCCTTAATTTTTCCAATATATAACAACTCTAAATGACAAAATCCATACTCTAACATACATAACTTTTGTTTAAAATTTCATGACAGAATTTTCAAAGTGACTTCATACACATATACATACATACATACATACACACATACATACACTTTAAAAGAGGGATTGGACTTGTAATTTCATTGATCTAGGAAACTCCACCAATGAAGAGATAACATACATCAATGTTTCCACTGAACAGTATCATGAATCAAAGTCAATCAAACTATACTTCTAATGGTGTGTTTTGAAATCACCTGGACAAATCACTTAAGTACCTTGTGTCTTGATTTCCTCATCTGTAAAATGAGAGGGTTGATCTAAATGACATCTTGAAATCTTTTCTAACACAATATGTGACATCAGCACTCACTCTACAGTACAGATTTAGTGAGTTCCTTGAACATAGTGAGAGATTAGGGTCATACAGCTGGTGAATCTCAGAAACTGGTCTTGAATGTGTAGACTTTGCTTGGTTGTCTTATCCATTATTCCATTCCAATGATAAGACAGACAGAGAGGTAGAGGTGTGTGTGTGCGCGCATATGCATATACTTGAGACAAATTTCTATATACTTTAATACATTTTAATATTTATTTTATTTAGTGTAAATAATTTTGGGTGTATTCATCTTCCTTGTGGATCTTCTTTTCCTGTTATTTAACTATATTTATGCCTTCTTTGTTCTTTGAATTTTATGTAAATCAATTAATTTCAAAACTTGACATTAATCTTTCAGTATTTTCTGAATGTACTAAATAGATTGTAAATCCAAATTATATTATTTTTAGATTCTGTGTATTCCCTAAAAGGTTTTAAAATAAATCCTTTGCAGACTCTTTAGACTTGAAAGAGTCTCCAGATATCACCTTCAGAGGACTCTTTAAAGATAGGAAAATTTCTATTGTCATTCTTTGTCAATGATCATTTAGGACATGCATAAAAACTTACAGTGAAAGAGAACCCAGGTCCTATTTCTTATTCCACTTTGGGATAACTGTGTTGCAAAGTTTTTGCTCCTATTTACAAGTCTTTTTTCATTATCCAGGAATATCATTAGACTAGAACAGGTGACTTGAATTTTTCAAAGTCATCTAATGTTCTTCAACTACAAAACATCATTTTTGTTTTATTGTTATTCCAAGTACCTTACTGTCTCCACTTATTAGAATGTGACCTCCTTGAAAGCAAGAACTGTTTCATTTTTCCTACTTTAATCCTCAATGTTGAATACAATTCTTTGAACATAGTAAATACTTAATGAGTAGTTTTACCTTCATTTTCTTTGACAGATGTGACATAAAATAATTCTGATATCTTTCCTATATTATTATTTTATCATCTATCACCAAATGGCAGTCCAGTGTCTTCTTTGATCTTTCTTCAGTTCTAAGCACAGAGAAAAAATCTCCTGGCTTTTCTTTTCTTTTTTTTTTTGTTTTGTTTTGTCTTCAGCATTCATTGTCAACATAAATTATCGAAAAATTATTTTTTGAGCTAAACTATATCATTATAGTTTTTTATCTTCCATTATTCCTTCCTTTTTTCTTTATATCTATTTTTAAAGTTTCATTAGCTGACAAATTTCCTGTTTATCCACAATGTCCCTTTTGTCCTCATTAGAGCCATCTGTAAAATTTTGAGAATATTCAAAATAGCATCTGATCTCTTTTGGGCCTATTCCCCCAGATCCTACCCATTCTTTCTTTGAAGTTGCGATTATTACTCTCCTCTAATGTTCAGCTAGCATTAGGCTGCACAAGCAGTTTTCCCCTATTTGTCTATTGAGCACAGTCTCAGAGATGCAACAGTAACTTCCCCCAGAGTTCTGCAATCAATAGGTGTTTGATCAATGTTGTAGCTATAAGGTTCCTATAATTTCTCCTACAACAACCAGTTCCCTTTTATTAATCAGAATCAAATCCATTAGAAATTTATCCTTTCTGAAATCACCATTAAGACACAGCAAGGGGCAGCTACATGGCGCAGTGGATAGAGCATTGGCCTTGGAGTCAGGAGTACCTAAGTTCAAATCTAGCCCCAGACACTTAATAATTATCTAGCCATGTGGCCTTGGGCAAGCCACTTAACCCCACTGCCTTGCAAAAAAAAAAAACACACACACACACACAGCAAGAATTTAATTAACTCTGCTTTTAGTTAGAATACTCTAATAGACATTCAGTTTGAAATCCATATCATGACTAAATCATGCCATTCTCCATGTTTTCTCCTTTGTTACAGCTTATACATCCAGAAAAATATTATATCTCTTTAAACTTCACTGAAACATTGTCCACCATGCCGCCCTTCTTTAAACTAATGGGTTTTTGTAGGGGATTCAAAACTAGTAGTTTTAAAACAAAGGGGTTTTGGTCTACAGACAAACTGGAAGATGTCTCCTCAATCCAGTCACAGAGCAGTGTTGGGTTTTCTTTTCTGAGATCTACTGTTCTGGGTACAGGCAGATGGGGGAAAGGGAGAACTATCAGTGGAGCTCCCCTCCTTCAACAGCTAGATCCTAACTGGAAATCAGCTGATAAATTATAATAATGCTTTGGGTGACCTGGTAGGAAGATTCTTAACATTCTCATTTACTCTTCAACTTATATAAAATAAAACTAATAATAACAATAAAATAGAAGTGATCCAGAAAGTGCTTTTGTAGTTTTAAAAAAAGTATATTCTTTTAAAAATTTTCTCATTCTTATATAGAACATAAGTATTAGAAAATAGAAGAGAACTACCATGAACTCTTAATAACTTCTAAATCACAATATCATTAAACATATGAGGCATTACAATAAGCTCTTTATAAAAGTAGTATTCATCTGTTTCCTTGGTAAGATTGAAAATTTTGCTTAATTCCTTCACATTTTCAGATCATGATCATTAATCCCATGGAATCTGATACATTGATATAGGCTATAAAGCACACTTCAGATAAGGAGAGAATACAAATTAAATTTTCCAAGATGAATGCCAAGGTACTAGGACACGTTTCTTAGGACAAGGTTTTGGGGAGAGATGTCATATTCTAAAATGTCAACAAAGGTCAAAGTGAGAGGATGTAAAAGAGGTTCAGCTGAATGGATTCCCATTGATAATCATTAAGAAATAGAGATGATAGAAAACAAATCCTAAGGGGAATGAAAGTCCTCTCACTAATCTCATAGACCTTCGTAAGCAAACCAACAGGTACTTTTTTCCTCTTCTAGAATGAGGAGCTGACCATTTACAAAATCTATCTAGTTATAGCATGCTGACCAAAAGAAAAAAATCTTTAAGATAGTCTCAGAAATCCTATTTTATTAGCAGGTTGAGTTCATGTGAATCCTAAAAGAGCTTATCTCTAAACAAGTAAGGTTTAGCAAAAAAACGGCCAAAGAGCCAGCCTCAGAGTCAGAAAAATCTGAGTTCAAGGGCAACCTCCAACATGTAAGGTCTAATGACCATTTTCTCTAACTGACATCTTGCCTATTATGCTCTCCCCTCTTCATCTCCAGCTACTGGCTTTCCTTGTTTCCTTTAAAGTCTCAATTAAAATCTCATCTTTTACAGGAAGCCTTTCCCAATTGCACTTAATTCTAGTGCCTTCCATCAGTAAATTATTTCCTATTTAGCCTATATATAACTTGTTTTCACTTACTTTTTGTATGCTATCTTTCCCATTAGATTATAAATTCCTTGAGGGCAGGGACTGTCTTCTGCCTCTTTTTGTATCTGTTGAGTAATAGTTAAGCACATAGTAGGTGCTTAATAAGCATTTACTGACTGACTAATTAGTAGCAAAGAGCAATCAGAATATTTACCATTTATCTGGTAAACTCATTGATAATTAATTTTTTTTTTGCAATGTCACATAGGCAGTCAGTAGTCGAGTCAGGATTATTATTCATATATCAGAAAGGCTAATTATTTCTTCCTCTCCTGAGTCATTTTACGTGAAGATGTTCAACATTAAGCTAACTGACATTTTTATACCAACTAATTGGCATAACAAAACCCTAGGGTTCTACAAAAGCCTCAAGAGTCTGCTAAATATTTTTTAAAAAGTATAACAGTGTCCTATATAGCTTGAGTCCTAAACGTATTTCATCCTCTTCTAATACTGTGAAAAATCAGCAATCCACATATGCTCAGATGATTATTTGGCTCACCCGCTACATATCAAAGGTGGCATGGTGGTGCTAAATGTTGCAATTATATCACTTCTATGGTGCTTCCAATTCACAGTTTCTGAGATATTTATTATTTATCATTTTTTATTTTTTGACACTTAAGGTAGTTGCAAACTTTCAAGTTCCAAGAGTGAGTAGCAAAAAAGGTTTGATTTTTCCATTGGTGTCATCTCACCTCCCTTTCCCCCCAGGAAATTAATCCCTAATTCTAGATACCCCCTCCACCTCTTCCTTCTTTGCCACAAGAATTCCTGCCCTTATGATCATCATTAAAGACAAGTGCAACAACATTCTACTCTGTTATCCCTTCGAAAGTACCTCACAATTCAGAGTCAACAGTTTCTCAAAATATTCATTCCTTCTGATTTCTGCTAAGTCAGTATTATCATAAAACAATATTTACTCCAGTAAGTGTTGCAATTAGTCTAAAAGACATTAAAAGACATTAAACCAGCCCCTTCCCCTCCAAAATAGCCAAACGTGCTAAAACATCCCTAGGTGATTTTTACATTTTGAGAAGAGGAATATATTAGTTCAAATTAATCTTTAATTAATAAATGCACTAATAAATGCACTTTAATTAATAAATGCACTAAGAAAGTAATTTTTTGATTAGGAGCAGTCCCAGTGCTTCTTGACTTCTCTTCTCTCTCTCTCCACCTCCAAAATATATACCTGATACCAGAAAAACGGAGACCACCAAATTGAATGCTGAAAGGTCACAATCATTTCCCAACAACTAGAGCATGTAATTTCCTGATCATTACAGAGGGCAATTTGTCCTCTTAGCAGTAGTATATAGCCTGAAAGAAGAATTATACCTTCTCAAAAGCAACTTAAATTTTAGTTTAAAGAGTGTGCAGTTCATTCACTATTTTTATTTGAAATATCCAGGGACAGAAGGATAATAAGTGCATTTAATGTTTATTAATTAGTCTTTCTAACTGTAGCACATTTTAATACTATCTTCCTCCCTTTAGCAATGGACTTGGTACAGTTAAGTTCATATGGTAGTTGGTCCAAATCCACCATGTTCAAAGAATTAAAAAGAACAAAATTTCAAATTTTTAACAAATCAACGATGAAAACTGACCTAGGGTATGATGTCTGATAGAGAATCTGCAAACATAAGAGACATCCCTTTAACATCTAAGGATAATCAACTTAATACTTTCATAGTTAACTTTTGGGGAGGGGTTGGGAGGGGAGGGTTTTGCAAGGCAATGGGGTTAAGTGACTTGCCAAAGGTCATATTGCTAAGTAATTATTAAGTGTCTGAGGCCAGATTTGAACTCAGGTCCTCCTTACTCTAGGGTTGGTGTTATAGTTGACATTTTTAAATATCTGAAAAATACCAAATTAATTTTTCAGTCTTCAAAAAAAGATTCATCTACAGTTCCACAGATAGGGGCTTTTAAATTGCAATTAATTCAGTGTTGTAAGCTACAGGACGAATGCAACATATGGGAATGAGTCTTACACTTCCTACCTTTGTCAACTGTTTTAGTTCCATAGACAGGCTTTATTTTTTTTAATTTTTTTTGGCAATGTATTTTTTTTGCCATACAACTCTGGACTCTGAAATTCTGCACATGAAATGAGAAATTTATCACTAATACTAGAAAACTTCATCATTCAAATAGCACTATCTTATAATGGCTAAAAATGATCATTTTAAAAAAAGTAACTATCTTTGTCATTTCATCAAATACCCATTGTCAGAGTGCAGGTCATTCACTTAGGAGAAGCTCATTAAAAATGGAAACATACTACAGAAAACTAAAACCATGTAAAATAGCTTTCCTTATTTGAATTGCTTCTAAAATGCAATGAAAAAGAGAATATAACTATCCTCTGGCTACAATTATTTCCAATTGATTTAAGATAACTCAAAACCACACTATTTCAAAACAGAATAAGAATAGATCTGCAAATACATAATCAGAATTCAAAGTCTTTAGTCCTTAACAATCTTTAAGCAATCTCGTTTAGCTGATGCTTATCTTTGTCTAAATGAGAATCAACACTATACTCTTTACTCTCTTTGCCAGCCTCATGATGACCCAGGGAAAAAACCCACCACTGACTCTTCTGAGGACACCTTGGTTCATATTTTTCAAATACCTGAGTTCCAAAGGAAAAACAAGATAAAACAAAGAAAAAAAAACTTTTCCTAATTTAGAGATAGTCTCCTTAGATAATAAAAGTTGTTGCTAAAGAACAACTAAAAAGACCAAAGAAGATACATTTAATCTATGGAAAGTTCTAAGAACAGTTCATATTTAATAAATATTAGTAATAAATAATAAATTTAATAAAATACTTTGAAGAACATTTCAATGCCCTTCATTTCCATGTAAAAGAGTCCCTAGATTTCATGTCCTTAACAACCTTTCGAATACATCCAACTTTAATCATAATTGTTACAAGACACAAATCCTTTAGTTTCCAGCCCTTTGACACAGAAGGCAAAGGGATGGGAACATAAGCCCCTTGTTACTTTAACTTATTAGTGAATCAAAAATTATACAGAAAATTTTTGAAGCTAATATTCATTGCTTTAATCAATCATTATCAGATTGACTTTTGTTTATACAGTAAGACATATTTATGCTTATATCTGAATAAAAATGAAAACCAATAAGAACACTTCTTCTGAGGAAAATCATACACATGATGAATGATAAATAAATTTTGATCACAAATCTTTAGATATAAAATTCTTTTTGTTTTGGTCCAAATCTGCAACTTCACAGATATAGGGAACACCTTGGGAGATATTCCCTCTTAACAATGCAGAACACAACTGTTCTGCAATGTATAGTCTTAGCAGATCAGGAGTGTCACATTGTCATTAAGGTTCATCTTTTGAATCCAAGTCTTTATAACTCTAAGGACTAGCCATTGAATAATGCACAATGTGGTAAAATAGAAGCTGTCTGTAGGCAGAATTGCATTTTTAATTGAGTCAATGATTTTCCTGTGCCAATTCTTTGAAATTTATCTTAATAGAATGTTTGTTTTCGATTCCCAGGCTAAGGGAGCAAGATTTGAAATTGAGTTATTAAACATATCAGACGAATAAAATATCATTTTAAAGAGTAAGCATAATATTTTATGACATAAGTATAGATGTGTATTGTACATGTATTTATTTATGAAACTATCCCCAATGTTGTTTTTTCTTAAGATTGACCTTTTAAGGGCAGCTAGGTGGCGCAGTAGATAGAACACTGGCCCTGGAGTCAAGAGTACCTGAGTTCAAATCCAGACTCAAACACTTAATTACCTAGCTGTGTGGCCTTAAGCAAGCCACTTAACCCCACTGCCTTGCAAAAGCCTTAAAAAAAAAAAAAAAAAAAAAAAAAAAAAAAAAAAAAAAAAAAGATTGAACTCTTAAAGAAAGGTTACAATACCAGGCAGAATATGCCATTAGTATTACCTGCCTGATTTTTTATTTTTCTCTTGATCTAGCTGCCCTGGAGTTATTCATAATTCTTTAACAGCACTTATTTTGTGATATTAGACAAGTCCTTTCTAATCTCTGGGCCTCAGTTTTCTCATATATAAAATGAAGAGTTTAGACAAGATGATCTCTAAAGACCCTTTTGGCTCCAAACCAATTTATCCCTATTAAATAGAAACAGAAACAGATGAAGAACATTTGTTTAACATAAGACATTAAAACTCTAAGTTCCTTGGTAGCAAAAGCATGGGCAATCCCAGGGGCAGAAAGAAAGAAATAAAATACTCTGAAGGTAGGTGTTTGGGCAAACCCCTATATAAGGTAGTTAAGAGACCAGAATTAAAATAAAAAAATCAGACAGGGAAACTTTAATACATAGACAACTAGAGATCAGAGTAAGCAAACACAAGGTTAAAATAAATCAGATGAATAAAAACCAAAAGGTCCTATGTATCAAAGGACATGGCCAAGAAGATGGCTCAGAAATATGGTGTGGGAAGGATTAAAATCATCATTCAAAGGTAATCTTATATAAAGCTCTAGTCCGGGGGCAGCTAGGTGACACAGTGGATAGAGCATTCACCCTGGAGTCAGGAAGACCTGGGTTCAAATCTGGACTCAAAGACAATAATTGCCTAGCTGTGTGACTTTGGGCAAGTCACTTAAGCCCACTACCTTAAATAAATAAATAAAATTAAAAATTAAAGTCCTCACCTGGAAGCCAAATAACCTGTATTCCATTCCGGTCTTAGAATGACCATTTTGTCTCTGACTTTGTTCAAGTCATAAATTTCTCCTGGGCATCAGTGTCATCATAACTAAAAACCAGGGCTCTAAAACAGATAATAATCTATGTCTCACCCAATTCCATATTCTATGGAGGTCTAGTCTAGCTAGCCACAAAAGAACCCAGAGCTAACTAGAGCAGATAAATAAAATATAGCTGGCTGAGTGGGGTAGGTGTCTTCTGGTCCTAGTTTAGGTCTGTTTACTATTAGACTGGCCATTCTTCTAGGGAAGAATTCATGTCCGTTTCATCATGCCTTCCCACTGTCATCTGTACATTACTTAGCATACTGTTGCACTGATTACAGCATCATAATTCTTCCTATAAGTCATTCCTATTAAAATCAAATTCAGGTAACAATGAGATTCTGCTGGGCCAACATTTTCTTTTAAAGTAATAGGAGATGACAGAATGAAGCAAAAAGTCTAGGAAGACATTAAAGCTGCTTTTTTGGAAAAGGTATATTTATACAAGTGTTCAGTTAACTAGCAATTGTATTCTTTATAGAGCTTTCAGTGTGATATAATATATTATCCTAGGAAGCTTTATGGCTAAACTAAGAAGGGAAAAGTAAACTTTCCTATTTCAATCAATAAAACGTTAGGTTGGAGAGTCATTCATTCATTTTAACATTTATTATATACTTTTTTTTGGTACACAACACTATGCTAGGCGTTGGAAGAAATGCAGTTTAGATATGACACAGACTCTTCCCTGATGAAACCAAAATCAGACCCAGAAATCATGTTATTTATTAATGTAGTTTATAGTAAAGTTTAAGAGAGGCAGAATCTAGCAGAGAATAGAAAACTGGCATCAAAGCGAAAAAACCTGAATTTAAGCCTTGCCTTTGACATATACTGGCTGAGTAACCCTAGGCAAGTTATTTCTCAATATATGGGGTAACTAAGACTATAATTTGTACTGATGGTGCCTATCTATATTAGTGGAGTGTGTTTCCTCATTAGGAAATAATAGTTGTCCTATCCCTATATTTTGTACACTGAATACACTTCTAAAATGATCCCTCTGACTCCCTTTGGGGGAGATCCTAGATAGGCACCATTCATAAACTTTAGGATATTTGCCCCATTTCCCTCCCCCTCCAGAAATATATTATTGGAACAGTGATTTTTGAGAGTTCAAGAAGGACCTGATCCCCATCAAAAGAGAAGGGAATGTGAATCCATTATGTATAATCCCAGGACTGGAGCTTCTTAGAAGAGACACATCTTACATATGTAGATAACATAGTCAAAGACTAAAAATTACTTAAATTTTTGCAGTGAAGGAAGAATAATTAATACAAAAGTGCCAGATCTGGAAGGGAACTTAGAGACCATATCTTCTAAATGCTTCATTTTACAGATTAGGTAACTAAGGTTCTAAGAAGTTAAAATACTGCAAATCCCATGTTCTTTCGATTATGCCAGCCAGAAATAGTAGTGACTATCTAAAAATCACTTTTCCCTAAATTAAAAATTGACAAATTTGTTATTTTATTTTCCTTGAGCAAGGTCTTTAGCACATGAAAATAGAGGTTTATGTTTCATAGGTCTTACATTTGCCATCAGGAAGCTATTCATTCCCTTCAGGGCAATAATCAATACAGAAATCCCAACTAAAGTTAATTAGTCTTGGGAATAAGCAGCTACTTTAGTAGCACATATACATTCCTGCAACAGGCTTTTCCCCACTGTGTACATTACCCACTATTTGATCTTAAGCTGTAACTATTTATCAACATATGTTTATAAAGCTATGACTGTGCAAAAAGAGATTTCAGTCAAGGCCATAACTTGCCTGATTATTTTTAAATATTACCAAAAAATTTTCTTTAAGAGAAATAGGTAAACAATAAAAATTCAAATTCACTCAATTTCCCCTAAGACCAAAGGCAATGAGAAGTTGACAGGTTAGAAAATTCAATTCAATCAGTAGCTATGCGTCAGATACAAATAAAATACTGAAAATAGTATTTCCCCTTAAGAAACATATATTCTAATAAACTGGAAAAACTAAAAGCAATCAGGAGTATAAAGGACAGGTAATCAAAAATGGAAGGTAATAAAGATGGAAGAGAAAAACAAACTAAGAAACCTCATGTTATGGTTGATAAGTTTCTAGTTTTGGTACTAGGAAGGGTTCAAATTCTGTTTCAGACAATTTTCAACTGTGTGACCCTTTCCAAAAATTTGTAACTTATCTTTGTATCAGTGATAAAATCTGTAAAATGAGAGCAATGGAATGAATGAAAGGACTTGAAGATCCCTTTTATCTCCAAATCTATGATCTTATGATGAGGTAAATATTTTATATATATTCTCTAATAATCAAGGGGTTCTCTGCATTTCTAATATATTTGGAATACTTCAAGACCAGTTTTACTCCTAAACAACTGTCTATATAGGATGATTGAGGCAATACTGGGAAAAATTTCTTAATCTCCTTTCCCCTACCAAATAAACCAAACAACAACAAAAAAACTACAAACCTCTCCTCAACTAGTTTCCATAAGGGTAAATGAATGAGGCTTTTAATTTCATAATTAGAGATAAAATATTGAAAGGAAATACCACTAGGAGAAATAACATTGAATAGATTCACTAGGTATATAAAATTCAATAGGTATAAACTGACTCTATATAGTCCTCCTAGGGAACTGTCTCCTATAATTAGTGACATTTTGAAAATAAGCAAAATTCTATATTTTATTCTGAATTGATTTTAAAGGTTTATATTCAGAAGCAACACCATATAATATAAATATCAAAGAAAGTGCTAAAAGCCTGTAATAATATTTGTCTCAATTTAATGTTTATATAAGGTAAAAAATATTGTCCTGCCACCTTCTCAGGGTGACGAGCTCACCTTGACTAGCTCATTATGGGAGCTCTTTTACATCAATTCCTTTGTGTTAAAAACAAAGTAATTTATAGCTATGAAGTGTTTGGCTCAAAAAGTATTTCAGTAGTTTACATATAGTTAAGAGTATAACAAGTCTGCATCAATCAATCAATAAACAATTATTAGGGTTCCATGAGACTCTGTGCTGTTAATGCTTCAGCATTATTAGAATACTACTGGAGTATTTTAAATATTGAGATTGTTATATAATTGGAAATGCTTTGGACCAGAAGTCAGAAGACCTCTGTTCTAAACCATGTTATGACCCTATAACTTGTTTTGTGATGTTGGACAAATAATGTCATTTTTTTTTCTGGGCCCTAGTTTCCTAAACCATAAGATAAATGAATTGAACAGTCTTTCAAATTTAATAGCCTGTAATTTAACCAAACAAGATGCAATAAGTTTTGAAGAAATGATTTGATAAATGGAAAGGATAGAAAGTCAAGATTTCCTAGGTACTGGAAAAGAGGGTACAAGAGAAACAGATGTGTCTTGGAAAAGAGGGAAGAAGGGAAAGTCTTAAAGGAAGAACATGGAAACAGCAAGCTTTTTAGGACTAACCATCTATTCCGTCATTTTGATGGGAGCTAGCCCTGCATCTCCAATTTTCAAATAAAATACTATATACCACAGTCCCTAAGAAACCATTGGGGGTATTGGCAAAGTACTGTGAAATAAAATTTTAGGCAATATTATTAAAACTTTTTCTTTAAAAAGTGAAAAAAATTGCAAATCTGACATTCTAATTTAAAAAAAATCAGTCAATAAATATTTATTAAGGCCAAACCCTATACACCATTCTGGGAACACAAAAAAAAAGGCAGGGGAGAAAACAAAGCAAAAAACAGTACCCTGTTCTCAAGGCCATACAATTGAATGGAGAAGACCACATACAAACAGCTATGTACAAGTAACATAAATTGGGAATAACCTCAGAAGGAAAACACTAAGATGAATGAGGGCTTCTTGCAGAAGGTAGGCCTCTAATTGAGATCTGAAAAAAAAGCTAGGGGAAACCAAGAGGCAGGGATGGGGAAGAAAAACACTCCAGGTACGAGGGAAAGTCAATGAAAACACTCAGAATGTAGATGGTGTGACTTCTGAGAGGAGGCCAGAATGTGCAGGGGAGCAAAATACAATTAGACTGGAAGTCTAGAAACCTGATCAATTCCCAGGGTCTATGGACCTATGGATTTATTGTTCATTTGACTCCAGAGCACAACTTTCCATGCAATTTTCCCTGTAGTATGCCCACCAGTGGAGGTTATTAAATACATCAAAGCCACGCTGAAAACAGTAATATTTTGTAGGAGCTGTAAAGAAGCATACCATTTTCTATAACTCTTGAGTTCTGATTTTTAAAAACTAAATCTTCAACATGAATATCCAGATACGAGTAAAACACAGAACTAATACATTTAATCCAGAATGAGTTTTATGACATAAAACCTAGAGACATTTACTTCTACATTTGTAAATGGCAACTGAAGGGACTATGAAGTGTCTACTTTTCCCAGGAGAAATAAAAAGATGTTAAGTCCTTCTTGGCAGCCAGTTAAGAGATTAGAAAGTGATGGAATGATTGAACAGTAGCATAGTAACAAGTCTTTGAAGTGGAAAAGATTTGATTTAAAACCATTAAAGTCAAATCATGATTTCAATCACTAGCCAGTAAGACAGAATTTAATCAATCCTTCCTACAAAACTTACATACTTAATGTATCAGACACACATAGAGCTCATTTCTTTAAAAAGTGAATTCTGTATTTTTAGAGAAATTATTTTTAAAATTTCTAATGAATTTTGTTGTTATATGGAAAAAGAAAACTTTATTAGTAAGTTAATGGAAGCAGAGTATGAAAACTGCTGGAAAGATTAACTATTTTAAATTTAGGTGTGTTTGTGTGTGTCTAAAGGTATGTTGTTCATTTCTAGGAGATGAACCACCAATGGATTATACATTTTGAGGTGAGCAGAAGTCCCCATTGATTCAATGAATGAAAAAAGCATCAACTATGTACATGGGGGGCACTATGCAGAGTGTTGGAGAGCTAAATATAAAAGCAGAACAATTCCTACTCTCAAGGAGCTTTCTTTCAAATAGGAGAAAGATTACATAAATGATCTAGTAATTGGCCAAGGAAAGGAATTTTTGTCCCCAGAGTCACAGGAATGGTGGATGAAATCGCCTAAAAGTAACCTATAAGACAGTACATTCTCCAGAAGCAAAGATAGCATTGATTTGATTATTCTGGACAAAGCAGGAAGTGAAAAAGAGTAGATGGTAAGATGACAATTAGTCAATAAGAAATATACTAAACTATAGGGCTGGTGATTTTTTTCCCCCTCATTGCAGACCTCTGAGTAGAGGCTGAATGAGCATCTGTTAGGCATGCTGAAGAAGATTCATATTCTTATTTAGACTAGATGGGCTACAAAATCTCTTCTTAGGTTCAATTTCCATACCCAGAACTCTCAAACTTTACTGTAAAGAATGTGTATGGTCCTCCATCTCATCTTTAGAACTACTTGAACTATATTAACCATTATTATTTTTTCCCCTTATCTTCTTCCTTGTCCTCCTGTGACAGGGATCTAGTGATCTAGGGAACTTTAGATGAGGAAATTCTCTATCCATATAAGTCTCCTCAACCATTCTTAACCTTTTTTGTCATGTGTCCTATTAAAGTCTATGGGCCTTTTCTTAGAATTCTGTTTTTAAATGCATTACAAAGGGAAAATAACTATATGGAAAATTAGTTATCTAAAAACTGCTATTATTTTACAGACCTCAGGTTAACAATTCTTGTCTTAAAATGATTGCCTGGAAACACTAGAATTTAAGTGACTTGACACTGCCAAGTGTATATGTCAGTCGATTATTTAACTGCTAAATCCAGTGACCTTTTCACAGACCTCATATTACTTAACCCCTGTACAGTTTATTATACTATTGGTCAACCCTTCCTCTTGGATACTTCTCTTCTCTCGCCTACCATTTCATTGCTCTTGCCTAGTTCTCATTCTACCTGTTTTTTTTTTCTTATTCTTCGCTGGATCATCAACGATCTTTCAGTCCTTGAATCTGAGTATATCCTAAAGGCTCCTCTCTTCCCATGAAACCTCAGAGACCTGATCAATTAGTATGACTAAGTGTCATACCCATGTAGCTGCCTCCCATTGCTGTAAATAGCATCTTGAGTTTTCACTTGAATTCCATTCATCTAATATCAACTGTATGCTAAACATTTTCTCCAGGATATACCTATTAGTAAATCAAACTCAACATGTCTTAAATGGCGGGTCAGCAAGCATGAATGTTGACTATGGTGCAAGACTCCATGTCAAACAGCTTATAATTTCTGAACCTCTCTTCTGCATCCCTCCCCCCTGCCCCCCTCCCCCCACTGCCAAGAAAAAAAATATACTTCAAAGTTCATCATTTCTGTAGAGCCTTGTGAAAATGGGAAACCTAACACTGGAAGCTTTCAAGCTAAGGCTTGAAACTAACTACCCATTATAAATGTTACTGAAAGATTTCATATATGTGTTAACATATGAATTAGTTTTTAATTTTAAGATTTTATCTTTCTCCTGGTACTTCTATATCTGACAAACCTAAATAATTAGATGACTCATATTTTATTATGTTATATGAGATTTGAAAACCAGTAGATTTTTATGGTTTTCAAATACAAATACAAATAAAATGCAAAACCATTTCAATTAAATTTTCATCAGTCTATGGATTAATTCAATTTCATTTCTTGCTTTTAACATCACCTCTTAAACAAACAGACAAATAAAGCTACAATAGGAGTTAGTTTGGGTAGATGAAGACCATGATGGCTGCATACATGCAATTTGGTTGTTGTTTGCTTTTGGTGGCTATTTTTTGTTTGCTTGAAAAAAGGGGTAAATTTCACTGAAACTATCATGCCTGAGTATGTTGCATTAATTTGCTCATCAGAGTCTCTGAAAACAAAATATCTAATTAAGAACAGACCATTAGCAGGCCACCAATTTCCAATTTGTCCTCTCTACCACTGTATATAATGCAACCAAAAAATTATTCCTGTACCCTAAGGACTTTCCAGAATCATGAAAACATGACATTGTTATAGAAAAATCATAGATAAAATTACCATAATATTCATAGCAAAGTAGGTTAGAAATGTTCTATTTCAATGACCATTCTCCTCAAAAGCAGACAGACTTTTTCCTAAACACTCTGCCTCCAGTTCTGGCATTGCTCATTTTTAATCTACAATATCCTCATTTTATGGTGACAAATGGTTAGAACAACACTAACACTCAGAGGAAACCCACAGTCTAGCAAAGTAACTAGGTGTGTGATCTTAGACAAGTCATTAAACCTAGTTGGTCCTGTTTTGATTTTTCTTTCTATAAAATGATGAGGGCTGGACTAGTTAAGGTCTTTCTCTAATATTCCAATATACTATGAATATGTAAAAATCTTTAAAAACCCCCTCTTACATTTCACAAGGTATTCTTCATGATTCAGTTTGTGTGGAAAGAAGGTGTGGTAGTTTTCATTAACTGCAATTTCAGTCTGACACAATGTGATATTATAGATAAAAAAATAAAAAACAACAAAAACCTTTTACAACTGGAATAGTGCCCAGACCATTTCTGTATTGTCTTCACATTTTAGGAAGGACATTGGTCATGGAGAATATCTAGAGGAGAATGACTAATATGGAAAAGGCCTCAAGTTGATTCCAGTTGTGAACTGGTTGAACACTTAAAAGGACCATAATATTTTCAAGTGCTTGACAGAATATCCCAATAAAGAGAACCCAGTAAAAGAGATACCCCAACAAAAGTTTATTTTTCTGATCTCCAAAGGCAGAACTAAGGAAATGGTTAGTATAAGAAATATCTACCAGTTTTACCCACCATGTGAGGAGTACTAATTCTTTTAAAGAGTAGTGAAATGATCCTTAAGACTTAAGTGACTCAGAGGAAGACAAAAAAAAAATCACTTCTTTGTTGAGTTAAAAAAAAAAAGTCATGGCAAAGACTCTCCAGTGCTTGGCTGAAGGGCCACCATGTATATCTCAGAAGCGGGGGGGGGGGGGGGGGGGGGGGGGGGGGTTAGGTCAATGAATCAATGTAGAGTCCCAATGCTTGTTGTCCTTTCCGTCTTATGCCTAGGTAATCTCCTTTTGTTAACTGCTAAATGACCTAGAGTGTGTCATCTAACTCCATCATTGAACCTAAATTATCAGGGCCCTGGCCTGAGTCAGATTAAGCTCACAAGTGTGGAAATTTTAGTTTTATGTAAGTAAAATCTCCCATTTAGAGCTATCTAAAGGGATACATAGACAGAAAGACAAATAGATATCATCATCTATTGATTTATGTTTGTCATTTAAAGTTCTTTACATCCTGGTCCCAGTCTTGCCTCTCTACCCTTTTTATACATAATTCCCTTCCACATGACATGGATACTCTTATACTACCTTTCCCTCATCCTTGAATGTTCTCCCCTCCTCACTTCTGCTTCTTAGAATCATCACTGATTTCTTTCATGATTCAGCTTAGTCACTTTCTTCTAAATGAGACCTTTCTGGTCTCCCCTAGATAACTTCAACTTCAAGGTTATCTTGTATTTACTTTAAATGTTTTTATAAACCTAGTGATGTGTTTGGTACATAAGTATGTATGTACATGTTTTCTTCCCCAATTGAATATAAGTTCCTTGAAGAAAAGAACTTCTTTGTTTTTGTCTTTGTATTTCTAATACAGTGATTGATATATGGAAAGGTGTTTAATAAGTAAGAGATGGTGAGTTCTCCCTCAATAGAAGAGAAGTATTAAAGCTAAGCCTAAATAACCACTTGTCAGATGTTTGTAGAGGAAATTTTTAACCAGATACCCCAGCCAGGGGAGCCTGTGAGTTTCTTCCAATAGAGATTCGATAGCCTCATAAAAGCAAATTGATGAAAACTAGAATTTTTCCCTAGAATGGTGGGTGGTATCCCTTGCTAACTTGACTTTATCTTCTTCCAAAGGTTCTCACAAGAGAAAGTTTAATTTATGGTATCTCATCAATGACTTTGAGAAGAAAGGATATCAGTACTAGATTGATGATTTTTCTCCATGATTTCTATTTTCTTCCATCTCTGATTGGTTTGATATGAGCTTTCTTACATAGTGGATGAGTCACTGAAATTCTATTTCCAAAACCTTCAGAAGTAATGACAATGATACTAACTTCTTGTCAAGTATTTTTTATTGGGTTCATGTTCTTGATGAATTTGTTCATGTTTCTCAATGAAATGGATGAGAGATTTGGTTATTCCTTTTTTTAAGGTTTTTGCAAGGCAAATGGGGTTAAGTGGCTTGCCCAAGGCCACACAGGTAATTATTAAGTGTCTGAGGCCAGATCTGAACTCAGGTACTCTTGACTCCAGGGCCAGTGCTTTATCCACTGTGCCACCTAGCCACCCCTTGGTTATTCCTATATCACCAGGTTTATAAAAATACAATTTATAGCCATAGAATTTCATAGTGAAAGTTTATTTCAAATAAAATCATTTCATAACAAAGCAAAGTTCCATATCATACCTCTGGAAAAATCTTCAGTTCTTTTTCATATTGTCTAACAAAAGGTATTCATTTTGAAGAATTGTCATTTCTTCCAAGAAACTTCCCAGACTGGTCAGATTGAAGACTACTCCCCCCAAATCTCACTCGACTTGGATATAGACTCCCCAGAGCAAATATCTCCAGTCTCTGATCAGTCTTTTACTCACCTTGATATAACATCCCTACTTTAGTTTTTGATGTCTGATGTCAAATTTGAGTCTGTTAGGTATCTGAATGTCAGTATTTTCTGAGACAGTAAATGTTTTATGTCAGAAACCAAGTTGGCTGCTATTTTGACACAGAGCATAGATGTAAACAAACATCATAATCAAGGGAAACCAATGAAGCTATTTTAGATGTTCAAAAAATACTGTAAATCTCATACACAAATTATTTTATTAAAATCGCTATTCAGTGATATGTGGAAAATTCTGTCTTAAAACCAGTTCCCAATTCAAAGAGGGAGGGGAACACATAAGAAGGAAAGACAGGTAGTTCAATATATGAAAAAGTAAAAGTAATACAGTCTAGAAGGAATAGGTACTGAGACTAGTCTTCATTCATTCATGAGCTATATATTTCCATGAATGGCTACTATGTATAAATAGCTAGCTGTCCTAGGTGGTATGGTAGAAGACCTAGTACTGCCTTTGAGAAACTCTATCTTTCAAAAAGATTTTGAAGAAGGATATACAGAGAATTGTCCAAGTCTGCAAATGACACAAAACTCTTCATATCCTATTGTGCCAATCAACAGACTTTCTTCTTTTTCCTTTCTTGGAGGTATCCAATCTCCAGTAGATCCATCAAATCTGGATATTTCATCTCTGTACTGCTCCATATCAACTTCTATCTTGTTTCCAAGACTATATTTCATGGTATTATGATTTTCTACTCAATATGAATGAGACCTCTATAACAATTTTAAAGCTAGTGATTTTTCAGTGTAAAGTGCTAAATATGAAATATATTAACTATGTATATAGAAAAACACTTATGTAAAACATTTTTGATTTGGTTTATCTTTTTGTTTCTCTTTTCTTTGCATACATAAAATATATATTTAAATAATGTACATTTTATACATTTATATACATGATATATCTTTATCACCACTAGAAAGAGAGACACTGTATGAATTTTGATACACTATTTTCTTGAATCTTCCCATTTTGAGACTTTGTTTTCCCCCTTCCCTACTCATTATGCACCAGTATTTATTTCCTTTAATTCACTAGGTAGCAGAATGTCGGATCTGGAGGCAGATCGGCAAATCACGCTTATTACAAACAGATTTTGTTGGCCACCCACCAAATTTCATCCCAATCTTCTTCTGCAAGGTTTACATTTGCAATGTTAGTCCAATGCCTAATCATTGCCTCCTACAATGATAAATTTAATATATTTGCCAGTGCTGCAGCATGAAGCCAAAAGATCTGTTCTTCATTCCAAGCATCTGTCCTGTATTCTCCAAATACCCAAGGTCATTTTTGGTGGGTGGGAGAGTCTCCTCCAGAATTTGAGGATAGAGATGAAATTACTAACAACAATAAAAAGACATGAATATAGCACTTTAAAGGTCTTAAATTATTTTACATACATCATCTCAAATAAGGCAAAAAAAAAAAGACAGTGAGATCATCAGTAACAGGTTTTAATGGTTCTGTTTTACATATGCATAAAAGTTGAGAGGTTTACTCTGACTAAGGATATATAGTTGTACTTCAGTCATTCAGTCATGTCCAACCCTTTTTTGACCCCATTTAGGGTTTTCTTGGCAAAGATACTGGAGTGTTTGTCCTTTCCTTCTACACTTTTATGCAGGTAGGGGTTAAGTGACTTGTCCAGGGTCACACAGCTAGTATCTGAGTTTAGATTTGAACTCTAACCCCCAAAAGTCTTTCTGAATCCAGGCCCTGGGCTCTATCCACTACACCATCAAGGCAGGATTCTAATCTATAGTTCCCTGATTCTAAAATCCACATGTCATCTGTAGCACACCCTGAAAGTCAACCTGGGATTACAGGTCTGATAGAGACTTCAGAAGATAAAGTTCATATCCTTGACACAATGAATAAAAAAACTGTGCTTGCAGTCAGGAAGAGCTGAGATCAAAACCAGTCTCAGTTGCCTCAACTGTAAAATGGGGATAATAATAAGTTGTGAAGAATAAATGAGATTATATATATACATATATATATAAAGTATTTTATATATGTGTATGTATACATACACACACACAAATATATATGAAAGATTATATATAAAGTATTCAGTGTATACACATACACACACACACACATATATGGTGTTCAATATATTGCTTCACATACAGTAGACATTTAATAAATGCTGGTTTCTTTCCCTTGCCTTTTGTCTCTGGGCAAGAGAACGTAAAAAACATTCACTGTATGTATAAAATGTTAATTCTTGGTTTGACAGTCATGAAGGTTTTAGTAACCCCCTGCAACTAGGCAACTAGGTGGAACATTGATAGAGCCCTGGATCTGGAGTCAAGATCTCAGTTCAAATTCAGGCTCAGATGGCCCTGGGCAAGTCACTTAACCCTAAGTTTCCTCACCTGTAAAATGAGCTGAAAAGAAAATGGCAAGCACTCCACTCTTTTTGCCAAGAAAATCTGAGGTCAGGAGGAGTCAGAAACACACGAAAAATGACTGAAATGAATCACCCCCCCCAAAAAAAATCCCAAAAAACCTTGAATTGATTTCAGCAATAGTTGTCAAAATATATATCTTAAATATTTCCACTTCTTTTATCATAAAGTTTTAAAGAACTGAAAAAGTCATCTAGTTCAAACTAAATATATAAAGGAATCCTCTGCACAACATCCTTCATAAGTAGTCTCTGGTCTTTACTTGAAGTCTTCTGGTAAAATGGAATCTCCTACCACCTAAGGAAGACTATTTGACTCTGTAGAGCTCTAATTATTACAAGTTTCTACCCTAAACTTAATCTAACATCTGTCTCTTTCTCTTCAGATATATCTACCTTTTGTAACCCATTTCTCACCTTCCTTGAGCTCAGGCCATGGTACCAACTTTGGAGACCAGCAACAACTTAAAAAAGCCTATTCAGTTTGTTCTGTGCTTTCTTGGTCAGGAATAGAAAAATAATATTAAATTCAAGAAGAACGAGTTTTTAAAAAACATAATTTCACATAATCTGTCACTTTTATTTTTACATAATTATTTTATTTGTTTTTCTAACTACATACAATGGTAGTTTTTACCACTCATTTTTTGCAAGGTTTTCAGTCTTACAATTTTTCTCCTTCCCTTCCTATTCTGTCACTTTTAAATGTCACACTTAACATTAAGTGATATATTCATTTTCAATTTATTTTTGCCAGCTAAGCTGTATGTCAGTTATTTGCTGAAGCAGCTAATCTGATATTTATCACTACTTCTATACTGACTCTTCTTAGAACGTGTTTGTAATGTTGATTCAGTTCATTTTGGAAAACATGGAAACTTTTTTCTCTGTTGATTCTGTTAGGATTGTCTGCTGTTATGAAATAAGCAATTTGTCATGAAAATTTGATAATAACATTTTTAACATCTTGCTTCATACTGATAAAGCTAAACTCAATGAATATTAGAATTTGGAGCTTAACTTTGAAAGCTATTCTATGGAACAACAGAACCTACTTTGATAGAATACTCAAAATTTTGCTAGCTTTTATAAATAATGCTAAACTCATTTTCTAATGCAACTGTGCCTATTCATGAGGATCAGCTAAAACTGGCATTAATCAGATGAATTTCTACAAATGTTTTCATCCAAAATAACACTTTTGCTAACAGAATGATTATCATTACTGATGCATTAATAAAAAAAGCAATTTTAGGAGAAACTAACCCCTGAAAAGATTAGAATTATCTCAGGTGCAACAATGTTAAAAGTAACTGATATCCCCTTAAAGGTTTAAGATAGTCACACCCACTTACAACAGAGACATTAAAAAATAATATTCTGGGGGCAGCCAGGATAGAAACTGGCTCTGGAGTCAGGAGGACCTGAGTGCAAGTTTGACCTCAAACATTTAATACATAGCTGTGTGACCTTGAGCAAGTCACATAACCCCACTGCCTTGCGAAAACCTAAATAATAATGATAATAACGATGATGATGATGATGATGATGATGATAGGGGCGGTTAGGTGGTGCAATGGATAGAGCACTGGCCCTGTAGTTAGCAATACTTGAGTTCAAATCTGACCTCAGACACTTAGTAATTACC
Organism: Macrotis lagotis; assembly: GCF_037893015.1. NCBI lineage: Eukaryota > Metazoa > Chordata > Mammalia > Peramelemorphia > Peramelidae > Macrotis > Macrotis lagotis. The sequence goes on along the minus strand of NC_133666.1, from coordinate 563,121,997 downwards.
TAGCTGTGTGGCCTTGGGCAAGCCACTTAACCCCATTTGCCTTGCAAAAAAACCTTTAAAAATAATAATAATAATAACAACAACAACAACAATAATATTTTTACCCAATACTTGCACTTCCAACAGTGACAGGCATGTTAAACATTTTTGTCAAAGATTTGGAAATCATGAGTATTGTTCTGTTTCTTTTGGGTAGAAGTTTGAATAGTTCAGAATTAAATTAAATATAAATTTGAAGACTATGACAGAAAAATGAGGCAAATCAGACATGTAAAGAAAGTGAAGGATGAGGGGAAGCTAGGTGACAGAGTGGATAGAGCACTGGCCCTGGAGTCAGGAGGACCTGAGTTCAAATTCTGCCTCAGACCCTTGATACTTACTAGCTGTGTGACCTTGAGCAAGTCACTTAATCTAACTGCCCTACAAAAAAGTGAAAATGACCATTGTTCCAAGAGCTGTCCATATATCCATATAATATTTAAAGATCTAGAATAAGGGTTCTAAGTCTTGGGTCCATGAAGTAAAAAAAAAAATTTCTTAAACACTAACAATGTGATGGGTTTTATCAATAATTTTACATAACTTGTTTTATATACTAAAAAACTTTATTCTGTAAATGGATCCTTAGGCTCTACCAAACTGACAAGAGCATCCATGATGGAAATAAGGGGGAAAAAAAAAACTAAGAATCCCTGTTTAAAGGGAAACTGCCGGTGTATTGGGTTGATCTCATACAGACACTTTTTGGGAAGCTGGACAAAAAATTGCAGAGGAAAATAGCGTAAATAGAATGTGATCTCCATTAATACATTTTTAAAAGTTCTCATTCATACAACAAGCACCACTATGATACCTTATCCTTGCCAGGGATGAAGATTAAAATTTTGTATTCTTTCTCACTGAACTGCAGTAAGTTGTTACTTAAGATACTATGGAACCTACTTGGAGATATCTTTCATTTCCAACCAAGATGGGTTTTCCTTGCCAATGGAAAATGCTGTGGCTAAGTTAGATGTGGCCTCTGACAGTTTACTAATCAGCTTTTTTAGCCAGAGAAGCTTATCTTCTAGCCCTTCTTAGCTGTAACTACAGTCCATGGAGTGTAGAGGCACACCAGACAAGATAAAGTGTGTGATAAAAATAACAAATCTCTTAGCTCTCTGCCAACAATACCAATTTCATACAGATGTCACGTTACTCTAACTAATGTCTTAATAGGAAATCTCTGGTTTTTATCTTTTGCAATTTGAAAAAGATGGTCTCCTAAGTTGTACTTTTCAGCATTCATACATATGGTACCACAAATAAAAAAAAAATTATATATATATATATATATATATATATATATATATTTTAACGACGCTGACAGCTTTAGCACTAGAGGACTAATCAAGAATCAAGTCATTCATGGTCTCATTTAGACTTAATTAAATATATAGACATTCTCCCATAGTGTCTTCCCCCTTTGCACTTCAGGTACCTATTCCCTACAACAACCTCCTTCTCAAGTCAGTGGGAGTTGTTTCTATGAAAGAGAAACAACATGGTATTTGGAGGAAAATAATAGTTTATTTTAAGTGAACTGTGAAACATGAGTCTCATGAAACAAAGAATAAGTTGGATGAATGATTCCTTTAAGTTTAATTTAAACATACTCATAGTTTATCATGTATGGGTACTTTCTGAGGGCAATACAGCCAGCAATGATTGGCATAACAATAGCACACACTACAATGAGAGAACAATCATCTGAGGAAGGGATAAAAGGATGTTTTTGTCAAGAAGAGGGACCTCAGCAGAGACTGGATGAAAAGAGGAGAGGAGGGACTTATAAAAAGGGGGGCTTATAAAACATGGAGAGCAGTAGAACTGGGGACTCATTAAGAATAATTTCTAGATCTTGAAGGAAGCCAGGGAATTGAGGAGGGAGAGGCAAAGAGGAGAAGAACATTCTAGACTTGGGGACAGTCTTACAGAGGTGGTATTCAGACAGGAAATAGAGAAAGGGAAGAACAGCAAGGAGGTCAATGGAACTGAACCAGAGAGTATAATTTTTTTTATTAAATATTTTATTGAAGATGGCGACATGAAGGGATCGAGTCTTAGGAGCTCTCTGATAAAAACACATAAACTAAAGACTCTAACTAAACTTTTGAGAGACAGAACCCACAAAGGGACCCAGTGAGGCAGTTCTCCTACTCAAGGTAACCTGGAAAAGAGCAAAAAGGCTCTGCTCCCCAGGTCGGGGTCAGAGGGGAGCTGCCAGAGGGGTGGCCCCCAAGAGCGAAAGAACTTCAGCCTCCCTGAGGCAGCCCCAGGGCACTGGGAGCCACGGCTCACAGCAGCGGGGGAGTCTCCTGAGCTGCGCCCCGGGGTGCACCAGCACAAAGTGGGGGAACAGCGGGGGGGGGGGGGGGGGGGGGGGAACCTCTGCCAGAGCAAGCACTTGGAGCCCAGCCCTCAGGGCACACAGCAAGCAGCTTGGTCTTTCCACAACTCAGACCCGGAAACAGAAGCAGGTGGAGCCAGTAAGCAGGAGCCCCCAGGGCATGAGCCCATTGAGCTGAGGGAGGGGAGTGAAGAGAGACTGCTGAGCTCTGTCCTCTGCCCCTGGAACAGGACTCTGGGGCTCTGACCACATTCAGATCCTGATCCCAGTCCAGGCCCCCCCCACAGAACAATAGGGCCCCCCCACCTCGGCCCCATGGCAGAGGGGGGCGCTTATGTTCATTCACAGATCAGGAGGGAGGACAGAGCCTCACACACTGAGACTCTTGTGGGAGTGTCCCAAAAGCTCAGGAAGCACCCAAAAAAACAGGCTTAGGCTGGGAAAATGAACAAGCAAAGAAACAAGAGGAAGACCATTGAGAAATATTTTGCAAATTAGCCCAAGAAGGATCAAAGTACTCAGTCTGAAGATGAGAAAGCACAAGCTCCTGCATCTAAAGACTCCAAGAAAAACAGATATTGGGCTCAGGCTATGATAGAGCTCAAAAAAGACTTTGAAAATCAAATGAGGGAGTTGGAAGAAAAACTGGGAAAAGAAAGGAGAGAGATGCAGGAAAAACATGAAAATGAAGTCAGCAGCTTAGTCAAGGAAATCCCAAAAAATGCTGAAGAAAATAGCATGCTAAAAAACAGCTTAGGTCAAATGGATAAAACAGTTCAAAAAGTTATTGAGGAGAAGAATGCTTTAAAAAGAAAAATTGGTCAGATGGAAAAAGAGATAAGAAAACTCTCTGAGGAGAACAAATCCTTCAGACAAAGAATAGAATTCAGGGGGATTGATGAATTTACCAGAAATCAGGAATCAATACTTCAAAACCAAAAAAATGAAAAATTAGAAGAAAATGTGAAATATCTCATTGAAAAAACAACTGACATGGAAAACAGACTTGGGAAAGATAATTTAAAAATTATTGGAATACCTGAAAGTCATGATCAGGAAAAGAGCTTTGACATCATTTTCAAAGAATTACTACAGGAAAATTGCCCTGATATTCTAGAGGCAGAGGGCAAGATAGAAATGGAGAGAATCTACTGATCCCCTGGAGAAAGAGATACCAAAAAACCAATCCCCCAGGAATGTTATAGCCAAGTTCCATAACTCCCAAGTCAAAGAGAAAATATTACAAGTAGACAGAAGGACACAGTTCAAATATCGTGGAGCTGCAGTCACGATCACACAGGATTTAGCAGCAACTACACTGGAAGCTCATAGGGCTTGGAATACAATATACCGGAAGGCAAAAGAGCTTAGAATGCAGCCAAAAATGAACTACCCAGCAAGGCTGAATGTCCTCTTCCAGGGAAAAAGATGGACTTTCAATGAACCAGGGGAATTTCAAAGGTTCCTTTTGGAATGGCCAGAGCTGAACAGAAGGTTTGATCTTCAGATACAGGACTCAGGTGAAGCATGGAGATTGGAGGAGAGGGGGGAAATATGAGGGACTTAATGAGGATGAACTGCATGTATAGAAAACTGATACTTATAATATTCATATGAACCATGTCAGTTAATAGAGTAGGTAGAGGGAGCTTTTATAGTTAAAGCACAGGAGAAAGCTGAATTCGAAGATATAATATGGTGTAAAAATGGAGTCAATAGGAAAAAAAGGGAAATGAAATGGAAGAAAAAGGAGAGGGGGAATAGTCCAAGATATTTCAAATAATAAGATTTTTTTTTTTATTACAATGAGCTATTGCAATGATATGGAAAGGGGGAGGCAAGGGGGAATGAGGGAACCTTTGCTCTCATCAGAGATGGCTAGGAGAGGAAACAGCAAATATACTCAATGGGGTATAGACAACTGGAGTAAGGAAGGGGGAGCAGGGGGAAGGGGTGGGGATGTGAATAAAGGAGGAGAGGATGGACCATGGGGAGACAGTGGTCAGATATAACACATTTTCTTTTTTACTTCTTGCAAGGGGCTGGGATTGGATGGCCTGCCCAGGACCATAGGGCCAGGTGGATTCTGGGCCTAAGGGGTGGTATGGGGGCTCAGGGCTTCTTGGCCCCAGGACCAGGGATCTGTCTGCTGCGTCACACAGCGACCCTACAGCAGAGTCAGAATGAAAGGAGAGAGAAAATATAGTACATGGTAGTAGAGAAATAAGAAAGGAGGGAGTTGCGATCAGCAATGGCAATGTTGGAAAAATATGGAAGTAACTTTTGTGATGGACTTATCATAAAGAATGTGATCCACTCACGACAGAGTTGATGGTGTTGGAACAAAGACTGAAGCACATTTTTTGTTATTATTATTTGGGGGAGGGTGCAGGGCAAGTGGGGCTGGGTGGCCTGCCTGGGGCTACATAGCAGTGTGATCTTTGGGTGTCTGAGGCCGGATTTGGACCCAGGTGCTCTTGGCTCAAGGGCCAATGCTCTGTCTGCCACCCAGCCGCACCTACTATTATTACTATTTTATTTTATTTGGGGTCTTTTTTTTTCTTCTTTTTGGTTTTGGCAGGGCAGTGGGGATCTGGTGGCTTGCATGTCACACGGCTGGGTGATTATTGGGTTTACAAGGCTGGATATGGACTCGGGTGCTCGTGGCTCCAGGGCTGGTGCTTCGTCCATTGTGCCACCTGGCCTTACCTACAATTATTACTATTATTTTTTATAATTTTAATTTTTTTTCTCTCCCCTTTACTTTTTCACCCAAGCAAGTCTATCTATATTCATGGGGGGAGGGGTATTTTGTTTACTTGTAAACAAGTATATTTTATTAAAGTAAAAAAAACATTTGTACAAAATGAGAATAAAAATAAAATAAAATAATTATTCAAAAAAGAATAATTTCTATATTTCTCAGTAGAGTATGAGACAAAGAAGCCAGTTGTATACTTATGTCTATAAAAGCAGGAAAAGTCTACCCTAAGCAGCTGCCTTCCTACCTGAACCCAAGTACAATTCAACAAAGATTTATTATATACCAACTCTGGGCAGAACACTGTGCTAAGAGTTGAGTGGATATAAAATTTTGATAGGACACAATCACAACACTTATGAAGTTTATAGCCCAACTGGGGTATACAACATATAACCATATGATTCTTGGTAGGTGACTTGAAAAATTATAAAGAAAAATGATCTGAGTGGGGAAAGTTCCTTCTGGGTGGCATGAATAAGCAAGAGCAATCTGAGAAATCAATCCAACAAAAAATTTGGGGGCACCTACTATGCTTTATTGACTACACAAGATACTGATGATACAAACATGAAAAATGAAAGAGTGCCTAGCTACATTGAAGAAAAACTGCTATCTGAATTGGTTGGTTTTTTGTTTTTTTGTTCATTTTAAATTTTTATTTATTAATTTTTCCAATTACATGCAAAGAAAGTTTTCAACATTCACTTTTTCTGTAAGGTTTTGAGTTTCATTGTGTTTTAAAGGAAGAACAAAAATTTAAGAAAGGGAAGAAAGATATTCTATATATAAAGAGCTTTAAGGAAAGTCTTGGGAATTGAACAGGAAGACATAGTCTAGTTTAGCCAGAATGAGAAGAAATTAATGAGGAGTAATATTAAAAGGTTGAAAAAGATAGGAGAAGAAGGGAACATTATGGTACACTATGGCAAGTCTTCAACGCCAAGAAAATAAAAATGAACTAAGAAGCTTGACCTATAGGAGCAAAGTCTTCATATCCTACCCAATAAAAGAAATAAGTTGTTCGTTTCCTTCAAAGAAACAGTTAATTGGACAGCTAATTAAAAATAAAAATGCAAAATATAAAAAAGTATCTTTGCATCATAGTTACTTCTTTATAATCTTCAAACAGAAGATCTGGCAAGCTCCTAATTTTGCAAAATCTACTTTTTAAAAGGACTGGTAGCCAGCTGTTCCTCTCTGGGCAGATCATAAGTAATACTAATCCAGTTATTCAGTTATATACTTTCACTGCAGATATAATACTGCTGCTATAAAATGTCTTTATGGGAAATGTAAACTGCCCTTTAGATTTTTCAAGACCCACGTGCAAACACTGCAGGGGATAAATGCAAATTGGAGCCATTTATGTTATGCCTGCATGCCTACAAACATTAAAAATTACCTCTCTTCATCTCTGACAATCAGATATCAAGATTTTGCTAGAATTATAAATTGCAGAGCTCCAGGGATAACAGGGATCTCTATCAAGCCTCTTGAACTATGAAGCTATAAAATTCATTCAAAATATTACAAGAAACATCTAACAGAACAAACATAAAGGCAACATAACTAAGCAATCAAAAGTCTTCATTATTTAAAAATAATATACTACATTTTTTTTAAAATCAGCCCCATATACTTATTTTTTAAGTTGCAGATAACAAAAGCAACTGGTTTAGAATTCTCTCTACATAGAATACTACCGAAACAAGTCATTTAATCCTGGTACCGAAACTAGATGCTAGCTTCCTAGGGGTGAATGAATGGCTATTGATGATAATTTATAAGCATTTTGGTATAGTATGTCAGATCTACATGGTTAAAATATGCAGAACTATTGTTGGTTCTTGAAGTCTTATGTGTTTCTTTAATTTTATTTATATGTTTGGCTACAAAAATAGTCATTTGGTACTAAAACAGGGTAGCAGTCCCAAGGATATTGAAAGAAATAACTTTATAATTGTTTTAGTTATGATTTTTTCAGATTTACTTAATTTATGTTTTAGTTCAGGAAAATTAAATATCAATTCGCATTTTCTGAGTATACACCAAGAGTGATTAGAAGTTCAGATAGATTAGAAACATAAGATGGAGGGAAACCAGAATGAGACAAAAAGTTCATTATAAATGATCCCTAGAGATTACTTGAGACTTGATTATATTAATTCAAGCTAATTACTATCTTAGAAAAAGTTCTGAAAATTCAGTTAAGTGTCAACTTGGAATATAGTACTTGTACAGTGTTCGCCCTCTAAGCAATATTACATAAATGATAGTTCTCAGGCTAGCCCACAAAGCCTTTTTAATTCATAATACAATTGGACTATTGTATGAGCCTCAGTTCAGAACCTGTAGTTCTGGACAGAGAAGGAAAAGAAACTTTAACTCCCTTTTCTGAACAAAGTCTTGAACAGGACTCTGAAATCGGTGCAAATTGTTCTTTCTATTGATAATCACATAGTGGAGAAGTGAAGAGAATAAAAGTTCCCATTGTTTTTTGATTTGATAATTACAAAAAAAATTTCACTTGATAAATTGAAAGATAACCTTAAGGTGTTTCCTCTGACAAGGTGTTCTTGAATACATTCATTGCAATCACACTAGATTCCTGACAGAGGGTAACCATAGAGATAGTCTTGTTCAACAAACCTCTGATTTTCATTAAGAAAGTTATAAAGTTCCATAGAAGAGGGATTCCAAATACATAGAAAGTTCTCCAAATATATCTGTTTAAAGAGGCATTGAGCTGATTGCATCATGCCCTAAAACATTCTAGGACCTCTTTAATGACATCCACAAGACCAGCAAAATGAATGTGAATGAAGACTATATTTTGTCTAGATCACAATACAGAGATAAGTAGTCAGCTTAATGAGTTAATTTGTCAATACATATATCTGGAACAAACATTGTAAAGACAGGGAAATGAACAGAGTTGACTCGGAAGAGGAGAATGGGAAAGATTTGCGTTTGGAAAATTCAAAACTTAAGCCTATCTCTTTTTAAGACAAATCTCCCAATGATGCTCTATGGTTTTAGAAGAATCAAAATAATAGGTGGATCAAAAGACATGATGGGTTGAAATACTTCTTTTTAAAATTTTATTTTCAATTTATGGAATAAAACAAGCATTTAGATAACACTACCATTAAAAAAATTGCATATGAAACTACAAATCCATTATGCATAATTTGCAATTCCTTTCAAATATATAAAAAATATCATTTAAATTTCCTTTTTTTTCCTTCTCAGTATATATTTATTATATATTATTATAATATACATACATATACATATATGTAAAAATTATCCTATCTATACTTATATTTATCAGTCTTTTCTCTGGATACTTATAGCATCTTTTTCCATATATTTTTATAATTAATTTAGCTATATATAATATTCAAAATAACTTAATCGCTCAAAGTTGTTCTTAAAACAGCAATGCTGTTACTATAAACAATGTTCTTTTGGTAGTGTTTATTTTGCTCTTCATTATTTCTTGTAAGGCCTTACATGTTTTTCTAAAATCATTGAGTTTATTATTTCTTATAGCAGAGCAGTATTCCATCACAATCCTATACCACAACTTGTACAGCCATTTCCCAATTGAGGGACATCCTTGAAATTTCTAGTTCTGTAACTATAAAAGTTATTAAACACAGTTTAGAACCTATAGGTTATTTTCTTTTTCCCTTAATTATCTTCAAAAATAGACCAAGTAGTGGTATTTGGGGGTCAAAGGATATATAGGTAGTTTAATTACTCTTTGGGCGTAATTCCAGATTGCTCTTTGACTTAATATTAAATATTTCCAATATTCCAATATTAAATATTAAATATTTCCAAGACCTTTGTGATCAAGAAGCCTGAAAGGCATCACCAAGATACCAGACCAGTCATGTGGTGAGAGTAGAGTAATAAAAGGGTCAAACTCAGTGTTACACTGTGAGACATGAACAGAAACACAGGAGTACCATGAATATACTAAGTTGAGAGTTATAGGGCAGCTAGATGGCATGGTGGATAGAGTGCTGTCCTTCAGGTCAGGAGGATGCAAGTTCGAATTCCACCTCAGACCCTTGATACTCACTAGCTGTGTGACCTTGGCCAAGTCACTTAACCCTGACTGACTCACATGACTCACATCTGGCCACTGGGCCCAGATGACACTGGAGGGGAAAGTGAGACTGGTGACTTAGCACAGTGCTCCTTCACTCAAATCCAATTTACATATATGTCATGGTCTTACCTCCCTGATGTCATGGTCTTCTTCAAGAATGAAGGATACACATCAGAGAGTCTATAGCAGTGGTGTCAAACTCATAGAAATGGATCCTGGCAGGGGAATATTTACTTAGAAAACCTCAAATTAGCATTATCTATGTTGTACTGCTTTTTTTAATTATTAATTTTGTTAAGCATTTCCTAGAACCAAGTGGTGATCACTTATGGAATTTTTTTTTTAAAGTCTGGAAAAGAATGGAAAGCATGACTGGTCTAAAATTTGTAATGGCACAAGGAACACTTGGATGAATTAGGAAAAAACTGTAGAGATATATTATCACTTCCATTTCTATTCCATTTTCCTACCCATATCCCAGGGGTTCAGAGCCTTATTTTGCCCCCTGCTCCCATGTGTTATAGCCCCCAATGTACTTAGTGCTCTACCCTCCTCCAAATCTTCATTTTTCACAGATGTTGATTTTGACTAAGGTCAGCAGTAAAACAACCTTAAAATTGAATGACTTCATAGTGAATGATTAATGCAATTAGCCTCCACAGATCATCTTACTTTCATCTTCCACCACTAATCTATCCTTCATGGCCCTACAGAATACTCTCTCTCACATTGAGATTTAGTCATAGCACACCTCTTCTCAAAAATTTTCAATGACTACCTTTTGTCTATTAAGGAAAATTCTAACTTCACACATCTATCATTCAAAGCCCTTCACGATTTGGTTTTGCATCACTTTTAAGAGACTTAATACTTCACAAGGCAATCTATGCTCTTGTTTTTGTTGCAGTTATGTGGTTATTTTCAAATTCTCTGTGAGCTCTTTTGGGATTTTCTTGGCAAAGATCGATCTAGATTGATTTGTCATTTCCTTTTTCAACTCATTTTACAGATGAGAAAACTAGTGCAATAAGGTTAAGTGACTTGTCCAGGGTCACACAGCTAGTGTCTATGCTCTAACCAAACTAAGATGCGGCCTCCATTTTTCCATCTCAACAACTTTATTCAAACTGTTTCCAATGTTTGGAATGTCCTTCCTCTTGAATTCCTATCCTTTTTTTTGCAAGACAATGGAGTTGTGACTTGTCCAAGGTCACAAAATTAGGTAATTATTATTAAGTGTCTGGGGCCACATTTGAACTCAGGTCCTCCTGACTCCAGGACAGTGCTCTATCCACTGTACCACGTAGCTACCTATTCTTTCAAGTCTCATCTTTCAAGATACGTTTCCTGATTGATCCAGTTCATAAACTTTCCCCTGGACTGTAAAGAGAACTTGTTATGCAATTTCTAATGAATTCTATGTAATAATTGTGGGGGTTTTGTATTATTACCTACTCTTCCAGACAAAAATGCCCAATAGAGCAGGTGTCACATAAACAATGTGTGAGGAAGAATGCCTAGGAGAGTACATATAATGAAGGTTATCAATGACACTTAATAATTACCTAGTTGTGTGATCGCAAGTCACTTAACCCCACACTTCCTTGGGAAAAAGAAAATTGACTTCCATATAGATTTATTTATAAAATTACTAAGATCCTCCTATAGGCTATACCCAGACCAATTCTATTTACTATTATTATACAAAGACCTTGCTCTTTAAGATATTAAATGTTTTCAATGATCCACAACACATGAAGTCTTAGATATTGCATGCTCAGTTTTGCAGTCAACAAGCTTAACAGCTTACTTGTTACAAATACGTTTGTGTGTATGAAAGAGAATATTATATATAAAAGCTAGAAGGTACCTCAAAACCCAACAACTCTAACCTTTTCATTTCACTGATGAGGAAGCTGAAGCCAAGAGAACTTAAGTTTCTTTGCCAAAGTCAGACACTAAATAGCCACAGAGGTGGGGTTAGAACATAGGCAAAAACAAATATTCTTTATCAGTCCATGTTATAGGCTATTCTCTGCACAAACACACATAATATTCACATGCATTTATATACACATAAGTATAAAATATGTGTGTGTGTATATACACATTGTTGTTCTTTGTCTTTTGTTCTCAAAGAGAAGCAATGACATCAGGAGGGTGATGTCTTGCCTTGCAGGTGAACTGGAATTAAGTGAGGCAGGGCTGTGCATTGAGTCATCAGTACCACTCTCTCTTTAGGGTCATCTGAGTCCAGTAGCAAGCCAGAGATCATGACTACAGAAAATAACCCCAGATGCATGGGGAGACCTTGGCCTTTTTAAAGTAAGGTCTTTTCCAGGTCTTAGTCTACTTAAAGCAACATCTATTCAGTAGTTAAAGGTAATTAAGAAATGAGGTAAAACATGGCCTAATATGCCAGCTCAAAAATATAAAAAATAAAAATCAAACTGGGAGGGGAAGACCCTTAGCATTTCTACAGAACAGAGCCAGAGTGATTTGGGTTTAAGGCCTGGTCAAGTTGGGTTCTTGAGAGTTTCTTTCTCTCTCTCTCTCTCTCTCTCTCTCTCTCTCTCTCTCTCTCTCTCTCTCTCACACACACACACACACACACACACACACACACGAATTTGTAAATAGTATTAGAGTTGTTTAAATATGCATCTGCACCTTGAAAAGATTCCTGGCTCCTCTACAGCAGTGTAGGAAGGAAGGAAAAGAAAATGAAGTGAAATTCTGGGAGGATTATTCCCTTTTTATAGTTGAAGAAAACAAGGCTGACAGACATCCTTGCCCAAAGGTCACAGGGTTATTAAATGGATTTGAACTCGAGTCTTCCAGACTATAAGGCCAACGCTTACTCCATCCATTACTCCTCTCAGATGTTTAGGAACCAAGATGGTCTGACTTAGTTGGATCATGCCTCTAAAGTTGGAAAAGAACCCAGAGACCATGTAATACAAATCCCTCATTGTATAAAGGAGGAAGTAGAGGACCAAAGAGAATATGGGCTTTCCTAAGCTTGTGCAAACCTTAAGCTTCCCAGTTGCAATCTGAGCCCTGGTCAACCATCTCCAAAATCATGCCTGTATCTGCTCTTCTTGCCCTGCCTTATGAGGCAAGAACTTTGCCTTCAAGCAGTCTTTATTCCAATCCCAATTTTCGTTACCACAAGGTAGTAGGTAATGATCACCTTCACAGTGGGATTAGTTTTTTCTATCATTTTGTCTGATTTTTTTCCCCTAATTTGGTAAAGATAGCCTAGGAAAGGGCAAAGTCACTGGACCAAAACACAACCATCTTGCTAAAATCATTATATTTTTCCAGCAAGTTACTTATAGATTCCTATTACCACGAAAGTTGCTATAAATGTAAAAAATATTGAGTTTTAAAATTCTTTATGTGAAACAAGAATGTGCTAACCTAATTCTAAAATCCATAAAAAAAGTCATTAAACTACTAAGATGGATGGCGAAAACAATATTGTCTTTTAGTACAGACTCTACATTATGGTAGCTAACATGACTTCTGTTAAATGTGTGATACTTGGAACATTTTGTCACAATGATCTATTAAAAGATTTGAAAACAACTCAAGGGGAAAAGAATCTTGATTAGCCTCTTAGAATTCCCTTTCCTTTTAAGTTCAATAGTTGGTATCATAGCACTAAAAAGAAATTCTATTCCTTTTACTATAGCCTCAATTATTCTCCAAGCATTTTAATAACAGTATTAACATTTTAATAATGGCAAATCATATTGTGAAGGTAATCAAGTGTTTTCTTCTAATGTCTTGCCACAGGCCAAATGAAGTTGGCAGAACTACCATTATTCCTCCCATTCTACCATCAGGGAAACTAAGGTTCTAAGAACTAAAACAATTCTTTTTCTGGGGTCCTTTTGGGGGCAGGCATCTCTGGAGAGATTTCTGGGAATCTATGAATTTGGATGGGAAATGTGGAATCTTTATGTCAGTACAATCGGTTTCCTTAAAAACATCATTGGGTAAGGATCATGCATTTCAAGTTGTCAAAGAGGTCCAGGACAAACAAAAAAGCTATCCAGTATTGTACGCCAATAGCTGACTCTTTAGAAACTTCCTAGAATGTTTATTAAGAACACTAAAGACATCGTGTTGAGCAAAATGGAGTCAGGATATGGTGAATGAAAAGGATTCCAAAGGAATATCAACTTCAAAATAGAGACAAGGGCTTAAACAAGGAAAAGACACTCAAGTCTGGAAATGACTTCTTGACTGAAAATAAAAATTTACATGATTAGTGGATAAAAATTCTTTTCTAAATTGTAAGGAAATAGTTACTTTGCAGTTTAATTAGAGTTAAGCAATGATATTAGAAATCATAAAAGGGGTGTCTAGGTGGCACAGTCGACAGAGCACCAGCACTGGAGTCAGGAGTACCCCAGTTCAAATCCAATATCAGACACTTAATAATTACCTAGCTGTGTGGCCTTCGGCAAGCCACTTAACCCCACTGCCTTGGCCCCCCCCCCCCAAAAAAAGAAAGAAATCATAATACCTGACATAAGGTAAATGATGTAAAAGCATCCTAAAACCAACAAGAAGGAATACTGCAACAGAGTTTGATCCTAAGTATGCCAGCATTTATCTATACCTAGTAAAATAGGTTGGAAGGACAGAGAGAAAAACCATATATACTTTTGGATATCAGAAAACTAGTCACTGAAAAAATAGATTCTGCTTCGATGCCGTCTCTATCATACACAAAATGAAAAATATCTCAAGGCTATTATTTTTTATTTTTCGATAAAAGTGTTGTAAACCTTCACATGCTACATATATGTGAGCATTATTTCATGCTCACTTTTGCTACTAATAGTAATTATAAACAATAATTCCCATTTTATAGAGCTTCTTGGTTTTTACAAAAAGTCTTCAAGGTAGCACTATTAATATCACAATTTTGTAGTTAAGGAAAAGAAGGCAAGCAAAAGTTAAATATCTTGCCTTGGGTAACACAGGCAGTAAGTTCTGAGGCTGGATTTGAACTCAGGTCTTCAAGACTCCAAGACAGCTAGGTGGCACGATGGATAGAGTGCCAGGTCTGAAGTGAAGGAAACTCATCCGGTTTCTCAGTTCAAATCTGACCTCAGATATTTACTAGTTTGGTGATCCTGGATAAATTACTTAAATCCCATTTGCCTCAATTTTCCTCATCTGTAAAATTAACTGCCAGAAGTAGAAGGGGAAAAGAAAGTTACCTCCACAAGTGAATAGTATCAAAGTTCAGAAAGTCAGAAGCAGAGTCAAGAGGGGAATGGAAACTGGGCCACTTGGGAAGAAAATCAACAATAGGCAAAGGGGGTCAAGGTGTTAGGGAAATATTCAAGCTTGAGAAGACCTCAGGGATAGGTGGACCCAAGATATCAGCTTCAAGTTGAGAGGCAGAGGCATGGTTTTGAAGTGAGAAAGTCAAGAATAGAACTAGGAGCATATCACAAAAGATCGCATCCAGGAGATACAGGAGGAATAGAAAGAAAGGTGGATCAGTGAACTGGTGAGATAGGATAGCAAACAGGTAAGATGGTTTATATATGATATTAAAATACCTAGATCTATATCCTTAAAAGACTAAAAAAAGGGGCAAATAATCTATTCAAAAAATTATTTTAGAAGCTTTTTGTGTTTACAAAGAATTGAAAACTGAAGGGCTATCTTTCAACTGGGGAAAGGTTGAACAAATTGTTGTATATGATTGTGATGGAATACTATTGTGCTATAAGAAATGATGAGTAATAGGATTCCAGAAAAACTTGGGAAGACATATAAAAAACTGACACAAAGTGAAGTAAGCAGAAATGTGAGGATAAGGGTAATTTGGGAGGCTTAAAGGGATCTGGAAAAAGTGTGGATACAGCTGTTGTTGGAAACATGGGACAGAATCTTCCCTGAAAGAGTGATGAACTAAAAAAAGGTCCAGGGAATTTTCTTTTTTTGCCCAAGGCCACACAGTTAGGTAATTATTAAGCGTCTGAGGCCAGATTTGAACTCAGGTACTCCTGACTCCAGGGCCAGTGCTCGAGCCACTGCACCACCTAGCGGCCCTGAATTTTCAGATCTGATTAAACCAACTAAAAGTGCCTGAAAAGACAGCCCTTGAATATTTTCCAAACCTCTTATCTCAAAATCCCAAAAAACCTGACCATCAGGTACTCTCACCTAAACTTGGAATCTTGTACTGACTCATTTGAAAAAGAAATCGTTCAATTGAAAGGTCAAGAATTTTATTTGTTGCACACATGATTGGAGTTTGGCATTTTCTAAATAGTCTTAATAAGTGAGAAACGGTTTATTGTTAAAACTACATCTGCTAATGAAATACATCTATTGCCATTTCTGACACCTTGATACTAATTCCAAATCCCTGAATTAAATGTAGAGAGAGAAGAATAGACAGCATGGTTAGGATGCAATTATCTTTGCCCTTCTCAGAAATAAAATAAAATAAAATAAATTTTTTAAAAAGAAAGAAAATAAAATAAAGACCCTTCCAAGATAACAGAGAGGTTGAAGTTTTGAGATCTTTTGAACTTAGGAGCTTGGGGCTGTCCAGCCCCTCCTCCTTCCCCAGCTGCAAGTTGGGGTGCAGGGGTTGGAACAAGTCCAAGATGGGAACAGAGAAGAGTCAATATTTCCCAGATGATTTGTGACGAAGTCAGACCTCTGAGTGGTCACTACATTTCTAATCTGGGCAAGCTAGGGAGACTCAGTCACAAAACAAAACAAATAAACAAAAATTTTCTGAACAAGGAATTAAAGCATTTGCTCCATCCTGTTAAGAGCTACAGAGATTATTATCCCCCCTCATTTTCTTTTCTCCCTTCTTTCTGGTACTCTTCCATTGAAATTTTTTTTAATTTTTATTTATTTAAGGCAGTACGATTAAGTGACTTGCCCAAGGTCACACAGGCAATTAAGTGTCTGAGGCCAAATTTGAACTCAGGTCCTCCTGACTCCAGGACCATAGCACTATCCACTGTGCCACCTAGGGGTCCCTCAATGAAGTTTTAATCCTTGTGCTAAATCCATGGTTTGAATGAACGTAGTATTTTGGTGAAAGCAGATTTTCAGTCTGGTTTTAGAATACAAGTTATTCAAGAAAGCTCACAACTGTAAAGTTATTATAATTCTATAGTTCATCACTGCATGAATTTAGACACATGATATATATCTGGATTCCAAACATTAGTTAGTGTTTTGAATAGTAATTAAATTTCTTTTCCTTTCCATGAGTGTAGCATAAAGCCTTATACACAGCAGTCTAATTGTCTAAGGTCTCATCATTATTCCAATTATATACAGTAGTATGTCATTGTAGTAGGATCATTTAACTGCAAGGAAAAAAAGACAACAGAGATATGAATAATACAACTTAACAACCACTTATTAAGAATAGACTCTGCAGATAGAAATGTCCTCTGTGCTAGAAGGGATTAAAAAGTTTAGTTAAAACATTGTTTTTGCCTTTGCAGAACTTATAAACTAGTAAGAAGAAATACATACCCACATACACACACACACACACACACACACATGCACACATACACAAATACAAAAGAACATATAAGTTAAGGGGAAAATAAAACTATCTCTATTTGCAGATCACAGTATAGTGTAAATTATTGAGATGAGTAAAAGTTACAGCAAATCTGTAGGATGATATATGTTAAGTCCACAACAATCATCGATAGTTTTATACAGTACTAAAAAAAGCCAAGAAGAAAAATAAGATAAATTTAATCCAAATAGTTACAAGTGGAAGTTAACTTACTTATAAATACCACTATAAAATACTCAATAGTATTTTTAAAAAAAGCCTGTAGTTGAGTTGTGCTGATAAAATAAAAATGACAAAAACTGATTTCCAGACTTAATGCTATTACTGAATGGCTATAATTTAGAAGTAGGTAAGATAATAAAATAGATTTGGAGGAGCACAGGTCTAAAATCTCAAGTAAAATAATAAAGAAACTATAAATAGATATCATTGCCAGACTTTATATTATAAAAAAAATTCATTAAATTTATTTGGCTCTGGTTTATAAAAAACACATTAGGAGTGGATGGATAAATAAGACAAGTTTGATAATCAAGAAACAGAAGGCAATTAGAGCAAGGGTCCTGGGTTAAAAACAAATAGATATTAATATATTATGGTGAAGAATAAATAAATTCTTTATGAATAAAGAAAGAAAAAGACAGATATGAGAGTCTTGTAGAATCAAGAGGACTTAGTAAATAATTGGATATGAGAGGAGAAAGAGAAAGCAGAGCCAAAGATAACTCTAAAGTCTGGAACAAAGTAGACTAACTGAATAGTGATGGCAATAATAACTGTAACAAAACTAAAAACTGAAGAAAAATATTAGTAAAAGTATAAGCTCAGTTTAGATTTAAGCTCTCAGCAGGCTGTAACAGTGGACAGATCCAGAAGGTAATCTGAAATTGTTTCAGAGATGTCACATATTAATACCTTGCCGAAGATTATTTTGTCTCCCCTTAGAAGCAGAAAGGAGTTGAAAAAAACAGAAGAGTTAAATAAAGCATCACATTTTAACTAGCATTATTGTTACTGAGGCAAAGGAACAACCAGAATTAAAATGCTTGATTATTAGAAAGAAAAAGATATGATCATTTGCCAAGCATCTCAGAGAAGTGATTCTTTTCCTAGGAATGGTTTGGCTTAAGGGACCTTTGAGGCACAGCTCTATTTTATATGATTCATAATTTTTAAGAGTGTCAATAAAGATACCACTTCATGGAGGAGTCACAAGATACTTGCTCATAAGTCCACAGAGGAAGCAGAAACATCGCCATAGTCACTTCAATCTCTCTGGACCTGTTTCCTATCAGTCAAACTTAAGGTGATTTCTTCCTAGGTTAGAGAAGTATGTAATAACAATCTAAACGGGCACGGTCCTGGTAAGCTGGGTTACACAGTAGATAAAACACCAGGGCTGGAGGCAGGAAGACCTAATTTAAAACTGGCTTTAGACATTTACTAACTATGTGACCCTGGGCAAGTCACTTAACCCTGCTTGCCCCCATTTCTTTGACTGTAAAATGAACTGAAGGAAAGGGAAAATCAGTACAGTATCTTTGACAAGAAAACACAAAGAGTCTGACACAATTGACATGACTAAACGGGAAGAAACAACTAAATGTAGTTAGGAGTTAGAAAATCTGGCTCCCGGTCCCTCCTTTTCTTCTTCCTTGAACTGACTCTTTGGGCTTCAATTTCCTCATCTATAAAACAGATCTTTAATCTTTTTCTTATAAAGTGCTTAGAGCTCTCTGCAAAGAGGTGGCATAAGAATAGTACAGAGATCTTATTACATGCTGAACTTATTCTATTGTCCTTTCTTTCCAGTGAATTCATTGCTGTGCTATAGGCTAGTAAGGCTTGTTTCCAATATGTGTTGTGCTGTCAAATTAAAATGGAAACAAAGCACATGAAAATTACTCAGCATCTTTAACATTCTTCTGCAGACTTCTAGAAATACTCTCTAATTTTGTAGGATTTTATGGGGAATCTAATAAGTATTTATGTTTTTAATGTTCTCTAACATTTTCCTTGATTCCATCCAACCTTTCACTGTATAAAACATTTATTTATGTTGCCTTTCACCTCTGAGAATAAATGCAACATAATCTTTCTGTCTTGTAAAACAGAACTACTTAATAAGAGCATTCATGCTTTTTTCTCTGCTGTACAGATTAACAAAGCAAAATACAATAATTATGTCCTTCTCTAAAATCTCAAACTTCAGACTGTTTTTGAGTACCTGTGAAAAATGTCCAACATTTTGTCATTTTGCCAGGCGATATGCATTTATTAAGCACTTACTATATACTGTGAAAATCACCCTCAATCTCTCAAAACATTTCTTACACTACTAGTTAATTATAGAGGCACTGCCTTCTGCCCCAAATATAAAACCTTTTATTGTTAAGTGCCATGGCAACAAGGACATAGGGCCAAGCATATGATTTGATTTGTCTCTGTATCTCTGAAAAAGTCCCATTTCAATACTTCAGTTGTATGGATTCTGGGTTCTCAAAAGCTTCTTCAAAGGAGAGCAAACATTGGCAGGTGTTGATATTCAAGTACTGGTAAGTGCATCAGAACACTTAAAATATGTTTAGTACCAGCTAAAGAAGAAGGCAGCATTCCCAGAACCAGCCTAGGTAAAGAGATAGAGGGTCATTATTAGTAAGCTGGTTCCATAGTAATGAGTTCATTTTGCTGTAGCAATCTATAAAATAAAGAAAAAGACAAAATGGTTCATGGTGTTCTGTGGCCCTTAGCGGCTTCTCTAGTGGCAGAGTGACATAGAAGAAGGAAGACTAGAGGGTGTTACAAATCACAGTTTTGAGGCCACCTATGAATATTAAATCACATTACAATCATAAGATCCTTCACCCTAGATAAACAAGTCGATACACAATAATAAATGAATCATATCAATCTTGATATTCTTGCTATGAATGAAGTCGGAAGACAATTAAATGAAAGAATTGTTTGTAGGTCACCTTAAAGGAGGCCATTTAAGAAGATGTTTTTATTGTTTATGCCAAGGCAAAAAGAAACAGCTTTCTGAAGATAATTGCAGCTTCTGTGCCAAAATAAGTTGCAGAGGATGAAGAAATATAAAATGTTTACGTGATGAACACTTTATGAACCCCTCCGAGTTAAATCCAAATTTAAAAAAAAAGAGAGACTTCAGGTTGCTAAATTTAATATTCAATTACTGCAATGGAAAGGAAGGCAAAAATAGAACACAGAAGAAAACATTGGAAAATAGGGCTAAAAAAAATAGAAGTCAAAGTCTTGTTACTTCACAGAAGCCTCATGTCCATTTATCATAAATATTTTCTTTCAGAATCGTCAACTTGTACAGGCTCATGGTTAGCATTGAGTAATAACACAAAAGAAAATAGATGAAATTTTAATATACAAGAAAGACTAGTTACTGATATGAGAGCCATTTCTGAATCAACTGCCACTGACTTGTAAAACAAGGTAAAAACCAATATTTAACTAGAAAAATTAAAAGCTACTGAGGGCATTTAGATAGTTCCAATATGAGCTATTTATAAACATGATAGTAATGCTAAAAAGAAGAATTAATACTTAAATAAAAGAACAGAAATTGCCACAGAATACCACTTTTCCTAAGGAAGCTTAGGAGAAATCAATCACTACAACAAAGATACCAAAACTTCACTTAGAAAATACTTAATCTTCTTGCCAAGTAGAGAAAAGATGGCAGCTATGGGTAATAGTAGTTTAGAATATAAACTAATTTGGGAAAATATTACAAAGGAAGATGGGGGAAGAAAATGGGCAATATAGTCTCAAAATGTAAAAATCTGTATCTGGAAAAATAAGATTATAGAGAAATTCAATTAAGGCTGATCATCCTGAGAATGGTTTAAGATAGAACTGTACAAAAATTAACATACACTTGAAATATAAAAAAGTGACCCAGATTTTTATAATAATGTTTTCTTAATAAATAAGAGTAGACCCATCACATTTAGATTGTAACATGATGGTCCCGGATGTGTTTTATGAAGAAGAAATAGTATTGTGAAGAAAATAGAAAGAGCAGCTGAACCAGATTAAGTATGCACAAATCTGTTTTGTGTTAGATGTAAAACAACTGTCAAGGAGTTGAAGGATCAATTCTCAAGGTACACGTGAAAACTGAGAGAGTAACAAAAGTATAAAAAAAAATGTGGTTTAAAAATAGCCATAAGTTATGAGTTAAAAAATCGATAACTTCTTAATTTCTCCAACTATTAAAAAAAAAAGATCTGTATAAAAATAATTGTATCTATATTGTCAGTATCCTTGGTATAGGAATGTGAAGGGAAGAGGCAGGTTATTCATAGATGTATTCTATAAAAGATAACATCTTTACAATAATATGATTTACTGAAAGGTATAGAGAATATATGATCCCACAGTGCTTATTCCTTGATGACTAAAAAAGAATATACGACTTGATAGCTCCAACTTCCAAAATTTATCTTCCATTCATATGCTCAGAGCATATGAGCAAGGTTCCTTGAAAACCCATAACAAGAGCTGTGACTTTCTGCTGATTAATATTAAATGAAGTTAAGATATAAGAGAGAAACATGCTCATCCAATTTGTCTGCTATTCTCACGGAAGGCATCCAGCTATGAGTTCAAAGGGAAGAAGGGTCCTTTCAGATGTCTCTGACAGCAATGTTAGGGGGATTGGGTCAAGCCCTGGAACTCAGCAGGTACTCATAAATGAAATCCATGATTATTCAAAATATTTTGAACTACTCACAAAGTGCAAACCTAGAGGATGAAGCTTCTTATTTATGAAATTATATTTGCAGCCCACATTACAAACACTGTGAAAGCATGAGCAACTGGGCCTTGAGGGAAGAATGAGAGCAGGTGGCTGAATTGCATTTCGAGGCTTTCAATGACCCCCAACTTTCCACTAGAAAAGGCCCATCCTTTATGGTTCTGAGTTTCTGAAAAATTAAAATTGCCCTTCAAGAGGGCAATGAAGAGATACATAGTGAGCATAAAAAAACCCCAACACAATGAGAACTGAAGATCAGAAGCAGTGCCAAAGGCAAAAGATTTTAGGAAAGAAGGTGAGCCAATCATCTGGAACATGTGTTGAGTAACAAATGGGATGCCCACATGCTCCGCTGATATCCCAGCAATGTTAGAAGATTGTGAGGAAGGGCATTAGGACAACAGGAGAATTCACTATGAAGGATTTAAAGCATGGAGTTGAACCTTAAAGATCATAAAAGGTGGGATCTGGGATATGGGACAGGGAGTTTGGTCCGTATGTATAGTTCAGACTGTATGTAGAAGGAGGAAATATGAAACACATGGCTGGGTAGCCATAAGCAATTTATTTTGGCTAGAATGTAAAGCTAACATTAGTATCATAGATTCAAAAAACAGATGATTCAATCCCTTCAATTTACAGATAAGGCAACTGAAGGCAGACAAGTTGAAGTCTTACCCTGGGTCACACAGAAAGCATCACTCATGTGCAAAAAGAACAGACACACCAAAACACATAAGACAGATTCACAAAGAAATACTGGATTGTAATATTACTTTCAAAAAACAAAAGTTATAGGAGCTACCTACCTACCACTGCCCCAGCAACAAATGAAAGTTCCAAAGACTTTGAAGAAACATCAAGACCTTAAGAAAGAACATTAAAATAAATAGCAATGAGTCATTCAAGTGAAATATTTCCAACATCAGGTCTTCTCTTAAAAATAGGGAAAAATTCTGTGAGCTGGGAAATAACCTATTAGGATTTAATATCAATTAAATTTGCAATTGTGCATTTTACAAGTTTGTTTTCTCAATTAAGCAAATCACAAATAAAAATTTTTAAAAAGTTTTAGGTTACTAAATTTTGGTTCCATTTGATTTGTTGCTGCTGTTTTTTTAACTGTAGGGAGGAAGAGAGATCTGATTGCTGGCTACAAATAATGAAATTCATCTATTAATTATGGTCTTATAAAGTTGTCTAGGTTATTGAGAAGTTAAATGACTTGTCCAAGACCACATAGTCATATATATTACATTTGGAACTAGAACCCAAGGTTCCCTGATTCCATGGTCAGCCCTCTATTAAGCTGAGTTGCCTCTCACTTTTATCTGATACAAGCATTCATTTCATATGTCATCCTGAAGCCTAAAACAGGAGGAGACATAGATGTATAGTTTTTGTTGTTGCTATTATTTTTTGAAAAATCTGGGAGCAGTGGGAGTAAAAACAGGCACAAAAATTGAAATCAGAGTTTCTTCAATGATACCAAATCAGATTCTTAAAAGAAAAAAAGGAATGTGCCATTTAGCTTCACCTTGAAAAAAATACCGCAATACATGCCACAGTATCCTTGATAAATGGTTAAAAAAGAACTGCACTTTCTATGATGAGTGTGCTATCTCAGAGTTAAGCCATTCTGTTTTCAAAGGGTCTAAAGATTCTTCCCTGAGTCTCCATGTATCCCCATGCAACTTTTCAACTATACCTTGTTCCGCCTCTCTGAAGCTTCGCATGTTTTGAGACTGCCACCATATGTATCCCTGCTAAACATAAACCAGTCTTCAAATGATCTGATCTTCAAGTCTTCCATCAGCTTGCAAACATTCTTCTTCAAAGGTAGAGTCCAGAAGGGAACACTCTAGCTAATACCTAATACACTATATAGTAGAAATACTACTCACACCACATTTCAATGATGAGCTTTCTTACAGCACGCTTCCTTGAATTCTGGAGGAAGGTCACTAGCCATCTGGAAGAGCTTTACTAGGTATAAAAGCTTCTAAGTGAAAATTATTGTGCCAAATTTGGGGATTCTTTGGGAGGGGGGAGGTAAAGAAGAGAAACAGAAGGCCTTGGCACCGAAAGAATAGAGCCAAATCTAACAGGATCGGTGTAGGGCACTGCCCTTGTGTCAGCACATCTAATACCTGTATGTAGGTACCATAGGTGTGATGGTCCCTCCGTCTAGCCTGGGAAGGTCTGGGGGACGAGCCCTGGAAGCCTGGTCTTTAAAGCACCGTCACGTCAAGGCTGCCGGGCCGCTCGGAGGAGCAGGAAGGTTGTGGGGAAGACCAGACAGCGGCCGTTTCCTAATTCAAACGCCCAAGTGGGATGCACGAGCCGCTTCCAGGCGTGGGCAGCCGGGGAGGCGGGGGCCGCGGGGCCCATGGCCCGGACGGTCCGAGGCCCGCCTCGCCAACACCCGAGTCCCACCTCCGCCACGCGCGGGCCCACAACTCGAGGGGCCCCGCGCCCAGCCGGCCTGGAGCTGGAAACCGGGGACCACGCTGCCGCACGCAGGCACGGACACACGGACACACGGACACACTGACACGCACACACACACACAGACACACACACACACAGACACACAGAGACACACACACATACAGACAGACACACACACACACAGACAGACAGACACAGAGACACAGACACACACACACACACACACACACACACACACACACACACACACCCCTCCGCGGCTGGGGGGTCCAGGGAGGGGGTGACAGACCACCTTTACAAACGGGCACACGGACACCTCCTTCACAGGCAGGGAGCGAGCCTGAGCGCGCCGCGGATGCGGGGCGAGCGCGGCTCGAGCCCGGCCAAGCGGCTCCGGGCACCCCGGAGCGGGAGCACCGAGGCTGGGCTCAACAAGCGCCGGCCCGGCGCGGGGGGCGGGGTCTGCCCGCTCGCCGGCAGCCGGCCGGGCCCCCTCCCCTGCACTCCCTGTTCCCACTCGGGGCCCCGCGGGGTCCCGGCTCTCCCGCCCGGGCGCCCTGGGCAGCCGCGCCCGGCCCCGGGCTCCCCCCGCAGCGCTGCCCCGCGCACCTGTCCCAGCCTGGCACCGGCCCGGGGCGGACCTCCCCCCGCGCCGCTGCCGCTGCCGCTGCCCCTGCCCCGGCTCCGTCCAGACGCCCCCGTCCTGGACCACCCTGCCCGGCTGCCCGGCCCCTCGGCCCCCTCGGCGCCCCGGCCCGGCCACACCGGCCCCCGCGCCCGGAGGAAGTGTCAGGGGCGCGGGGGGCGGCACCGGCCCCCGGCCCGCCAGCCGCGCCGCCTCTGCCGCAAAGCCGGCCCCGCGCCCGCCACCCGGCCACCTGGGAAACTTACTTGCGGGTCGGCGGCGGCGGCGGCGGCGGCGGGAGGGAGGCGGTGGCGGCGGCAGCGGCGGGAGGGAGGCGGTGGCGGCGGCGGCGGCGGCGGCGGCGCCCCTCTCGGCCGGCTGAGGCGGAGCGCGGCGCGCTGCCTGCGCTCCTTCAGGCCCCTGCCCCGTGAATGGGCTCAGCCTGACGCAGCCCGCTCCGCCCCCGCCGCGGAGACCGCCGAGCGCGTCCACACATGCTCAGTGCTCAGACCGGCCCCGTGCGGGCGCTACCAACAGCCGCCGGGAGGGGGGGCGCCGGCGCAGCGGCCCGGGGGCGCGGGGGGGAGTGCCGGGCCGGACGCGGCGCGGCCCGCGGGGGGAGGGGGAGGGCGCCCGGGGCGGCTAAAAATAGCTCCTGCGGAAAGCGCGGCCGGGCGGCCGAGGACGCGGCGGGGGCGGGGCCGGCCGGGGGCGGGGCCTCCTGGGAGCGGGGCCGGCCGGGGGCGGGGCCGGCGAGGACGCGGCGGGGGCGGGGCCAGGCGGGGGCGGGGCGGGGCTGGCGAGGACGCGGCGGGGGCGGGGCCGGCCGGGGGCGGGGCCACCTGGGAGAGGGGCCGGCCGGAGGCGGGGCCGGCCGGGGGCGGGGCCGCCGAGCCCGGACACCTGGGCCCCCGCCGGAAAACTCCCTCCACGAAGCCCCCGCCAGACCGGGCCCCGGGCCGCAGCCCGGGAAGCCCCATCCTCGTCTGGCGGGGAACGCGGGGCAGCCGGCGGGCCGGGCCGGGAGCTCCGCCCGACCCCACGCTCCCCCTGCGCGCCTCGGCTCCGCCGCCCGAGTCCCGGGGGAAACTGGCGAGCCGGCGGCGGGGAGGCGCGGGCCGGGGCGGCCGGGCCGGGGCGGCGGGAGCTGGCGGAGAAGCAGGGCCGGGGGACCGGGGGCGGCCAGAAGCCGGGTCTGGATGCGGATCCGGAGCCGGGGATCCGCACGGAACTACCTGGTCAACTCGCGCGCGCGCACGCACGCAGATGCACATATACAAGAGCAAAACACACGTCCACACCTGCATGGACCAGGCTTCTGGTGTCTCTGAGTGACTGACCTGTCCATGAAGCACACGCAAAAACACACATACAAGTCACACACAAAAACACACGTACAGTCTGGATGGGCCATGTTTTTGATGTCTCCGGGTGACTGATCTGTCAATGAAGTCACACACTGAAACACACATGTACACACCTGGATGGACCAGGCTTCCGATGTCTCTGGGTAACTGAACTATAAATGAAGTCACACACCAGGGGCTGCTAGGTGACACAGGCACAGCCAGGTGGTGCAGTGAATAGAGCACCGGCCCTGGAGTTAGGAGGATCTGAGTTCAAATGCAACCTCTGGCATTTATTAATTACCCAGCTGAGTAGCCTCGGGCAAGCCACTTAAGCCTATTGCCTAGCCAAAAAAAAAAATTACTAAATTACATAACATATCAAAACAGAGGTACACAATTAGATATACAGTTCTTCTTAGGTCTCTGGATAACTGATTTGCAAATGAAGTCTTCTGTTTTTCCTCTCCTTTTCCATCTCCTCTTTTTTCCTTCCTTCTTTTACCACATAGGCTTCAAAAATAGAAACAAGGATTATTGAATGGAGTGGTCAACAGTTTGAATCCACCATTGCAACCTATTTGGGGGAAGATCACTGGTTTGCGAATCATACTGTTTCTTGCTTAAATTACTCCTTCTTGAAGACCCCTGAACCTGAATAGTCACTCTAACTACATCAATACAAAAACAAAAGTCAATCTGGGAAACCTCTTTCTCTATTCCTGAAAGGCAGCTGCAGAATTGCAAAGGGGAAGAAGACCTGGGTTTGAGTGATAGGCATGTGATTCAATCTTTCTGAACCTCAGTTTTCTTATCTGTAAATATTTCTTCCTCCACCTACTTTATAAATTTGCCATGAAGGTCAAATGAGTTCATACATGTCAAAATTTGGCTAAAATTTTATATGGATGTTTTTACACCTCTATATAAAGATAATTATTGTCTTCATTTCTCCAATTACTAATTTGAAATTTAATAATTCATAATGTGCTTCTTATAGAGTAATGCATTCAAGTGTATTTTTTCTGATTTTGTAAAATATCATAAAGTGAGGGAAGTACTATTTGAAATAAGTAGCTTTTTCAAAACCAAGACCTCAAGAAATTTAAGATTCCTTTAACTTGGGAATACAATAAGTAATTTCAACATGTTAAAGAGCCTTTGTTATAGTTATTTTTTATTCTCTTTTAATTTAAGTATTAATAGGTTAATAATAGGACTGCCCAGTCCTGGAAGTTTGTACAAATATTTCCTGACAGCTTCAGGTCTTCTAGTATACACAGATATTCCTAGCCTGAAAATTGGGAGAAGCTGATTTGTAGCTATGATGATTGAGGAATTGGTACTGTGTGCTGATGAAACATTTTCTAGTTGACTATAGATACTAAAAAACAAGAAAAACTCAATACCATATTAAAATGAAGTTTTCCAAAGTCCCAAAATAAGGAGCATGTTTGGAAATTTCCCTATTATTAATTAAAAATCACAATGTCTCATTAAATAATTTAAGGCTTATTTTTCAGGTAATTTAGTATCATTTATTTTATAAAATGGAGAAATATTTTTTGCTGGCTCTCTGTCTCTCTTGTTGTGTATGTATGCATAAATGTATGCATGTGTATACATATATTGCCCCTAATATCCTAGGCTTAAATAAATATGAGTTATAAGCTTTACAATTTTTTAGCAATATAACTAATAATAGAACAACATTAACATGAAATTACAATATTTCAACCATGAAAAAAGATCTAACCATCATTTGAAGCTTCACTTTTGAAACAATTCCAGCATTCAGCTCCAAGGATGGCAACCAAATTCTTTTAAGAATCCTCTCCTTTTTTATGCACAATATAATTTAAACATAGACCTCTCAGAGAAGGAGGCTCTTAAACCTCTCATAGACTCCCTCAACCATGATAGCTGATTCTCCAAAACAACAGCTAAATCCTTATACTGTCCTCAAAGAATTCTCTTTATTATGTCTCTTTACAATTTAAGAGTTAACGGTTATTTCAAGAAACAATTTTTTCCCATCCTTTTTCTTTCTTTTCATAGTTTCTTTCAAGATATGACTATTAATAAATCTCTTTTGAATGACGATCATACAGTTAGTCTTTCAAGATTGTATACCCCCTTAAAGATCAAGTAACTATCTCTAGTATGTGGGAGGGGTAGTTGAATGGCTATTGCACTTTATTTTAGACTATTATAAGATATGCCTTAACTGATACTGAAATAGTTACATGAATGGAAAAATAAGAGCAAGTTTACATTTTATGATAAAACAGGGATGGTCAAATTTAATGATGTTAGAAGCAATCCCTCAAATCTAGTATCTATCTTTTGCTGATTATTATTTATCCATCTATAGTGTGTTTATGTATATTTGTTGGAATGTTGTTTCCCCTATTAGATTATAAACTCCTTGAGGGCAGGAGTGTCTTTTGCCTCTTTTTTATATCTCCAACACTTGGCAAAAGGCCTGGCAAATACCCTATTCACTTAATAAATCGGAGGAATCTCTAAACCAAGGGAAAGAATGATCTAGAAGGTGACCATACAAAAGCTTAGGGCTGGGTTTTTATGTACCCTTAGCCATATTTCATAAAGTCACCAAAGAAGACTAGATCCTAGGTATTATTTCTGTCCTTCCTGTTTTCTTTTTTAAAAGTATCCGCCATTTATCTCATCTCTTCTGATTCCAAACAGTTGATATCTTTTTTTTTTCAAAATATCTCAGACAAATGTTGTTGATAGGGTGCCAGGATCTAATTCCATTTCTCAGTAACAACTCCATTTCTTACTGTATCTTTGGGAGACAGTAGAGAAAAAAAGCCAGAGAAACTACTTAGACTGACTAAAGAGATATCCCTTCCTTTAGATGACCATGCCTCCTGCCTGTATAGGTCTGACAGCTAATAAAGAACCAGAAAAGTCCTTGGCACTGTCAAATGGATCGACATAAATTGATATGATCTTATGTGTGGAAATGTCATTAAAGAAGATAGATCCTAGGGCAGCTAGGTGGCACAGTGGATAGAGCACCAGTCCTGAAGTCAGAAAGACAAATCCAGTATCAAACACAATACTTACTTAGCTTTGTAACCTTGGTTAAGTCACTGTAACCCCATTGCCTAGAAAACAAACAAACAAAAAAGATATATCCCTAGGGACCATAAAATATTTACACTGAGTTTTGTGGTTCAAACTTCTGACTTTATCATCCTCCTCATTAGATTGTAAGTTCCTTGAGAAAAGAAACTAATTTAATTTTTCTGTTGAATCCCTAACACTTAGCACAGTGCCTTGCAATGTGGAGGAAGTAAATTTCTTTCATATTTATTCAGTCAAAGTGATTGACAAATGCTTTCTTCATTCTTTTTCCCCAAAAAAGTAGTCTCTAAAAATTTGAGAAAGCTTGATGTGATGCAAAAAAAAAAAACCCAACTAACCAAATGAACAAATTCTCAACAAAAAAAAAAACCCCAACACTGGATTTAAATCAGAGCATCCTGAATAAGAATGTTGTCTCTCTGTACTTACTAGATATATACCCCTGGACAAGTAATTTCACTTCTCTCAGTTTTCCCATTTGTAAAAATGAGGGGATCGGACAAGATATTTTCTAAATAACCTAATTCCGAAATGTATGATAACCTGTTTTCTCCTGCTTCTCTTCCCACATTTTACTAAAAGGATCAAATTGTAAAATATCAGATCCTTTTCAAGTATGGCCTGTTCACTTTAAAGATAAGAACACAGAGAACCAGCACAATTAGCATGATTTGACAAAAGATCATTTTGGGGGAAAATTGGAACAAAAACCTCATTCCCACCTCTTTAATGGCTAACCCACTGGGGCATGCCCAGGAACTAAGGATTGGTTTTGATCTTAAGATAAATATTTCTGCTTGTTACTTAAATACCAAGTTTGAAAAACTACACTGGATAGGAATCACATTATCAAGCCTCAGTTTTCTTATGAGTAAAATAAGGAAACCAGTTTTTGCTTCTCTTCTTCCCAAGGAGAATGAACCTTATATAGTAGTTTGAGTTCTCTGGAAATCAGAAAGAAAGAAATATATATATATTTTTAAAAGTCTCTTTCACTCCTTTTCTGACCAAATCGTCATTAGTTCTATGCTGAGACATAGCAAGTTTATCTTCATATTTCATTTTTATCTTTCTTAGAATTAAACCTGTTTTGTAGTGGTGCACATAAAATTCTTCCAACAATACTACCCTAAATGAAATATCAAGACATTGTCTATAGAGAGAATTCATCAATTTAAAATGGCAGGTTTGGGAAAGCTGGTTCTGGAAGTAATTGAAATCAAGGATTAAGGATATCAAGTCAAAGGTCCTTAGGATTTAGGATTTGACTTGCAACACTGGGAAGGAGGGAAAAAAACTTCTGGAGGAGCAGTTTTAGGGTACAATAAAGGACTATAGTTCATGCTCTCCTGGGTACATTTCTTCATTCCCAAAGGACTTAGCATCCAACACTCTTATATTATAAAAGCAGCTAAATTATAGAAAATTGTCAACAGAATTTCCATAGGATGAACTGGAGTTTACTAAGGGAACTTAATGCTATTTCACCTGGATTTACCCTTGGCAACAAATCACTGGAAAGCTATATATATGTATATGTATCTTTTGCACATGGGCTGGGGTGGGGTGGGGCTAGAAGAAACCCAAGTATCTAATTAAACACAATGTCCTCTTCATACCAAATGTATAGGATGCAAAGACAGTTTGGAGGGGAAACTTTATATATCTCTAAATATCTATATGAATAAAATAGAGAATTGGGTATGCAACTAAAAAAGCAAGGAAAAAGTATAAATCAAACAACCCCAATTAAATACCAAATTAGAAATTCTGAAAATCAAGGGAAAGATTAATAAAAATGGAAAGCAAGAAAACCATTGATCTCATAAATAAAACCAAGAGTTGGTTTTATGAAAAAGCCAATAAAATAGACAAACCTCTGGTTAATCTGATTTAACAAAAAAAGAAGGTAACCAAATTACCAGAATCAAAAATGAAAGGGGTGAACTAACCACCAATGAGGAAAGATAATTCAGAGCTATTTTGCCAAAATATCTACCAATAAATTGGATAATTTGAGTGACATGGATGAATATTTACAAAAATACAAACTTCCCAGGTTAACAGGAGAGGAAATAAATTACCTAAATAAACCCATTTCAGAAAAAGAAATAAACTCCCTAAGAAAAAAATCTCCAGGTCTAGATGGATTAACAAGTGAATGATACAAAATATTTAAGGAACAATTAATTCCTATTCTACATAAACTATTTTAAAAAATAGGAGAGGAAGCAGTTCTGCCAAATTTCTTTTATGATACCCACATGGTACTGATACCTAAACCAGGAAGAATCCAAACAGACAAAGAAAATTATAGACAAATCTCCCTAATGAACAGTGATGCAAAAAATCATAAATAAAATTTTAGCAATGAAACTACAAGTTATTACCAGGATATTATATCATGATCTGGGTGGATTTATACCAGGCAGGCAGGGATGGTTCAACATTAGGAAAACACTCAACATAATTAAATATATCAATAGTAAAACCACAGAAATAACACAATTATATCAACAGATGCTGAAAAAGCCTTTGATATAATATAACATCCGTCCTATTAAAAAACACTAGAAAGTTTAGGAACAAATGGAGTTTTCCTTAAAATAATAAATAGTATCTATCTAAAACATCAACAAATATTATATTTAATGGGAATAAACAGAACATTTCCAATAAACTCAGGGGTGAAACAAAGGATGCCACTATCACCATTACTATTCAATATGGTATTGGAAATGTTAGCAGTAGCAATAAGAGAAGTAAAAGAAATTGAAGGAATCAGAATTGGCAATGAGGAAATAAAACTTTCACTTTTTGTAGATGATATGATGATATACCTAGAGAACCCAAGAAAATCATCTAAAAAACTCCTTGAAATAATTAACAAATTCAGCAAAGTAGCAAGATATAAAATAAACCACATAAATCATCAGCATTTATATATATATATATATATATATATATATATATATATATATATATATATATATATATGAACAACAAAGCCCAAGAACAAGAGATAAAATGAGAAATTCCATTTAAAATAACTGTAGACAGGGCAAACCTGAATTCAAATCTGACACCAAACACTTAATAATTACCTAGCTATGTCACCTTGGACAAGCCCTTAACTCTACTGCCTAGCAAAAAAAAAAAAAAAAACCTAACATAACTAGACAACATTAAATACTTGGGAATCTATCTCCCAAGAAAACCCAGGAAATGCATGAACACAATTATAAAGCTCTTCTCACCCAAATATAGTCAGAGCTAAATAATTGGAAAAATGCAAAATGCTCATGACTAGGTCCAGCTAATATCATAAAAATGACAATACTACCCAAATTAAATTACTTATTCAGTGCCATGCCAATCAAACTACTAAATAATTACTTTACCAAGTAAGGAAAAATAGCAAGAAAATTGATCTGGAGCAATAAAAGGGCAAGATGGCAAGGAAACTAATGGGAAAAAAAAAACCTAAAGGAAGATGACATAACTCTACTCATTCTAAAACTATACCATAAAGCATCAGCCATCAAAACCGCCTGGTACTGGTTAAGAAACAGAGTAATAGATCAGTGGATTAGAATAGGTTCAAAAGAAACAGTAGTAAATGACTACAGCAATCAGTAGATTTGACAAACCCAAAGATCTCAACCTCTGGGATAAGAACTCACTATTTGACAAAAAATGTTGGGAAAACTGGAAAATAGTATGACAAAAATTAAGCATAGATCCACATCTCATACCCTATACCAAAATAAGGTCAAAATTGGTATAAGATTCAGACATAAAGAACAATACTATAGAAAAATTAATAGACCAAAAAAAGTTCTACCTATCTGATCTATGGAAAAGGGGTAAATTTATGACCAAACAGGGATCTGAGCACATTATAAACTACAAAATGAATTATTTTGATTGTATTAAATTAAAAAGTTTTGCATTAATAAAATCAATGCTGCCAAAATTAGAAGAAAAGCAGAAATCTTGGAAACAATCTTCACAACCAGGAGTTCTGATAAAGATCTCATTTCTAAAATATATAGAGAATTGCATCAGATTTATAAGGTCAAAAGTCATTTCCCCAAATGATAAATCGTCAACAGATATGGACAGTTTTCAAATGAAGAAATTAAAGCTATATATATAATCATATGAAAAATGCTCTAAATCACTACTGATTAGAAAAATGCAAATTAAAACTACAATGAGGTATCATTTCACATCTATTAGATTAGCCCAGATGAGGAAAAAGGGAAGATGATCAATGTTGGAGAGGTTGTGAGAAGATTGGGACATTGATGCATTGCTAGTGGAGTTGTGAATGGATCCAACCTTTCTGGAGAGCAATATGGAACTTTGCCCAAAGAGCAATAAAACGATTCATACCCTTTGACCCAGCAATTCCTATTCAAGAACTCTATCCAGAAGAAACTATTAAAAAATGAGAAAAGTCCTACCTATTCCAAAATATTCATAGCAGCTCTTTTTTGTGGTGGCAAAGAATTGGAAATTGAGGGGATGTGCATCAATGGGGGAATGGCTAAACAAGTTACAGTACATGAATACTATGGAATATTATTGTTCTATAAGAAACCATAAATGGTCAGACTCTAGAGAAGCATGGAATGACTTATGGGATCTGATGATGAGCAAAAGGAGTAAAGTCAAGAGAACAATGCAAACATCAATAACATTTTGAGATGAACAACCTTGATGGATGCAACTCCTGACAGTCCAGAAAGCTAAGACAACTGCATTAGACTGGTTACAGACTATACTATCTCCAACCGGAGGAAGAAAAACAAAACAAAACAAAACACACAGGAAAAAAAACCACCCCTACCGAATTTGATGAACACTTATAAAAAGTATCTCTTATGTATCTCTTTCCCTTAATCCTAATTTCTAATGCTAAAAATTACTAATTTGTAAATATGTTTAACAAAATATGTATTTAAAATGCTAACCTGACTGTTCCCTATTGAAAAGAGGGGAATGGGAAGGAAGGGTGAAGGGAAATTTTGTAACTTGGAAATATGCGTGTACAAATGGATGAAAATTAAAAAATGTTCTCACACATTTCAGTTCCCTAGAGGGTTAGAACCATAGTTTTAGGACTAAAGCCTTATAGTACAGAGAGACTTCGTGAAGACAACAAGAGCAGTTTCCATGTCCAGTCCCTGCAGCCAAGAAGTTCCTTGCTGATCTTGCTATGGGAAAAATCTTTGTGAAATAAACTTTTCCAAGCAAATCAGCCAGAGTTTAGTCAACGTTCAAATACTAGCGGTTATTTAATTTCCAGCTCAAGATTTGTTTCCTCTGTTGCCTTTTTCTCTTAGTGTACTAATATTTTCTTCTCTAATCATCATCATCATCATCACCATCACCATCATCATCATATGTAAAACTTCAGTGTGTACAAAGGGTCTTACATTTGTTAACTAACTTGAACTTCCCAGTAATCTAGGTGCAATTATCATCCTTTTATTGATGTGGAAATTGATACTGACTGAGAGGGTTTAAGTGACTTGCTTAAAGTAGCATCTGAGACAAGATTTGAACTCAGGTCTTCCTGATTCCAAGTCCAGCTCTTGTCCCACCTAACTGCATTATTACTTATGGGACATTTTGGGAGCAGCTAGGAGGTACAGTGGATAGAATACTTGGTCTGGAATCAGAAAGACTCATATTCATGACTTCAAATCTGGTTTAAGATACTATCCATGTGACTCTGAGCAAGTCATTTAATCCTGTGTGCCTCAGTTTCTGCATCTGTGAAATGAGCTGAGAAAGGAGATGGCAAACTACTCCAATATCTTTGTCAAAAAAAATTCCAAATGTGGTCAAAAAAAATCAAGACATGACTGAAAAATTGCTGATCAACACAAAAATTGGACACTTCAAACTGTATATCCCATCTCAAACATCTCAAAATCACCATATCAAGAATAGAAATTATCTCTCCCAAACCTACCTTTTTTCCAAACTTCCCTATTTCTGCCAAAAGCATCACTAATTTTCCAGTCTCCTAGTTTGCATTCTCATTCATCCTTGACTCCTCACTTGTCTCAAGTATTCATTTAAGTGACTAATCTTGTAGTTTCTTCCTCTTCAACATCTCTCCTATCCCTATCTTCCTTTCCACTCACAGGGTTATCCCTTCATATTTAAGACTTCACCACATCTCTCCTGGATTGTTAATGACCTCTTTATTTGTCTGCCTGCCTCAATTTTTTTTTCTCCATTCCAATTCATCCTTCATAAATGCTATGATTGCCTGAATGACAGGGATACAACAGCCAAAGTAATTTTTTTCTAAAGCATAGATCTGATCATGTCACTACCCTACTCAATGAACTCAAGTAAAGAAACTAAATAAACTATTGTTAAATACAAACTCTTCTATTTAGCACTTAGATAGTCTTTCACCATTTAACCCCCTTACCTTTTCAGCCTTATTATATACATGCTACCTACCAGCCAGACATCCTTGCTGTTAACTCAGTTCCCAGTGTTCTATCTCTGTGTCTTTATACAAAATGACTACAGACCTTAGAAGGCACTCTTCTCAACTCTGCCTCTTGGAATTCTTTATTTTCTTTAGTACTCTGCTGAAGCACCACATTCTCCATGAAGACATGTCAGATTTCTTCCAACTCCTAGTTCTCTTCTTCCCAAAACTGCCCTACATCATTTTGAATATTTATGTAGATTTATTTATATGTATGATCTCCATGATAATATGAGGTCATCAAGGTAAGGGATTTTTTTTTTGTTATTCCTATGACAATTTCAGGTGTATTTAATGCTTGTTGATTGATTAATGATTTTTCCTCTTACTTTGAAATCTTATTTCAAAGCACTAGGCCTAGAGTCAAAAAAAACCTGACCTCAGAGACTTACTATTTGTGTGACCCCGGGCAAGTCACTTAATCTCTATTTGCCTCAGTTTTCTCTGTTATAAAATGGGGATAACAGTACCTATCTCCCAGGGTTATTGTAAGAATCAAATTAAATAATAATTGAGAAGCATTTAGCATAGTGTCTGTGCTATATAAATATTAGCTTTCACTATCATCATTACTGATTCTTCATTGGGCCTCAGTTTCCATATCTATGAAATGAGGGAATTTGGACTTGATGGCCTCTAAATTCTATCCAATTCTAAATCTACAACTTTATTAGTTATGCTTTTATGGCCTAATGATTCATTTTTCTGATAGTGCTGCCCACCCAAAAGTTAATCCATAAGCACTTAGCTCTTAGATAAGCACTGTAGAAGAATGATGCACTTATACATTTAGAGCATGAAAGGTGTTATTATTAAATGTATTAAGAATATGTATGGCTGAAAAGGAAGTGAGATCACTGGTGACAATGAAGGATAATTCATGGATAACCAAGTACAGTAATGATGTTCATAAAATATTAAACAAATCAGAAGACCGTCATGAGCATGAATTATACAGGATGAAAAGAGTTAATGGATTGCAGTATGTTTTGACAGATTAATTGGAGTATTGTAAAGGTACCACCAAGATAAAACATCACTAAAATCTTTTAGGCTTTCAATAGTTTTGGTTGGGAAAAGATGATAATATCACATAGATTCAAGGAAAGATTTTTTTCCTGCACATATAATACTACAAGATTATGTGGATAGCAACATTTCCAGAGATACTACAGCACTATGAAAAAAATAATTTTTAAGGATGTGAGCCAGGGTCAATTCAGAAAGTAGTTAGGCTGATCTTAGGTTCATTAGAGGTGAGTCATATCAGATAATAAAAACAATAATAATGATTATTATAAAGGGCCAACAGGGTGCCTAGTGTGTCAATTAAACCATTCCTGAAGGACTTTTTTGAAAGTCAAGGTTTTGAGTAAAGGAAGAAATGTACACTCACCACTAGCTGAACAATGTTGCTTATTGGCAAGGATAGTTGACATAAACCTGTCTGTTTTGCCAGCAGCCACTTTTGTCCCTGGGCAAGTCACTCAATCCCATTGCCTTGCAAAAGCTAAAAAGCAAACAAAAAAAGCATCAGCTCAGACCTTTATGGTCTTTCTCAGAGAAAGACTCTTTAGTTGTGTGTTGGACAAACTGGTGTTTATGATGCCAGAGAGTATTATAGCTCTCAGAACCCTCTTAGTATTACATTTCAGTCTAGAATCTGCCACCTTTAGGAATTTTTTTTTGGGGGGGGTTGCAAGGCAATGGGGTTAAGTGGCTTGTCCAAGGCCACACAGTTAGGTAATTATTAAGTGTCTGAGGCAGGATTTGAACTCAGGTACTCCTGACTCCAGTGCCGGTACTCTATCCATTGTGCCACCTAGTTGCCCTGCACCTTTAGGAATTTTCATGTACCTTGGACCAACTCTGGAAGCTACTATCTAAATTTTAGAATAATATCATGGGCTAACTGGGTTTGTGGTATTTTATACAATTCCCAGTAGGTATATGTCAACAAAAATTATAGCCTTGAACCAATTAGCATTTCATAGTGATAAGCAAAGCATTATAGAACTTTCAATAAAGTGTCAAACATTATAAAATTCTCAAATTGGCTTTTTCAGCTGAAAGTGTGTTGGTATAGTCCATATTACACAAAAACTAATCAAAGAATAAAATATTTTAGGGTGGGAATTTTATCAAGGATCATCTATTTTAAAGATATTTTTAAGTGGACCGAATATGAGATATAGATAGAATTATAAATAACAATTCCAATAATCAGGTAAAGGACTTCCAAATGTGCCCTAGTCAAGTAGCAGGAAGTATCCCCTAATCAAATCAAATCAACTTTTTATTGTTTTTAATTTTTAATTTATGAAATAAAACAAGCATTTCCATAACACAGTACAATAAAAAGATGATTCTATATGAAACTTCAAATCTCCTAGGCATAACTTGCTTTTCCTTTCATATATACAACAAAAAATATCATAAAAGTTTCTTTTTGTCTTTTTTCCTTCTTCCCCACCTCTTTCTTAGAGATGGCTAACTATAGACACAAATGGATACACACACACACACACACACACACACACACACACACACGTACATATATAAATTATTTTATATATATTTCTGTTTTTCAGTTTTTTTTCTGGATGCAGATGGCATATTTCTGCATATGTCCTTTATAGCTAATTTGGATATTTATAATATTCAAAATAACTTGTTTGGTTGTTCTTATCAGTTTTTCTTAAAATAATATTGTTGCTATTATATATAGTGCTTTCTTGGTTCTACTATTCTTTATTTCATACACATATTTCCATGTCTTTCAAGAATCGACCTTATTATTCCTTTTTTTAAAATTTATTTTATATTTTTCCAACTAGATGTAAAGATAGCTTTCAGTATTCATTTTTTGTTAGATTTTTGACTTCCACAGTTTTCTGCTTCCCTCTCTTCCCTCCTCATGACAGAGAGTAGTAATTTGATATAGGTTATTCATGTTCAGTCCTGTTTAACATAGAACTTATCATTTCTCATAGCCTAGTAGTAATTGATCAGGGTTTTATTTTATTTTCATTTATTTATTTATTTGTTTGTTTTTTTGTTTGTTTATTTAAAGCAATGGGATTTGAGAGACAGGCCCAAGGTCACACAGCTAGACAATTATTAAGTGTCTGAGGTTGGATTTGAGTTCAGGTCCTTTTGATTCCAGGGTTGGTGCTCTATTCACTGTACGACCTAGCTCCCTGCCCAGTGGTGTTTCATCACAATCATATACCACACTTGTTTAGCCATTCTCAGATTGATGGATATACCTGCAATTTCCAATTGAGGTACTATAAACATTCCAGAACATATAGGTTCTTTTTTCCTTTTTCCCTAAATATCTTTGAAAATAGACAATTTCTACTGAAATAAGGGAAAGAGGCACTGAGACAAAAAAAATTCCATATATCTTATTTTGTTGGGAAGATATGGTAGTTGTAGCTCCCATCTGATGCCATGTTTTTTAAGATTAGTGAAAATTCACCACATTTGACTGGATCTAGGTCTAGTCTTGCTGCATCATCTATTTACTTTGCTGCTTCATGCCATCCCTGACTCCTCTTTCCACCTCTTTCTCTGATAATAATAATAATCATATCAACAATAACATTCTTAGAAAAGGCAGGTCAGTTGTCCTATGATTTCATTTAACAACTTGTGACTTCCCTGACCCAGGCAACCCTCCAAAGCCATCATACTCCTCTATATATCTTGCTTTCCTCTATTAGAATGTAAATTCCTTGAGCGTATGGACTGCCATACTTTTTGAATTTGTATCACCAGAAATTATCATATAGTATCTGGCACATCATCATTCTCATTGCTGTTGTTCAAACATGTCAGTTCTGCCTGAATCTTCATGACTCCGTATGGAGTTTTCTTGGCAAAGATATAGGAGTAGTTTGCCATTTCCTTCTCCAGCTCATACGCAAATGAGGAAACTGAAGGGAAGGATAAAGAGGGTTGCACAACCAGTAAGTGTCTGAGGCCAGATTTGGACTCAGATTTGATGCTAGGGTTGACACTCTATCCACTGTGCCATTAGCTTTCCATCTCTTAATAATCTTCATTCTTGTTCTGTCATCTGACTATTTCCTTGCTGTCTACAAGTATGCCTAGCTCTCCTCCATACTCACCCCCCCCACTCCATCCCCACTAGCTATTATCCTATATTTCTTCTCCTTTTGGGGGGATTAAACTTCTTTTGTAGGCTTTCTAGCAATCAATACCTCCACTTTCCTCTCACTCTTTTCTTTTTCAAAAAAAATTGTTTGTTTTTTGGCAAAGCAATGGGGTTAAGCAACTTTCAATTTCTCCTCTTACCAATAGTTTTAAAGGCTAAAAATAGAAACAGCCTGGTTGTTTGTGGGCTGCTGGTATACCCAAGGCTGTAACGTAGTGGATTTTTAAAATAAATGCTTGTGGACTTGCACCATATTGACATAGTAGGCACTTAAATACTTTTTTATTTGTCTTTCCTCTTTCCCTTCCTTCATTCCCTCTTTCATTCAATCACTCGTTCATTCCTTCTTAAAGTTCACCTAGTCCAACCCTTTCATTTTATCTATGAGAAAGCTGAGTTTAAAAGAGATTATTTTACCTACCAAAAATTATATGCCTAGTAAGTTGAAGACTCTTTGATTAAAAACCAATTCTTTTCACAGAGTCAGTGGGGAAATGGAACAATCTGGAACAACTCCAAAAAAATCACAGATTCTCACCAATTTTAGTGGAGTATGATACAAAAGAGAATTCCTATTTATGAAAAGTGAGAGTACATTTACTAACATTTGGGAATACATAGAAAGGTGTTGTGGTCCTTGGCAATCCAAAGGGAAGTTACTACTGTCCACTGACTATTTAATTTTGTTACTTAATTAAAAAAACACATTCAATGTTCTTACCTTATGATGAGTTAATTAAACAAAAAGACAAAGCTGTAAAGGAAGGGAGAATATAAAGGTATAATATCAGCTATATAACATTATAGTTAAATTTTTATAAAAATAACTGAAGAGAAAAATGAAAATTTTTTGGTTTCCTAATAATGCCATTTGATTTTGTACTCTGTGATATATTTTTGTTCAAGGAAAAATGCATTTAGCTCATACTCTGGCAGGAGCAAGAATACTTGAAATATGTCATAATAATGCTTCCTTCTCCTCCCCCCACCCCAAAAGGAACAATGACAAAAAAAGTCACAATTCATATCAGGCAAGAGGATGATTAAAAGCAGATTTTTTTTCCCTTCATTTTCCCATTTCATTTATAAACTGTAAGACAATCAGTTTATAATAAGAACAAATAAGCCATGTTGGCTAATGGTCAAAGAACAGGAATTAGATAAAAGAACTTAAAATTCTATGCCTAGCTTTTATTGCTTGTTAGCAAGTTACAAGCATCACACATTGTCTTTCATGTAATTGAAAGGTCTTAATGTTTTATCATACAATATTGTTATATAATGATTTATTCCTCTCTTACACACTTAGTGTGCTGTGTTTTATGACATTATTTGTGTATGACTACCAATCCATGTAATATGTAATATATCATGTGAGGGTCAGTTAAGCTAAGTTAATAAAAGCTAATTTATCTCTCAGATTGCCTACTTAGGGTTGATGATGATGTTATAATGATAATGATGATGATGAAAATGTGGGTGTGGACATAATAACAATCTAAGAAGATCTATCAGGTTATAGAAACAGTAACATCTAAGCTGTAGAGGAAATACTGACAAAAATCATAGATCCTTGAAGTGGCAAATATATTTATGCATGTCTCTGTGTGTGTGTGTGTGTGTGCACACGTGTGTGTACATGTGTATAATTTCTCTTACTATTTCACCCATAAATTTTGTTCAGGTCTCTATTTTCTTTTGTCTGGCCTTTTGCAATGACAGTCTGATTGGTCTCCTTAGGTAAGGACATTAGGTAATGTCTTTCCCTACTCTAATCAATCTTTCATATAGCTACCAAGGAGATTTCCTTTAAAATTCATGCTTACCATGCCATTCCCCAATCAATAAATTCCCTGGCTCCCTGCCACTGGATCAGATATAAACTTCTCTGGTTGGCATTTTCCCTTCTTTCAAAACTCATTATGTATTAGTCCTCTTCAAGCACCAAAATCTACCCAAACAGGCCTCCTTGTAATACATCCTCACTATTTCTGATCCAAAATCAAAAAGTTGATGAACATAGTTTAAATAATGGATAGTGAATGCAAAATTGTCCTGAAAAGACTCAACCTCATTTAGTGCTAGAGCATCTTCATATGTATGAGACAGTGAAATAAGATAAGGAATCCTCCTTACAGATAGAGAGTAGACCTAAAAAGCAAAGAAAATGTGGTGAGAGATAGTGTGGTGTTAAAAAATCTTGTCTTTTGAAAAAGGAAACACTATGGAAAATGACCAATAGAGACAGGATCCTCAAACCACTCTGCCTGAAGACACCTAGAAGGGCATATACATATATATATACATATATATGTATATATACATATATATGAAATACATATATATATATGTATATGCACACATACATACATTTATACATTATATATATATATATATATATATATATATATATGTATATATCCTCTTTTACACAACTTTGTTTTTTTAGGGGCTAGGCAATGGGGTTAAGTAACTTGCCCAAGGTCACACAGCTAGGTAATTATTAAGTGTCTGAGGTCAGATTTGAACTCAGATCCTCCTGACTCCAGATCTGGTACCCCATCCACTATGCCACCTAGTTGCTCCATTTTTACAACTCTGAAGAAGATCATATGCAAGTCATATGGACTTGTGAAGAGAATGAAGGTTTAGTATTGTAAAATTTGATGTCTGTAGAGCCAGAATTGGGAAAAGAAGACAGAAAAAGGTTTTATTTGGATCCTAAAAACAGAACATAATCTAATCCTTTGGGACCATTAAAGAGCAGTATCATGAAGACCCAGAGAAGAGAGAATATAGAAGGTGGTAGTTAGTGATGATAAAGTCTACAGAGAAATAAAGAAGGATAAGGTTATTGGATTTGACAATCAATAATATAAAAATAAAATTTGAAAGACTTAATAACTCTGTTTTATAAAATAATCAGTC
This sequence comes from Macrotis lagotis, assembly GCF_037893015.1. NCBI lineage: Eukaryota > Metazoa > Chordata > Mammalia > Peramelemorphia > Peramelidae > Macrotis > Macrotis lagotis. The sequence goes on along the minus strand of NC_133666.1, from coordinate 563,079,159 downwards.
AAAATTCTTGAGGATTGATAAAGAACATTCTCTACAGAGATAATGACAAAGAGAAGATCGCTTTCGGACATGACCAATAGGAGAATATGTTTTGCCTGATAGTACTTAAGCAATACAAAGGTTCTTTTTTAAAAAAAAAATCACTTTAGACAGGGCAGTTTCATGAATTTTGGAAGAGAATGGGAGGAAAGAAAGTAGGAGCACTGATTTTAGACAGCATTCTCAAGTAAGTACTGTAAGAATATTTTATATAATTATATATATATTATATAGTAATAGCTATGAAAAGGAGAAGAAAGAATACAGGGTAATATGTAGTAATGATGAAGATATAAAATGAAGAATATCTAAGAACTGAGAAGATGTGAGCATATATATAAACATCAGGGATGCAACCAATAGACAAAAAAAGATTAAAAATTGATGAGAGAGATGGAGGAGTCACTATGATGGAGAAGATGGAATAGAATGGGTTCAAAGATATAAATGAAGGGATTCGCCTTGTCAAGGAGAAAAGCGACCTTTTCACGTGGGAAGGTTAAGGGAGGACATAATGGGAGAAAATAAGTGACTCAGGATGAGGAGGGGAATAGAGGGAACTCTCTGCATATGGATTCATTGGGGGGGGGGGGGAAATTATGAGGTGAGATTCCCAGGGGGGTAGAGACCAGGATAAAATGGGAAGTATGAGAAAAGATTAAAAGGTATGAAAAAAAGATGCTGTGATGAGATGGGTGTTAAATCAATTCAGAAGGTTTAAAAGGATTGCCTTGCAGCAGCAAGGGTCACTGTAGATTATGTAATAAAAATTATGGTAGATCCAGTTGTGTTTTTCTCCAACTTTAAAGAAATAATTTTGTGGATTATCTAGTACTGCCTGCAATAGCTCTGGTGTGGGTCTGGACATTAGCTTACAAACGTCAGGTCAAGTAGAGATGTACTCACACACACAAGGTGAGGATGCCATAATCAACTAAATTTACTTTTGGAAACTCAGACTTTTTAATAACAAACATTTATCTCAGGAATGATCAGTTAAAGGAAACCCAGTTTCACAATTTCCTGGGTAAATTTATAATATTTGTTCTTAGAAATCTGCATACTTCTCTATCAGAAAAGTCTTTTACAACCACCTCCAGAGGCACAGATTATCCCAAGTCAGGGTTCATTGGAGAGTCAATAAATCCATACAATGAGCAATAATACATACTTATTTCTGATGGAGGTCACCAAGGATATGTGAAAATCACTCCCAGGAGTTGTCCCTCTACAATCTAGGAAGATTCTTTTATGTGAAATGGATGACTCAGTAACCATCTCAAAGACTTGCTGGTCAGTGATATCATCATAGAATCTGGAAGGGCATATGTATCACTGACAGTATTGGTCCAAGGAATAGAAGGATATGGATGTGTGTAATTTGATGAACTTTCAACAAAAGAACTAAAGTAGACTAGTATACCATAAATTATATAATGTGTTCTTAGTCTTGAAATAATGTGGGGGCTTCTATTGGATTCATATAGGAGAGGGAAATAAGGAAGAGAGGCTTTCATCCTTTCATCTGCCTATCTTGGTTTCCCCAGTTTAGGCATATATGCCCCAAAGCATCTTGGGACACCTGCTACCATCCAGTGAGTTACTGGGAAAACTGCTGAAGACATGAATTACATGAAACTGTTAGTATGTCTTGGTGACACACTATCTTTAGGTAGTAGAATACTGGAAGAATATGAAGAAGTACTTATGAAGGATTGGAATGGCTAGAGGAAAATGATCAAAAGCTTTCAATGAGAAGATGCCAGTTTTGGAAAATTTCTGTCAAAATGTGAGTCATACAACTTTAGATAAAGCCTCTTCACAGACCCTAAAACTATAGATCCTACCAAAAAAAGTGAAAAAATTTCTCAACTCAATAGAGTATGAAGGATATTCAGTATAGGTTTGTTTCTTCTGGGGTTAAGGGGAACTTTAGCCAGCTTAGGTGGGAAAGCAGGAAAGTCAGTAGGAGGCTCTTAGCCACAGTGCAACTCAGGTCCCAATTTAGCAAGCCAACATGACAGCAGGCCAGAAGGGAGGGTCCTAACCCCAGACAAATTCTGGGGCCTGAGATCATGGGGATAACAGGCAGGACTGGGTTGGAAACAAACCACACATAGGCAAAAACCTTGGTATAAAGGAGTAAAAAACTTCTTTGTAGGTAACACCTGGGCTTCAAAAGCAATACCTGGGCTTCAAAGACAATACCTTGGCAAGGATTAAACCAGAGACTGGATCCCAGTCACAACACAAAAGCTTGGGATGATACTCCCTATACCCCAGTAGCAGAGAGCAACAATCAAAATGAATAAAAAATAAAAAGAGTTAAACATAGAAAGCTACTATTCTGATGGGGATGATAAAAGGGGGGGGGGGGGGGATTATGAGCTGAGATTACCAGGAGAGGAAAGCAGCAACAAATTGCCTATATGTAAAGCCTCAAAGGAGTTTATTAATTGGTCTCAATTTTGGGAGAGCTCAAAATGAATTTTAAAAACTTAAGAAGAAAAGAAGAAAAATGGGGAAAAGTTAATAAGAGTCATACTGGAGAAATATGAAAAATTGACTGAAGAAATTAACTCCTTTAAAAATAAAAAATGGCAAACTGGAAAAAGAATATAACTTATCAAAAATTAAATTGACCAACTGGAAAAGGAATGTAACTTACCAAAAAATAAAATTAACCTACTGGAAAAAGAAACACAAAAGTTAACTGAAGAAAATAAATTCCTAAAAATTAGAAACTGGACAAATAGAAACTAATGACTCTATAGGACACCAAGATTCCATCAAACAAAACCAAAAGGCTGGAAGAAATAGAAGATAATGTAGTGTACCTTTTAGAAAAAGTAAATGGAAAGTAGGTCCCAGAGAGATAACTTATGAATTACTGGTCTCCCAGAAAGCCTCAATCAAAAAAAATAGTCCAGAAATACCTTTCAGGAAATAATCATGGAAAACTGTCCTAATATCCTAGAACAAGAACGGAATAGTTCTTGAAAGAACAGGCCTTATCAGCTTCAACATTAAAGAATCATAGGTCCTGGAATATGATATTCTGGGTTTTTTTTTAGGTTTTTGTAAGGCGAATGGGGTTAAGTGGCTTGCCCAAGGCCACACAACTACGTAATTATTAGGTGTCTGAGGCCGGATTTGAACTCAGGTACTCCTGATTCCAGGGCCAGTGCTCTATCTACAGTGCCAGCTAGCCACCCCTGGAATATGATATTCTAAAGGACTTTGGATTAGAACCAACCACTCTATAAAATTTAGCCTATTTCAGTAGAAAAGATAATATTTGAACTTCCAGAGTTAGTAATCATAATTGTTAATATGAAGATGAACTAGCCTGTAAAAACAGAAATAGATAACAGTAGAGATTAAAAACCAGAATCCTAAAATATGTTGTTTGTAAGAAATACATTTGAAGCAAAGGCAAAAATCTGGAACAAAATATATTATGTTTCAATGGAAGTAAAAATATCAGGGTTAGCAATCCTGATTTCAGTCAGACAAGAGCAGAAATAGATCTCATTAAAAGGAAAGGCAATGAAACTACATCTTCTTAAAAGACACTTTAGGCAATTAAGTAATATTTTTATTAAACATATATGCACCAAGGGGTGTAGCACCCAATTCTAAGAGGAGAAGCTGAATGAATTACAAGGAGACATAGAAAGCAACGCTATAATAGTAGGGACCTCAACCTCCCTCCCTCAGAACTAGAAATATCTAACCACAAAATAAGCAAGGAGGAAGCTCAGAAGGTAAATAGAAAACAGATATGATAGACCTCTGGAAAAATCTGAATAGGGTTAGAAAAGAATATACCTTGCAAAAACAAAAAAAAAAATCCAAACCTATTTAAAGGATGCGTAATATATAAAACATCACTTAAAAATGAAAGAGTAATGTAACAGTGGATTAGAATAAGTACAAAAGAAACAGTAGTAAGTAATCTACTGCTCAACAAACCTAAAGGCATCAGCTTCTGGGATAAGAACTCACTATTCAACTAAAACTTCTGGGAAAACTAGAAAAAAGTATGGCAAAAACTAGGCATAGACCTTACAGCTCCCATAGCAAAATAAGGTCAAAATGGGTACTGGATTTAGACATAAAGAGTGATACCATAGATCAATTAAGAGAAGGTTAAATATTCTAGCTGTCTGATCTATGGAGAGGGGAGAAATTTATGACCAAACAAGCAATAGAGAACATTATAAATTGCAAAATGGATAATTTTGGTTACATTAAATTAGAAAAGTTTTTGTATTAATAAAACCAATGCGGTGAAGATTAGAAGGAAAAAAGGAAGCTGGGAAACAATTTTCACAGCTAGTATTTCTAAATTATAAAGAGAACAGAATCTAATGTATAAACATTCCTCAATTGATAAATGATCAAAGGATATGAACAGGCAGTTTTTCAGATGAAGAAATTAAAGCTATTTATAGTCATATAAAAAATGCTCTAAGTCATTATTGGTTAGAGAAATACAAATTAAAACAACCATGAGATACTACCTCATACCTGTCAGATTGGATAAGATGATAAAAAAAGAAAAATGGTCAATTTTGGAGAGAATAGGGGAAAATTGGGACATTAATAAACTGCTGGTGGAGTTGTGAACTGATCCCACCATTCTGGAGAGCAATCTGAAACTATGCCCAAAGTGTAATAAAATTGATCATACTCTTTAATCCAGTAATACCAATACTAGGTCTATATTGCAAAGAAATCATAAAAAATGGAAAAAGTCATACATGTTCTTTTGAATATTTATAGCAGCTCTTTTTATAGTGGCAAAGACTTGGAAGTTGAGGGGATGCCTATAAATTGGGTAATGTTGAACAAGGTATGATAAATGAGTATTAAGGAGCATGATTGTACTGTAAGAAATCATGAGTGCTCAGACTATAGAGAAACATAGAAAGACTCACATGAACAAATGCTGAATGAAGTGAACTGAACCAAAAGAACATTGTATATATTAACAACATTGTGAGATAACAATTATGATGGATGCAGCTTCTCTCATCAGTTCAGAGATCAAGGACAACCCTGAGAGACCTGTTATAGACAATGCCATTCACATTCAGAAAAAAAAACTACGAGTCTGAATGGAGAGTAAAAAGCATGCTCTGTTCATTTTTTAAAGCATCTTTTCCATTTTTCTTTTCTTTCTCATATTTTTTCTTTCCTCAGTTCTAATTCTTCTTTCACAACATGACTAATATGAAAATATCTTAAACTTGAATGTACAGGTACAACTTTTGCCAAACTGTTCACTGCAATGGGGAGGAGGGAGGGAAGTGAGGGTGGTAGAAAAGTGTGGGACTCATAAATTTGCAAATGAATAAATGTTGCAAAATTACCATTGCATGTAATTGGAAAAAATAAAGTACAATTTCAATTTAAAAAAGTGAGTCATAATATCTCAACCAGGTGTGAACACTGATATAGGGAAGACAGAAGCTCTACTAACTTGATCATAATCATAGAAACTTCCAGAACATTTGAGATCTAAAAACTTTTTTAAGGATTTGGAGGTTAACATCACAAGTTTCTTAAGAACTTTTTAGCCCAGAGCAAAACAAAACAAAACAAAACAAAACTGAAAACAAAGTAGATGTCCATTAATTAAAGAATAGTTAAGTAAATTATGGTACATGAATGTAATGATATATATACTTTATTGTGAGAAGTGATGAGTGTGATGAATACAGAGAAACACAGAAAGCCTTGCCCAAACTAGTATAGATTTAGACCTGATAGAGTTAGGTCTTCCTTTAAAAGAAGCTCTAATTGTGCAAGAGGGGCATCCTATATCGCTGAATCCTAAAATACTCTGTTTTCTATTTCCTTTATCAGGTGAGTATGCCTCTTTGAATATATTATAGAATCAATCCATCAGGGGCATCTAGGTGGTGTAATGGATAGAACACTCTGGAGTCAGGAGTACCTGAGTTCAAATCCAGCCTCAGACACTTAATAATTGCCTAGTTGTGTAATCTTAGGCAAGTCACTTAGCCCCATTGCCTTAAACAAACAAACAAACAAACAAATAAATAAAAGAATCAATCCATCAAAGATATGAAGTAAGTGTAAACAATCCCTGGACACCTTTATTAAATCAATCCATCAATTAAAAGCTTAAATTAGATACAGATGAATGGAAGTAGATAACATCAAAATTGCCTTGTGGTTGATTGAAGAGAATAAATAAATCATGCTAGTTGGTGCTTGGATTTAAAAAAAAGTTGGTTTGGAATCTGTCATCCCAATACTTCCAGTGAAGCCCCTGAGAAATAACCACTTACTGGGGAAGAAATCTTTTTCTCCTCATTCCCTTTGACCATCCCTAGCAATGTCCCCAACCCTTAAATTATAAAATGGCTAATAAAGGCATCTACTTTAGTCCAAGAATATTTATTAAGTGCCTACTATATTTCAGGCACCATGCTGAGCACTAGGAATACAAAGAAACACAAAAGAGAACCCCTACCCTCAAGGAGCTCACAATCAAATGTGGGGGTGGGGGGGAGGCAACAAGCAAACAAGTATTGACCAACAAGATATCTACAGAAGGAGATCCCAAAATGAAGACTCTATCACAATAGGGTCTGGGAAAGACTTTTTGCAAAAACTAGGATTTCAGTTAAGATTGAGGTAAGTCAGACTCAGGATTTGATAAATGAACTGGTCCTCAAAGGCTAGTAAATAGATATACAGACTAAAATAGTCAAAAGGGAACTTCATGAGGACTCCAGGGCTGACTCTATTGGAATCAGGAAATCCTGAGTTAAAATCTTGACTTCAGGTGCTTAATTAGCTATATGATCCTGAATAAGTCATTTAGTTGCTGTGTGACTCAGTTTTCTCATGTATTAAATGAGGTTAATAATTGATCTCATAAAATTTTTTGAGGATCTAAAAAATAACATATATAATACACTAGACAACCTTAAAGTGCTAAATAAATGCTTGCAATTATCCTATTCTCTACCTCATTCTCTGTAGGACCTATAGAACCCTTCAGAAAAGACAAATTCAAGTATTCTCTAAGGACTGGGCCCTTATTAGACATTCCACCTAGTTAATTAATGCTGTTCAGAAAAGTGCTTAGTTTATACAAACTGCTAAATAATCCATTTGCTCAGTTTAAATTTTAAGGATGATATTCTGTACTAAATGTTGATCCAGAGTACTTGTGAGAGATATGTTTGAAAGGTCCAGGAAAATAAAACTTAAGACTCTGCTTAAGGGAGATTGGAGTTGGAGGCAGAGGACCCTTCCCCTTCCTCTCCAAAGAGTAGCTATAGACACTAGTTTGATTGGGATGTCTGGACTAGAAAACTGAAATAAGCTAGGAAAATCTGAAGTTTCTTTCATTTGGGATAATCCATTTTGGTATTGGGGAACTTTTGAAAAGTTTGATATATTGAAAAAATTAGTGGGAGAAGGAAGATTGAAGAGTCAGATAGTTGGGGGGTGATGTTGCTAGATGAGAGAACTACTGAAAAAATGAGGAATCCTAGCAATTTTTTCATGAGATCTGTAATTTGCAATGCATATGAAAAATGAAAAAATAATATTTTGTGACCAGTTCAAAAAAATCATGGGTCATCTTGCTACCATTTGTCACCTGCAAGAGTCTTTTACACATCAGTGTGTTTGCCTGACCTTTAAAATATCTAATTTGCTTTGTAAGAAAAATACAGACAAGTCTGACATGTCCACTGGGTAAACTGGGTGGGAAGGAAGGAACCTCTATTCTTTTCTAAGGGAGATGATGCTGCCTAAGGAGAGATGAGGAGGTGGTGGGATGAACAAAAGAAAAGAATAAAAAGAGAAAAAATGTAAGATACGGAAGAATAGTTAAAATAAATACAAGAATAATGGATAATTCTTTAGCAACTTAAGGTTGATAAAATACATCTCTCAAAGAAACCCTAAGATGGAAGTGGTGCAGATTTATCATTCCTGATAAAAAGAAGAAATTGAGGAGGTGAATGACTTGTCCAACTGAATGATTAATAAATGTTAACTTGAACCCAGATTTTCCTTACTCTTGTCAGTCTTTTGCTCTTACCACTACACAAAGGTAGCACTCAAAAGAAACATTCCTAACCTTGTCCTGATACCTGACCTGTGGCAGAATCTTTTGAGCTCATATAGGTCTGATACCATGACCTTGTCATAGTGATGTCATTTTGGTCCTCTTTGAGACTAGACAACAAGCACCTTGTCCTTACATATTGCGTGTGTCTTAACACCCCAGCTGTACTCTAAATTTTTTAATGCTAGGCATGTGTCTTCTTTGTATCTTTCTTTGTTGCACAAATTCTTATACATAGTAATTCTTCCACTTGGTTGATAAAAATATGAAAATGGGACAGGGAAATGGTTTGTGATTTTATTCTTTTCTCTTTTCCTTAATATTAATATTCCAAAAATGTAGCCATTGAGAACCAAGTCCTTGTGCCTGATTAACAACTATACTCCCTATCTGCCACATACTATATCACTCACCAGTAAATGAAAATCCAAGAATTTTCTAAAGACTGAGTCTTCAATGATTAGTCCCTCCATTACAACAAAATATAATTGTAAGAGCAATGTTTTTTTATAAATATGAAATCTAATGTTTCATAATAATGACCTAGAAGTGATCCTGAGTTCTCAATGGCTACATTTTTGGAGGTCAAGATCTGGCAGACACTCTAAAGTTGGAAAGGTTATAACTGTCAGTTAACTAGCATTTATTATTACTGGAATGTAAGGAATGCTCAAGGAGGATTAACACCTCTAGTGTGACTTGTGGAGCCCTATAAACCTTTCATGTTCACCTATCCCTCAATTCTCATCTGTGACTCCAAGAAACTGTAGCATGAGCTGAGCCCACAACCCAGTAAATGTTCTTAGCAGATGGAATACACCAGACTGAGGATAACTAATAGGCCTCCCGTAAATGAGCTATGGGATGTCTGCCCCACACATGTGAAGATTTCACCTTGTAGAATGGCTTGGAAGGCAGCCAAAGCAGGCACTGTGGAGTTTGGTCAGACAGTGAAAATTTTAAGGTCATCCATTGCATCCTAAGCCATGGCCAGTTGTCTTGACTTTAGTCTTGCCACTGGATTTGGATGACTCATTAAGAGAAAGTATGATGACTGTGCAATTCTACTTCACTTAAATTCAATTCAATTACAAGTCAAGACAGCACTCTTGATGTCATTAATCCTCTTCCAAAACAAAAGACAAACAACAAATTTAATGAGAAAAAAAATATGTTGTGACTCCTAATAGGTAATTTGTGAGTCATTTAAGAGTGTAATTTACCATTCTTCTTATGGAAATATGCATATTTCTATCAAAATCAGTGGAATAATGGAAATTACAATTCACAAATGTTGATGAAACCTTTGGAACATACTTGGAGATTGCGCTTCAGGAACCATTCCATAAAGCAAGTATCTGGGTTGTCCAGGCAAATTATAGGTTCAAAGGCCAAACTTGATGTTGAAGGACTTAGTACTGAGGAATGATTCAGAAAATGAGACAAGAAAGGGATTCTTCAATAAAAACAAGTAGAGACAGTTTTTGTTCTGTTCCCTTCAGCTCTTCAGGTAACATAATATAACTATTTGACTTCTCATGAGCGTTGGGGAGGAATGACCTTGTATACTACAGGCAACATGATTAAGTACTCACAAATGGTAACCAGAATAAGGGTTCAGCTTTGTAAATGGAGTTTGGGCCTTGGGTGCCCTGGCTACCTTTTCCCCTTTGTGTTACCTTTCCTTCGTATAAGTAACCCAACAATAGATGGACATATACAACTTTGGACATAATTTTGAGCTTTATGCTTCACAGTATTGTAGAAGATGTCCTAAATATATATAATAGGTATCTATTTTATCCATTATAGTGCTCCTTATGAAAGAATAAAGGAAGATGAGTTTAAGATTTGCCTTGGCTTGGTAGGAGACTTGGATCTAGAGGAAATTGTTTGGACAGTGCAGAACCAAGGTGAAATGCAAAATTTCTATTCAGTAATGCATCATGTTTTTTATATTTTAATGTATCAACAGTAATTATGTCACTATCGCTTCTTGTTTTTCTGTTAATGTGGGCTTGTGGACTTGTGTGAATTAAGCATTTCTTTTATTTAAAAGAAATATATAGGTGTCTTATACAAAATTTACATTATACAATAATGAGTAACTTTCTACTTCCCTTTCAGGGGAGAGCATAACATGATTCAAACCTAAAAGGTAATTTTCCTTGGTGCTTAGGGATAATTATGTAAAGAGCTGGAGTTGAAGAGAAAAAGATACCTGACTGCTTTTAGATATGGCCAGAACTAAGATGGTTCCTTAGTGGAAACATAAAAGGCATAGTATTCCAATCCTTTCTGCTCAGGAGAGAGTTCCTATCTTAGAGAACTCAAACAAAATATAAATAAGTTTTTAGAATTTCTGCCATTTGGGATTATCTTCATCACATGACAGTACAAACAAGGAATACTGACTAGTTAAGATACAGTTTAGAAAACTGTAAGTTTTAAGAATATTTTCCAGTGACATGTCACATCCTTTTTGGTATCACATAGCATTCCATCAACTATCAGAAGATTCAAACTTTCAACTGCAAATACAATAATAGATACATATATTTTTATGTATCTATCAAGCAAGTATTTCTATAACAAGTTAATGCTAGGTATTAATATTTAAAGTTAATGATGGCTTTTATTACTAGGTAATTTTAATACTAGGCAATTAATTACTAGGTAATTTTATTACTAGATAATTAAATTACTAAGTAATTTAAAGTCAAAATAGCTAAAAAAATAAGAAATGAGCCTTGCAAAAGTCTTTATAATAAATAAAATGAGATTTGAAGAGTAGTATATTATATCCTATGTGTATATAGAAGAATGTGACTATATAATCTCATTGAATATGTGTGTATATGTATATGCCTAGTGTTATCAAATTACAGAAATACTTGCATGATAGATATTCCTTGATGCTTGTAGATCTAAAGGCATGTTCTCTCATTTTCCACATAATTTTCTACTATTTGATAGCAAATAAATAGTATTATGAATAATGAAGAAAGGACCTTAGAAAAACACATTCTTAGCATCATAAATGTAGAGTTGTAAGAGATTTGAGACTAGTGAGTATAAATCTTTCATTTTGTAGCCAAAGAAATAGGCCCATAGAGATTAAATGACTTGCCCGAGGTCATACAACTGCTAGGAAGCAGCACTAGAAATTGAACCCAGTCTCCTAATTCCAAATTCATTATTTTTTCTTTGCTTTACCAGCTTGACTTTTTGTATTTCTATTCAAGTCTGTAATCTTACTGATAATACTATAACCAAAGGTACAATGTGTAGCAGGTCCAGTTAAGATTTATTCAACTCTTAGGCCTAACTCTATTGGTCAGGATCAGGCTAAGGGGAAGAGGAAAGTTGTTCATCTTTTCCTGATGGTGGGTTTTGCAGCTGAATGTGGGTTTTACACTTGTTTTATCAGAGGTCAGATGAGGATAAAGACTGAGATGTCTAAAAGATCTTATATCTGTGAAAATCTTCCACTGTACAGTATATTTCCACTACATAGTATAGCATATATATATATATGTATATATATGTATATGTGTGTGTGTATGTGTGTGTGTGTGTTTGTATATGTGTATGTATTAAATCTGTAACATAGAATTAAGGACATAGTCCAATTATATCAACTATTTGATGTGCTATTTCATTATGTAACTTGCTTCCACACAGATGACTATGCACATATTTACACAAATTGTCATGGAACTCTTTAAGTCTAATATTTCTATCATTTTCAAATATTGTTCACTGGTTTAAAAGCAAAAAAATGATAAAATACATGTATTTCTATTACAGGAATTTAAAGAATAATTTTTGGGGCAGCTAAGTGGTGCAGTGGATAGAGCACTGGCCTTGGAGTCAGGAGTACCTGAATTCAAATCTGGCCTGAGACACTTAATAATTACCTAGCTGTGTGACCTTGGGCAAGCCATTTAACCCTATTGCCTTGCAAAAAGAAAAGAAAAAAATAATTTTTGACCCTTTACTTTTATGTTTTTGATTTTTTCATATCTTCATTTGTTCTATAATTCTTTCTATAAACTTTAAAAATGAATAAGAACTATCTGAATATGAAGAAACAACTATCACATGATAACAGAGTTCAATTTCTTTCCTTAGGAAGTTGAGGTCTTTTGGTCCCTAGTTAACCCCAGGACAATATCTACTAGGATGCTTGCTTACATAGGCTGGGTTGGTTTCCTCCTAAAGTCAAGGAAACTTTGCCTGATATTTTACTAGTCCATGAGACCAGAACTGTTGGATTTCTGGTCATTCAGGACATGAAAATGCCAGTCAACAAGTAGTTAATGCTCTCGAACTTGCAACAGATGCCACACTGTTCTATGTATCAACAAATCTTTCTGAACCAATACCCTTTTTTGACCAAACATGTTTCTCTATAAAGATGAGAAGGGGTGAGCCTTCCTGTCCTCTTGATTATTCTTTCCTTGATAATTTTAAGTAAAATTATTATGTTTTTGTAAGTGCTGATCAATAAGGGCCACATTTTGTTCCAATACTGAACCAAAAGTCCTTGAGTAGACTGTATCACATGTAGACCAGAATGCCCTGACTGCATTCCTTAAGTACAATATAAAAAAATTCCATTATCTATATAAATAACAATAATTGATTCAAGCCACTTAGAATGCTTGAAGATGAGGAAAATATTTTTAGAAGATACAAAATAGCTAAAAAAAGTTTAAATAGAAAAAAAGAAGCCCAATTTGAAGTAAAACTTTTAACAACTGTCTTTGGAGGTCTTCAAGTAAATTCTGCATGATCATTTATTAGAATTTGTGGAAGGGATTCTTGATCTGGGATGGAATAAATTGGATGACCTTGGAGGTCTCTTTTAACTCAGACTCTGTGATTCTTTAATTTCATTATTCAGTTCTGACTGATCTCTCCATTCTGAATCTGTCCTTGACTCCATGGGTAACTCTGAACAAGTCATTTAACCTCTGAAGACTTCAGTTTCATAATATGAAAAACCGAGGAGATTGAATTAGATCAAGCCTCAACCCATGTTCTTATGAAGAACTCCAGAAATTTTTGTTTGTATCATTCATTTTGGTATGTGCCATTGGTTGTATTGTAGAGTTTGCTTCCTGAGTATCATTCAAATTCATCTTCTCTCTTCAAAGAAATTATATGTAACTAGTTAAAGAATTCATGTTTTCTTAATTATCTCAGTGCCTCTTCATCATGTTTGCTTCCTGTCTGCTTTCAAGGCTCAAATCAAATCCTACCATTGGCAAGAAAACTTTCTTTTTATTCTCTACTCTTAATAACTTTCCTAAGATTTCCTCCAACTAACCCTATTCATAACTTCTATGTTCATAGTTGGTAGCATATTGTCTGCCATCCAAATATAAAGTGAACTTTCTGATATCAGTGACCATATATTTTGCCCTTCTTTCTACACCCAAGATTTAATACAATGCCTGGAACTTTGTAGGGGCTTAATAAGTGTTTATTGACTGATTGATTAGCACAGTATTTTTCATGTAGGAAATTGCTTAGAAGATACATGTTGAATGTGTTAATGAATTCCAAAATTAGCATCAAATGAAGGAGACATACAACAATTGAAAAATGACTTTGTTATGCTTTGGTTTTTTTCTGACATTAAATGATGGCAATGATTTTGGGCTTGTTTTGTAGGCATGTCTATATGATCCTTTCATCTAACCTTTCACTCAATGAAATTTCCTATAATGTAAGAAATTTCACTTTAAAAGTTATTTTGATAACATTTGATTGTCTGAGATTCAGTGAGAAAGTTAAATGTCTTTACTTGATCTATTTCAAAAGTGATGATAAAGGAATTCATTCACATTTTCTCAGCAGGCAGCTCTTCAGAAATTCTATGATTAAGAATAGGAATCCACAAAATCATAGAATCACAGAATTTCAGAGTGGGAAGGACTCACACAGAGCCTGTCTAGTCTAATTTATATACAGACTCTAGAATATGACTCACAAGTAGTCATAAGCTTTTGCTTGAAGATCCCTAGTGAGAGGGAACCGAATATGTCCCAAAGTTTCCTATTCTACTTTTAGATCTTTAGACAGTCTTTCTTATATTGGGTCTAAATCTGCCTCTGCAACTTTTATGTATTTTCCTTAGTTCTCACCCAGGGGTCAAGCAAATAAAATCTATTATTCCTTTCATATGACAGCCCTTCATATACTTGAGGATAGTTTTCAAATGCCTTTCTCCCACTCCCTACCTCCAGTCATCACTTTTTTGAAGTTGAACGTTCTCATTTCCTTCAACCACTTCTCATATGATATGGTCTTCTTTCCCTTGCCATCCTGATCATACTTCTATGAATGCACCCATTTGTCAATGTTTCCTAAAAATGTTGCACCCCAAAATGAAAATAGAACTTGAAATGTAGCCTGATCGGAGGACTATCACTTCTCTTTTTCTGAGTGTTATATTTTCATCATTCTCCTAGATCAAAGTAGTTTTCTTGACTGCCATATAAAATTACTGATTCCTATGATATTCATAATCCATTATGAACTGTTATATAGCCATGCTCCTCCATTTCTTACTTTTTAAAAACTTAATCCAGGATTTTTCATTTCTCTATAGAAATCGCATCTCTTAGATATAGCCAATTATTCCTACTTGGTGAGATCTTTCCCACTTCTGTCATCTATGGGTTAACCATATTCTTCACTGTTTTGTATCATCTACAGTCAATAAGAAGACAGTCTATATTTTCATACAAAGCATTAATCAAACTTGAAAAGGATAGGGTCAAGGAATATTCTATCAGAGGTCACTCAATGGGTTTATATTGATTTCATTCCTCATTAATCTTTGGTTCTGATCCTTCAAACATTTCAAAATTTCCCAGATTTTATAATCTTCTAACCCACATCTATACATCTTGTTAACAAGGATGTCATGATAGGATTTGTAAGTGTCTTGTTAAATCCAGGTATACCAAGTGTATGGTACTCCCTAACCTCCTAGTTTTGAAACCCTGTTAAAGAAGAACTAAAAATGAGTTTGGCATAAAGAGTTTTTGATGAAGTCATATTGATTTTATTATTGCTTCTTCATTTTTTGACTTTTAAAATAGTTTTATTTATTTTGAACTTAAATAGAAAAAAGTAAAAGAAAAGAACATTTTCACATATACAGCATAGAATAAAAGCATTGATTTAATACAAAAACCAAAAATTTTCATTTCACCCTTTACTTTTTTTTAAAAGAAAAAAGTTATGCTATAAATGCTTCACATTGTTTTCAAAGCTCCCCGGCTTTCTGTGCTTCCTTCTAAGTTTTCTTTTATCTTCTGCCGTGCATTTTTTATTTTTTTTCTCCCTTCCTCATTACTGTGCCCTAGAGAAGGCTACCATTAGAGACAAAAATTTGTAAAACAACGCTACACATACTTATATTGTTCTTGCTCTGGATGTGGATAACATTTTCTTTTATAGGTCCTTTGTAGTTGATTTGTATATTTGTAATACTCTGCTCCTCATTTTTTATAGCACAGGAGTATTCCATCACAATATTTGGTCAGAAATTGTTTAGCCATTTCCTAATTGATGGACATCTCCTCATTTTCCAGATCTTTGCCAACAAAAAGATCTGCTATAAGTATTTTAAAACATGTAAGTTTTTTTTCTTTCCTCTTTATTTCTTTGGGAAATAGATCTAATGCTGAGTTAAAGTCTATGCACAGCTTTATAACTTTTTGCTATAATTCTAGATAGTTCTCAAAAATGGTTGGATCAGTTTGCAGTTCTACCAGCAGTATATTAGTGTTCTAATTTTTCCACATCCCAGTCAACATTTATCTAGTTCCCCTTCTATCAATTTAGTTAATCTGATAGGCGTATGATAATATCTCAAAGTTGTTTTAATTTGCATTTCTCTAATCAATGATGATTTAGAGCATTTTTCATATTACTATACAGTTTTGATTTCATATCCTTTGACTATTATCAGTTGAGGAATGACTCAAATTCTTACAAATTTGGCAAAGTTCTTTATTTGTTTGAGATACAAGACCTTTATCTGAGGAACTGTCTATAATTTTTTTCCGCAAAATTCCTGTTTTTCTAATTTTGGCTATATTAGTTTCATTTGTACAAAAACTTTTTAAATTTAATGTAAACAGAATATCCATTTTATATCTCACAATTCCTTCTGTCTCTTGTTTATCCATAAATTGTTCTCCTATCCATAAGTCTAATAGGTAATATGTTCCATGTTCTTTGAATTTTTTTAATAATATATCTCCCTTTATATTTAATTCATGCCTTCATTTTGACCATATCTTGGTAAATGATGTAAGATATGGTTGATGACCAATTTCTGACAGATTGCTTTTCAACTTTCCAAATAATATAGATATAGATGTAGATATAGATGATATAGATATAGATATAGATATAGATATAGATATAGATATAGATATAGATATAGATATAGGTATAGGTATAGGTATAGGTATAGATATAGATAGATGATTAGATATAGATATAGATATAGATATAGATATAGATATAGATATAGATATAGATATAGATATAGATATAGATATAGATAAACTCTTTTTGGGTTCTGAAATAGAAGCAGCTTTTTAAATTTCACTATGTTCTTCAAAGTATGAACCCAAAACTTTTCTATCCCCATAGAACTTATCTATGGCCAGCTTTCTTCTCCTTTGCTTACTCCTTTATTATATTTTAATTTTTAGCAGTTTATTACTGTAGTCAGGTCCTACTCCCAAGATGCCTGGATTTATGCCCCAGATTTCAGGGTTTTTTTTTTTGTCTGGAGACCCAACCTCAGAAACTCCTCTCCATCCCTGACCCATGGCTAGGGTCCCCAGCCAAGCTGTCACCACAAATACTCTTGCTCTCTGTATCCCTCTATAGCTGCAAACCTCTGCTCCTTCCTCTACCCTGCAACCAAAACCAAGGATTCTAATCTGCAAGTACTCACAGCTAGCAGAGTCCCCACTCCTCTGCTACTAGAATCTTCCTTTCCTACAGTCACAGGACAATTGGATCTTCTCAGTCAGCTGCCCCCAGGGCTTGTTGCTTGTTGATTTAGTAAAGTCAGCCTGAAGGTATTGATACCTCATCTGTATTCCTGTCCTCCCTAAAACTGGACTGGGATTTGTTCCTTGGTCTACCTCTCCTCCCCCCAGTTTGAGGAAGTTCCAAGCAACCACTCCCTTCTTTCACCTTCCAGACACATGCAAGGTATTGAGCCCCTGCTCTCATTCCTTTCTTAGTGACTATAGGCATCCTTTCTGGGGTGGGTATTGGGGTAAGGAGGCATCACAACTTCTCTGTATTTCTTTCAGCAGCTATCACAGGACCTTCAGGAAAGTCTTGATAATATAGCCAAAAACCTTCTACGAGGTTTACAAATTCAAGGTTAACTAGATTCCCCAGCTGTTGTAACCTTACAAAACAGATGGGACCTGGACCTAATGATGCCCTACAAGGGAAGTCTCTGTTATTGGATGAAGAATGCTGTTTTATGTTAATCAGTCTGGATTGTTCAGGATGCTACTAAAACCTGAGTGACAGAGTCTCATGTATTAAAGTAAAATCAGCTGACACCTGGGCCTGTTGGTTTCAGTCTTCCCAATATTCCCTTGGCTCCGTTCCATATTAACCCCTGTAATCATGGTCTTCTTGTCACTCTTCTTAGGTCCTTCTTTGTTTCACATGCTTGCATCCTTCATCCAAAAAACAGTGAACACTGTAACAATTCCAATGGCTAGATCCATGATGCTACTTTGGGCACAAGGATGCCAACAATTCCAATGGCCTTTACCCTTTGTTTTACCTGATGACATCATTGCCCATTCAGCTAGAAATATCTCCAGAAGAACTGATCTGCAACCCCAATCCTCCATAGTAAAATTAAAACAAAAAGGCTAGATGCAGGTCTGAGTTTCATTACTGTCCAGTAGAGACCTATTGATTATCCTTTCTTTAAAACATGAACCCTAAGCACCATAGAAGCTCCAAATAACTCCAACCTCACCTTGGTGAACCCCCAAACAAAGTACATCCTTCATGGAGACCCCAATGGCTCCCAATCCCTGTAGAGATTATACCACCCTATATCCAATACCCTATAAAAAGAATTGCCCTCCCCACTACCCACTGTTGGAGTCTACTTGGACCTAGCCTACAGTACCTTCCTTCAATAAACAACATTTCCATTTATAGAACCATCTTCCTTTTTTACCAAGGGTTCACCTTTTGACCTTTCACTATCCAATTTGTCACCAGCTTCTCTTCTTAATAAATGCATTTTGACTGATTGATGACTACAATATTAAATATATTTGTCTCTCCTTTGATCTTCACACAAATGTTCTTGTTTTTTGTATTTTTGTATTATTTATTTCTCCAATTATATATAAAAATTTTTAATATTCATTTTGTAAAGTTTTCTCCCTACCATCTTCCCTCCCAACTCTAGGATAGCAAGTAATCTGATATAGATTCGACATGTAGAATCGTTTTATACATATTCCCATATTAGTCACTGTGAAAAAAGAAACAGAACACAAAGGGGAAAAATAATGAGAAGTAAAAAGCAAAAAAAAAATTAAAAAGGTAAAAATAGTATGCTTTCTCTGTATGTGGATGGCATTTTCCATCACAAGTCATTTAGAATTGTCTTTGATCACTATATTGCTGGAAAGAGCTATTATATGTGGCTGATAATATGTACAATGTTCTTGTTCTGCTCACTTCATTCAACATCAGTTCATTACCCTTGGTATTCTTGATCTTTTGTTCTTCTATATAAGTAGTTTGGGTAGTTTGGGATGTCACTGAATAGTGGATTAATTTAGATAAAAATTTCATTTTTATTATATTTGGTTAGCCTATGCATAAGCAACTGATATTTTTCCAGTTGTTTAGTTCTGAATTTATTTGTGTGAAAAGCATTTTGTATATATTCATATAGTACCTAGATTTGTCTTGGCAGGTATATTCCTAAGTATTTTATGTTGTCTATAGTTCTTTTAAATAGAATTTCACTTTCTATCTCTTGTTCCTGGGCTTTGTTGGTAATGTATAGAAATGCTGGTAATTTATGTGGGTTTATTTTATAAACTTTGCTAAACTTGTTATTTCAAGTAGTTTTAAAGTTGATTATCTAGGATTCTCTAAGTACATCTTATTATCTACAACGAGTGAGAATTTTGTATCCTCATTCCTTTAATTTCCTTTCATTTTTATTTCCATTGCTAAAGCTAACATTTCTAGTACAATATTGAATAATAGTGTGATAATGACTATCCTTGTTTCAATCCTGATCTTATTGGGAAAGTTTCTAACTTATGTCCATTGCATATGATGCTTGCTGATGATTTTAGATAGATACTGTTTATCATTTTAAGGAAAAATCCATTTATTCCTATGCTCTCTGGTGGTTTTAATAGGAATTGATACTGTATTTGTCAAAGCTTTTTCTGCATCTATTGAGAAAATCATAAGATTTCTGATGGTTTTGTTGTTGATATGGTTGACTGTGCTGATTATTTTCCTAATATTAAACCAGTCCTGCATTCCTGGTATAAATCTCACCTGTTCATATTGTATTATCATGGTGATAATTGTTGTAATTTTTTGCTAATGTTTTATTTAAAATTTTTGCATCAGTATTTATTAGGAAAATGGATCTATGTTTTTCTTTCTCAGTTTGGGCTCTTCCTAGTTTAGGTATCAATACCATATTGGTGTCATTGAAAGGAATTTGGTAAGACTTTTTCTTTGCCTATTTTTCTAAATTGTTTATAAAGAATTGAAATTAATTATGCATTAAATATTTGATAGAATTCTTTTGTGATGCCATCTGGCCCCAATGGTTTTTTTCTTAGTATGTTCATTGATCGCTTGTTCAATTTCCTTTTCTGAAATTGGGTCATTTAGGTATTTTATTTTCTCTTCTGCTAACCTGAGTGATTTGCATTTTTTGCAAATATTCATCTATTTTACTAAGATTGTCAGAATCATTGGCATATAGTTGCACAAAATAGCTCTTATTTATTGTTTTAATTTTCTCTTCATTGGTGGTGAATTCACCCTTTTCATTTTTGATACTGGTAATTTGACTCTATTCTTCCTTTTTTAAAAAAATCAAATTTACTAAAATTTTATCTATTTTATTGTTTTTTTCATAAAACCATCTCTTAGTTTTATTTACTAATTCAATAGTTTTCTTATTTTTACTTTTATTAATTTCTCTTTTGGTTTTCTGAATTTCTAAGTTGGTATTTAATTGAGGATTCTTAATTTGTTCTTTTTTCCTAGGTTTTTTAGTTCTTTGCCCATTCAATGATCTCCTCTTTCTTTAATTTATTCATTATGCCTTGTGAGATATAAATTTTCCCCTAAGAATTTTTTTGGCTGCATCTGACAACTTTTGGTATGCTAGCTCTTTATTGTCATTCTCTTGGATGAAATTATTCTTTTTAGAATTTCTTGTTTGACCCACTCCTTCTTTAGGACTAAGTTATATAGTTTCCAATTAATTTTTAGTATATCCACAGCCCTTTATTACATGTAATTTTTTACTGCATCATGATCTGAGAAAGATGCATTTAATATTTCTGCCTTTTGCATTTGACTGTGAGGTTTTTAATCCCCTAATTCATGGTTAATTTTTGTGTAGGTGCCATGTACCACTAAGAAAAAGGTATATTCTTTTCTATCTCTTTTCAATTTTCTCCAGAGATTTTTACTATCTAACTTTTCTAAGATTCTGAATATCTCCTTCTCTTCTCTCTTATTTATTTATTTTGGCCTAAATTTATCTAATTCTGAGAGAGCTTGAGCTCCTCTACTGGTATGCTATACTATTTGGTGCATATATATTTAGTATTAATCTCTTCATTGTCTATGGTACCTCTTAGTAAGATATATCTCTTTTAATTAGATCTATGTTTGCTTTTTGCTTTGTCTGAGATCAGGATTGCTACACCTGCTTTTTTTTTTTACTTTAGTCAAAGCACAATATATTATGTTTCAGCCTTTTACCTTTACTTTGTATGTATTTCTCTGCTTCAATGCATTTCTTATAAACAGCATATTGTAGGATTTTGCTTTTTAATCCACTCAGCCATCCACTTCTGTTTTATGGGAGAATTCATCCCATTCTCATTCACTGTTATGATTGCTAACTCTGTTTTTTCTTCTCTCCTATTTTTCCCCACTTATACTTTTTCCTCTCCTTTCACCCTACCTCTCCTCAGCAGTATTTTGCTTTTGATCACCACTTCCCTCAATCTGTTCTTCCATCTACCAGTCCTCTCCCCTTTTCTATCCCCTTTGTTCTCCTATGTCTGCCTTCCTTTCTTTACTCTTTCTCTTCTTACTTCCCTTTGGGTAAGATAAATTTCTATACCCATTAGTGAGTTTGTTATTCTTCTTTGAACCAAATCCTACGAGAGTAAGATTCACTCAATGCTCTCTTCATTCCTTGTACTATAAGTCCTTTGTGATTCTTCATGTGATGTCACATTAACCCTCTTCTGCTTCCCTTTCTTCTCCCAGCCATGTTTTCATTGTTTTTTTTAACTATCATCACATCATAATCAATTTAAACCCAACCTTCTATCTAAGGATACTCCTTCCAATTACCATAATAGAAATATAATTCTCAAGAGTTACAAATATTATCTTCCCAAGTAGGGATGTAAAGAGTTTAGTTTTATTGATTAACTTTTTTTCTGTTTACCTTTTTTACACATTTCTTGAGTTTTGTATTTGAAAAATCAAATTTTTCGGTTCTGTTCTGTACTTTTTATGAGGTAAGTTTGCAAGTCCCCCTTTTCATTGAATGTTCATGTTTTCCCCTTAAAAATATGCTGAATTTTTCAGGTAGTTGATTCTTGGTTGTAATTCAAGCTTCTTTTCCCTCTAGAATATCATATTCCATGTTGTCTGATCCTTAATTTTGAAGCTGCTAAGTTCTGTGAAATTCTGATTGTGGTTCTTTGATTCTGAATTGTTCCTTCTTGTCTGCTCATGTTATTCTCTCCTTTAGCTATTAATTCTGAAAATTAGCTAGAATATTTCTTGGGGTTTTTATTTTTGTATCTCTTTCAGGATGTGATTGGTGGATTCTTTCAAGGTCTATTTAATTCTCTCATTCTAACATTTTAGGGTAGTTTTCCTTGATAATTTCCTTGAAAGATAAGGCCTAGGTTCATTCCCCCCCACCCTTTATCATGCCTTCTAGGTAGACCAATAGTTTGTAAGTTATCTTTTCTGAATCCATTCTCTAGGTCTATCATTTTTTTCCTATTAGATACTTTATATTTTCTTCTATTTTTCTTTTCTTTTGATTTTATTTGAGGGATTCTTGAATATAGTATAGAGTCATTAGTTTCCATTTGCCCAATTCTAATTGTTAAGGACTTATTTTCTTCCATTAGCTTTTGTATCTCTTTTTCCCTTTGGCCAATTCTACTTTTAAAGGGGCTGTTTTCTTTTTTTCCATTTTATCAATTCAACTTTTAAAGTTATTGTTTCCTTCAGTTAATTTTTGTGCTTCCTTTCCATTTTTCATAGTTCTCCTGCATGACTCTCATGTCTTTTCCCATTTTTTTTTCTACCTCTTTTATTTGGATTTTAAAATTCTTTGAGCTCTTCCAAGAAAACTCTGGATTTGAGACCAATTCAAAATCCCCTTTGATGCTTCTAATGAGGCATTTTGTCACTGCTCTCCTCTTCTGAGATGCTGGTTTGTTCTTCCCTGTAGTCAAAGGAGATTCCTGTAGTTAGTGCTCTTTTTTTCCTTGCTCATTTTAAAAGATGAACCCTGAGGGCAGCTAGGCTGTACAGTGGTTAGAGCACCGACCCTGGAGTCAGGAGGTCCTGAGTTCAAATCCAGTCTTAGACACATAATAATTACTTAGCTGTGTGACCTTAGGCAAGTTGCTTAACTGTACTGCCTTGCAAAAGAAAACTTAAAACAAAAAGATGAACATAAGGAGCACAGTCCCCAGTTTTTTTGCGTTGGGAACCAGGGGTCTGGTCTCTATCTTTCTGTATTGCGGGCCCAGGTGCTGGTGGTTTGCTCCCTGCAGTAGAATAGTCCCATCCAGTCCTGCCTAGTGCACTGTTGGTCCAGGGTTCACAGTATGCATTCTGCACTGGGGTAGGGTCCCTTCCACTGAGCTTTGGTTATTGATCTTCTCTGTGGCCAAGAACCTCCCATTGGCTTTCCCTTCCCCTGCATTCCTCTTTTACCCAAGTGACACAGACCTTTCCTGAAGTTCCTTCAAGATATCCTGAGTTGAAATGTTGTTTACCTCTATCTTTTTGTGGTTTCTGTTGCTCCAGGGTCTGTTTACAGGCTTCATTTAAAGTTGTCTCAGAGGGACACTGGGAAACATTTTATAGTTTCCTAGCTTCTCTTCACCATCTTGACTGTACCCAGACAGTGCTCTGACAATCCTTATAAGAGACTCTCACAAATGTTCTTCACCATTTTTCCTCCCTTTGCTTAAATTCAGTTCTAATAACCTAATAATTGCTAACTTCCAACTATGAGGAAAGTAGTTATTAGCTGCTAGTGACCTAAATGAGATAGGAAATAACAGTTTATGAGCATGGAATTATTAACAGTCCAGGGCAACCAGAAGATAGATAGGGTAGGTGAAGAGGAATGCTGTAAATTTGACTGGAAAGGTTAATGGTGCTTCATTGTAGAGGACTTTAAATGCTTCACAAAGAAGTTTGCATTTTGTCTTATAGGTTATAAGAAGCTGTTGAAAGTTTTTGAGTATTCCATTTTACTCTGGTTAAGTAACATAGACAGACGTGTACATTAGAAAACACATTTTGGCAACATGATTAGAATGAATTTCAGAGGAAGGATATTATTAGAGACAAGGAACCTGGTAAGGAAATTATTGAAATATTTCTAGCAGTTGGGTGACATTTGTGGCAGGGCAATACATGTAGGAATCTGAGTGAGGCCTAGATGTTGACATTAAAACATAAATCAAAATATCAAGCACAGTTAGTTTCAAAATGTTCTTAGAAAGAAAGTTTATCAGAAAGTAAGACAAGCAGAAAGCTGGTCACTAAATGTGTGATGCAGCACCAGGAAGACAGTATGAAGGAGGAATCAATAATAGTACCAAAATATTAAAGTGTACTTTGGAGTACCAAAGAGCTGATCATTTTTCGACTGTCTGAATCTCTACAATTCCAGTCTTTTAACTACATTTGCATCTGTTCCTTGTCTTTTGTCCCCCAGCTAACTTTACTAGTGTCCCCTAAAGGCCTGTGCCTTACTTAAGAGATCTTAAATTATGATGGCAACATGGACAGCATGAAGGAAATGGATGTGGGTATCATTATACTGAATACTTTGCTGATCTGGGACTGCCTTTGAATCTGTAACTAAGCTCCTATTAAATTCTTCTCATCCTGTACAGCTCCTGTCCATGCCCACATTCTACAGGGGATTCACCTGACATGATGAGTCTTCCTCTACATCTCTTGTGTACTTGGGCTGTCCAACAGCCACCTTTTATCTTCCTGTATTAAAGACCTACCCTCTCCTGATAAAATTGACAATATTAGTGCAAGCTAAGAGCAAGCAGAAACATTTGGAGACATCAGTAATAGTGGAGCAACTATCTTCTACCAAACCTCAATGAAATCTGTGACACTGAGATTTAACATACATCGGGATCTTTAGGTTAAGGTCTGACTTTGTTTATTATTGTTACACTATTCTAGGTACTTGTATACAAATGTTTGTGGTCATCTTTTTTTACTGTTTAAAAAATTTCAAATTATTATTATTATTATTATTATTCTTTCTTGATACTCTTTTCCCTTTGTGGTACCTGCTAGTCTCAGGTAACTGACTTGGTGTATATATGAGGGCACTTTTCTTTTTTCTACCTCAAGTTTTGGTTTGAGATAATCAAGTTTGCACATTTTTAAGTACATATATTTTCCCCAGTTTTGGTAAAAATTCACCCTGTACTTGGTTAAGCTCATGTCATTCTTATATATTAAACTGTAATCCAATAATCAAATTCTACACCTAAAAAAACAGATTTTAATCTGTCTTTCCTTTCTGAAGTCTATAATCTCAGTTGGTAGCATTTATGAAAAACATTATTTGTGCCTCTTAGGTCTTGAATATTTTGTCCAGGATTTATGGAAACTTCTTGGTTTCCTTCTACTGGAATCACTTGTTTCCACATGAATCACTAGTGGGGAAAATTTTATGGAACTAAATCTAACTAGAAAATCATTCTAATAGAGTATTCTAATAGGCACATTATGTACATGATTTTTCTGTATGATTTTCAGATTGAATTTCAATTTTTCAATACCTACTGAAAATGACTATTTTGGGGAAATATTATACACTTCTGAGTCACGTCCAATATTCTGATTAATGACGGAATTTATTACTTTAAATATTTAGTCCTTAATGAAAGGATATATTTCACAAAAGTCAGATTTTTCCAATAATCAAGCTAATGAACAAAGAAAATTTTATTTCAGTTTTAAAAAATATCTAATATCCAAGTGATTTTGAAATCTTTTAAATTCTGTATCCCAATACATCATGAAAACAATTGGCTTTAGGTCTTGGAACAAGACCTAAATTTGAATTTGAATAATATAAGTACCTTGAATGTAGATTATTTCATTTTTGTATCTATCATTATGGCAACTAAAAAGTGCTTTGTATATACATATTGATTCATTTATTACATTGCATAGTTATAAATCATGCATAGCATTATAGATACACACACACAGACATACACACAAAATATTGGTGGTATTTAGAGCTGGAAGTGACCTTAAGCTCATCTCATTCAACCCCCTTTTTTTTTTCAAATAAAGCAGATTCAGGGGTAAAGCAGCTTTCCCAATGCTACACAAGTAATAAGTGGAAAAATAGAAATTTTGTTAAATTTGACAGAGTGAACAGGCCTATATATTGGGGGGGGGGAATGAAGGATATGGGAGCAGAGGTGCCTAGATTGAGGCCCAATAACAGATTGGTTCCTGTATGGATTAAGTGCTACAGGTGATACAAAGATGAATAAAATGCATAGGACAAGCACATAAATGCCTATAATACAAGTAAGATTGTAATTTTTGTTGTTCAATTGTTTTCCAGTCATTTCTGACTCTTCATGGCCCTTTTTGATATTTTCTTGTCAAAGATATTGGAATAGTTTTGATATTTTTTCTGTTTCATTTTAAAGATGAGAAGCTGAGGAAAATGGAGTTAATGCCCAAGGTCACATCTTGAGGTTGCATTTGTGCTCAGGTCTTCCTGACATCAGACTTGACTTTATCCATTGCACCACCTAGCTACCCTAAAAATATAATTAAGAGGGGCAGCTAGGTGGTGCAGTGGATAGAGCACTGGCCATGGAGTCAGGAGGACCTGAGCTCAAATCCATCCTCAGACACTTAATAATTACCTAGCTGTGTAGCCTTGGGCAAGCCACTTAGCCCCCATTGCCTTGCAAAAAAAAAAAAAAAAAACCAACCCAAACTAAAAAAAAAAAAAAAAGAATATAATTAAGAGAAGTACAGAAATAGTGTGATAACTGCCTGGAAGAATGCAGTCATGGGGATTAAGGGAGGTATAGAGATGTAGACATACGCACACACACATACCCATATATACATATATTCATACATAATGTAAATGTATGTATGTATATTAATGTATTATAGGTATAATTATGGTAAAATATGGTGATTGAACTCATGTGAGTAGGTCATATCACTGAACCTTTTACCACAAATCCAATGAGATCACTATTGAAAGATTATTTCAAGAGGATATTTTGCAACAGGATAGCCTTCAGTTTTAGGAGATTAAAATATCCAATAGAAATAGCACCATGGGAATGCAATGATCCTTTGATGAATCCATTGTTACATATACTTTAACTATAAATATCTCTGTTTAGATTAAAATGTTCTGGGTTTTGTCTGGGTCTCAACTTTGATCACATCCTCATCAGAGACAAACTTTAGTGAGCATTTACTAAACAGTAATGCCTGGGAATATAGTCCCTGCTTCCCAGACAACCTATTTTAGACATGAATGGTAAAATGAGGTAGTATAAGCTAAAGGATATAAGTGATTATAGGAGTTCAGAGGAGAGGTAGTGTGTTTAGGACTCATGCACATCATTTAAATCTGCTTTTCTGGTTGGTGTTTTTAATTTTGTTAGACTACGTTTTTAAGAACCAAATGTATTTTTAATACTATTTCTATTAGTGTTTTATTAATATAAAGGCTTGTATACAGTGGTATATCTGAAAAACGACGTGTACCAGTCATGTGGTGAGAGTGATGAGTAAAGGAGAGTAAAGAGCAATGAGATGGCTGACTATACTTTTTTCTAATTCCTACAACCTCTCAAAACTATGAACAAAAGATAAAGACTTTTTAAATGACATTTAGAAAACAATGAACAAGATTAACAGAAGGGAAGAAGAAGAAGAAAAGGAAATATATCTGACTGAGGGTAAAAAAAAAAAAAGAAGAATGAATCTCTCCAGGAAGAAGCACAGGAGACGAACTTATAAACAAAATCCTTAAGCAAAAGTGCTAGCTGTTAAGAGGGAATCAGGAGGGAGGGAATGATTACTAGTTGGAACATTACAACCTTAAAAAAAAAGATTAAAGCAATGGAAGGAAAATAATACTCTGTTTAGAGTAGAAAAGTGGGGAAAGTCATAACCTGAAAAAATTTTAGAGAGATTGAGAAAAACATTAACCTAACTCGTAACTTTAAATAGGAATTAATTAAACAATTCAATGAAACAAAAAAGTGAAAGATTAAGTAAGAAAATAAAACCCTACAATCTTATAAGAAGCACCCTTAAAAAGGCAAAGACATATACAAAATAAAACTGAGAGCTTGGAAAATTTTTCTTTTACTCTGCATCAAATGCATCCCAAAAGTAGATGTTAAAATTATGCTATAAGACAAAGCAAAAATAAACATTAGAGAAAGGGGGGGGGCCTGTCAGATGAAGAAGGATAAATAAGGAAACTTCATTATGCTAAAGGGAGCCATGGATAACATAACATCGGTGATAAAATTATGTGATCCAAATGCCTTAGTATTCAAATTCATTAAGGAAACATTATCTTGGCTTCAAGAAAATAAAGATAGTAACATAATAGTGACAAGAGCTTTCAGTATACTTTCTCAAGTATAAGATGTCTAATAAAAAGATAAACTAAAGGAAAATATGGAATTGAGAATGACAAATAAGAGATGGGTAGCCTGTTTGTTGCCTATCCACTAGAGCAGGCCTCCAATACAATTGTGTCAATTCTCCTTTTCTCATGGAGGATTTATGGTTGGACACAGGTTAGTTATATAAAAAATAAGAAAGTATGGTGCGGTTTTAATCTATGACATTGGAGGGCTTGCCCATAACCATGATGATCATAAGCTGATTGAAATAATGGAAAAGTATATATGTAGAGAAAACCTTGATTTAACTGAGTACTTTATTGAATATACTCAGTCCTTATTAAAGCTAGGATGAAGGAATATACTTTAATTTGACTTCTAATCTTGGAATTTAGGCCCTTCTATTTATTAGGCAAACTCCCATTCTTCTCCTATGTTATAATGTTGGCAAACATTACCCCTTTGGCCTTCCACTCAAGCATTAGCTATGGTTGCTCTAACATAATTACTTTTTGTGATAATTTACTTGGATTTGCACATGCCCCTTCTGAGTCTACATTCTATAGTTTCATTGACTTAGTTTATCCTCCCTCACCATCTTGCTTTACCTTTTTCCTTGGGCTGCTTGACTACTCATAGGACTTTGATGAGAAATTAGTCAACAATTCCATTTATTCTAACAAGATGGAAGAACATTAGGCTTTTCCATCTGTTCTGCTATTGTTTCCTAACAACATCTAGGCTTTATCACCTGCTCTGTCTCTCTGCCCTACAAACTCCCCGGTATTGTCACATGAGCTACTTTCATAGTCTAAGAGCCTCTGGGATGTACTATTAAAAAATTTTAGGATTTTGTATGCCTTTTTGTTTGCTATGCAATTGAATTTTATTTTGTTGTCTCTCCTAATTCAAAGGTAAGGTCTTATAGAGGAGGGACTTTCATTTTTTTTCCTCCTTATCACAATGTTTGAAACATAATAAGCACTTTAAAGTGTCATTTATTTACTTTTTCATCATTTGGTTGGCTCATCATTATTTCCACCGATTCTGCTTTCATGTCATTTTTGTGGCTAGCTTTCCATTAATGCCCTCCTCACACATGTTTAGTGTAATATGTTTAATGGAACTTACTTTCCTTTATATCCTTAAGATTTCATACTTAACCATTAATGAAGTTGTGAAATGATACATTTTGGACAACAATCTGGCACTGTGGTCCCAGAGTTACTCATCTGTGTAAAACATTTGACCCTAAAACAGGAAAAAAATCCATGTATACCAAAATAATTACAACTGTTCTTTTTATAGTGATCATAAAAAGGAAAGGGGAGTGCCCACCAAAGGAGAACAAACTGAGTAAATGTATCATGGTATATGAATATAATGGAATACTATTGTGGGATTAAAAATGGTTAAAGGAACACTTTCAGAGAAACCTAGAAACAGCTAAGTAATAGCAAATACAGTGACAGACTGAAAGTCAGGAAGACTCATCTCCCTGAGTTCAAATTTGGACGCAGATACTTGCTAGCTTTGTGACCCTGGACAAGTCACTTAGCCCCATTTGCTTTAGTTTTCTCATCTATAAAATGAGCTGGAGAAGGAAATGGTAAGCCACTCCAGTATTTTTGCCACGAAAAACCTCAAATTCATTATGAAGAATTAGACACCCAACTGAAATGACAACACCAATAGCAGCAACAACAACAACAATTTAAAAGAAACCTGAAAAGAATTTATGAACTGGTGCCATGTGACATGAGCAGTACCAGATCATTTTATACAATAACTACAGCATTGTGCAAACAACTCTGAAAGACTTATGAACTCTGAAAAATGGAATCACAAATCATAGTTCCCGAGGAGCATTTAACTTCTTAACAAAAGGGATGATGTTCTCAAGATGCATACGTTTCTTTTCTGGATTTGGGCAATGTGGGAATTTGTTAATTTTACTATGCATATTTGTTTCAAGAGTTTTGTTTTTCTCTTTTCCTTTTACTTTGGGGATTGAAGAGGGATGATGAGGAAAGAAATAATTGATAACTGAAATTTTTTAATGAAAAAGATGTCAAATTTAAAATAACATTCTCAACTTAAAGCTAAGTTGACATACATTGTCATACCATTCTGAGGGATTCTAAGAGGCAGAAGCTCCTTATGCTTCTTCTATGCATGAAAAGGGAATACTTTCCAGATAAGTCTTAATGGGTGTCTGTGTCTAGGATACTAGGGGAAACAAAGGCTTTCTGATTGAAGTGGGTCAGTTTTAGGAAGGAAAAGGGGTACAGTGTTTTCATGAATGTCATCCCAAAGGGTCTTGTGATTGCTTCTGAATAGGATTATCTTCAAATGGCCACTGAATCTAAGAACAAAAGGGTTATATATTTACCTCCAGTGTAAAACTTCTGAGTGTAAAACTCTCATAAATCCCTCTGGTAGGACTCCAGATAAGTCTTCTGTCTTTTCTACATGGAGAAATCTAGAGGCCTTTATATCCTCTTTAAAAAAATCACTCC
Organism: Macrotis lagotis; assembly: GCF_037893015.1. Classification (NCBI taxonomy): domain Eukaryota; kingdom Metazoa; phylum Chordata; class Mammalia; order Peramelemorphia; family Peramelidae; genus Macrotis; species Macrotis lagotis. The sequence goes on along the minus strand of NC_133666.1, from coordinate 563,048,227 downwards.
CCACCATAAACTGGTGTTTGACTCCATTTCCTATAGTTTCTGCTTGTCTGAGACCTCCCAATTCTGATTTAGTCTGAGCCCTATAAAAAGAATCAGACTTTAGAGTTATGGCAACTGGGGTGTGAGAATGTACCTGGAAACAGGGCTATTCAAATGTATTTCAGTCAGTGAATGATATAAAGACTTCTTTACACAGCATCACCTCATCTTGAATCCCCTTAGGCAGTTTACCTCATCTTTCATCTGGGTAATTTCATCATTCTCAGTGACCCCAGAGAGGACTGAATGATGAGCCAATGCTGTATACTGATCTGCTGTCCCTTATGGGGTGGCATTTTCTTCTTAGACAGTTACCTCTTATTATTTATGTACTTCCCACAAAGGCTTGGAGTTCATTTTTTTCTTTCCCAATTGGAGACTTTAGGTTTCAGTCAGGTCTCACAAATATCCTCCAGTCTTATGCTTCTCCATATTCTTTTTTTTTTAGGTTTTATTTTTGCAAGGCAATGGGGTTAAGTGGCTTGCCCAAGGCCACACAGCTAGGTAATTATTGTCTCAGGCTGGATTTGAATGCAGGTACTCCTGACTCCAGGACCAATATTCTATCCACTGTGCCACCTTGCCACACCAAGTTTCTCCATATTCTTAAGAAAATTCTCAGTTTTTAAAATGTTTTTTCAATATAAGAACACAGATTTGGCCAGTACTAAGAATTTTGCCAAAAGAATTCTATTTCCAGGTTGGTCAGATTTATTCCTGAATTCTTCTGCCTTTAATGACATACCAGGTATGACCACTTGAGATGTGTTTCTGAGACACTACTTGTAGTAGCCCTTTAGAATTGGAGAGGGTAGAGAAAACATAGAGTTTTCAAGAGTACTTTTCTGGGTATGTATATATATATATATATATATATATATATATATATATATATATATATATATATATTTTTTTTTCAGGGAATTTGTCTGAGCCTAAAACTTCATTCTTTTGCTCAGAACTTGACTTATTCCAGTTTTTGACCGTTCACTATCCTTTAGCTTCTGAAACAGTTTCCAAGTGGGATAGAAAAATAAAGAAATGGAAACTAAAACATGCAAATTTTGCTTCCTGTTAGCACATTATTATCATCATCATTGGCGTCATCATCATCATAGAGAGCATTTATAGCACTTTACATATGTTATAGCCTAACAACAACCCTGTGCTATTATTATCCTCATTTTACAGAGGAGAAAACTGTGACAGAATTTATGTGATGCCTAACATCACACATCTAAGTATCTGGCGCTGAATTTGAACTCAGGTTTTATTGAATGAGTCTTGCATTATTCTCAATATGTCTACTAGCTGCCAAATGTAGAGAAAAGAGAAGATTAAATCTATTTACCAAAATTAGTTTTTCCTTTTTCTGAAAAATCTGTGGTTTTGCGTTTGCATTACTGTCTTAGATTATCTCTTGTCTACTTCTCGTTGCTCAAGCCAAATCCCAAAATAAAACATTTATCTTCTTATACAGCATGAGAACTCTATTTTCTTCACTCAACTCTTTACTTAATATGAATAATTAAAACCATGCTACCAAGAACATTAGAAGGCTCACAGATGAGCTAATTTCTTTTCATGAAAATTTGATGCACAGAATCCAAACTGGGACTCAGAAGGAACTGTTAATTCTTGAATTCAGCTGGGAGATTGGAGAAGCAATGGACCCTAGAGCAAAGGTCATCCAGAATTTTCTAATGCTGATAGAATCCAGCTGACTTGAATAAATTTGGTCACTAGCATCAGGACTGTCCTTATGAGTAGGCAGTTGTCTGCGTGGTGTGATTTGAGGGGTGCTAGACAGGGCTTCCTGCCCAAAATTATCTCCCTCATCACCTACCACAGTGCAGAAATTCTCCTTTTCACAGGAAAAAGTGACTGGAGATTGGGGAGGAGTGGAGATGTGGGAAATAGAGGGGCCTCAGGAAGGGAGGTGGGAAAAGTGCCACAGACTTACTGCCTACTTCAGCATTGCCTAGGGCTGACCCTGACTGGTATTATTAGATTTGGCTCATCATAGAAATACACTAAATAGAAAAAGTCTAGGAGAGCACTTTTATACAGTACATCCTCATGATCTATTTTTGGCACTTATTCATTAAGGAAATATTTTCCAATTCCTTTTAATACTGTATGAATATTTTGAGTTTGTCAAAGCTCTTTATGAACACATAAATACCTTTTCCAATATGTACATTTTTATGCACACACACACACACACACACACGCACATATATATATATATATATATATATATATATACATATATATGGAGGTACACACAAAGATACAATAAACATGTTTAAACACATTTGTCTATATAATATATGTATACATATACATGCATGAAAATGAATATATATATATATATATATATACATATGAATACCTGCACCTATATCTATACCTATACACATGAACACACATTGTCTCAAAAGTCTTTGTATGAATTAGGGGCAACTAGATAGTGCAGTGGACAGAGCATGTGGGCTCTGGGGTCAGAAGGACCTGAGTTCAAATGTGACTTCAGTCACTTAATAATTACCTAGCTGTGTGATCTTGGGCAAGTCACTTAACCCCATTGCCCTAATAAAATAAAAACCAAAATAAAAAAAGAAGAAAAAAAAGTCTTTGTGTGGTTATAAGCTTTAATAATTAATATTTTATGAAGACTTTATAAAATCCTACTATTAATCTCCCTTGATTTTCTAATAATCTTGTGAGATATACTATAGTTTTTAATATTATTCTATTATTACTTATGAGGAAACTGAAGATCATAAAGAGTACTAAGCTGGGGTCTCAGAACCATTAAGCATCAAAGGTGGAATTCTAGTCTAATCTCTCTTGATTTTAAATCAACTGCTCTTTCCCCTATATTTTGGTACTTTATTTCCTATAATTTTTATATAATCCTGGAATGATGAAGCATAACTTGAAAATGCTTCCTCTGCTCATCTGGTCATCCATCCATATATATCACACATAACTTTGAAGAAAAAAAGACCAAATCAGGTTGGCACTAGAATTTCCTTGGAGTTTCATTAAAATCCAAGGAATTTGGAATGAAAGTGAAATGATACCAAAGAGAAAAAAATATGGAAAAAGCAGTCACAGTGAATTAACTATATTTAGAGAGTAATGCTAGATATAATTGTGAAGTTTTGTGTGGAGAAGATAATAAAGACATGAGGAAAAAAATCTTAGTCCTTTAACAGAAAGATAAAGTCTGCCTATTGCTCAGATTTCAACATCCAATTGGATGGACTACCTATAGAATTTTTCCATCACCAATTATTATTGGGATCACACAGTATAGATAGACAGTGAGTTGGACCTAAATTTGAACAGGAGAGTAGACTACGTAGCATAAGAAATCTTATTGGCTTTACTCTTCCCATGAACAAAGGTCCACCTTTTCAATACTCATACCCTACTACTATTGCTATACAATAGAGGGAAATGTAAACAATTGCCTTGAAATTTTACAAATGAGTATTTTATCACAAAGAAATAAATGGGAAATTGTATAATAGGTATGATCACCTAAAAATCATAAATTTAGAGCTATTGACCATAGAAAAGGCTAAAGCTCTGGGGAAATAGTTTGGATTAGTCATTCTCTATATTGTGCCTCCTACTCTTGTAATGATGTCCTGACTTCAAACTCTGCTCCTGTAACTAGATTTTCACTTTCATTTCAAATACCATGGATTTTAATGAAACTAAGGAAACCCTGGTGCCAACCTGGTTTGGCTTTTTGCTTTAAACTTTTGTAGATCCAGTTCAGACTCACCCACCTTTTTTCCCCAGGATAGAATTGATTGTCTTCTGCTCTAGTGCCTGCCCTAGTCAGCAACATATAATTGGTTATTTTCTAAGGTTCCATATAACAACCAATCACCAATCAGAATTAGAACTGAAGTTGCTGTTAAATATAGTTGGTTCAATCTGACTGCTTTTTCTATTTTTTTCTCTTTAGTATCATTTCTACCACTTTTATAAGTACATCTTGGACTGTGATGCCAGGGTCCCAGTGTAGTGGTTGTGTTATCCTATATAAAGAGCACTTTTGTTTGAACGGTATTTGCACCTCTTTCCCTACATTTTTTTTTTGTTCTTTTGGTAGTTCTCTTGTTATCATCCTTGAATTCCTTTGGGAATTCCTTTCTTAGTAGTGAATCTTGCCTATCTTCCTTTAAACTGTTTCTAACCACCTCTATTTTTCTGCTTTATGAAATGATAGGTTCATAATCATCCATCATTCTTTTTTATATGATTTTGCAAATTAGTTTATAGTTCAATCCGTTGTTGCCTTTGGCAGCTTTCTCCTTCCATTTGTCAAGTTAGTCAGACATTTACAGGCTAAGGTGCTTTTTGAGCTCCTTTGTTCAGCTTGTTATGACAATTAATTTATGTTGGTTAAGCTAATAGATAGAATTGTATTAATGTGATTTTTGTTGTCAATTTCTCATTTTTACTTTAATTACTTGCTTAAATTGTGGGGTTGCTTCAATTATATTCTACATATTTTTCTCAATACTATTCTTTCTTCTTTTTACAAAACCTAATTCTGATCTTAGCTCTGAAGAGTCAATGGTGTGACTGCACACAGCTGAATCAGTATTAACTCCCACATCAATAACAAGGCTTTTCCTGTCTGTTAAAATGTAATCTATTTCCCTACACCGCCAGTTCCATATTTCTAATTGCCTGATGGATATCTCCACCAGTATACCCTGTTAGCACCTCAGATTCAATATATCTAAAATTGGACTCAATATTTATCCCCATATGGCTGCCTCTTTCCTCTTTTTGATATAATTAGATAAAGGATTTATTAGGCACCTATTATGAGTCAGTTCTATGCTAAGCACTGGGGATATAATTACAAGCAAGGAAGACAATCCCTACCCTCAAGGGGTTTGTATTCTTTTTTTTTTAGGAGTTTATAATAATTTATTGGCCAATGTGTGGGAAAGTCAAAAAGGAGTTAGGAGAGTCCTGATGAGAGTGAGAAATATGGGTAGAACCTTCTCACAAAGGTGGTTTTGAGGAGGTAATCACCAAAAGAGAGAAGGACTTAGTATGAAGTTGTCTTGGGGTTACAATGTAGAAAGTATGGTGAGGAAAAGGAATCTGGAGTGTACATGTGTTGGTGTTCTTGGCTCTAGTGTCTCTAGTCACCTGTTCATCTTTTTATTCTTCCTCCTCCCTCATCCAATATATCAGTCCCATTCCTGTTGTTTATTTGTAGGCAAAATTTCTTGAAGCTTGTTCTTCTTTACTGCTGATGTAACCATCAATAAATTAATCTGTCATTTCTTAAACATCTACTTTGAGCCAGGTCCTGGGGATATAAATATAAAAAATTAGATAATCACTTGTAATGATCTTACAAACCCTTATCTATTCTAACTTAGATTATTTATTATCTCCTTGACTATCTCTTCCTCAATCATTAACATTGCAAATCTTTTAAATATAATTCTTATAATTCTTTGCTAAAGAATATTATTTTTAAATTGTTTACCAAATTATAAAATACTGATCCTGATCTTAAAGACATTGTGTTGGTCTTTTTGTTTGTTTGTTTGCTTTTTTGGAAAGGCAATAGAATTAAGTGACTTGCCCAAGGTCAGACAGCAAGTAAGTATAAAATATCTGAGGTTGGATTTGAATTCAGGTCCTCTTCACTGCAGGGCTGGTGCTCTATTCTGTGAACCATCTAACTGCTCCCCTCTTTTTTTTTTTTAAAAGACTTTCTACAGACTTTCTACCTACCATTCCAGGACTAGCATATGTATATGTGTATATATTCTCTTAACCTACATATTTATATCTACCCTTTCTGTATCTATATCATAAATATATTTATGTTTACATCTATATCAACAACTATATCTATATAAACTGACCCTGAGATTTTTATCAGTATAGGTAAGTCTCAGCAGCTAAATTCCTTTATCCAAGCAAGCTTAATACCTTCTCTAATTTATATCCATAGAGAGTGACTTTTAGTGCTTATAAAGTCTTCATATATAATAGTCCTTCAAACACTTGAAAGCAGTTATCATGTCCCCCTCTTGTTCCCTCAAACTAATTTTTTTTTTCCGTCCAGGTCTTTAGGTTAGATTTTCTAATTTCTTTCAATTGATCCTCCTGGTATTTCCTATTAAGGTCATTTATCATATTGGTTGCCCTCCCCTGAACTCTCTTCAGCTTACTAATGACTTACCAAAACTGTGGTGCTCAGAACTGAACCCAGCCTTTCATCTGTGGAATAAGTTACTCATCCTTTGTTTTTGAAGAGGACTACAGGTAATGTCTTGATTTGTACATGAACTGGATTTAAGAAAGGCAGAATTGGAGTGGCTAGGTGGCATAGTGGATAAAGCACCGGCCCTGGAGTCAGGGGTACCTGGGTTCAAATCCGGTCTCAGGCACTTAATAATTACCTAGCTGTGTGGCCTTGGGCAAGCCACTTAACCCTGTTTGCCTTACAAAAAAAACTTAATAAAAAGAAAGGCAGAATTGTACAAAGTTGTCAGCCTCACTTTCTCTTTCTGAGTCATCAAAGTTGAGTGGCAAGATAAAATTCAAGATGATTGGCAATGATCTAGGATGCAGTGGATGACCCTGACATTTTCAATGTCTGATCAAGCTCTAAGCATCCATGGGACCTACTTCAGTTGCCTTCATTGCTATTGGAACAATTTGTTTTTATCCTCTTTGCTGGGGTAAGTCTTCACATGCTTGTGGGTAGACATCTTCTAATTACAGTTGAGTTTGTTGGTAGAATTATTTCTTCAGTCTTGGTTGTTATGCCTTTCTTTTTTAAAAAAAATTTTAAGGCAGTGGGACTAAGTGACTTGCCAAAGGTCACACAGCTAGGTAATTATTAAGTGTCTGAGGTCAAATTTGAACTCAGGCCCTTCTGGCTCCAGGGCAGGTGCTCTATCCACTTTGCCACCTAGCTGCCCTTTGTTATGCCTTTCTTAATGAAACCTGGGATAGGATTAGGGTTTGGTTTGGTTTGTTTTTGCTACCATATCACACTTTTGACTTATGTTGAGCTTAGACAAGATCTTTCTCTTGCAAACTGCTGTGTTATCCCTGTCACCTCCATCTTGTACTTGTGAAGCTGATCTTAATCCAAGTGCAAATCTTTCTATCTTATCACATCCATGCCAGTTTTTAGGCAGTTAGATAGTGCAAAGGATAGAGTTCTAAGCCTGGAACCAGGAAGACCTGAATTTATATCTAGTCTCTGACACTTATAAGCTGTATGACCCTAAGAAAATCACTTCACCCTTCCCTTCATTAGTTTCTTCAACTATAAAATAGAGACAATAATAATAATAATAATGCCTACTTTATTTCTTTTCTTATAATCTGTTGAAACAGTTTTAGACCTTTACTGTAATGTCTGATATAGTAGCTTTCCTTTCCCATTTTGTGTCATCTAAAAATCTGAATACCATGATACTTATGCCTTAATTCAAGACACTTGTAATAAAGTTAAGCCTTACAGGTACAAGAACAAATCCCTGGGATGCTCTGCTACATCTTTCCTTCCCAACTGACTGTGACTCTTCATAGGTACCATCTATTCAACCGACTCATAATCCACCTAACTTAAATAATATCTAGTCTACAACTTTCCATCTTATCCACAAGGAAAGCTCTAGATTTGGGGGGGTTGTTAAAAATCTGGACAAATTATATCTATAGCATTCCTCTGATCTAGCTATCTATAAAATACCATGATCTGGTATAACCACAAAGAATCAGCCTCTAGCAGCCTCTAGTCCAACTCATACCAGAAAAGGAATTTCTGCTATAAAAACCAGTCAAGTAGGCACCCAGTCTTTGCTTAAAGACCTTCAAATACAGTCTGACTTCCTCTTAAGAAATACATGTTGTCTCTTTTCTAGGTTGATTCCTTTTGTAGATGTTCACTAAGCCCATAAATGTTCTAGAATTTTGTCAGAATTAAAAATCAAACTCACTGGTTTATATTTTTCAGGTGCCATTCTTTTCCATTAATGAAAATTTGGACATTTGCCATTTCCCATAATGTAGCATCTTTTTCATTTTTTAAAATGACTACCCATTCCTGTTTTTTGTGATCTCATTATTTTCAAGGCCCAGTTACTGTAATCACCTCCATCATGGAACTTTGCCTGTCTCCCCAGGTGAAAATTCCTCATTCAACTAACTTTTCTAGTTAATAGCATGGCTCAATTCATAACCTTTTTTGGCAAGGCAATGGGGTTAAGTGACTTGCCCAAGGTCAAACAGGTATGGAATTATTAAGTTTCTGAGGTCAAATATGAAATCAATTCCTCTTGACTCCAAAGAGGGTGCTCTATCAGCTGTCCACTTAGCTGTCCCCTTTCTAGGTTTTTGTGACCCTGTTGTTTCCTGGTTCTTCTACCTCTCTGATTATACCTCTTCAACTTCCTTTGCTGGATCTTCTTTTAGGAAATGACTATACAATGTGAGAGCCTCCCAGTGGTCTGTTCAGGGCCCTCTTCTCTTATCCTATAATATTTGACATGATGATCTCCTAAGCTCTCATGGATTCACTAGTCATCTCTGAATTAAGGGTTTATTTTTATTTGTTCAACCCTAACCTCTCTCATGATTTTTTCTCATATCTCTGTTTTTGCATATCTTGAATGAGATAATTGAATTGGGGGGGGGGGGGGCTCTCTAATCACTTTGCCCAGAGCTCTCATTAGCACACTCCCTGATGCCATAATTATTTGTAAACTGGTCCTTTCCAATCTTTAGTTTGTAGTTTCTTTCAAAGCAAAATTGTCTCACATCTATATTTGCATCTTCAATCTTTATCTTGAATAGAATAGCAGCTTAAGAAATGTTTGATGAATGCATGGATGGAGAAGGTTAAATGTAAGTCATACTTAACATAATATAATGAGGACTCATTAAGACTTGAACCCAAGAAAAGTCGGCCTGTAAAGCATAGGACTCTTGAAGGCAGAGATTGTTTTATTTTTGTTTTTAGCACAGTTGCCCAAGTGATATTCCTATCTGACTGCCATTTTCTCAATAATATACAGGGTTTCCTATTATCTCTGAAATTATATGCAATCTCTTCTGGTTGCCATTTAAAGCCCTTCACAACCTGATTCTTCAGTCTAGCCAAAGTGTTTCTTGCTGTTTCTTAACCAGAATTCCATCTTTCATCTCTGTACTTTCCATAGGTTACCACCCATGCCGGAAATCCATTTCTTCTTCTATGCCACTTCTTAGAATCCTAAATTTTCTTCAAAGCCCAGCTAAAATTCTACTTCCTACAAGAAACTTTTCTGATTATTCCCCTCTGCTGCTGACTTTCTCCACCTTTGAAATAGTTTCATCTTTATTTTGTACATAGTTATAGATGTACATGTTTCCTCCTTCAAGAGAAGATAAGCTCCTTGGGGAAGAAATATTATTTTTGTCTTTTTCCCTTTTAGCCTAACAATGTGCTGGACCCACACTAAATGGTCAATAAATGTTTATCAAATGGAGTCGAGTTGAATTGAAATAAATTGTATTTTCATATATCAAACTTTTTACTTGTACATGAAATACATATGCATTATATATACAAATATATATGTATAATATTTTCTGAAAAAGAAGATTTATTTTGATTTGTCTAACCTAGGAAGATTGTAGTAATTTTCTGTACACTGATGAATTTGAAGGTATATGTTAGCTTGGGAAAAAATCACCTGGAAATTCCATACATGGGGTATATAAATAGCACAATAAATTAACATTTTCTTACTATCATAAGCTTATAGATTTAGAACTGGAAATCACGATAAAGATTAATTTTATAGATGAGGAGAATGAGGCAAAAAATTGTATAGTCCAGGGTTACATAGATCTATCAAATTAAAACTATGAAATAGCTACCCAGATTTTAAAGTAAGAGTCATATACAGGTACAATGTAGTAAAAAGAAATTTGATCATCTAGTTTAACTATTCTTTTTGAAAAGCAGAATATCTGTTTAGTAATTAGATCTTAATAGCATTGGTCATAGTTATAGAAGCCCATGCTAAAATAGTATCGTGTCCTAGTTTTTCATTCTATTTCATCCAAAATACTTATGGCATCACTAGGCAATCAGACACTCAAATCCCTAATGCTCTCTGGCACTCTCTATGAGCCTAAAGCATTTTCAGATTGCTTTAAAATATCCATAAATTGATTGCCCCCACTGAGTGAATATTTCTGTACTGTGCTATAACTTGTCAGTTTCTATCCATATGGATATCCACATTTCTCAAAACAGCTTAAATTGGATGGAGTCTCCTAGGATTTTAGATAAAGTCCGTTTTGGTTTGTTTGTTTTTGGCAGGCATTGGGAGAAGGAAATGAACCAGATGTTGGCAATGGATAACCCATAGCATTTTATTAACATAAAAAACATTAGATTCTTTAAAAATTATACTGAGCATGAAAAAACTACCTCAAAGCTAGTCTCTTTTTATTAAAAATATAAACAAAAACAACCAAGTATATAGTCAATGACTAAAGAATGAGCACAGGTGTGATGTTATAGAAAGGAATTTGGAGTCAGGAAAAATTTGGGTGTGAATATTGCCTTTGACACTGTGTAATCTTGTGTTAATTTCTTAACTTCTCTGAATTTCAGCTTCCTCAGATGACTAAATGTGCAAAGGTTATGTTTACTTCTTAGAATTTTGTAACTGTAGGTGCCAACCTTTCCATGGGAATGTATGTGAATTGAATGTACATTTGCTATATAATATATAAACTGCATTCATTAAAATATTTCTCCTGTTAGGATCTTCTTGTAATGCAAGCTAATTTTTTTTGAATTATAAAGATTTTATTTATTTCGAATTTTACAATTTTCTCCCTAATCTTACTTTCCTCCCCCACCCCCAACAGAAGGCAATTTGCCAATCTTTACATGGTGTACATTGATCCAAATTGAATGTGATAAGAGAAATCATATCCTTAAGGAAGAAACATAAAGTATTAGAGATAGCAAGATCAGACAATAAAATATCAGCTTTAATTTGCATTTCTCTAATAAGTAATGCTTTAGAGCAATTTTTTATATGACTATGGACTGCTTGGCTCTCCTCATCTGTAAATTGCCATATTGCGAGCTAATTTCTACTCTCCAATGAAATCTGAGTAAATTTTCATATGTAGAATTCCAAGGGATGGGAGAAAGTTATAGGTATCTCCATAGAACTTTTGATCCTCACTCTGATAAAACATTCCAAAGCTATCCTCTTGACATTAATTAGTGAGGCAATTTGGAATTGGCCACTGTCATTTGCACTTATGAAGTTTTAATTTCTCATTGCTTTCTTTTGTATTCACTTCTGAAAGTAGTCAAGAAAATTTTCCCCTGTTTCCTTCATAGCTTCTCAGTTAGGTGTCCATCTGGGGTCAAAAACATTCCATAACACTTAGGATCATAGTTAAGATTCTCCACATCTCTGGATTAGCCAACTTAATTCAGAACATTTAAATCCGATATTCTTATGATCTTCATCCAATTACTGTTTTCAGAGATCCCAAAGTGATAATATGGGATCAGATATAATAGACAGCTTTGCCTCAAACCAATTACTATCTTGAACCCCTAAAAAGGAGGGAGACTATCAAAACATTCAAGATGGATGAGACTTTTCAAACACAAAAAGGAAAGTTAGAAAATCATCTTGGGGTAAACCATCACATCTTTATCCCAATCTGAATGTCAATCTCTTTGGAACATGTAAGTCTTGTTAATGAATTTTATTGACTTCTTCTACCCTAAATTCTTGTTAATACAGGTGCTGAGATACTCTCAGCATATTTGAGGATGCATATTCCTCCAAATGTCAAAGTTAAATAAGAGAAACCATCATTTCTTTCCCTCATTTTAAAATTTCTCAAAAATCACATTCCAATTATTATGTTCTTATATTTTATAGATTTAAAAATTTTTCTAATTACCTTTCATCAGTTGAGGCTATGGAATTACTTCTGATACTGTCAACTTGGTTGGATTCTTGAGTGCTTTTCAACCTGGAGGCATTTATTTTCACAGTGGCTAGAATTTCACTTGTTCTGACAAACTCATAGTTTGGCCATTTGGGGATAGCATTAAGAGCATTTCCAATCCTCTTTGTTTCTTTTATCTTTTCTTTAGCAAAAGGATTTTGACCATCAGTTACCTGTGATGGTTTTGTAAGTGAACCTTTGAAGACTTCCCTATGCTTTTGTGGCTATTTTATGACTGGAAGTCCCACCATTATTTCTGTCACTGTACATGGGAATAAAGTAGAATTAGTCCTCAGGTTAAAAAAAATGGGGAGAATCACTACTGAATTCTGTGCTTTAGATACAAAGTGGTAACTGCTATACAAGGAAAAGAAAGTGGGATTAGCAGGCTGTCTGGGATACTAGTTTGAGAGTGGGCTTCAGAATCAGGAAAATCCATATTAAAGTCATTCTCCTGACACCTACTGTCTGTATGATTCTGGACAACTCAATTTACCTCTCAGGGACTCTGGTATTTCTCTAAGACTATAAATTGCAGAGAGGTTGCCAAGGGAGTCCCATCTGCTGAAGTTATGTACACCAGTGAAATCACAGATCTGAACCAAGAAAAACCTTAAACAAACAAAAATATAACCCCTATATACCTGCAACTGTTACCAAGGCAACATGGGTAGGACTAGGGCTGGCTGCCTGGCAACAAGGACCTCCTACCCCTTTCCACACACCTGTTTCAGGTTTCAGAATATGTTCTCTTTATCTCCTCTTCTTTGGTTGCCTCTTCTCCTTGCATCATATTTTCTCTCCTATGGCTCCTAAAACTAATAGCCTCAGTTTTGTTGTTTAAGTCAGATCTTGATGTTCAGAATCAATGGGAAGGAATTGTTGCTTAACAAAAAAATTCCACAATCTGCTAATCCTGGCTCTTTTTTTTTCTTACCTTAGGTAAATTATTTTTAATCTCTTTGAGCCTCAGTTTTCTCATTTGTGAAATGAGAGAGTTTGACCAGCTGATCCCTAAGATCTCTCTTAACTCTAACAATCTAAAATAGTCTATGATAGTGATATCATGCTTAACAACTAGGGGCATAGGAGATAGAAAAGGAAGCAAGTTTATGATCTGTCCTGAACCTAGGACAAGTCTCATTAGGGAGCTTCAGAGGCACTACTACTGCTAACTAATTAATACCTTTGCTACTACTACTAACTTCTTATCTAACTACTGCTGCTACTATTGATACTATGGCTTATTAATGATTATTGCTAATACTAACTACTTACTACTGCTGCTGCTAACTATTGCTATTCACTACTACTGCTTATTAATACCATTGCTAATACTACTAATTACTGATGCTGCTATTTCTGCTGCTGCTACTATCACTACTACCACTACTACTACAATTACTCTCACTACTGCTACTACTACTACTACTACCACTGTTACTATTATTACTCCTATTACTGCTACTGCTACTGTTACTACTACAATTATTGCTACTACTACTATTATTACTACAACTGCTGCTGCTGCTGCTGCTGTAGCTGCTGCTACAACTACAACTTCTACTATTACTTCACCACTACTATATTACTACTACCACCACATCTTGAATAACTTAGTGTTGAGATGATGGAAGGAAACTTTGAAAACCTGAAGCTCTCAAGAAAGTTAAAGAATCAGGTTCAATTTTAGCTTGTAAAACTTGTATTATCCAGCTGCTGGGTTTTCACTGGCTGATCTTCATCCCTAAACCTCTCTCCTTCCTCATCTCAACCTTTTAGTTTCTCTATTTCCTTCAAGTCTAATCTAAAATCACACCTACAAGAAATATTTCCTAGACTTCCTTAAATTTAGTGCCTTCTCCCTGAGATTATCTCCAATATATCTTGTGTGTATCTTGTTTATATATTGGGCTCCTCATTAGACTGTGAGCTATTCAGACTGAGGCTTATTTTTTTGCCTTTGCTGTAGACCTTTCCTTATAATAATGTTTTCAAAATTCATAGGATTACAAAGAAAATCAATTACATTGAAAAATAGTTATAAAAATAAGTTAACAGACTCCAGGTTAAGAACAGAAGTTTTAGATATAGGTCACAGTCTGAATCCAGGTCCTTGCAGCTTTAGAAATAATGGAATCCATGGGTTACACATGTCTGATAAAGATGTCCAGGGAAATGTTAAAGGAGAACTTGGTTTTTGGTCAAGTGTTTAGGACTATTTCCTTATATGATCCAATGTCTCAGTATGACTCTATTGTCCATTAATTTTTCTAAAACTTTCCTAAAGCAGTTCATAATTTCATACTATATCTTGAGATTCTCTTTTCTATAAATTTAGAACCTGCTGTATACTGTAATATTTCCCTTTATTTGACCCAAAGAGCTTTTAAAAAAATACATTGAATGTTACTTGATTTTGATATGCCAGGATTTTTGAAACTGTCTGTTTGAGCTATGCATACATTTCAAAACTTTGTGGAGTTTGTAGATAATCTCCTCTTAGCCTTTGTGTTTGCAGACAAGTCACAGAGTTTTGAGTCTGTTTTAATCTGGAAGCTTATTTCCTTGTCCTGGTCCAGGCTTTTGGTTATTTTAGTACCATGATTTGAAAGTTGAAAGATATTTTAGAGGTTATATAAGCCCAAACTCTTCATTTTATAAAGGAGGAAACAGAATCCAAGATAAAGTGACTTGTTTAAGGTCACATAGCTAGTGAAGTAAAAGTGTCAGGTTTAGAATTCAGGTTCTGTGACTCCAAACACAGGATTCTTTACACTGTACCACACTAATTCCTAACTGGAGTCGAGAAGACTTGAGTTTAAATTTGTCCTCATATATTTCTAACTGTGTGACTCTGGGCAAATCACTTTCCTTCTGTTTGCCTAAGTGCTTTCCTCGGCTGTAAAATGCAGATAATAATCCCATTCCACTCAATTCCCAGGGTTGTTGTAAAGATCAAATGGCATAATTGTAAAGTGCTTTGAACAGTGTCTAGTACATAGTAAGTGTTCCAATAAAGATTAGCTATTATTATTGTTGTTGTTGTTGTTAATTATTCTATCACATTCTGTTATGTTACATTTCTCAATCAACTGATACCAGAGTTGTATATGACCTCTAGGGATTACAGATGTGCCGTTATTTTTGCAAAGCTGAGATAAAGTTTTTCATTTTGTATCCAGTACACTTCCTGACCATGTATATCATTGCCCCCCTTTTTGAGGGGCTACAGCAGCACGTTATAACCAGTGTCTTCAAAGAAGAATTAGCTACTTGACAATCCATTATTATATAAACAAAATATGACCACCATGTGTTTACTGACAATGAATATAATTTATCATTTTCCTGCCCATTCACACAGTCTCAGAAGATCTCCTATTACTTCATCCTAGATAGCTTGACTGCAAGTTCAGGTGTATAACACTGACTGGTTGAAAATTAACCCAGAAGTGGAAAAATTCCTAGAATGAATCCTGGGATACATTTAGAAGCCAGGAGTCATGCTGAAGTGAAGCAGAATCTTGAAATAATCCTGGTCACACAAAGATGGAGGAGAAAAAATCAGGGAGGAGAAAATTGAATTAGAACTGAGCAATGGAATTAGTATGGTAAATACCGAAAGAGAAGAAGATACATTTTTTAAAAAGGAGAAGAATTTGAAGGTACTAAGAAACTCAAGGGGTGGGGGGTGGGAGAGGGAAGAAAGAACTGAAAAGAAGCCAGAAATGATCCTCAGAACCCAGAATAGTTATTTCTTAACCATGCTGCCTGCCTTCCCACCATCATTCTACTCTTAGAGGCAGATAGTGGTAGTGGATAGAGACCTGGACCTGGTTTAGGATTGCAATGAAAAATTTGATTCTTTGCCCCTGGATCCCTCTAAGTTGATGACTGACTGATCCTTCCTCCTCCTTCCCTTCTTTCCTTTCTTTCCTTCTTTTTTCCCCTTCATCCTCCTCTTTCCTTTCTCACCTTTCCTTCCTTCCTTCCTTCCTTCCTTCCTTCCTTCCTTCCTTCCTTTTTTTTCCCTTCTACCCTCTAGGACTGCCTTCAAAAAAACCCAGTTATGTGGTATAGGTGAATAGAGGTTTGGACCTAGAATTAAGAAAACTTGTGTTCAAATCCATCCTTCTCAATTTTCTGTCGGTTACCACCAAATTCCAGTTTCTAGCAAGTCACTTAACCTATTTGCCTCAGTTTCCTCAACTTTAAAAATGTGGATTATATTTAACTATCTTGGAAGATTTTTAGGAGGATCAAATGAGTTATTTGTAAATCACATAATACAATACCTGGCTCCTGTTAGGTACTAAATAATTATTCTCTTCTTACCTGATCTCCATCCATAGGTTTATTTTTACCCTAGGCTCCAAACATTCTTGATTCTAGAAAATACTCCTTTAGGGTTGGATTGGATGTCTTCTGGATTGGATGACTATGATTTTATCTCTGTAGAGGGACACAAAACTGAGATTAAGTTGATAGATTATTAGCCTGTCATTGTTTCTGACTTCCTGTGATTTGGCACTGATCTTGAACTTTCCTTCCTGCAACTAAATCTTGACCTTGTCACACTCTCCATTCCCACCTTGTCACACCTTCCATTCCTGAATTCCTTCTTTGGTCCCTCTAACACTTTGTTCCTGCCTTTGAAATCCTTTGCCTATTATCTCCTTACTGGCCTGAAGGCAAAATGTGGTACAGTAGGAGCAGGTCTATATTTGGAATCAAAACACCTAAGTTTAGTTCCCAGTATTATACTTACTAGTTATATGATAAATTCCCTGAGCTTTGATTTCCTCATATGTAAAACTAGGATAAAAATACTTTCATTAACTCTCCTTTCTCTTGCTGGTTAATCTCACAGCTCCCACCAGTTTCATTATTATCTCTGTGGTGATGATTCCAATTTTGTCTAGCCCTCATCTCTGTTGGGGATAAAAATCCCCACAGCTCACCAAGTTTAGGGTATGATTTAGTTAAAATAACTTTATTTTGACTATATATCATGATAGGGAAGTTCCCTCTGATGTCATATTCTGGGAAATAGCACTAATCTGGATCATAAGACATTTGCAGTTACCCATACAAGTGGCACATGGCAGCAAATTCCTATCAAGGAGAAAAGAGGTTTGTAGACCTTGAAATTGAACTGGAACAGGAATGAGTTCCTTATCTCTAATGGCCTCAGGAGTGTGAGGAGAGTTAGAGTTGAGTGTGATGACTCAGTTTATCTGAAATGGAGTCACTCATCTTAAGATAGAGAGAGAGAGATGATTATCAGACTTTTTCCTCTCTGTCTCTCCTGAGCTCTAGGTCTCCATATATGGCTTCTGTTCTACATAGGCATTTTAAACTGAAAAATATCTAAAATGTATTTCATTTAATTATCTTTATACACACACACACACACACACACACACACACACACACACACACACACATATATATATATATATATATATATATAACTTCCTTCAGTATAATATAAACTCTTTAAGAGAGGAACTATTTTCACTTGTTTTTGGATCTGTATAATGCCATATCTTAAATATGGAATGTGCTTAATAAGTGATTATTGAAATAAGTTGGCTAGTGAGTTGCTCTCTACTACTAATTATACCTGCTCACATTTGTTCTATTACTGGTTGTATGGGAATCTGCAAGAGAGTGTAACTTTGAATGTATCTTGGCAGGAGGTGAGGAAGGAGTTCCTTGTCATGTTATTTAAGTAAAAGTCTTTTGCTTTAAGGAAATGAGATTACCCACCCCACAAATATAGCATATTTTAAGTATCATACCATCCTTTATAGATCTTATGGAAACTAGGATTTATGGAACCTGAGATCCATAAATCCTAACCCTAAAACCAGAAGGAATTTCAGAGACAATGAAATCCAACTACATCATTTTATAGGTAAGGAAATCAAGGCTCAGGGAGGTAGAAAGACTTACTGAAGGATACAGCTAAATAATAGAGGCAGAATATCAAATCATATGACTGCAGGATAAGTAAGATATACCTGACCACCCTGCCTTAGAACATCAACTTTTTGTCAGTAGGGATTGTATCAATCTTTGTACTTTGTTTCTCTACTTCTGTGCCTTACACATAGATGATTAAGAAATACTTAATGACTGAGTTGTGAGTTGTTCATGCAATATTGGCTACTGTAAGAGCTGCCAGCATTTCTGCCAAGGTCTCTGCCTTGGCACTGTCTCACTGATGTCATGATTTATTCCCCAAGTGCCAACCTTTGTTACCCCATTAGGAGCTCTGCCTGCTACCTACTGTATCCCTCTAAGACCCAGCCATTCAAATATTCCTAACCTACCACACAAGAGTTCTTGGTTAGAACAAGCATAGCTTAGGCATTCCTCGATTTAATTTAGAACCTGTCAATTTAAAGAGGCATTTTAAGAACAGGAACATTCCTTATATCTTTTTCAATAAAGGGCAACTCAAAGAATTTATTCAGGCTATATGCTATCTCTCTTTTATCCCTGCCTTTTGCATTGTGATCTTAAAGTGCTCTGCTAATTCTCTGATTTCCTCTCTCCTGTGTCTTATTATATTATTAGTTCTAGAGATTTTTGCAAACTGTTACCCTAGTTTGATTGAGTCCACCTAATTTCTAGCTTGCCTACTTTTGGGGTGCTTTCTTGTTATTTTGATGTGCATTATCTTTCTATTTTTGGAAAATTGTCTTTTTTCCTATGATAGCTCTTTTGCCAGCTTTGTGTGCCTGTTTGTTTCAGAGCATCTGGTCATTTAATCCTCAGCACACATTTGTCCTGGCTTTTGGTGGAATATTTTTAAATAGCCTCCAAGCTTACTGTAGGTTATTACCTTAAAAAACAAATTTCATTTTCATTTTCTTTTCATTTTCTTCTAATAATTAGCCCTTGTTTTTGTCAAACCATTTTTAGTTGTATTTTTCTGTTAGTTATAAGACAGACAGTTATGTTGACAAGTACTAGATTAGGAAAATGCTATATATAGGAAAATTTATATAGATTTTAGCAAGATATTTGACAAAGTCTGGTTTGAGACCAGTTATATGTACAATTTTAGTCATTTACAGTCAATCCTTGGTCAGGAAAGCTCAATCCAAGGACAGGAGATACAACAAAAGAAGATGAGTAGATCATCTTCTACGGGGGCTGAGAGGAGGGATTCTGGTGATCCAGTGCCCAGGGTCCTGATCCAGGTGGAGAGAAGTAGAGGCAGTGTTGGCAGAGAAGATGGCAAGACTACCTGAGTGGATGGGATGTGAAGCAAATTCTGGTTGAGGTTCTTCTAGTATCAACAAGATATACTTGACTAGACTTCAGTAGAGAATATCAAACAGTAAATATACATTTTTTTGTTTTTTTATACAAGATGTAAAAAGATTCCAACAATTTGAAATGAAACTTATGAGGTGAAATTTAATATCTGGAATTTAAAACAGTACTTGAAAAATACAAAATTGAAGAAATCTTGGCTTGCTTTTCAAGTATAGAGACTGTTTCATTTTTATCTTCTATCCTCTGTTCAATGCTTGGCATGTGCTGGGTACTTAATCAATGCTTGTTGTTTGACCGATGTATAAGTACCAGTGTGAAATGAATCCAGGGATTTGAATGGGAAACAAGGTGATATGACTGCTGAAATCAGTTTCATTTGTGTATAAAATCATCTTAAATGGAATATTGGTTCAGTTCTGGATCTCTCCCTTTTGTTTTTTAAAGGACACTGACTGAGATACAGAAGGGTATGACCAGGATGGCAAAGCACTAAGAAAAATATGAGAAAGAGTTGAAAGAATTGGGACTATGTGGTCAGAGGTGGGAGGTTTGAAGAGAATATGATAGTCTATCATGTGGAAGAATTGTATTAGCTCTAGAAGGCAGAATGAGGATTGGTGGATAGAAGTTACAAGAAGGAAGTTTTTAACTCACTATCATTTTTCAAATTTTCTACAGCCTTTGATTTTTATGGTCACACAACTTTTCATAATTTTCTTATATCACCCTCATTTCTTTCTCTAGTCTTTCTTCTATCATTCTAATCACTTTCTTTAGTTTTTCTAGGAATTCTTCTGAGGCTTTGCATGTAACTATTTTCATTTTTTTTTCTGATTTTGTGTGTTGATCTTCCCTGTCACCATAGTACCTTTTTATGATCATGTTCTTTTTTTTTGTTGTTGTTCATTTTTTTTCAGACTATTTTTTTACTTTTAACTCTAAGTTAAAGTTGAACTCTGTTCTTAGGATGGGAGAAAAGTACACTGAATGAAGCTTTTTTTGTGGTACTCTTTTCAGAGTTAGGTTTCTAGGTTTATAAGTTTTTAGGTGCTTCTAAGGTGATGTGATCCATGGAGAGATTTTGTCACTGCTCTCCTGGTCTGTGATCTGATCTTTACTCAGGAAGGACCTCTGATCCCCTGTAGGTATAAGTGGTAATGCTTCTCTTGTCCCTGGAACTGTGACTAGAGTCCCAATCCCTGCTTTCTTGTGACTTCTAGCATTAGTGAGTCCTGGAATTGTAACCCTGTGTGGAATATAGCTAGGCAATGCAGTAGGGTCCTCAGCAGAGTAAAGGCTGATAACTACTGAAGTTTATTCATTTCTCAGCTGTCTTCAAGGTCTACTGCAGGTGCTATTGCCTGTTTGCTCAAGGCCAGCCCCTAAATTGTCTTAGATTAGGAAAAGTGTCTCACCCTAATATTTTATTGGCTCTGCCATTCTAGAATTCGATATTGAAGTTTTTTGGTGGGTAATATTGAGAGATCTGGGTCTGGTTGCTGCCTTAGTTTTGCCATCTTGGCTGTGACTAATGATCATACAACTGATGGAGAGGTAAAGGTAAAGTTCATAGTATTATTATTATTATTATTATTATTATTATTATTATTGGTTTTGAGAATGAATTTAATCCAAGAGAACAAAAAAATTAGGCTTCAGAGGGGAAATATATTTATTTATTACTATCTATCAATATTCTATGAATCTGCAAAGAAAATGACTGAAGACATTATTTTGTTCACCTCTCTGTTGTGAGCATCAAGCAGAGTCTTTAATATATTTGCTAATATCACAGAAAGTCCTGTGAAATGTCCAAGTAAAGCCAATCAAACAAAAAAGCATTATTTAAGTACTGAAGCAGCTAGGTGGGGCAGTGGACAGAGCACTGGGCTTAGAGTTAGAAAGACCTGAGTCCGAATCTAATCTCAGAAGCTTCCTAGCTATGTGACCCTGCAAGTTACTTAGCTCTTTTTTGCCGCTTGAGCAGGAAATGTCACACCACTCAACTTAAAGACTGAATTACAACAAATATATCAGATAGACATCATACTAGAGGATACAAAGAAAAGTTAAAATGATATCTGCTGTCAAGTAGTTCACATTCTAATGGTAAATTCTAATGGTAAATTGCTGTGTAATATAAAATGTAATGAAAATAGATGGGATGTAAATTGGAGATAACTAATGAGGGGAAAGGCATTAGTATTAAAGGGGGTCTGGAAATGTTTCTTATAGAAGGTGAGATTTTAGCTCAGATTTTAAGGAATTCAGAGAAAACTGTTAGTCAAAATGAACAAGAAGAACCTTCCAGGGCTTTGTCATTGAAAACACAAGGAGTTCAGTGATGGAATGTTTTGTTCAAGGAACAATGAAGTAGCAAATGCACTAGGTGGTAAAGCATAAGAAGACCTGAAAGGTAGGAAGGGGTCAATTTGTGCTTTAAAAGCCAAACAGAGGATTTTATATTTAATCCTGGAGGTAATGGGAAGCTGCTGGAGTTTATTTCATAGAGGGGTGATATGATTTAAGGAAATCAATTTGATATCTGAGTGAAAGATATACTGGAGCCTGGAGAGACTTACAGGCAGATCATGAATCAAGCTATTGCAATAGTTTAGGAAAGTGAGGATATGCACACATAGAAGTATGTACACACATTGTATGTACATAAAGCAGGTACAGACAGAAATATACATGCATTTACATGAGTATAACATGAATATTATTTAAAATAATGTTTTAATATATTTATATAAATATTAATATTATTTTTCCATGTAGTCTTTCCTGTTTAGAGTTACTTTTTGAGTGCTAACATATTTTTCAGGGGGTTCTGCAAGGTTCTGTGGCTTGGTACAATTATCACGTAGGTAAATATGAACATCTGAAGTTCGCAACTTGAACTCTGCACTGGATCTTCTCTATGAGAAGATGAATACTTTTGCTATTTTGTGTGTGTGTGTGTGTGTGTGTGTGTGTGTGTGTGTGTGTATCCTTTTTTGTTGTCTCACCCAGAGTTTATGATCGGAAGATTATTGAATAGGGATATTATTGTTATATCTTTCAAAAATCTTGTAACATTTTGATGAATGAATGAAGAATATTAGGTAGCATTTAAATAGTGCTTTAAGCTTTGCAAAAAAAAACACTTTACAATTTTTATTACTTTTTTTCCTTACAATGCCCTTGAGAAGTTGGTACCATTATTATTTCCATTTTACATTTGAAGGACATTGACTGGGGTCACATAGTAAGTCTGAGACTGAAATTTGAACTCGTCTTCCTGATTCTGGGTCTAGAGTTCTATTAGGAGACTTGTTGGAAAAGGTCTTTTGTTCTACCAAATCAGTTAACAATAATAGCAAATAATAAGCACAAGATCTTTTATTTATTGCAGTCAACTGTAAATAGTCTATAGTTGAATATTACTTGTAAAAGTCTTTTTGTTAATTCATTGAGGTTCTCCTTAATTCTTGTATTTATGAATATCCTAAATATAGTTTTAAATTGTAAGAGCATAACACCATAAGACTTTTGAAACACCCTGACTTTTGTGAAATAGGAAAGGAATTATTTTCTATAGATTAGTAGCTGTTGGTGTTTTTAGTTTCTTTCCTCTCCACCAATGTTAATGAGGCCCAACAGTTCCCAATGCCATTGGTATCTTCCTCTCTTTTAAATGTTTTGTGAATCAGAATCTCAATGTCCTCATATTTATGTCTTCTTCATTGGATCCTCCGTATCCTCTTGCTCCACCAACCTGGTGGTTTTTCACATATTTATTATTTTTTAGGTTCAAGTACTTATCAATGTTTTAAAAAAAAGAATTGAACTCTGAATCAAGTAGAAAGAAGAGATTGGACTGATTTACTTATTTACTTATTTTATATTGAATAATTTTTTTTCTCTTAAGGTTCAACATCCCTAGTAATATATAACTTAATATAGTAAATCATATTCTAGAAAGGGTAAGTAATTTTGTAATGGGAACTTCACATTAAATTATGCATAAGGTAAAACCAGTAATGAAGTATGAATGAATAATTAGATTGAGCAACAAAGATTCTAAAGATTTTTTAAAAATCCACACTTCCAAGCTTTTAAAAATCCATATCTATAGTGTGAAATTCACCAGAACAAAGGAGTTGAGAGATCACATCCTAATACTACCCTACAAGTTAATGATAAGAAATATAGGACACAGATACTCATGGTATCTTTATATTAAAGTAATCTTCAGAGAGAGTTAAACTGCATTAACAGGTAAGGAAACTAAGGATCAGGAAAATTAAATGAATCTTCCTAAAGTTACACAGTTTATTATCAGGCTAATTGTGATCAAAATTGAGATCCCTGACTTCTAGTCTTTGACTCTCTCTATTACATATGGTTTCTGAGATAATTTTACTTCAATTATGCCTACTATTATCAGCCCAATTGATTTCAGGTAGGAACCTGCCAGTCTAAGAGAAGAAACTGATTATTCTTGGCAGGTAGGTTATGATTTCATTTTTAATGAACAGGTGGGAAATGCCAACATGGAGAATTTATGAAATAATTTAAAAAATTTACAAGATTGAATTTAACCTTTATTTAAATGTCATACATTTCCATTGAGAGGTCAATGTGGACATGGATTTTTTTGCAAGGTTTGGGGGTAAAAAAAATACAGATCCCAGTGCAGATATGCCAGGTGAGTTAGCAGGGGATATTGCTGCCATTCAGATTTCTCAATAAGGTACAGATGGCCTGACAGATGGTGTGTTAGGTCATTCATTGCCTCCATAGGGAGCCTAAAGCCCTTTGCAGAAGACCATTGAGGACTTTGCTCATAGTAGGCAAATACTTAATAAATGTTTTTTGAATTGAATTGAATCTCAGTGATCTTCTGGGAGACTATGAGAAATATTAAGGGGAAGTTATCAAACAATAGAATAATTAATAAAGGATATTATCATACCTAGGGCCCCTTGCATGAATGATGTTCAAGAGTAAAACAGATCAGTGTCTTGAAGATTGTCCAGAACTGTAAGTTAAGGTGAGTCATATTATAATCAAATTTTGGAAATAATGCATCTTTGGACAGTAATTTACAATTCCAATGATTGTGCACTCATTGCAGCCTCTGAGGCTGAGATGCAAC
Organism: Macrotis lagotis; assembly: GCF_037893015.1. Lineage (NCBI taxonomy): Eukaryota > Metazoa > Chordata > Mammalia > Peramelemorphia > Peramelidae > Macrotis > Macrotis lagotis. The sequence goes on along the minus strand of NC_133666.1, from coordinate 563,023,689 downwards.
AAAGTATGGATCAGTTCTCCACTGTTTGTGCTAATTTTGGCCTAAAAATTAACACCAAGAAAACCCAGGTTCTCCACCATTCATCACCACACCATCCATACATGGAATCATTGGTTATTGCAAAGGGAGAATTTTTTAATTCTGTGGAAAATTCATTTCCCTTAGTAGTATACTATCCAGAGTCTGGTAAGGGAGGATTAGAAATTATTATTATCATCACCTAACATGTTCTGAGTCCTAGAATAAAGTGATTTGCTCAGAGTTTTAATAGTAAATAGCACCACCTGGATTTGATTTGATTTGATTTGATTTTTAGGACCTGAATTTTAAATGCCAGTCTTTTAAAACCAAGTTCAGTGCCTTTCAATCTATCCTAGCAACCCCTAAGACCTAATCTTTGTATTATGACTAGACTTTTGAGAAAAGAAGCCTGACATAAGATAAATATGGTAACACTTTAAATTACTGACAATTTAATGTGAATTACTATATGTGTAAATATGCATTTTTCCTTTAGACTGGATCTTCCTATTATGCCTAGATCACTCACTGGTGTGATTTCACATTTGATCAGCATGGGAACTTTTCCAATTTGGCTTAATTTGCAGTCTGATGGTCTCTTTTTTTTTTTAAGGCTCCCTATGTTTGTTCCAGGCACAAAACTAGATTAGTCCACCATGGCTCAGGATTCTCATCTCAAGCAATCCACAAACTAGGTTTGGAGAATTCACATATTTCAAATAATTTCTTACATTTGAATTTTCATCATCTCAAGAGTTATAGCCACAGACAAATCTCTTCATTTCTTTGGGTTAAAGTTTTCTCATCAGTAAAATGAAGGAGTTGTATAAGACCCGAGTTCTTAAACTTTTTATGTGTGTCCCATGGATCACATGATTAAAATATTATCTTTAATGCATACAGCATAAAACAGAGGATTACAAAGGAAATCAATTATAAGAAAATACAATGAGCATTTAGTTATATATATATATACATATATATAAAAATATATGTATAAGAGATCTTAGATTAAGAATATCTGCATTAACCTGCAAGAGAAATTCCAATTCTAACATTGTGATAATCTTCCTATGAAATGAAAATGGACTAAAGACTAAAATCTCAAATGAAATTATGTAAATCATTTTCTTTCTATTGGTTGTTTGTTAACTTTTCCAAGAGAACCAAAATGACATTATTATGTTGGAGTCAAGGTAAGGTGTGTCTGACTATGGCTAATCAGACCAATATTAGTTTGGAAGACTCAAAACACAATTCAGGAACAAATAGTCCACTCTATTTGGTGTGGATATATCTCTAAATTTCTACATCTCATGTTTTTTTGAGGTACGCAATTCTGCTTTGTTCATAAGAGTATGACATCTTCTTGATGTGGGCATACCATGCTTGATGGGAGGCATGTCAATGTCTCCCATGTCATACCATCCATTCCAAAGTTCTTCAGAGAGACCTTGAGAATGTCCTAATATTGCTTCTTTTGACATTCATGTGAGCATTTGCCTTATGTGAATGCTTCATAAATTTGTCTTTTATGTAAATGTGTTTGGCATTTAAGCAATGTGACCAGCCCATTGCAGTTGGGCTCTCTGCAGTTGCTTGGCAATTTAATTTAAGAAAGGACTTCAGCACCTTATCTAATACCTTATCTTGCCAGGTTATTGTCAGAATATTCCTAAGATAATTCAGTGGAAGTAATTCAGTTTCCTGGCATGGTGATGGTATGCTGTCTAGGTTTCACAGTCATACAACAATGAGGTCAGCACAATGGCTCTATGGACCTTCAATTTGGTGGGTGGCCAAATAATTATTTTCTCCCACCTTTTCCTTCAGGATCTTCCAAACATAGAACTAACTCTGGAAATATGTGCAACAACCTCATTATCTATATGTACATCCCTGGATAGTATACTGCGAAGGGAAATGAATTTCCCACAGAATTAAAAAATTCTTCCTTTGCAGTAACCAATGATTCCATGTATGGATGGTGTGGTGATGAATGGTGGAGAACCTGGGTTTTCTTGGTGTTAATTTTTAGGCCAAAATTAGCACAAACAGTGGAGAACTGATCCATACTTTGATGCATCTCAGCCTCAGAGGCTGCAATGAGTGCACAATCATTCGCAGACAAAAAAATCATGACACCATTTTAGTTTTATCTTGTAGCCTTTTCAAATTAAATGATTCATTGTCAATATAGTAGCTTACTTTGATGCTGTTTTCCTTTTTGAAGGCAACTGAAAACATTATGATAAAAAGCATGGGAGCAAACACATAGCCTTGCTACACTCCATTGGTGAGAGGAAAAGCACAAGGCTGTACTCCATTACCCAGAACCTGGACAAATGTGGTCATGAAACTGACATACAAATGATAAACTTCTTTGGGCAACCAAATTTTTGAAATAATTTTCCACAAGCCTTCACAACTAACAGTATCAAAGGCTTGATCAGCTCCTCAGTCTTTTCTGAAGCCACACTGACTCTCCAATAGAGGACTATCTTCCTGTCTTTATTCCACCATCTTGCCTCTGTCCCTCTTTTTTTTCTTTTTTTAAAAATTATTTAAAATTTTATTTTTCCCCAGCTACATCTAAAACAATTTTTAAAGTTCATTTTTTAAAACTTTGACTTCCAAATGTCTCCCTTCCTCCCTCCCCATCCCCATCATTGAGAAAGCAAGCAGTTTGATATGGGTTAAAAATGGATGACTGATTTTCAAGTGAAGAATTAGACTTTTAAAGAGGACTCTGGTAAGAATCTTGCTGGTGAGGACTAATAGAGACTTCCTTCCCTGTATTGTCACAAGACAATCAATTTCCTTATCCTTTATAGAGATGTACATTGGAGACATCCTTGAAATTCTGGGGGATAAACTTTTGCCATATAATCCGGAAAATTTCAGTTAGTTTTGTATGAATAGTAGACCCTCTGCCTTGTGAATCTCACTAGAAGAGAATCAGCACTAGATACTTTGCCATATTAAAAGAGCCTAATGGCATTCAAAATCTCTTCTTCATTTGAAAGTTTGGCAAGAGAGGGACTGACTTCAACCTGAGGTATTCAGCATAGATTGATGACAGTCGGTTGAGAACACTATGGAATTGTTAGCCCATCACTTATCAATGTAGTTCTGTTAGCATTGAGTAATTGAAATGCATGGTAGGGCATCATAAAGTACATTGTATTCATACTATCAGTATAGTATCTTCCTTTTTACTGAGTCAAGAATCCTGAATCGCTCTATGCTTCACTTGTATTTTACTTTTGATGGAGTTAAATGCTTCCTTCTTAGAGACAGATGAACTATTCTGTTGATAAAGCCTATGGAATTCTCATTTTTTATTTATCAGTTTCTGAATTCTTCATCATTTTCATCAAAACAATCTTGATGTTTATGAGTATTCTGACCCTTATGGGCAAATACAGTGTTGTACAGCAGATCTTCTATTCTGCTGCTGCCAAATTTGTATTGGCTCAACTTTTCCTCCAAGCAAGCAAGGAACTATTCCTGCTGGGGAAATGCTCTATCTATTAACATTAAGTCTTCTGGTAGTTGTTTTGCCTTGGATCATTGCTTTTGTTGAATGAGAATATTTAATTCGGAGAGAATGATCAGTCCAACATTCTACCCCATATGTTGCCACTGTAAGCTAGCCAAGGTTGGGTGAAGCAGACAATTTTAGGGCACCTTTTCTAACCCCTTTTTTTACCATTACTAATTTTACCAGGCCACCAGCCTCACTTTCTTCTCCAGAGCCATTTAGATTTAGTGGCCAAATATGAATCAGAAGGACTGGAGATAGCCCCGGATGCAAGGCAATCAGAATTAAGTGACCTGCCAAAGGTCACATAACTAGTGAGTATCAAGTGTCTGTGACTGGATTCAAACTCCTTTTGTCCTGACTCCAAAGCCAGCTTCCCTTTGCCACTTTGCCACCAACCTGCCCTAAGAAGGTCTTTAAGCATAAGTAACCTGGGTAACTGAATTGTTTAGTTAGGATTTTGGGGGTTGAGGAAATTTGAGTCCAAGCGGGCCCCCAAGCAAAATTCCTCAGTGCTTTGTGCTTAAGAACTCAGTTGAAATTATTCAAGGTTTAATTGTTGCTAAAGTTCACAATTAATTTTGTAAACATGGAAATTTGTATCATACCACTCAAACTAAAATAAAATAATGAGATGAGTCAAATTCAAAAAGGAAATGAATGTTACAAATGAAGATTCATATAATTTAGTGAATATTTTTAAGATATTAGAAATAGAACTAAAGCTCTTTTATAAATGATGAATCACAGTGAATCAAAGAATTATTTCTCATTTGCTAAGATATGAGAGTTAATGTAATTTGGGCTCCATGTTCCTTTCACACCCACACCTTTCTAAGTGTAGGCTGATTAAATTCTTTATTGGACACCTTGTGACACTCAGAAGAAAGGTATTTTCCTTTTTCAGAGTTACATGGTAGCTTCACTGCTGAATCAGAGAATCTCCACAGTTAAAGCTAATAATACCTCAATAATATAGCACTTTATAATTCACAAGTTCACAGAATCTCAAAGCTGAAAGGTATTTCAGTGGACATCCAGTATAAATCATGTCTGAATATGAATGCTTTCTTCATCTTAAATGATCATCCATCTTCTCCTTAAAAGACCCCAGGGAGCAAGAATCCACTATTTTTCCAAGGCAACCCATTCCATTTTGGGGTAACTATAATTATTTGGAATTATTCCATTCTATTTCTGACCATTGATCTTATTTTTATCTTCTAAAATTAAGCAGAGCAAACCTGATCCTTTTTTCCAAATGTGACAGCATTTCAAATTCTTAATGATAGCTAGAAAAACATCAACATTTCTTCATCCCATATATATATATGTATATATATATATATATACATATATATATATATATTCTAATCTCCAGGATAAATATGATCAAATTACTTTAAGTTATACTTATATGAAAGTATATAAATTATTTTCTCATAATATTCTTTTTTGATATTCACAACAACTTGATGGTAGGTAAGATTAGTATCTTGATTTGTTACAGATAAAGCAATGTGTCATGTGGACATGCATATCACAATTAAATGAATAGATGTGGGAGTAAAATTCAGGTCTCACTTCAGTTCTCACTGGTTACTTCAATTCTCTTTCTATTTGACATGCAATGCCTTGCTTCTTTGATCTAAGCTAATTTGGCCATGTGAGAATATACAGGGGCATTTCCCCTGGCATGTAAGGATGTTAATAAAGGGAGTACGTGGGTAGGAGACTGGGCAATTTGGTTTGCTCAAAATATCTGCAGGAATCTTTGTATACTTCTCACTTTCAGAAATAAAAATCATTCTCCAAAATCTTATAAAATCGATAGTAGTATTATTTCCCCAGTAAACTAGAAGGAAAATTGTGTATCAAATTACATTACTTCGAGTCAAATTTTATCCTTCTTGATCTGTATGAATCATGTTCTATATCAAGATCATGTTCTATTTTTCATTCTCTATTTTCATTTGACTTTACTTTCTTCAGTGTTTTACTGGTGGTTATAATAATTCCTAATTGTCTCTTTACCTCCAATTCCAAGGTAAAATAGTTTCTAAACTTTCAGGGTAACTTTCATTCATTCACTCATTTAAAAAATATTTATGTAATTCTTATTATGTATATAATGTTGTACAATATGGGGAGAACAGGAAAAAAATTCTAAGACAGGGGCTTATTTTCCACTTGGGAATTCATGGTATAGAAATAGAATAATTAACTTAAAGATTAATTAGGCATTCATTCACTCTTTTTTTTTTTTTTTTTTTAGATTTTGCAAGGCAATGGGGTTAAAGTGGCTTGCCCAAGGCCACACAACTAGGTAATTATTAAGTGTCTGAGGCCAGATTTGAACTCAGGTACTCCTGACTCCAAGGCCAGTGCTCTATTCACTGCACCACCTAACCACCCCCCATTCACTCTTTTTAATAATAATATAAATTTTATTTCATATACACACAAATACACATGTATCCTACTTGCTGTCTCCCTTTCTCTTTGTTTCTGTCCCTGTGTCTTTGTGTTTCTCTGTTTCTCTGTCTCTAACTTCCCTTTCCCTTAGGGGGAAAGACTTTGTTCTACTCACTTAGTGGATTGACTGGAAACCCCATAGAGCCATCAAAAGGAGTAGAAGTATAGATGGAATTTCAAACAGGCAGATTCTGAAATAGCAACATTCCACATTCCATTTCAAACAAGTTGTTTATTGGATTGAGCAATGCTCCATAAATCTATACTTTGTTGTATGGGTTTACCAATATAGGTCATACAGTACCACTTCTTACACAAAGCTTTATATTCATAATACCTTTGCTTTAAGCCCTCCATCCTTATTAGTTCTATTCTTCCCAGAGTCCCTCCAATATGTTTTTTCTATCTCCTACTGGACTCTCTTATATCCTCAAACTTTTCAATCTGGTCCACCAAACCTTTCTGATTAAAACTTTGCTGCTTTCAGAATAACTGAAGACCTCTAGGACTAAAAGCAATCAAATAAAATTCAGATTGTTCTCAGGGAGACTTTTAGATGGAGGAAACTGGTCTTAGTGACTGACTCTTTTATTCATGGTTGTCTAGAAGTGTGTCTCGATTTCTTCAAATGGTTGTCGAAGTTTTGACTGACTGTGCAATTTTTTGATGGATTATCTCCTTCTGGATGGGTATCTCCACTCTTATATGTCATGGCAAATGAGACAGGAGAGAGACTCTCTCCTTCCCTCACCCTCATAGATGACTCCTATTCAGTACTCACTTCAACTGCTAAATTAAGCTAATTAAAATCTCATAAGAGTATGGCACTAAGACAGAGGAAACTCTAAAGGAAAGAAGGAAAGTCAGAAGACACAGACAAATGATTCTAATCAAGATTTAAAAAAGAGGGATTTGTAAAGAAACTGTTGTAGATGTAGACGCTCTCACCAACTTTAATTTGATTTTGAAAAAATATGCAAAGAAGATGCAAGCAATGGAAGAAAACAAAGGATGAGCACAAATGTTTGATATGATCTTATAAGAAAAATTCCTGGGCTCCTAAAACAGTCACCGATTATATATCAGAAACTAAGCATTTACAAATATCTCATTTGAACAACTCCAGAAAGTAGGTACTATTATTATCCTCATTTAACAGATGAGGAATCTGAGACTGATTGAAGTTAACTGTCTTGTCCAGAGTCAAGGTTGTATTTTAACTCAGGTCTTCCAGAGTCCAGATTTAGCATTCTATACACTGTGCCACCAAGTTACCTTGTTAGTATGAATGAAAGTGTGTGAGAAAGGCTAAAGATAAAAAATGTGGAGACATATCTTTTTAGCTTTACTGGACAAAATGCAAAGATGAAAGAATAAAGCAATTATATTAATAGACTGGTGATAATCACTGAATAAAAGAATTGTAGAATGAGAAGAATTCAAAGAGATTATAGTGGCCACACTGATAAAAAGAATTTACTCACCCACAAATATTTTTTGAGGAAGGCAAGGCGATGGGGTTAAGTGACTTGCCAAGGGCACATGGCTAGGTAATTATTAAGTGTCTGAGGCTGGATTTGAATTTAGATCTTCCTGACTCAAGGCTGGTGCTCTATCCACTCTGCCACCTAGCTGCCCCACCAAGTGTTCTTAACCTGTGACCCAATGATAGATTTCAGAGATTTTCTTTGAATTTGTATGGGAAAACTACATATTTTTCACTCACACTAACAAGTTTAGCATTTCCTTTAATTGTTTGAATATGTTTTATTTTTATTTTTCAAATTTTATTTTAGTTTTAATTTATGGAATAAAACAAGCATTTTCATAATATAGTTCAACAAAAAAAAAAAGATGACTGTACATGAAACAACAAATCTACTACGCACTACTTGCTGTTGCATTTAAATATACAACAAAATTATCATGCATTTTTTCCTTTTTTCTTCCCTACTTCTCCCTGCCCCCAGGGATGGCTGTCATTAGAGAAAAATACATATTGTACATATATGTAAAATTATTTTGTACATCTATTTATCAGTTATTTTTGTTTGCAGATGATATTTTTCTTCACATGTTCTTTTTAAGTTAATTTCAGTATTTATCTTTTAAATTATTTTATTTTTTCCCAATTGCATGCAAAAATACTTTTCAGCATTTGTCTTTTTGCAAGTTTTTGAGTTCCTTATTTTTCTACCACTCTCCCTTCCCTTACCCCTCTCCATGTTTATAATAGATAAAAGAATGTATTTGCTCAAGATCATCTTTGAAGCAATAGGGCTTACAATATTTTCTTGGTTCTGCTTACTTCACTCTTCATTATATTACGTAAGTCTTTTCATGTTTTTCTAAAATCATTGAACTCGTCATTTCTAATAGCACAATAGTATTCCACCATCCCGTTATGATCAAACCAACCTGAATGTGTATGTGTTTGATTTCATCTGATCTTAAAAGCTTAAAAGGCTTAATTATTTCTTGAATGGGAGAAAGGATTATTTTGAAAAAGGATCCATAGACTTTGTCAGACTGGCAAAGAAGTTTAGTATGCAAAAGAAGGTTAAGAATCCCCTACTCTATATTCTATCAGACTTATAGTTATTCAGTTTCTGTTTGGAGCTCTTTAAGGGAGGGAATTAATTAACATTAAGAGAACACATTTCTATAGCCTTTAAGAAAAATCACATTTTTGGCTAATATTGAGTTTATTGTTCATTAAAATCTCCAGATTATTTTAGAAAACTGTTGCCTATTCATTTTATCCATAATTTCTCATGTTTTATACATGTGAAGTTGATCCATTTGTAAGACTTCCTATTTGTTCTGTTACATTTCATCTTAATAGAGTCAATAATCCAACTTGTCAAGATATTTTACAATCCTGTTATTCATTGTATTCCCTATTCTTTCCATGTCATATAGAAATGTTAATAGAATTCTGTATGTGTCTTTATCCTAATCATTACTAAAAATATTTAATAATGCAGGAGTAAGTGTAGATCTCTGGGACACCTTTTTCCTAACATGACTCGATGGGTCTGATTGTGCAATGAGTAGTAAATCTCTCTCATTGTACTCCTGCCTAACCCATATGTATCCATCTTTTCCACCAGAGACTCATCTTTCTTCCTAAATTCATCCCTACTTCTAATTTCATTATTTCTGTTGCGTGTACCATTATCCTTCAGGCCATGTATATTTGCAACCTCAAAATCAACCTGAATTATTCTTTCTCTCACTATTATATGAAATAATTAATTTCCAAGTCTTATGGATTCTACTTTCACAAGATAGCCTTTTCCTTATCTCAACTCATAAGGCTACCAGTCAAATTCATATACTATTGTTTCCTCTTAGTATTTTTATATGCAAGAACTTTTCTTTTTTATATTTTTTCTAATTATATATAAAATAATTTCTAACATACATTTTAAAAAATTTTGAGTTCCAAATTCTCTCCCTTCTTTTCTTGCTTCTTCCCTGAGATAGTAAGCAATTTGATATAGATTTAATATGTATAGTGTTGTATAACATGCTTCCATATAAGTCATATAAGAAACAATGTATAGACTAAAAAACAACAAATTCAAAAAACAAAAAAAACCCCAAGGAAAATAAGGAAAGAAAGAAAGGATGCTTCAATCATTCGAGCCTGCTGCATTTAGACTTTATCAGTTCTTTCTCTGGAGGTAGAGAGGATTTTCCATCATAATAAGTCTTTCAGAATTGTTTTAGATTATTATATTTCAGAGAATATTCATGGTATACATTGTACAGTATTGCTGTTACTTTGTATAATGTTCTCCTGGTTTTGTTCCCTTCATTTGTGAGTCTTTCCAGGTTTTTCTGAAAGCATTCTGATCATCATTTGTTACAGCACAATAGTATTACAACTTCTTCATCCATATCCCAAAGGATGGGGATCCCCTCAAGTTCCAATTCTTTGCCACCATAAAAACTGCTTTTATTCATATAAGTCCTTTTCCCTTTTTAAAAAAAAATACCTTTTGGGGATATAGATCTTTTGCTAGTAATGTGGAGTCAAAGGGTATGCAGAGTTTTATTGGCTTTTGGGTATAATTCCAAGTTGCTTTCTAGAATTATTGGATCAGTTCACCTTTAGACCAACAGTGAATTAGTGTCCCTGTTTTTCCTATGTGATAGGTTTTTAATTGGTCTTCCTGTTCCTAAACTATCTCTTCTGCAATCTAACCCCCCATAGCTACTAAGATGATATATATCAAGAACAGGTCTGACACTCCTCTGCTCAGAAAGGATCAGTGGTTCTTGCTTCTTATAGGATCTAGCATAAACTTTTTGGCAATAAAGCTCTTAAAAATCCTTAAAGTTCCTTAAAAATCTAGAAAAAAAATTCTAGACTTTCCATATTTCAGCCAAACTAGTGCATGCAAGTTGAGGACTTAATTTGCTATTTCAGGTCTTTTGCACAGACCACTCCCCATTCCTAGAATGACTCGCCTTTAACTTCTTGGAGTTTCTATCCCTTTTCAAGTTTCCTCAAAAGAGCTCTTCCCTACAAGAGGTTTTTTTCCTGATTCTTCTATATGGTAGTATCTTCTCAAGATGCCTTTAGGCAAATTCTATCTTTAGTTCATATTTATTTTTCTTTGAAAAATTGTCAAGTGGTTGGGCAGCTAGGTGGCACAGTGAATAGAGCACTGGCCCTGGAGTCAGGAGTGCCTCAATTCAAATCCAGCCTCAGGCACTTAATAATTACTTAGCTATGTGGCCTTGGGCAAACCACTCAACCCATTGCCTTGCAAAAAATAAAAAAAATTAAAAAAAAGAAAATTGTCAAGTGGACTGGAACAGACCTCTAACTTGTGAATGGCTGGAGCTGAGCAAAACAGACTAGAGAGAGAAGAGTCAAGGATCAAATAAAAGTTTAATTAATTTCAGAGATGAAAATTATGCTTGCAATTGGAAGCCCCTGAGAAGGAGGGCTTAATGCTAGGGTTAGATCAAAACCCAATCATTCTCATGTCTTGAGACAGTTCTCATGGTTGATACTTCTTGGGACAATGCAGGCATTCTTGAGTCTCACAGGAGCAGTCTCGCAAGTTTTAGGGGTTGGTGAACCAGAGTTAGCATGGTGGGAACAAGAGTGCAGTGCCTGCTTTGGTTCATTTAGCAGTTATAAGAAACAGAGATTGTGAGCATGACAAGAGATGGGATAAATGGCTTTAGGTTGCAGCACATCAACCCTCCTGTCCCTGGAAAATGGGGGGGGGGCATAAATCATTCAATGAACACCTGGTGTTGGTCAAAGACACAGAGCACAGAGGATTTTTGCTATTCTAAGTACAGTCTACTTGCTGGGCCTTAGCTCTGGGAGACATGTCTCCAAATATTTTTATATTTCTCTCCTTGGACAAAAGGAGTACATCTGAAAGCTCCCCTACCTTTATAGCTAATAAAGGAGAGGCAGGCACTTACAACAGCTGGAACATTGCAGGGGTGGGGGAGAAGGGTGGCAAGAAGGGGGTGGGTTAGTTCCTGGAGGAGATTTTATTCTCAAAACAAGATTAAAGGGGACTCTGCTTCTCTGTTTCCAAATCTAGAGATTATGCAACAATTAAATTTGGTTTTCCAATTTTGAAACTTTAGAGAATTTCAGCTTATACAACATTTCCTGATTCTAACCTTTCTAAATCCGGTACCTGATAATAATGTTTGATAAAATTCACTAGTAAATCTGTCTGGTTCTACTTCTTTTTCTAAAGAAACTCATTAATTGTCTGCTCTTCTGCTTTTTTGAATTATCATATAGATACTATAAATGGAAAAATAATTTCACTTTCTTCTCCATTATCAATAAAATTTATGTGGAAAATCTAATTAATCCTTAATTAATAAATGCTTAGAACCTGTTATCAAAATATATTTAAAGTCTGAATTTCCATGAGTTATAAATTTGGAAGTCAATTTCATACATACATATATATATATTATATATATATATGTTTCTTAGAGAAAACAGTCTAATCCTGTTTTTCTCAAAATTTACTATTCCAAATTCTTTAGAAAGCTTTTTACATTATATCTTTATTACCTAGGTTAATCATTTCCCCTTTGGATATATCCTCCCTAAATTATAATTTGATTACAAATATACTTTAAAGTTATGATATATCTTGAATACTTGAATATTTGAATCATATTATAGTAACAGAGATATTTTAGTATTAATCTAGTATTTAATAGATTTGGTGGGTTGACTAAAGTGGTGCAGTGGATGGAGCACTGACCTTAGAGTCAGGAGGACAGGAATTCAAATCCAACCCTGTTGACTGTTACTAGCTGTGTGACCTTGGGCAAATCACTTAACTCTGACTGCCTCACATCCAGGGTAATCTCCAGTTGTCCTGACTCATATCTGGCCACTGGACTCAGATGGCTCTGGAGGAGAAAGTGAGGCTGATGATTTAGCACAGCCTCCTCCCCCCTCATTCAAATTCAGTTTGTGTGCTTGTCATGGCATTACCTCTGTGATGTCATAGTCTTCTTCGAAAAGTTGGACAAACATTAATAGATTTAGTATTATAGTTATAAATCTTCTTGAATATAGAAATTTGCTATAAAGGGAAACAAAGGAGCATAATTAAAACAATGAACTATATATTAGCAGAGGGAAAAACTCCCTTAGTTCTGTTTGATTCCAGACATGAGTCATATCTGACAGTCAATCATGAAGTCATAGAGAATTAAAAGTAAAGTTCAGGATTAACTAGGTGGGGATTTTTCTATTTTCAAAAGGAAAATGGCACAATAGCAAAATCAAGTCAGGAGGGTATTATCTAGGCCATTTCTTTTTTCAATTATATAAATATTTTATTTGTTTTCCAATTATATACAATAGTAGTTTCTGCAATCATTTTTTGCAAGGTTTTGAATTTTACAAATTTCCCCTTCCCTTCCTTCCTTCCTCCCCCCCAACAGAAGGCAATCTGATATAATTTTTACATTTGTTTCCATGATATGCATAGATCAAAATTGAATGTTGAGAGAAAAAAACATATACATAAGGAAGGAAGAAAATAACAGAGATAGAAAAATTATTTAGTATATAAGACAACTTTTTAAAAATTGAAGATAATAATTGTTGGCTTCATTTAAACTCCATAGTTCCTTCTCTAGATACAGATGCTATTCTTATCATGGATCTCCTAAAATTGTCCCTGATTATTACTGATGGAGTGAGGATGTCCATCAAGGTTGATCATCTCCCCATGTTTTTAAGGTGTACAATGGTCTTCTGGTTCTACTCATCTGACTCAGCATCAATTCATGCAACATTTTCCAGGCTTCACTGAAATCCCATCCTTCCTGATTTCTAATAGAACAATAGTGTTCCATTACATACATATACCACAATTTGTTCAGCCATTCCCCAATTGATGGACATAGTCTTGATTTCTAATTCTTTGCCACCACAAACAGAGCTGCTATGAATATTTTTGTGGGTTTTTTTTAACCAGTTTTCATGATATATCTTCAGGACATAGACCCAGTAGTGTCATTGCTGGGTCAAAGGGTATGCATATTTTTATTGTCCTTTGGGCATAATTTCAAATTGCTCTGCAAAAAGGTTGGATCAGTTTACAACTCCACCAGCAATGCATTAGTGTCCAAGATTTCCCACATCCCATCCAACATTGATCATTATCCTTTCTAGTCATATTGACCAATCTGAAAGGTGTGAGGTGGTACCTCAGAGATGCTTGAATTCGAATTTCTCTAATAAGTAATAATTTAGAGCAATTTTTCATATGATTGTAGATAGCTTTGACTTCTCCTTTGGAAAACTGCTTTTGCATATCCTTTGACCATTTGTTAATTGGGGAATAGCTTGTTTTGTTTTACTTATACATATATATATATATATTTGACTATATAAAACTCTCACAATTTACTATATTTCTTTTGATCTTGGTTAGAGTGGTTTTGTTTGTGTAAAAACTTTTAAATTTAATGTAATCAAAATTATCCAGTTTGTTTTTATAATGTTCTCTTTCTCTTTCTTGGTCATAAACTGCTCCCCTTTCCATAGTTCTGGCAGGTAAACTATTCCTTGTACTCCTTATAATATTGTCTTTTATGTCTAAGTCCTGCACCCATTTTGATCTTATCTTGGTATAGGGTGTGAGATGTTGGTCTAATACTAGCTTCTGCTATACTATCTTCCAGTTTTCTCAGCAGTTTTTATCAATGAGTTCTTCTCCCAGAAGTTGGACTCTTTGGGATTGTCAAACAGAAGATTACTATAATCATTTTCATGCTCTCTTCTGCACCTAATCTATTCCACTGATCCACCACTCTATTTCTTAGACAGTACTGGACAGTTTTGATGATTGATACTTTATAATATAATTTTAGATCTGGTAAGGTTAGGCCCTATTTTGTATTTTTCTTATTAAATTCCTTGATATTCTTGACCTTTTATTTCTTCATATGAATGTAATTACAAATTTTTCTAGCTAAGGTAATTTTTTGGAAGTTTGATATCGCACAAAATAAGTAGTTTAATTTAGATATAATTATCATTTTTATTATATTAGCTCATCCTATCCATGCATGAGCAGTTGATATATGTCCAGTTACTTAGATATGATTTTATTTGTGTGAAAAGTGTTTTATAGGTGTTCTCATAGCGTTTCTGAGTTTACCTTGGCAAATAGACTCCCAAGTATTTTATGTTGTTTGAAGTAATTTTAAATGGGATTTATCTTTCTAACTCTTGCTGCTCTATCTTGTAAGTAATATATTAGAAATGTTGTGGATTTATGTGGTTTTATTTTACATCCCGTGACTGCAAAAGTTGCTAAGTTTTTTCCAGTAGTTATTTTAGATGACTTTTTAGAGTTCTCTAGGTATATCATCATATCATCTGCAAAGAGTGAGAGTTTTGTTTCTTCCTTCCCAATTCTAATTCTTTTAATTTCTTTTTCTTCTCTTATTGCTGAAGCTAACATTTCTAACAATAAGGAATAGTAATGGTGATAAAAGGCATCCATGTTTCACCCCTGATCTTATTGGGAATGCTTCTAGCTTATCCCTATTGTGTATAATGCTTGTTGATGGTTTCAGATAGGTATTGCTTATCATTTTAAGGAACAATCCATTTATTCCTATGCTTTCTAGTGTTTTTTAGTAGGAATGGGTGTTGTATTTTGTCAAAGGCTTTTTTTAGCATCTATTGAGATAATTATATGATTTCTGTTAGGTTGGTTATTGATATAGCCAATTATACTGACAGTTTTCCTAATATTGAACCCTGCATTCCTGGGATAAATCCCAGTTATCATAGTGATAACTTGCTGTAATTGCTTTGCTAATATTTTATTTAAGATTTTTGGATTCATATTCATTTGGGAAATTGGTCTATATTTTTCTTTCTCTGTTTTGACTCTTCCTGGTTTAGATATCAGCACCATATTGGTGTCATAGAAGGAGTCTGGCAGAGTTCCGTCTTCACTATTTTTCCAAATAGTTTATATAGAATTGGAACCAATTGTTCTTTGCGAATCCATCTGAGTGTACATTACTTCTGGCTAAGTATATTCCCTCTAATAGAGTTATAATTCTTAAGAGTTATGGGCTAGGTTGTGCAGTGGATAGAGCACTGGCCCTGGAGTCAGGAGTACCTGAGTTCAAATCTGGCCTCAGACACTTAATAATTACCTAGCTGTGTGGCCTTGGGCAAGCCACTTAACCCCATTGCCTTGCAAAAAAAAAAGAGTTATGAGAATCTTCCTCCCAGGTGGAGATATAGCAGTTTCATCTTACTGGATAACAGTTTTTTTTTCCTTTTCGCCCTGTTTATCTTGAGCCTCTTTTGAGTCTCCTGACTAAAGACCAAATTTTCTGTTTAGCTCTGGTCTTTCCATCAGTAAAACACTTCTGCTGCTGTTCTCAGGACAGTTCCCCCAGCCTTACCCTGCTACTCCTGTGCTGGGTCTCTGCTCTCTCTCTCCCTGGGCCACCCACAGTCTTCTGTGATGGACCTTGATATGGGATATTCTCCTTGAATCTTCTCTGGGTTCTGTGGATCCAAAATCTGTTAAGAGGCTTGATTCGTATTAGTCCTGAGGGAAAACCAAGGAAGCTTAACACAGTGCCTGGCTTTTCTCTGCCATCTTGACTGGAAGTCCTATCTTGGCCATTTCTAAGGTCATCCCCAAAACTTTTCCTAGGCACAATTCACTTTTAAGCTGTTCTCAAATAGTGGCACATGTCACCTTCTATTATTGACTTCATGACAATTCAGACTTACTGTCCTAATAACCAAAGCTCAAAATAAATTACAGTCTCAGAAATTTTTACCTTAAATAGAAAAATTTCACTAATCATATCTTAGGGCTTGAATATTTTTCCTAATGCTTTCCTAACAGTTAGTTTATTAATTCTTTACTCTTAAATTAAAATTACTCATTTTTCTGGAGTTTTAGACATACTACAAATACCTAATATTTGACTCATAATTAATATATGTAAGCCATATTTTATACTTTCATAATAGCCATAATAGCTAACAGGATTTTAAAATGAAAATTTGCTATTAGTAATAGTAGTAATACCATTTTTAAAACTAAATTTACCTCATTAAATATTTAAAGTTTTCAAATTTTCAATTTTTTTATTCACATTCTTTTAATAGCCCAATTCATGTGTAACTGCATCCAAATTAAAAGGGAAGTTTTTATTTAAGTGTTTGTTTTGCTATGGTCTCCCAAATTTCACAATATGTTATATAACTTTAGAAATGTATTACACTATTAGAAATACCATACAACTTAGAAACATAATAATAAAATAAGCAATAAACTTCAATTGCATTTCCAAATTATCATATATAAAAATCATTGATCTTATTACCTTTGTCATTTAAAACTGCTTTAGAGTTATCAGGCATGGAGCAATTACATTCTATTAGAGGAAATAATAATACTATAGTTGCCAAATATTTTTACAGCATCTTGTTATCTCCAGTAGAATGAAAATTCCTTGGAGGCAGAAATAGTTTTGATTCTGTCTTTGTATCCCTAGTACACAGTACAATATCTAGCTATCATAGTTAATGCTTAATAAATATTCAGCAGATTGAAATGAATTGACTAAAGTTTTCTGACAATAAGTTAAATGAGTAAACCATCATTTCCTAAATGTTCAGCAGTTGAGTTTGCAGTGAGTAGAGTATTGGACCTGGAGTTAGGTAGTCCTGAGGCTCAGCCATATGATTTTGGGTGAATCCCTTAATCCTGTCAATTGTACCTACTTTTCAAGATTGTTGTGAAGACAAAAATCATATTTATAAAACCTTTTGTAAACTTTAAGTACTATATCAATATTAGTTATCTGAAGATCATATCATCATCATCATCATCATCTGCTTTTTAATATTGAACTGATGTATTGATGTGAATATCAGCCCAGACAAATGGTTTTCCTACCCCGCTGAGCTTTCAGATTTCCATGTTTTATAGTCATTCTAATACTGATCTATTCTAGTTTGGACCCGAAAATTTCTCTTTTTCCAGTTTAGACCTCAACCCTTCTACTCCTATTTAGGTATTGCTTGTCTCTTTCCTAATTGCCTATATATGTTAGCCACAGCTCAGGAATGTTACCAGAATATAGTATTATTCCAGAGTCCCTAGATTTCTGAATTGTAAAGAACTTCAATAACCATTTAATGCAATTCAATAAATAGTCCACAATGCAAAAAATGTCTTTTCAGTGAATAGTCAACCTTTGTTCTATGACTCCCTGTCTGGGGACAGCTCATTCTCCTCCCAGAAAGCTTTCTTGTTAGGAAGTTTATCTAGTCAATAAGCCTAAATAACCATTGCTCCTAGTTTTGTCTTTTGTGGTCAATTAAAACAAGTCTTTCTCCAAAGAGTCTTTCAAATATCCAAAGATAGCTAAGAGATAGTTCTCTTGAGTCTTCTCCAGGTTAAAAATCCCCAATTCTCCCAATTTCAACCCCTTCTCCCTTAGGTAATAAGCTCTTTGTGGACTGGGACTATATCATATTTTCATCTGTATGTGGGAAGCTATGTAGTCTACTAAATAATCAGGGAGATCTGAGCTGAAATCTTGATCTCTCATTTATAAGCTGTATGGCTTTGGGCAAAATAAGTTTTTTTCCCCTCATTTATAAAATTGGGAAGATCAGAAAAGATCATCTATGTAAATAACTTTCCAAACCTTAAGCACTATATAAAGACTAGTTATTATAATTTTTTGTATAGTCTTATGATAAGAATCATTTTCCTGAATAATTTCTTTCTCCACACCCTCAATATGGGAAAATTTACCAGTCCTAAAAGAAGACAAAGCTATCCCCAGGGTCTCTGGTGATTTGTTCCCTGCCTCCCTCAGCCAAAGTTGGAGAGGCCTGGAGCAAAACTATTCCTGAGATTGGATTGACCCCAGCATCCTTGATATCGTTTCCTCATCATTAAAAGACAAAAAATCCAGTAATGTGGAATTTTGATCTCTCAGAATTGCTGCCTAAAATCATAGGAGTCACCAGGTCCTAATGACTGAGAGATTATATAGATTATATATATTTCATGAAATAGTCCCATCCAGAGAAGCTAAATACCATTGCAGCAGAGGCACTTTGGGTTTAGGGAAATACTGTAATTTCCTTTTTGTATTGGGTACAAATATTACTTTTCTGTACTGTCGAAGTGTTTTCAATTCTGTATTGGCTTTTAGAAACCTTCTCTGGATATCCTTATGTCTGAACAGGTGGGTGGCCACATGTCTGACCTTGGTCATGCCCTTGGGGCAGTAACATGCACAATAGATACTAAGCACTAAGCATGCCCAGTAGGCAAAAAAAACCCCAACAAAACAAAACTATGCATGTGAAGTGGATAATACCTTACATCAGGCATTAAGCCACTCCTTAAGGATTGCCCCATAGCATGCTCAGGGGTAAACCACACCTATTCCAGTTGTTAAACCACACTTCAAGGACTGCCCTTGCTCTTCTTTCACAGAAAATATACTTAAAGGAGTCATCACTGCCTCTTTTTTCTATGTAAGTCAGTTGGGCCAGCTGCCTCTGGGTTTCTTTCCCCCGGCTGGATCCATATGACCCCAACTCCATATTGCGGACCTATGAGACTGAAACTATGTTGATCGAAGCCCAGTCACTGTTTTGTGGTTGTTTCCTTTCCCTTTTTCCTCGTTCTTAACTTATCTATCCTATTTGCTTAACTTCTTGGAAATTCACCCTCTTCACCTTGTTAAAGTTCCTGAACTTGATTCCCTAGTGACTACTCTCCCTCATTAGGTATCAGTAATTTCCTGCCTTCACTTTAACCCTTCTTTCCCTCAAATTCTGCTCATCAGCCTGTTCTTTAAGTCTCTTCCTTTAGCTTACAATAGTACTGAAACTTACTAAATAGCTACATCTTCAAAGAACCTAATGTGAACTTCAGTAGATTGTGAATTTTTTGTAGTAATTTGTAAACCTTTTGTGCAATCTGGAATTAAAATCTAGATCTTTCTTACATACCTGAGTTAGAGTTTGGTGATTTTGTTTCCTAAACGAACCTCTCTCCAGCAATGCCACTATCTTTGTTGCATATTCTCATTGTTTTAAATCAAAGTAAACCTCCATTTGTTTATGTTCAATGACTTATGATTGCCTCATTTCATTTCAAAATAGAGCCTTGGCTGTGTTAGTATAATGGATAAAGCACTGGATTTGGAGTCAGTGAGTTCTGAATTCTTCCTGACTGTATGACCCTGGGAAAGTTACTTAACAGTTGTTTACCTCAGTTTCCTCAGTTGTAAAGTGGGAATAGTAACAATACCTATTATGCAGGATATCTCATATAGCTCTCAAGTGGAGATTAGTACAGTGCCTAGTTTGTAGGGAACATATAAATGCTTATTCCTTTCCTCCCCTCTCTCACACATGTAACTCAGTCAACAATACCAATCCCCAACACTGTGCCTTCTATATGGTAGATAGCTGGTTGAATTCAAATGAGTTGGTAGGAGCTGCTAGAACTTATACCCTGTTGGCAAATCCTCAAAGAATCCACTTTATCTCTATGTCATGACAAGTAATCAGAATAAATCTCTAGTTGTTTCTCTAGGGTAGCTCACTCTCCATCTCTTTTCTGCCAGTGACAATTTTATGGACGCATATAAATTTGAGGTTATGTCAAACCAGCAAAGTAAAATGACATAATTAAGCATCATTGTTTTATCAATTGGCCCTGAAATGACCTTCCAAGATGCTATTAAAGAAACATAAATTAAGAAAACAAGTACAGGAAATATCTGTAGTCACCTGAAATCAAAGAATATTTCTCACAGAGAACAAGGTTCGTAAAAAAGTACCCCAAAATATGAAATGTGTACTAGAGTTTTTAATCCCTTAATTATCTTTCAAAGAAGCAAATTCTTACTGCCTTCTAATGAAAACTTTAACAAGTAGGTATTAAAAATGTCAATATTTGCTTTGTTTCTAAATAAAGACAATCTATTGCAAGTTATTTCCCCCGATCGTGATCTCCAGATAAATGAGAATTTTTTTTGCTGAATACTTGTTTTTTAAATAATTTGAATTTTTAAAAACAGTAACTGTTTTTATTTAGATACTACATTTATAATTTAGGAAGTAATTTCTTCACAATCATTCTGTGATGTTAGGAATTTGTGTATTTTTGAAAAGTGGACCTGTGATTTCATTAATATAGGAAATCCCAGTGATGAAGCACCAATTCTCATCAACACTTATTCTACAACTTAGAGTATTAGACAATTGCCTGAGGGTACTCACCAGTTAAATGACTTGCCCAAAATCATACAGTCATTATGTGAAAAACCTGAAATTTCAATGTAAGTCTTCCTGATTCCCTAGACTGATTCTCTAGACTGATTCTTTAGGTACTGTGTCAGAAATCTTACCCTGGATCCATGGATAGATTTCATGGTGTTGCTGGAAAATATAGTTGGCTAAAGGCTTCAGGGCTTTGAGTGAATATGAATGACAACTTAAAAGACCAACTCTTGACCCAGAAGAATTTAGGGATAAAAAAATTTTATTACATATTACTGTGGTTAGCAGAAGCTAAGGGAGAGAGAAAACTAAAGCAATAGACTGATCCCCTGAGGGGATTGGCAGCATCAATGGCAACCTCCATCAGAAAATAAGCAGTAAAGAAGGGTATAAGGGCATGAGGGTTTATTTGGAGGATCACACTCCAGAGTGGGCTGTTTTCCCAAAGAGGGACCACAACTCAACTCAAGAAAGAGTGAATTTTTAAAGGAGCAAGAAGATAAGGTAATTAGGGATACTACATAGATGGGATACCACATAGCTCAGAGAACAGAGATAAAGTAATGAGGCAATGTTGGGGGGCTTATCTTGTGCTTGGGGGCAGGGATTTCCTGAGTCCTTGCTAAGGAGAGTCCAGGAACTTTACTAAACTTTACTAAAAATGACCTTTTTTCCAATAGCTTGGACAATGGGTTGAGGGCAGTGTTAATGTAAGATACATGGTTAGATAGGGAATTGATTAATTATAATATATTTCTCTATTACAAAGGGGAGGATTTTTTTAACTTGAATGCAAAGAAAAAATTATTTCTTCATTTTCACTAACCTCTAATTAAAACTTAGCTTTTCCTGAATTTAGTTAATAGTCAATATAAATTTATTAATTAAATATCATTAAGTGCCCCAAACTATGATAATCTCTGGAGTGTAAAATGAAAGGCAAAAAAATTTATATATGCACAACATACATGCATACATATTCATATATATCAATAATAGTTACATAGGTAAATGCTTAAAATAAAAGAAAATAATTTTTTTCCAGTAGATCATTATAATAATGGAAGTGGGGTTCTAGACAAGGCCTTTTTTATTTGCCAACTTAATTCAGTGAATTCAAAGAGGATAGTAGGTTTTCTCTTTTTCAGTCTTATGTGATTCTTTGTGAGCCCATTTGGGGTTTTCTTGGCAAAGATAGATTGCCATTTCCTTCTCTAGCTCATTTTAAAAATGAGGAAACTGAGACAAATAATGTTAAGGAATTTCTCCAGAGTCACAAAGCTATATGAGGGCCAGAATGGAATACAGAAAGATGAGTCTTCCTGACTTTAGACCTGGTACTCTATCATTGCACTACCCAGTTGCTACGGTAGCATATTATTTGAAAATTTGATCAGTGATTTCAAAGAATACAGTAAGTTTTCTAGTAATTATCAAATTTTCTCAAGACACTAAGCAATGAAGAATAGCTTACTTATATACTGGATGACAATATATGGATTAAGAAGCAAAAGATCCTAATAATGGGCAGGAACTAGACAGATGAAATTTAATAGAAATAAATGTTATGCATGAATAAGAAAAAACTCTTAGCTACTACACAAGTACAGTTTAAGTACAGTTTAAGAGAGAGAGAGACTTCATTTTGAAGGAAGATATAGAGAGAACTCCAGTTCGAATTCTGTCCCAGATTCTTATTACCTATCTGACCTTGGACAATTTAACTTCTTGAATCTCAGTTTCCTTTTCTGTAAAGTAGGGCGGGTATAAACTAAATAGCCTTTGAGACACCTTCTATCTCTTGAACTGTAGTATACTGTGATATTTCATATGGAGAATCCCATGACCCATGGGAAGGAGTAATCTGAAAGTGATCAAGTAATAAGTTAAGAAATATTTCAGAATTTGAGGCTAGTGCTCTATCTGCTTCATCAACCTTTAAGCTTCATTGAGGAGTTGGCACTTGAGTTGAATTTCAAAGGTATTCATGTAGAAATGACTTAATAGACTTCAAGATCAATGAGTCAATAGGACAGATGAGTTGAGAATGGTAGTTCCTGCAGTAACTTATTATGGGCAGAATGTGCAATTTTGTATGCTAAGTAATTGATCACTTAGCAACTCCCCCATGGCCTCATATTTAATACTAGCCAAAATGAACTAATTTTAAATTAGGGATCAGAACCATAGATTTAGAACTGAAAGGGATCCCAGAAGTCAAACTTCCTCATTTTACAGATAAGGAAACAGGCCAACTTGGCAGACAAGATGGCAGAGAGAGGTTGAAACATGGGGGCAAAACAAGGGAGATATCAATTCAGTGTGGGATGGGTCCCATTGGAGAACATTACCATAAGGAATGAGATATCTTTGTTCTATAATGGGAGATATCCTTATAACATTTTCAATTTGCACAGATCTGCTACAGAGGGAAATCAAATCCCCTGAGACATTATTATTCCTCCATGAAGAACATCTTACCTCAAGAGAAGGGAAATCACAGCTCCTGGAGACAATCAGCATCAAGACAGGTGAGGAGAGGAAAATGCATGCTGAATAGGAAAGAAAATGATCATGGGGAGAGTCAGAAATAGAATTGAACTGCATAATTGACAAATGAGTGCATTTTAACCATTGCACAATATTTCTATGAGTTGATTCTTCTAAGTGTGAAGCATAATAGTGGAAAAAAGAGATTGGGGACAAGATGAAATAATATCCATATTAATAAACTTTGCTAAATACTGTTGCATTTAAGTGCTTAAAGGGAAAGATAATTAAAAAGAATAAAAGATAGCAAGAATAATTTAAATGAATTTGGCATTGATCTTTCAGAACTTAATAACAGAAAATAACAGAAAAAGTATGAAAATTATAGATCCTAAAAATATTTTGGAAAAATTATATTTATAGACCCATGATGCATATTGAATGAAATATTAAAGTTTGCTTTTTATAGCAAGACAAGGCACCTTTCTAAAACCTATAATGTGCTATGGAATGCATAAGTTACAAATTAATATAGAAAAGAAGTAATATTTTATATAACTTAAGTCAATAATAATAGTAATCATTAAAGAAAATAGATTCAGAAAGACATGGTAAATGGAATGTGGTAAATGGAACTGAGAAGTTATAGCAATTTGAAATAAAAGTAAAACAAAATATTTTAAAAGAAATAGTTTAATTAGAGATGAGCTGGTTCTTGTCTTTTGTTATCAAAGAAGACCATAATGACATCACTATTTTGAAACAAATTACATTGTGTTGGACTGTGGCTAATCAGACTAATACAAGCTTCAGAATGCTCTATCACAGGTTGGGCACAAATAGATCATGTGAACAGCTGGGGTGGGTAATCTAAACTTATGTTTGTCATATTTCTTTTGAGCTGCTTCAGTTTTGGCTTCCTTATAGAGTGCAGCACCCTCTCTGATGAGGGCATGCCATGCTGGGTGGTCCTGTGCCATTGTCTCCCATGTTGTACAATCAATTCCAAAATTCTTCAATGAGACCTTCAGGGTGTCCTGGTATTGCTTCTTCTAACTGACTTGTGAGTGGTTGCCTTGTGTGAGTTCTCCATAAAAAATGTTTTTTTTGGCAAGTTTACATCTGGTATTCCAACAATGTGTCTAACCCGTTGTAGTTGCACTTTCAGTAGTGTTGAAATGCTACACAATTTAGCTAGAAGGAAGGAAGTACCTCAGTGTCTTCTATCTTCTCCTGCCAGGTGATCTTCGGAATCTTCCCAAGACAATTTAAATGGAAATGATTCAGTTTCCTGACATGGTGCTGGTAGACTGTCCAGGTTTCACAGGCATACAGCAATGAGGTCAAAATAATGGCTCTATAGATCTTCAGTTTGGTAGTCAGTCTATTATCTCTTCTCTCCTATATTTTCTTTTGGGGTTTCCTAGATACTGAGCTAGCTTTGGCAATTTGGGTGTCTACCTCATTTTCAATGTGTACCTCCTTGGAAAGGACACTGCCAAAGTAAATGAACTTGTCCACAGTACTCAAAACTTCTCCATTTGCTGTAATTGATGGTTCCACTTATGGATGGTGTGAGGTGTGATGCTGACTGATGAAGCACCTGGGTTTTCTTGGTGTTGTTAGATCAAAATCAGCACAAGCAGCAGTGACTCTATCCATACTTTGTTACATCTCAGCTTCAGTGGCTGCATTGAGTGCAATTGAGTGCACAATCCTCTGCAAATGAGAAGACCATGCACCAACACTCCCTCCACTTTGGTCTTGACTTGAAGTCTTTTCAAGTTGAAGAATTTGCCATCAGTGTGGTAGCAAAGAATTTTCTGTGGTTGTTACCACAGATCTATAATTTTCATATTTTTTTCTGTTAATGATATTAAGTTCTGAAAGAGCAATGCTAAATTCATTTAAATTATTCTTGCTATCTTTTATTCTTTTTAATTATCTTTCCCTCAAGTTGAAGAATTTGCCATCAGTGAGGCCTCATTGAAGTTGTTTGATAACATGGCTGAAAACATCATGCTAAAAAAGTATGAGAGCAAGGACACATTCTTGTTTTACCCCCATTGGTGACTGGGAAATCTTGAAAGCATTGTCCACTATCCAGAACCCAGGCATGTACAACTTCATGAAATTGATGTACAATACTGATGGACTTCCCCTGGCAACCGAATTTTGACATAATTTTCCATAAACACTTGCAATTGATGGTATCAAAGGCCTTGGTCAGATCTACAAATGTTGTATATAGACCTTTGTTCTGTTCCTGGCATTTTTCCTGGAAATGTTGGTCAGCAAACACCATATTGACTGTTGCTCTACCCTTTCTGAAGTCATTACTGGCTCTCAGGAAGGTGACCCCCTTCCAGGTGAAGGATCAGCATATTGAGAAGGACTCTGGCAAGAATCCTACTAGCAATGACTAAAAGAGAAATACCCCTGTGATTTTCAAAGGAGAATCTATTCACTTTACCTCTATAGATATGGATGGTGGAAGTATCCTTGAATACCTTGGGAGATAACCAGAAAAATTTCAGTCAGTTTTTGGATGAGCAATGGACCCCCTACCTTGTAGATCTCAGTTGGAATAGAATCGGCACCAGTTGCTTTGCCACTTGAAAGGAGCCTAATGGCATTCAAAGCCTCTTCTTCAGTTGGAACTTCAGCTAGGGACTGATTGACTTCAATGAGGTAAATGGTCAATGGCTTCTGCACTGATTGATAATGGTCTGTTAAAAACACTATAGAAGTGTTCAGCTCATATCTCTAGGATCAAGTCCCTGTCATTGATCATTGTGGCTCTATCAGTAGGTGATATGTCTTTGACACAAAAATAGCTTTCTGGACATCACAAAAGCATTTTGGCTTGCTATTGCCTGCATAAAATTGAATATCATCTGCCTTTTTACTGAGCCAAGAGTCCTGCATCTCTCTAAGCTTCACTTGGACTTTACTTTTAATGGAATTAAATGCTGCCTTCTTAAAAATGAATGAACAATCATGCTGGTAAACCCTGTGGATTTCTCATTTTTCATTTAGCTGCTTCTGTATTTCCCCCATCATATTCATCAAACCAGTCTTGCTGTTTGCAAGTGTTCTGGCCCAGATGAGCAAATGCAGTCCTGTACACTAGATCTCTGAGAGCTACCCACTCCTTTTCTGCTCCACTCTTGCCAAATTTGTGTTGGTTCAGTTTTCCCTCTAAATTAGCAACAAACGGTTCCTGTTAATAGAGATGCTCTAATTTTTTTTTACATTGATTCTTCTAGTATTCATTTTGCCTTTGGGTCACCACTTTGGTTGAATATGAATATTTAACTTAGAGAGTATGAGTCTATGATCAGTCCAGCACTCTATGACACATTGCCTTTGTCACTCTCACATCCTGTCTGTCTCTTCTCATTACAATCACATAATGTCATAGATGCCAGTGTTTGTTATGAGAGTGCATCCAGGAAGTTTTTATTGCATCTGAGTTAATGCTGTACTAAATAATAAAAAGTAAAAGGACCAATTACAAAATAATAATCATTAAAATAATAGATGAAATTGCGTTAACAGAATGTACACAGAGAAATTTAGAGAAAAAATTCCTATATCTAAATCTTAATGAAAGAGAAAAAGTGATAATTAATGAATTATTTGACTAAAAATTCAGATAAAAAGGTCCTGAGGCCAACATCATAAAAGAATTTTGAAAATCAAAGAAAAGGAGTGAAAACAAACCATTAAAATGTTAAACAAAACAAAACTTTTTTAAATTTGATGAACAATGAAATTGATAATCCATTAAGTTGATCACAAAAAAGAATAAAAGAGACAAATATATACTCATGAATCAAAAGGTGATATATATATAGATGAACAAATAAATACTCATTGCTAAAGTCTAGAAGAAATTTTGCTCCATCTTCATAAATAATATATAGAGAAATGCATCTCTCTCTCTCTCTCTATATATATATATGTATATATATATATATATATATATATGCTTCCCCTTTTACCTCTTCTTGGTAGTGTCTCAACTCATATTTTACTGAAAAAATTGGAGCTGTATACTAGTACCTCCTTCTTATTGCTTCTTGCTCACCTGACAATTCCACTTCTTCATCTCACAATTGATATAATCACTTCACTACCACCATCATTTCCTCATTTACTCCAATTTCTGAAGATGTTAATCCTTACCAATACCAACTTAGTCCTTAATAATCACCCTTAATTCCTATCATCTTCCTTTCCCACTGGTTCTCCTATCATCTTTCTTTGTCTCTGTATATCCTTCAGTCTGTCTCTGTCCTTTTCTGTTTCTCCCTTTTTTTAGGTTTTTGCAAGGCAATGGGGCTAAGTGGATTGCCCAAGGCCACATGGCTAGGTAATTATTAAATGTTTGAGATCAGATTTGAACCCAGGTCCTCCTGACTCCAGGGCCGGTGTTTTATCCACTGCGCCACCTAGCCGCCCCTGTTTCTCCCTTTCTAATCTTTCCTTTGCTACTACTTTCTTCCTTTATAATTAAAACTATATTCTTATCTTTTACTTCTTCAATTTACCTCCTCATTAGATCTTAAGATTCTGGTCAAGTATCTTCTCATATTTGTCCTTTCTTTCTGAGTTGAACTCCTTGAATATGCCATCTATAATCAGGGCCCCTTCTTCCTCTCCTCTCTCTGCCTTCTTAAGCTCTTGCAATCCAATTGTCAGCTTCATTTTTTTTTACCTGAAATTCCTTTCTGATTATCCCCAAATCTCCTAACCACAGAATCTCTTTGATCTTTCTGTTGTATTTGACTTAGTTGATCAATCACTTCTCTTGGGCACTCTTCTGATTTCCTCCTACCTGCTTGACCATTCCTTCTCTATCTCCTTTGCTATTTCAATATCCATCCATCTTGTAATCACGCATATGAACATAGTTATTTATATGTTTTACCATTAGAATGTGGACTCCTGAAGAGCAGAGACTATTTTTGCTTTTCTTAGAAACCCTAGAGCCACAGTGTCAGAAACATAATAAGCACTAAATGATTATTTGAAAACTGAATGACCCATTAGATCTGGGAGTACCCTAAGACTGTCTCATGAAATCTCTTTTCTTCATATGATAAGGGTGATCTCATCAACAGGAATGCATTGAATTTCCATCTTTATGCAGACAAATCCCAGATCTATATATCCAACCTTAATCTATTCAATGAGTTCCAGGCTTAACTTTCAGATGACTATTGGGCATTCCAAACAGGATTTCCTGAAGATATTTTAAACTTATCATGTTCAAAATAGATGAGATATTATGGAAGGAGAGTACTTGTAACATTGTATAATCACCATTGTTCTCTCTTGTATCTGTCTTCTCCTGTCATTCTCACTATCACAACCTGAGAACAAGCTCTCATCATTTACAAGAGTTATTGAAATAACTTTATAAAAGGTCTTTCTGTATGCATTTCATTCTATGTTCCCAATTCCCTGAAATCCATTCTCCACAAGTAATTCTTATTATATCATTCTTCAGTTGAAAAATTTCAGGTCTCTATTCCCAACTAAATTATTCTTTTGCTTGGCATTCAAGGCCTCCAATATCTATTTGGGGTTGTCTAGGCAAAGATACTGGAGTGACTTGTAATTCCATCTCCAGTTCACTTTACAGAGGAGGAAACTGAGGTAAACATTGTTAAGTAACTTACTCAGGGTCACATGGTTGGTAAAAAATTTTTGAGGGAGGGTATTATTGATGTTATTAGAATGTGAGAGAGAGAAGAGAAGGGGAAATAATTCAATAAAATTTCAAGAATCTACTATGAGCAATTTGTTAAGACAGAATGCTGTGTTGAGGCACATTGTATTTAGAATGAAAAAGGCCTGGATTCAGATTGTAATGTGGATAGTTTATAGCTATGTGACCATCTGCAAATCATTTAATCTCTATGAATCTTTAGCAGTTCCTTAGGATTTATCTATTAAGTCTTAAGTGGTCTAGAATTGGCAGCTGAAGGAGAAAGTTTTTCCCTCCTAACTTTAAAAAAAAACCAAACCCCTTCTATATTTGACTATATAAAAGATATTGTTCTAGATTAGGTTCTGGAGAGGTGAAAAAATGTGTGTGTGTGTGTGTGTGTGTGTGTGTGTGTGTGTGTGTGTGTAAATATACATATACGGTTTCCCTCATATATGTATTTATTGTATACATTTTTCACATATATGCATACATTTTTCACATGCATTTGTACACAAAAATACATTTTTCACATATACATATTTGTTGCATACATAGCACATTTATGTACATTAGAGCATTAAAGAATTAAATCACGAATAATTATGGTATATGTGAGGGAAACTTTAAGCACATAGAAGACTTTGACCTGAAATACTTAAAGGAGGAAGTGCTTACTTCTGAGAAGATAGTGAGCTTAAATATGTGTTGGAGTGAAATTGTGGGACATTTTTATTAGTAGATCTTATAAGGAATTTGTACTTGGGATCTTGGTGCCTGGGTGGTATTAGTGATACCATCAATGGAAAGGAAATTTTTAAATGCGGCAAATTTAGGAGTAAAAATGATAAGGCAAATTTTAGACATCTTGAGTTTAAAGTATTAGTGGAATATCAGGTGGAAATGTACAGCAAACTGTAAGAAATGACACTAACTCTGGTATTCTATTAATGGTATTAGTAGTCATAATGTTTATTGTCCTGGTCATATCTTATGGATGGAGTATATTAGGTTTCCAATATGAATAAGGAGAGAAGTCTTTGGAAAACTCTATAACACAAAGCATCCCATTTGATACTTCCATAATTAATTTGAGCTATATGTAATTTGTAAGAGTCTCATCATCTGATAGTAGTATCAGCTTGGGGGGAGGGAGCTGAGGCTTAGTGATATATCTTGGCACTAAAGTGTTGCCACAGGGGCAGCATTGTCTGACAGCACCATCAGTAACTTGATAGCTCTGCTCTTATTTTGCCTTCTTTTTATCTTAATTTTTTGGGGTCTTTTAAATTTTCCTGACAATTTGCTTTCATTCTGACCTCTGCCTACATCACCATGCATCAAGTCACCTATGCACAGCAACCATATGATATATTGGATAGATCCCAGGATTTGGAGTTAGTAAGATATGAGTTTGAATTCTATCTCAGATAGTAGTTGTGTGACCTTGAAGTTTATTTAACTACCCTACACCTCAGCTTCCTGTTCCATAAAATGGAAATAACGAAAACACCTACCTCACAGGAAGATTGGCTTAAAGAAATAATGAATGTGGAAACATTTACAAAAAAAACTCTAAAGAAATATATAATATTTTATTGTGTTTACTTGGTATTTTCATTCATGAAGAAGGCTCCAAGAGAATGGAGGGACATTCTCTCCAAATGCACATTGACAGTTGAATGTGTAGTTCTAGAGTTGCTATCCTAGGGTCACACATTCAGCATGTGTTAGAAAATGGTCTTGAACATGGGTTATCCATATCCTCAGATCAGGTTTCTATCCTTTATGTCATATTACTTTTCAATATTGATGTTGCTTTTCAACCTCATTAATACTCCCTTCCCCTTTCTGTATTGTTATAGACATGCCCCTTCCCAATTCTCTCAGGTTTTCTTGTTTAATCTCTAATAATGATAAAGACATTACTACTCCTGCTTTCTAATTCTTCTAACTCTTTTTAAAACTTGTCTTCTTTCCTTAGAGTTGATGCCAAAAAATATATTCCACATTGTTCCTGTTATTCTAAATACAGTTTGGCTATTGAAAGGCCATCATAGAAAGCTAGCAGATACCAAGAGAGAAAATATAAAAGCATCATTCCATTTGATTATTAAGGGTAGCTGTGTGATCTTGGGATTGGTGCCATCCATATTTCCACTAGGCCATCAGTCAATCAATTAAATATTTATTATCTGACACTGTGTTAAGTGCTGGGGATACAGATAAAATGAATGTGAAAATACCCAAAAGGAGCTTAAATCAAAAGTGTTAAATTGTTTACCCCAAGAATTTCTAATTTTCTCTCTATGACCAGCAGTTGCCTTGGGGTGCCATGAAGTTATTGCAAGGAATCTATGAATCCATATGTCTAACAAGCTTTGACATTTTAATTTTATTTAGCAGTGATTAAATGTACACCATGACTCATCATAATAAATAAGCAAACATATATTCTGTGGCTAAACTTGTAATCATGTCTGGCACATGTGCATATTCTTACTTTCAAATGCCTATATATGCACTGTTGTATCTAATGAAATAAGAAGTCACTTAATACCACTGCTAAATTCGTGGTAGCTCTTTGTCATCATATTTCCCCCTCAATACACAGATATTAATACTCCAATTGCTATTGTGTGGGAGTCTGAAAATGTTTTGACATTTTAAAAAGGATCATCACACTGAAAAAGGTTGGGAAATACTGGTTACTCCAACTGATACAATAAATAGACAAGTTTCCTTTTCATTTAGATTTCCTAAAAGTTTATCGTTGAAAAAGATGCTAACTTGATCTATCTTATTGTCAATCATTAGGAATACAAGTTCCATTTGGCATATATTAAATCCATTGGAAAATGTAGGTGATGATAATTTCATAGCATTCCATATGTTGCTAAGCTAACAGAAAGTGTTTGTATAGTTATTAGGCTAGTTACCATAGTCACAAAAGAAAGTGGAAAACTGAGTATATGTTCTAAATGGCTGAGGCGATTAAAAATTATTTGGTAGAAATATATAGATATTTAGGGATACTAGGACTACTGTGGCTTGGGGATTGAGTTATCTGTATATTGACCTCATATGTCTACTCCTATACAGACTTGATTTCATAGTTTCCCCACTATTGTCATCATCATCATCTATAAATGAAACTTATTAAGTAACTACTTGTATCTGACTATGCACAGAGTATTTAGAAAAGTATTTTTCTGTCCAAGGAAATGCCAGACTTTCAAGCTAGTAAATAGAAATAATTATTTTATAGTATATTGCATATTAATGCATGAATTCTGCACCCCTCCCCCAATTCTGTTTACGGCTTTCTTCTTTTGGGAAATTTTGCATTTGAGCTGGTGTTTATTTTCAAGATTTGACATGCCAACCTTAAATTCCATTATTTTTGATGTGTTAGGAATATCTAGCCATGGGTGTTAAATTAATTGTTGGCTTCGTCAATATTCTTTTTTATAATATAAATATTCAGAAACCCAAAATTTATTTTTCAAAGTTTTTGGTGCAAAATTCTGATCTCTGAAACTTGTCATCCATTTATGTGCACCAGTAGTCAGAACGTATTGGAAGTTTCAAAGCATCCTAGTAGAAATACCAACAATAAATCAAGTGAACACAAGAGAATGAAAAAGACTTTTTTTGTCTATCAATATGCCACTAGTCACTCCTCTTATCTAAATATTGCATTATACTGATGACTGAGATCTCTAGTCCTCTTGAGGAATGGGCTCTGTTTAAAATGTTATAAAATATATCAGACTAATTCCAAAGAAATTCAGTATCCATATGAAATATACTAGCACTTGAAAGTTATATTTAATTTGTTTTTTTTCTTTCATTCATTTTCTAATATGGTTATACAGTTAACAGTTTAAAACCTTCCTGGTCATATTTTACTTCCTCTCTGCTCTGGAAATTTGCATCTGGTATATGAACATATAGTCACTTATTCTTTGTGCTCCCCATCTTCTCCTAAAACATTGATTGGATTGAGATTAAGAGGTATAAAAATGGAAAGAGAAGCTCAATAATCAATGGAAAATGCAACACTAACTTTACATAGGGACTCTTATATTTTCAATATGAGACTGGTTTGTATGTGTTGATATTCTGAAAACCTTTATTAAACTGAATTTTGGAGTTTGAGGCAACATTAGTTACCATCTAGACTAATATCTCCTCCAAAAGAAATCTTTACTAAAACATACTTAATAAGTAGTAATTTTCCAATGAGAAGGAACATCTCCCTCCTGAGGCAATTCATTACTTTTTTGGGATGGTTGCTATTTCTACACTTTTTTTCCCTAACATCTAATCTTGTATTATTTCTTCATTACTTTTACCTATTGTTTCCAAATTGTATTCAAACATTATCCTGTCTAACCATAGCCCTGCTGTGTTTTCAGAATTTCTTCTTTTTTTTTGCAAGGTATAGGTTAAGTGACTTGCTGAAGGTCTGTCTGAGTTAGGATTTGAACTCAGATCCTCCTGATTCCAGGACCAGTGCTCTATCCACTGCGCCATGTAGCTGCCCCCAGAATTTCATTTTTGATAATTTTCCCTCTCTTGATTTTTCAAGGAGAATTAAGTGCATAGCATCCTCTCCTCTATCCCTAAATTAAGATTTACCCTATATATTCCTATCCATCTTCATGGATATGGAACTGAGATAAAATAGTCACTTCCCTATGATTTTCGTATAATTTTCATCTCCAACAAGTCATTCCTCCTTCTTAGTAAGAATCAGATACAGAATAGAATTTTTCAGTTTTGATTTCTTTACTTTTTGAAAGATGAAATTATCATTAAGATAAATCAGAAATTTATTAGCTGTTTTCTTTTGGTGAGAGAGAATTCCAGAAAATATATTGGTAATTGAAAACCTCTTTCACTCTTTCTTTCTAGATCAGAGTATAGTACTGATGACAAAATCTTTTTTATTTTTCTCCATTTATCTTCACCCAAATTTTCTCTACTATGCTTATCTCTCTATTTTCCTGGATTTTTTCATATGGCTGTACCTTTATAATGCTTTCTTTCTTTAGGAACTTGAGCTTGTCTTGTTTGCTAAATTTCCAGCATTGTATTTAGGCATTTTATTTTCTGGGTATGTTTCAACTGCTATGCTTTTTTTAAACTATTGCCTAGTTAATGGTTTCATAGAACTATGTAAGTAGTTTTCACCCCTCCCCTCTTCATACCTGCTTTTTAATTTTTAAGTTCCTTTGATAAAACTTGCATAGCACCAGGATGTGTGTGTGTGTGTATATATACACACACACACACACACACACACACACACACACACACACACATATATATATATCTATGTATCCATCTATCTATGTATCCATTTATCTATCTATCAATCTATTGATCTTTGCTAATTATACTCTCCCTGGTCAAAAATCTATCATTTATATATTTTTTGTTTCAGAAATCAAATCTAATTTCCAGACACAATCTTCTTAGCCATCTTTTCATCTTTAAAAGCAATTTTTATTTTTTCTCTCTTTGTTTCACTGGACAGCAGTGATATATTTCTCATTTATTTAGTTTGTCAAAATTTTCCAACTATTTCCTTCACATTATAATGTAGTAGAGGAAAACCTCTGGTTCTGGAGTAAAAGGACCTTGGTTCAGATTCTGCCTCTAAATCTTATTACATGGATAACATTGCACAAATCACTTAATCTTTCTTAGGCTCAGGTTTCTCAGTTGTGAAATGAGGCATTAGACCAAAGGTCCCTCTAGCTTTAGAACTACATAGCTAAGATCATTATTTTATATTGTCCTCATAATCCTATAATATAAACACACATCCATTAATATCTTCTAACTATAGATGAGTCAATTGTAGCTCAGGGAGTTTAAGTGACCCACTCAAAATCCTCAGTTCCTCCAGATTCGATGGTTGGTTCTCTTTTCATTGTACCCACATTGCATTCCACTTCATGGAATGATCTTTGACTCTCTTCTTTAATCTTTTTATATTCTAGATTGAAACCACAACTAATTCAAGATTTTTATGAGAGGGATTGATATGGCTAATTTTGAAATCTAGTTACTTTCTCCTACATTCCCAATTCTTGGTGTTAGGAATGGGAATTCAAAATGCTGAAATTCAAATTTTATGTTTATATGTGTGTGTGTGTGTGTGTGTTTGTGTGAAAAGAGAAATGAATTTCATCCTATAGTGGAAAACAGTATGAAATCAGAGAACTCTGGCCATTGATACCATACTTTATCAAAATTGAGGTAAAATTGACATGTCTTTTTTTTTGCCTTTTGCTTCATTTTGAAACTTTATGAAAATAACATTAACAACAACAAAACCTCAGACAAAAAATTTAATATTAATTTCTACTAAGTAAAATAATGAGACTAATTTTATCAGCTGATTAATGCCCTTCCAATGCTAACTACATTTATTTGATGCAAGATTCTGCATGATTACCAGCATTCCTTGGTGAATTGCTTAGTGTCAAGAAAGCTACCAGAAATATTGGTATTCTGTGTGAACAGGACTCATAAATCAGAGAGACATCAATAAATTATTGAACATGGAGTGGATTGTGGATGAAGTCTTTTCAAAGATGTGGTAGAAAAATTGGCAAAGGCCACAGAAACAATGCAGTCAAATGTGAGAGATCATTCCTCCAAACCAAATTGGTCATTTTTTTTTTGAAAGACTTTATCTGATCTCCAAGGAGAGAGATTTTTTCCTTTTTGTTTTTATCACTCTGAGAACAAATGCAATGAAACTGGAAATGCTTTTAAAAACTAGACTTAATTCTTAAAGCTAGGCATTTTACTGAAACCTGTTGGTTAGTTTGCTGCAGGCAATTATCAGATTCAGCGTTCTCTTCATTATGGAAAATTTTTTGGTAATGATTCAGTTCCTCAACTACCATGGCTACCACATGCAGAGATAAATATTAACTGCATCTAAAACTTTTAGATAGAACACAGTGCTTGTCTTCATTGAGTTTATATATCAAAAATTATATTATAAAACAATGCATGATAGATGCTTTAAAGAAACCTTATCCCAATGGCTAACATATGCCTCTGCCCAGTTAGTCTCCCGGAGAATATTGTGTTCATTTCCCATCATCACCTCTTATTAGATTCAACTCTATGAGCATCATGCTCCCCCTGGATAAATTCATCATGCAAATTCTCATTATATTGGATACTGATTCATCTTTGATACTCAATAGGTTTTCGGCACCCGCAGTTGCTTCTCTCCTCTCTGGTTGGATGACTGGAGAGCAAAGCAATGAAATTCTTCCAAGGTCTCCCTTGATAAAGTGCTCAAACTTTTCCAGCTAACATCATTTATCATTAGTTGCTCTGTTTGGTGGCAGGTACTTCTGTTGTCATCCCTCCTTTTCAACTTCCTTTTGTGTATTGCCTTTTCCCATTAGATTTAAAACTCCTTAAGGGCAAGGACTATCTTTCTTCCATTGTTTTGTATCTCCCAATGCTTAACATAGTGACAGCACTTTAAAGGTACTTGATGTTTATTGACTATTGAAACATTAAAAATTGGTTTATTTTTAGCTTTCTCCTAAGTGTATTCACTTTGCTCTTGCAAGTAATCAAAGCTACCAAGGCTTTAACTAACATGAATTCCAATACTTCAGTGCATTTGGATTTACATTTTCATAGCAAAGCAGGAAACAGTTCATTATGCTAGTCTATTTTATGTATTTACAGCTTTCCCTGAATTTACTGCATTCAATGTACTAAGGCTACAATGCTTTCTCATGATATCATTAGAAATCAGTATGTTTTTGCTTTTTTTTTCCGTATACTCTGAGTTTAGCATTGTATTTGACACATAGGCATGTAATAAATGTTTTCTGATGGATTCTTCTCTTCCAATACCTTTATTAAGCATATTCTTGGTACATGTGTAGATAACTTTTGTTAACAATTTACATAATTGGGAAACTAAGTCTAGAGCTCACTATTTATTGATGTTTCCAGGATTACCCTTTTAGGATAGAATAAAGCCACCATTACTTTGACATCTATCCCTACTTAAGATTCCTTGAGAATTAATCTTTCAATACTCTCATAATTTAAATTTAAATTTAAAAACTGAACATTTTTATATGTGCAGTTTAACTCAGCTGCATTTCCTGTCTTGTTTTCCTTAGCTTCCTCAAGAGACATTTATTGAAGAAAAATAAGTTTTAATGAAAGTTTTGTCAGAGATTCATCTAAGCCTGAGAATAATTAAGGATTAAAATTGATAAAGAGGAAACAAATAGATAAAAGTATAGAAATAACTGAAAAGTTTTTAAAGCAAAATCCTTTGGTCATTTAAGAGTAAAAGTGCCACCACACTTGTATTTTACCATTAATATCCTAGATTAATGTAGTCAGGTTAAATAAATACACATATAGAAAAAGACTTTTACTGAGTCTAGTTAGCAAAGGAATATGAATTCACCAGGTGAATATGCATTTTATCATTCCAAAGAGTCCATGGCACTATGTAAAATTCTTTTATTGGATACCACCTGATAATTCACAATGATACTGTCAAATCAGCCATTTTTGGTAAGAGTTGTACATACATATAGTATGCATAAATATCAAGAACATCAAGTGTTATATATATATATATGTATATTTACATATATATGCATACATATATACCTATGTATAAAAATAATTGTAGGATAGATAGATGGTCCAATGGATAGTTAGAATATAGAGACTAGAGGCAGGAAGACTCATCTTCCTGATTTCAAATCTGGCCTCAAACACTTATAAACTGTTACCCTGAGTAAGTCACTTAGCATTATTTGCAATAGTTTCCTCATCTGTAAAATGAGATGGAGAAGGAAATGGAAAACCACACCACTATCTTTGCCAAGAACAATCCCCCAAAATCCCTAAGACATGACTGAACACCAAAAAATAAATAATTTTACATATTTTAGTGCCATGAACACAAGCTACACATAACAAATATCAGTTATCTGATAACTGTAATAACTGAGGGGCTATGGTGACTTCTAATCCCTTGATATAATTTTATAATACCTCCTGGGCCTTGATGATTTCAAGATTATGCATTGACCTGGACACTGTGTTAGAAATATTAGCAGCTGACAAATTCTATTATGGTTCTAGAAGTCCAAGTTATATACAATGAATCAAAAACAAATAATCTGAGATGGAAAACACAAAATATTGATTGGAGCTCATAACTCTAGTGGTTTCCTCCATATCCTCACCAATAAATCTGAATAAGTATCTACCCTGTAACCTCATTTTTGATTAGGTGACTCTCTTCTGGATTACTCTTTCAGGAAAACATACCACTCATACTTTACTCCCAATTCTACAGCCTTCTTCTCCACAACCTCATCATCTGACTTGTTCTCATATGGCAATTCTTCTTTCATATTGACATTATGACTCACATTTGTCTCTACCCAGAGTCCCTCTGAGAATATCAGAATCTATCTTGTCTAAATTCTCCCCTTAGATTTTCCTATCTACTTCCTGCAAACAAATTAAGCTACTATGGTCATTGAATTTAAAGCAATTTACTATATAGTGTGTAATCAAATTAAATTCTGCAAAAAACATTACCCTCCCTTCAGGGACCTCACATTCTAAAGGTAGAGACAGTATGTACATATAGAAATATATATAGTCTATATACAAAATGTATACTGTTATACTTTATTATGAAAAGAACAGATAAAAAAACTTGTCATATAATAAATCAGTAAGGAAATGGCTTGTTCGTTAGCTATTCACCTTTCAGCAATTTCTGTTTCTTCCCCCCATAATGATATTGTTTCATTCTCTGCAAATGATCCATAATATCCATATGGGAATTGTTGGCAGTCTAAGAATAGTGGAAAATGACTTCCAGAGTTGGGTCATTAGTATCTCAGAAATTTTGGTTAATTGTTGCTTCTTTCCTAAATCTTATTTCTCTAAGCATTTCTGACTTCTCCTTTCTCAGTCACCACCTCTGCCCTTAGTAACTTCTATCCCCTAGAAGAGTTCTTGACTTTTCATGATTCTTTTTCTCATAAAATTCTGCTTGTTCTTTCTCCCTATTCTACATGTATTTCTGGAACATAGCATTACGAAGAAATCAAATCCTTTCCCATCTGTGCATTCACATTCTTGTTTTCCCTCCTCTGACCTTCCAAGAAGAAAGTACACTGAGAAAAATGAAAAAGTCCATTTGACTTTCACCAGCTCTATCACATATTTTATACATTTGAATTATATTGTGACTTAGATTTGATGTGATATTTTTGATAACTGTTTGTTATATTATTATTATTATATTATATATTATTATATATTATATATTATATTATATATTATTATATATTATAATATTGTTATATTATACAACTATATATATTGTATTGGTTATATATATATGTCAATTATGTCAAGGGGTTAGAAGTCACCATAAACCCTCAGTTATTACAGTTATCAGTAACAATATAACAATATAACAAACAGTTATCAAAAATATCACATCAAATCTAAGTCATATTATATAATATAATATATTATATAATAGTTATATAGTTATATATATATATATATAGTTATATTATATTGTGACTTAGATTTGAGTGATATCTTGAAAGAAGGTAGGAGGCAAAAGGGGATAAGTGGAGGGATAGCATGTCAGACCTGGATTCAGGGAGACCTGATTTCAAATCTGGTCTCAAACATTTACTCTCTATTTCACCCTGTTTGCCTCAGTTTTCTCATCTGTAAAAGTGAGCTGGAGAAAGAAATGACAATTTTTGCCAAGAAAACCTCAAATGGGATTGCTAAGGGTTGGATGTGATTGAAATGATTAAACAATAACAAAAGGAAATCAATCATATAGGAAAATCATGTGCCTTATTATTATTACAAAAAAAATCAAATGAGAAATTATCATTTTCCTGACCCACATAGCTAATGTCCTATCTTCATGATAGTAATCATACATTAAGGACATCTTTTACAAAGGTATATAAAAAAAAGGAAGAATAAAGTTTTTGCTAATATGTTCTATAAAACACCATAATTTGGGGCATGCAGTTGACAGAATGCAAGATCTAACTTTGTTTGTGAACTATAAAAATAAATGATCTAATTTTGAGGCCTCAAAGGATCTTGTCATCTCTCTTGCACAAGCTGTTATTTATTATTCCAATGGACAATTCATGTACTTTATTTTAAGGAAGATGCCTGGTTTAACTGTCAGTTTTCCTCTCCTGTATAAAGTCCTGATTCTCCAGAATTTCTCTAACATTTCTCATACTGTGTACTTTCATTTCTTTTTTTTTTAGTTTTTGCAAGGCAAATGGAGTTAAGTGACTTGCCCAAGGCCACACAGCTAGGTAATTATTAAGTGTCTGAGACTGGATTTGAACCCAGGTACCCCTGAATCCAAGGTTGGTGCTTTTATCCACTACACCACCTAGCCGCCCCTTGTACTTTCATTTCTCCTTCCATTTGCCATCCCTTCCCTTCCACTTTTCAGCTTCCTTTCATCTAGTCTTCCCCTTTTATAGTTTAAGCTTCCTGAGGACAGGGACTATCTTTCTTTGTTCTTATATTTGTATTTCTAATCCTTAGCACAGTGACTGGTCCATATTAAACACTTAAAAGTGCTTGTTTTTCTTTCTTTTCTTTCTTTCCATTAGTTTCCATTCAAAGTTATATGACTTAGTGAATGCTTCCAGCATGCTGGGAAATTCTCTAATGGAAAGATTAGAGGAGAACATGAACAAAATTCATGAATTGAACAAATGTGGGGGAAGTTCTGCTATCTATGTCATTGTAGGTAGTTCCTATATGGGTGGAACCAAAGATTTGTGAAACTATTGAATTACTTAATATGGGGTTGAGAAGGAGAGCAGATCTGGGTGTTCTCTGTAGCAAAGAATTGCTGTGGGGTCTCTGCTGGTCAAAGCCATAATAATGTGAATCCCTTAAGCAGTGAAAGACATCATGTGGTTTTCACAGCAAAAGTCTTTAGTGATTAGGGTCATGTATAATGTGGGTTCCCAGAAAAAAAAGGTTCTAACAATAAAAGTCATAATAAATATAATACAGGCCCTATCAATGGAAGGTGTCCCTATGAATAATGTAAACCAAAATTAATATAAAGCCAATGAAAGCATACTGAACAGAGCATGACTAGAGCACACCCAGTTCATAGACCTGCATGCCTGGTACTCCAGACAAAACAGAACTCATAGGACACCTAGATATCTGGGACATGAACCCAATGATAAGCACAGTAAAATGCAAAATGTCAGCCAATCAGCATGAACATATTCTATATCTCCTCTTCCCTTTGTCTGATTGCTATAATTATCACAGGCGTTTTTTGGGGAATCTGCATGGGATTTCTAATATGTTGTCTAGCCAGTACCCTAGACTGCCCTGATGTGAACA
The DNA here is from genome assembly GCF_037893015.1 of Macrotis lagotis. Lineage (NCBI taxonomy): Eukaryota > Metazoa > Chordata > Mammalia > Peramelemorphia > Peramelidae > Macrotis > Macrotis lagotis. The sequence goes on along the minus strand of NC_133666.1, from coordinate 562,982,136 downwards.
TCCCACTTTGATTTTGAAACTACTTATATAAACAGTCTGGAGTTTCCTGACCTCTTTCTTTTTTAAAAAACATTGTATTTATTTGTTTTTCCAACTACACACAATGGTAGTTTTAACCAATCATTTTTTGCAAGATTTTGGTTTTACATTTTTCTCCCTTCTTCCTCCATTGACAGAAAGCAATCTGACATAGGCTCTACATTTATAACATGCTAAACAATAGATTTGTATTGATCATATTGTTAGAGAAGAATCAAATCCAAATAGAAGAAAGAAAACATTAGAGAGAAAAATATATAAATAATAAAACTTTTAAAAATTGAAGATAATAAGCTTTGGTCTTCATTTAAACTCTGCAATTACTTCTCTGGAAATGGATGGTATTTTGCATCATAAGTCTTTGAAAATTGGCTTTGATTATTGTACTACTGAAATGAACAAGTCCATTATAGCTGATCATCTCCCTATGTTGTTTTTAGTATATATAATGTTCTCCTGATTCTGTTCATTACACTCAGCATCAATTGATTCAAGTCTTTCCAGGCTTTTCTGATATCCTGTCCCTCCTGATTTTTTATAGAACAGTAGTGTTCCACCACATACATATATGATAATTGTTCAGCTACTCCCCAATTGATAAACATTCCCTCAATTTCCAATTTGTTGCCACTACAAAAAAGAGCTGCTATTAATATTTTTGTACATGTAGGAGTTTTATTCTTTTTCATGATCTCTTCAGGTTTAAGACCCAGTAGTGATATTACTGGATCAAGGGGTAGGCACAGTTTTATTGCTGTCTCTGGCTTCTTTCTTCAGAATTGAACTGGACCAATTATTTTACAAGTGAGCAGGGCTTCAATATTCCTCTGTGGGGATTTTTGGATTCTGGGAAGATGGTGAAATAGGTCAGAAAATTCCAAGTTCTCCAGATTTCCTTCCACAAACAAGTCAAGAAAACACCTTGGAGTGAACACAGAGTGACAAAAATAAATAAGAGTTGGTGCAGAGCAGTGGTCCCCCTGGAGACTGGAGAAGATCCAAAGAAACATTCCAAGACCAAGGTTCATATTTAATGAATTTTAAACACCTCCAGAATAGTGCCCTGAAACACCAAGAACCAAGTCCTAGAGGCATATGGTTAGGAAGGTAGGTCGCTTCACTGCTTTAAGAATTCTTACCTCCCCAGACTGTGGTGGGGTGAGGGGAGACAGGAAAGAGTTGTGGAGGGAAGAGAACCTCTGCTGAGACTCCAGGTCTAGTCATGCTACTAAACTGTGATAGCTTGGGAGGGGAAAGAAGTCCAGAGGCTGGGCCCAGGACAAAACTCCTGAGCCCAAAGCTCACCATCTCCTACACTGCAGGACTAGAGATGACTATAAAAATAAGCTGCTAAAAAAGTTTTAAAAAAGGGGAAGAAAAAGAGAAAGAACCAAACCATAGACAGTTAAGTTATTATGTGAATAGAGAAGATTGAGGTTCATCTTCAGAGAAAGCTTTGAAGCAAAAATAAACAAATAAATAAACAAATAAATAAATAAAGGCTTTCCTACCCCAGAAAATAACATCAAATGTCTACCTGCTTAAAAAATTCATAAAAGAATTAAAAAAATGCAAAAAATCAAATAAGAGATACTGAGAAAAAACTGAAAAAGAACAATCCAAGAAAAACAAGAAAATTATGAAAAGAATGTAAACTAACTGGAAAAGGAGATTCAGAATCTTCAGGAAGAAAATTATTTTGAAAATTAGAATTGGACAAGGGGAAGTCAGTGAATGTGAAGCCGATGAAATCAAGAAATAAAGAAAGAAAAAATAGAAGAAAATATGAAACACCTCATAAGAAAAACAACCAATCTGGAGAAAGATCAAGAAGAGAAAATTTAAGAATAACATGACTATTTGAAAGCTATGATCAAAAAAGAATCTTTATATAATAATTCAAGAAATAATTAATGAAAATTATCCTGAAGTGTTAGAACAAGAGGGAAAAGTAGAAATCGAAAAGAATTCATCGATCACTACTTGAAAGGGATCCTTGGAGGAAAACTAACAGAAATATTACAGCTAAATTCCCAAAACCTCAGATTAAAAAGAAAATATTAAGAGCAAAAAGGAAAAATAATTCAAATATGGCAAACTCACAATTTGAATTGCAGAATGGTATGTTAAAAGATTAAGAGCAAATGAACAGAGGTTACAACTAAGAATATCATACCCTTGAAAGTTAAGCATAATCTTGAACACATTAAGATAGATGTTCAATGAATTGCCAGACTTTCAGGATTTTGTTGTAAAAAGACCTGAACTTAATAGAAAATTTGACATATAAGGACAAAGAGAAATATAAGGTAAATTTCAAGAACTAGTTACAAGGGACTCAATGAGAATAAATTATTTACTATCTCTATGTGGCAATATAAACCATATATACAAGCTTATTAATAGTAATTGGGCAATTCAAAGGAAAGATTGGGGTGGAACTGAGTAGTCTGAGATCCTTAAAAGTAAAATGGTAAAGAAAAAGATTTAAAAAAGAATTACCATCTTATATAAATGATGTATGAGAAGACGATCCAGAGAAATTGATATAGGGAACCAGAGCTGGTAGTTCTGGAATTTTCACTCATCGGGAATGGGTTAAAGATACAAATATATGTTTCTATATATGAGTTATATATGGTATTTATGTGTATGTTAGTATGTATATGTATATATATATAAAATATTTTCATGTTTAATTGTAACCATCCTTTGGTGGGGGGTGAGAAGGGAAATTTAAACAAGGCACAGCACAGAACAGAAGAATATCTATCTATAAGGAAACATAGAAGAGCAATTTTGAGCACAATGTGTAGTATTTATTATACAGACTTTCTTCAAATGGAAATTTATTATTTTATATTGTGAATCCTCTCATGTTTTGCTGCACAAGAGTTTTTTTCCTAATCTTGTATTTAAGTTATAATAAAAAATGTATAAAACATGTGAAACTTCTTTTTTTCCTCTTGGATAGGATTGTACCAGAGGTCCTCAACACATAATTAGTAATTGCAGAATCCTGACAAGAGCTAAACTTCAAAGAATTAATGGAATTCAAGATTGAAGCAAGAAGAGGCAGAAGAGGAAGATATTCTAGGGAAAATGGTACAGAAAAAGCAAAAGTCTATATTGGGTAGTATTCTTTTTGCCCAGAATCTGGAATAATTTTAGGGGAGTGAGATAAAGTAACATCTAGAGTGATGCTGAATTGTGAAGACCCTTGAACAGTAAAATTTGAAGACAAGTTGGTATATTAGAGGCAGAGTTCTAGCCTTTCAGTCAGGGAGACTTGATTTTACATACTGCATCTGACCCTTACTAGCTTGTGTGATCCTGAACAAATTGCATTTTTTGAAATTCAGTTCTCTTCTCTGTTAAAACCCCCCAACAAACCAAAAACTTTTACTACATACCCCATAAAGTGTTGTAGAGATCAAATGAGATAATCTATTTAAAGTACTTGTAAACCTTATAAATAAATGTCAACTATTATTAATACCATTTGAACTTTACTAATCAAGTAACAACAGGGGAGTTACTGAAAGGTATTGAATTAAGATTTATGCCTAGGTATACATAAGGAAAATTAGTCTGGAAGAGATACAGAATATTAATGTCACACTAGGAGTGCCATGCTGATATTTGGAGTCAGGAAAATATATATATTTGAATCTTACTGCATGTATTATTTATGTGATCATGGAGAAGTCCCTTCACTGCTTTGATTTTCTGTTTTCTCATCTATAAAATGGAGAAGACAATAACATTAATATTGGAGCATGCAGGGATTGGAGTCTATATGGTCTATTAAGAGGCAATAATAAGGGCATGGACTAAAATGGAGATAATGAAAATAGAGATAATTAGAATAGAAATTGTCAGGTGAAAGTTACTGAATAGATGAGAGGTGAGGGAGAGTAGAGAGTCAAATGCAACACTAAAATTTCTGATGTGATAGACTTGTTTTTCTCCCAGGTCAATAACTCTTCTTCATTTCCACCTTTTTGGCTTTCCTGGCTTCCTTTAAGTCTCAGTTAAAGTCCTACCTTCTTTAGGAAGTCTCTCTTAGTCCTCCTTAATACTAGTGTCTTCCTTTTATTAATTTTCTCCAAATTACTCTGGGGCAGGTAGGATGGTACAATGGATAGATCAGGAAGACCTGAATTCAGATTCCATCTCAGATACATACTAGCCATATGATCATTGGAAAGTTACTTCATCTTATCATCATCATCATCATCATCATCATCATCATCATCTCCTCTTTCTTCTCCTTCTACTCCTCCTTCATCTCTTTCTCCGCCTTCTCCTTCTTTACTCAAATATGTTGTTTGAGGAGTAGGTGAGGCATCCATTTCAAACAACTATTTGTGGAAATGTAGCATCATATGTCTTCTTTCATTTTCTTCCTTTCTGACCATGCTGACAAGATTCCTATGCCTACAGGAGATTAATAGCATTGTGTACATGAGGTTTCAAGTTAACTATATCACTATTCTAGAGAGTCAGAAATAGAATTTTGTCCTTTTCTCTCTTCCCCCCACAGACAGCACCTTACTCAGATATGAAATAGTAGATCTGTTATACATGAGGTCTATTTTGCATTTTCCTTTATTGGGCCTTCCTCTTTTTGCTTTCAAACATATTGGTTTTTTCATACAAGAAGGAAGTTTGTGATGATCACACCTAATATTATTTCTGTCATGGTTGTGATAGGAATCAAATGGAGATTTTTGTGCAACAAATAATTCTGGAAACAATGGGGATACATTGACATTTTTATTTTCTGCAGTAAAAGAAACCAAGTAGATAGATCAAGATACTGGGTAAGACATAAATTAGCATTAACCAGTTTGAAGGCCAAGGGAGAAAGGACAATAAGATTGTTTAAAAAGCATGATATGGGACTAGGGTAAGATAACTGATGAACCTGACATTTTTACTATATCAATATTCCAGCTAACTTCATTATTCCTTGCTCTGTAACAACTTGTTTTTCTTTGAGTATTTGATATGATCACTTTTTTTATAATCCTCTTGCATTTTTTCTGACTATGTGATGGTATAAAGGTCTAGGGTTATTTTCTGCAGCACATCACTGTCTTTATGGATTAATGACTCTTTGTGGATAATTAAATGAGATAAAAGGTATCACTGGAAGGAGCCTTAGAAATAATAATAACATCTGATATTCATTTGGATTTAAAAGTCTTTCAAATCAGTTCATATACATTTCATTATTGAACCTTATCATAACCTTGTGAGGTAAGTAGTAAACTTATTGCCATTCCATTTTGAAGCTAAAGAAGCTGAGAAAACTGAAACTCAGAGAGATGGAGAGATTTATCTATAATCATATAAATAGTAAGAGTAGGAGGATTTGAATTCAGATTTTCTTGATGCTGTATCTGTGTAATCCTCTTCATGTGACATTGATATTATGCCAACTAATCATCTTATTTTATAAAGAAATCCAAAAACAGATAAGGGTCATGATCAATTCAACAACATCTATTAAGTATTTAATTAAATTACTTTAATTAATAAGGCACTGTGCTAAGTACCAAGGATACAAAAAAGGCAAATGACAGACCCTGCCCTAAAAGGAGTTTGCAATATAAATATAAATAAATATATACAAATCAATTTATACACAGAACAAATAGGAAATAATTAGATGTAGAATTAAAAGGGAGGAGGAAAATCTTCTTGTGGGACATGAGATTTAATTACACCTTAAAGAAGACCAGGAAGATCAGTAAACCCTGATCTTTTACTCAGCCTAGTTCCTCTACTCCCAGCAAACCCTGGAAAAAAAATCAAACTTTTAGGAAAATGAACAATAATTCTTCTTGTAACAGATACTCCTAATCTATTTGGCTAGCCTCATTCTACATTATTCTTCTCAAGTTAATTTGAACAATTGCTCCATACATATGAACATTTGTTCTTTTGATCACAATATTCTTTCTCCATTTCTACCTACTCAAATCCTGCCCATCTCAAAATTTAGGTGAAATGTCATCATCTCTGGGAAACCAACATCAATCCTTAAAACCAAAAACAATGGGAGTAGCAAGATCAAATAACAAATCATGTGCAAAATGTTTAGAGCCTTAAATCAACTATGAACTCATGAAGAGACAATAGTGTGGTATAGGAGCCAGAACCAAGAAAGCTAGGTCACATTAAAGATGAGGAGGTGATGGTGATGGTCTTTGTTGTGTTCAGTTTCAGAGGGATATTGGTAAATTGGAGATTATCCAGAAGATGGCATCCAGGATAGTAAAAGGCCTTGAGTTAATAATAGGAATCACTTGAAGAAAGTTAGGATGTTTGATTTTCAGGTGAAAGAAAATAAGACAAGAAAATAATATCAAGTATTTGGGGTATAGTCACAGTAAAAATAAATTATATTTGTTCTGCTTCACTCTGGAAGGAAGATTGAGGAGCAATGGCAAATAGCAAAGGTATTTAGACTTAACTATCAGGAAAATCTTCAAATTAGAATTTTTTCAAAAGTGGAATAGGTAGCCTCAGAATGTACTGTTTTTACTGGAGACCGCTGTGATATGAAGTACAATGAGCTTAAGAAAGATTTCTATATACTCTAAATCTTTATATACTCTGAAATATTGTGCTTCTCTTAGTTGCTTATCTGTTTTCTTTGTATTATAATTATCTGTACACAGAAACACTAGTTTAGTTCCAATGAAGCACAAAACCATCTAGATTGATAGTCCCTCAGGGTTCATCTAGATTCATTCTTACCTATTAAGCTGTGAATTTTTTAGGTGCTCCTTGAGAACAGATAATTCATTTCATTCATCATTCTTTTTCACCATTGAATCAAGCACCATACATATATATTTAAATTCATATTTAAAAGCCATAGGTTTCAAAAGTTCCACAGATTCTGAAGTATTTATTCTGACCTTTATAAAAGTGACACATCCAGAGTGATCTGAATGATATGCACTGTGTGGAAAGAGTCATGAATAGACAATATTTGCTTTCTATTGCAATTTTTCCTGACACAAAATTGTATTTGTAGAAGAAATCATATGGTAGAATGGATTGAGTGCTGAACTTGGAGTTAGGATTCATAATAAATTCATAACAAATTAATCCCATTTCTCATATTACTAACTGAAAAAAATCAAGTCATTTAACCTCTCTGATAATCAGTTTTCTTATCTGCAAAATGAAGGTGTTGGATTAGATTGCACAGAAAGTCTCTTGCAGGCCTAAGGGCCATAAACCATATCTGCCCATTTTGTTTCAACCCATAACTGCCATAGCTACTGATTTAGTCAAATAATCTTGTTGGACTTGAATTCAAAAGACATTTGAGGTTGACGCTGATGTGAGCAAATTGTTTCCATATGATCATGGGCAAGTCTCTCTGAACAATAGCTTCTTCATCAATAAAATGTAAATAATATTTTTTTGCACCTGCCTCATACAGAAGTTGTGAGAATCAAATTAGAAAGAAGGCAAAAAGCCCAAGAGAATATAAATGCCTATATAAAACAGAGGCAGTGAGATTTATCGTATAATGCAGTTTCTTTGCAGGAAAAATAACAAAAAGCTGCAATAGAAACCAAATTCTGTCTATTCTTGAATCTCATTTAACCCATTGTATATCACTTAAATCACTCTGTATATTCTTACTTTTTAACTACAAGAATCAGTATTTATTTCTTTTGTGGATTTTCAGACTTTTTTAGCTGACCTGTGACTATTATTGATGTAGGAAATTTTCATGGCATAGTCTTATTCTACCAATTACTCCATAACTTGTAGTCTTAGAGAGTTATGAGGGACAGGAAGAGGTTAAACAACTTGTTTAGTTATATTCTATATGAAGTGTCAATAAACATTTATTAAGCCCCTCTGTGTGTCACTTAAGGTCAGCTAGGTAGTACAAAGGATAGATTGTTGGGCCTGTACTCAGGTCAAATCGGGCCTCAGATATTAGCTAGTTGTATGATCAAGGGCAAGTTACTTAATCCTATTTGCCTCAGTTTCCTCATTAATAAAATAATCTGGAGAAGAAAATGGCAAGTCTCCCTAGAAACTTTGCCAAGAAAACCCCAAAAGAAGTCATTAAAAGCCACACATGATTGAAAAGAACTAAACAACAAAAGTATAGCACTGTCCAAGATCAGAACTGAGGATACAAAGTAAGGCAAAAACAATGTCCTCAAAGAGATCACAATCTAAGCTGTTACACTGTGTATAAAACAGATCTATTCAGGAAAAAATTGAGTTACTCTAAGAGGGAAGGATATGATAAGATATTTGGTAGAAGGGGCGGCTAGGTGGGGTAGTGGATAAAGCACCGGCCTTTACCTGGGTTCAAATCCGGTCTCAGACACTTAATAATTACCTAGCTGTGTGGCCTTGGGCAAGCCACTTAACCCCATTTGCCTTGCAAAAACCTAAAAAAATAAAAAAAAGATATTTGGTAGTTAGCTTAGTTTGGTAGTAGGCTTAGTTTATAGAACTCTGGACCATGAATCAGGAAGACCTGAGTTCAAATTTGAGCTTAGATATTCACTAACTTTGTGTCCCTGGACAATCATGTAACTTCTGTTTGTCTTAATTCACTGGAGAAAGAAATGACAAATCATTCTAGTGTCTTCGCCAAGAAAACTCCAATTAGGGTCATGATTAGTCGGACATGACTGATTACTGAGCAACAACAACAACAAGTATGATACTTAAATCTAGTTTAGCTCCACATAATTCTGAGATTAACTCTGTCCCCTAAACCACATTGCCTCCCCTCTGTAGATAAAATCAAATTGATTCTCAAAGTTGTCTAGGCAGATGTTATCTATATTCTACAGGTGGGGAAACTGCAGCACAGAGAGGCTTTTATGACTTGAGAAAGATCACAAGAATTTGCCAGGGTCAGGAATAGAAAGCAGGTGTATTGACTCTGTGATTGCTTGGCTCAGTGGAAAGTTTTTCCTGCTGGTCCCCCAAGGAAAATATGCACAGAAATGTTGTCCTTGTACTGATTCAGTAAAGAACTTCACTGGGAGAAAATGGCACAGAGAACTCATTCTCATTTACAAATCTGACATCTGGATGAGCAGTTACTGATGAGGAGAATTCTCCTGGGAGCAAGACGAGACTGAGACGTGTGTCTTAGCAAATTGGTACTCTGGGCCCAAGCCCCATTGTGTGAACACTGATGAAATGTCTCCATTTAGCACCTGTCTTGGTCTAGCAAAACAAGACTCCAAACAATACATACCAGGAAATGAGGCCAACACACAGGGCAATTTAATCACTGCTTCAAATAATTATTTTTTGGAGGAGCAAGGGAATGAACAAAAAACTGTCTTGTTGGTCCACTGGCACCACAACTTGAGAGGTCATGAGGTCAGTTTATATACATAACCGATAGAAATTGGAGCCACTGAAGTTGAAGGAGAATTAAATATTAAAGTTGTGACTGAGCAAATGTGATGCAATTCGATTCAGTTCAATCCAAGAATATTTATTATGGCCTACTATATGTGATGGCCTTCACTAAGTCCCGTAGATACAAAGAAAAAAATCAAATAAAGCTTGCCCTTAGGGATCGCGCATCTACTGGGTCTTAGTAGAGAATTACTCTGATTATGCTGAGTAAAACTTCTCCATGGGGTCTTGACTTTCTTTTTCTTTCCAAAAGTGAGGAGATTTGGTGACTGTACAATAGGTATGTTTAAAATGTTCTAGTTACCTAGCTTTTATAATTTTATAAACTTTACAAGACATGTGATATATTCATATCTTTACCTTATCTAGGTATCAATCTATAGTATGGTTGTAAAGCTCACAATAGATTTATATATATGTATATGTTTACATATATAAACACATGCATATGCATTATATGATACCATTATATAGATTATTATATATAGCATTGATATGTAATCTACTTTAAACCTTATATCCATTCTGTGTCTAGGTAGAGATAAAAATATATGATCTATTTTGAGCCTTACAATCACTCTGGGATATAGAAAGAGCACAGGATTTGAAGTCAAGATCTGAGATTAATCACTCAGACACTTAATAGATGGGTGACCCTGGGCTAGTCACTTGTTGTTCCTGTGCCTAAGTTTTTTTTAAACTGTAAAATGGAAATAAGAATGGCATCTCCCTCAAATGGTTGTTTTGAGGATCAAATGAGTTGAGTAAAGCACATTGACTACCTTAAAGCACCATATAAATGCTAATTATTTTATTTTTTTATTTTATTTTATTTTATATTTATTTTATATTATTTTTACAGATGAGAAAACTGAGACTGAGAGAGGCTAAATAAGTTCCCCTGGATCACAAAGTTAATGTTAGTACCTATCTTAGAAGAGATTTGAACTTGGGTCTTTCCCATGCATATTGGAGAAGTGATTTGAACAGATCTATAAATAACAAAGTATCTTCTGGCAGCAGTATGCAGAATAGATTGTGGAGGGACAAAGACACATGTCAGAAGGATTTGTTAAGGAAGCAATTATCATAAAATAGGGAAATCATGGTGTACCCCAATACTAAAGAGGAATAGAAAAGAGGGGAAGGTTAGCAGAAATGTTTGGGTGGCAGGATTTGGTAACTACTCCTGTGAAACTGGCTAACTCCTTTTGCCTTTGTGAGCTTCAGTCTTATCTATAAATAGACATAGAAAAGGTGAGACTTAATTAAATATTACCTAAATTTTCTTCTCAATCTGAAGTTTATGCTCCCATATGAGAGGCTAGGAAGAAAGAATAATAAGAGTTAATACTTATTCTTAAGTTTAAAAAAATAGAGTGGAAGATGGTAGATTTCATCATACACCTAAACAAACAAAATAGCAATTGAGGTTAAAACAAAACTTCAGAGAACTTAAGCTAAGATATACTTTAAAAATCATTTCTAGATAAAGCTAGATATCTATGAAATAGAACAGATCTCACATTTCTTTGGTGTTCTAGACTTGTCGGTTTCTTTAATATGTGTAGTAATCCATTTTGATTTCACTTCAGCTCTTAATATATGCAGGTGGCCCATTTACTTGGGAAGATGAAGTGGGGAAGTCAGAAAACCTGGCCAAATAAAATAGAAGAAATATGGTACAAGTGAAAAATATTTTTAAAGATAAGCAGAGATCAGCTTTCTAGACATCCCAGAGAAACTGATTACTAATTATTGAAAAAAATCTCAAATAGCTTTCATTTTCTGATAAATGATAATGGTATATACAGATTCTCACAGATTATTTTTTTAATAGTTGATACCCTAAATCTGAATTTGAATCCTCAAACTTGGGAAAAACATTTAACTTTCTTGGATCTCATTTCTTCCATCTGTAAAATGGGGAAAAGTTGTACCAGACAACCTGTAAGAATATCTCTTCCAGTTAAAAATCTAAAATTCCATGATTTTCCAAAAAGTTGTGATTCTATGAGTATATTTTATCAACTAAGTGATACACAAACATGAGAGGTGAGGATCCTACTCTAACTTTAATTTGTTGATTGAAAAATAATATTTGAGTTTATAAAACAAGTTATCTCCATAAGCATTTGTTAAAATTATCTAACATTCTATGAAAAACATAAACATGGAGGTAACTTAGTTCAATGAAGAGAAATATCAAGCAAAGTAGAAAAAAGGGAGACATGATCAGATGAGGTGTTTGCATATGACAGTATGACAATAATGGAGTCCAAATAGAAGGAATCCTTATTCCATATCAATGATGAGATTTTCCAGATTTGGAAACTGCTCTTTTCATGATCATAAAAGTCCATCCTTTTTTAAAAAAAATAAATACCATTAGACTTGCAAATATCGAAGCAACTGTAGGCAGGAAGGTTATAAACTTTATTAAACACTTATTATGAGCCAGATACTCTAAGCACTGAGGAACATGAGTTCAAGCAGAAAGGAGTTTACAGTCTAATAGAGGAAGACAGCATATGAAAAGGAGATGGAAAATGGCAAGAGGTAGAAGGAAAAGGCAAGAAGTGATATGGGGGACAAGTCTTCTGGAAGGGGAATGAAGCATACCTTATCTGGGACCACCCCAAAATGAAAGCACCAGAAGAAACTCACAATAGAATAAAGAACCTAATGTATCAGGGATTGTTCCAGGGTGAGAAGGTAACTAAGGGTGAGAAAGCAATTGAATTATGAAGGAGAATCCAAAAAGTCAGTAATTTAGATCAGAAGGAAATGAAGATACCTTAGTGATACTAAATTGCAAATATCCTAAAGGCAACTGAAAGTCTAAATACTCTATACCATATTAACTTCAATGCCTTATAGATGAGAAATGCTATAAATGGCTTCATCAGGTTTTGGATGGCTGTTAAAAAAAAAAAGACTGTCCTCTAGCAAAACTGAGAGACAACAGGTGGAGAATTCCAGTTTTGCACAGTAGCAAAAAAAATTGTTTTTAAAGACTTAGAGGAAGATCTCTAACTCCCTGGATAGATCATACTGGAAAATGTATAGAAAAACATTGACAAGAAATCCACAGACTAAAAAAGTTGCGCAGGAGTATAATCTACCTCCAGGGAGAGAACACCCACATCAAAGAGAAATAAGATTCCTCCACTGGTGAATTAGCAAAGTAATTGAGTTTTACTCCTTAAAGATTTTTACGAACCTGGTTAATGCAAAGCGACCTTTGTAAACTAGTTCCTTAGGGAGCTTAAAATTGAATGACATTTTAATGCTGTTCTCAGACTGGATCAGTTTTGTAGTAAGGTTGTTTATATGACAGAAGAGGTCTTTATTAAAGAAGTTGTCAGATGTGCTAAAGGTTGCTTCAAAGTAATAAAATTTTCTGAAAAACTGCATCTTGTGTTTCTTGCTAAAAATAGTTTTATGTTTTTCTTCTATAGGCCTTCCTTCGTTCCCTCCCTCCCTTCCTCCCTTCCTTCCTTCCTTCCTTCCTTCCTTCCTTCCTTCCTTCCTTCCTTCCTTCCTTCCTTCCTTCCTTCCTTCCTTCCTCCCTTCCTTCCTTCCTCCCTCCCTCCTTTCCTCCCTTCCTTTTTCTTACCTTCTTTCTCTCCCTCCCTTTCTCCTTCCCTCCTTCCCTCCCTCTCTCCCTGCCTTTTTTTTCTCTTTCTTATATGTGAACCCAGATTTGTGGGATGGAAACTCCCTTGAGGCAAATGATTTCTAACTTTTAGTTTTAGAGAGTGACATTACCCATCTATGGGTACACAACTTATATGTGTGTGATACTGGATGTGAATTGAGGTTTTCATGATTCCAAAACTAGTCTTATATCCTCTATGCCTTGCTGACTCTGAATGTGCAGTAACACAATGCTTGCATCGGATCTGACCAAAATAAAGTCTGTCAAGGTCACTACTCTCAAAAATGCTACTGACACACATCATAAGAGATCTTCTTGCTTTGTGGATTTTAAACATGGGAATTGTTTGGTGATTGGTGATCCTTGCTTCAAAATTTACAGATAATTTACCAGTGCTTCTTTGTATATTTGTATGAAAAAATATCATTTGGGATTTTCAGATTAATTGGGTAGATCCTATGTGAGTCACAGCTTCATATACAGAGGGAAAAACTATTGCTTAGGTCTAAGTTGCACAAATGCATATTTCTGGTCACTAGAGGGACTGAGCAAGAGATTATTTTAAATCTATGAAAAACCTCTATAAACAAAATATTTCAAAGTTTTGTTCTTGGATTTATATACTATTTCCTGTCTCTTCTCCTTTGTATAGGTTGTTCTTTTTAGTGACTTGAAGGTATTCACACTTTCTCTGTGCCTCTTAGAATCCCTAGTTTCTAAGTTAAATTTCTTTTTATAAATTAAGGTTTATTTAAATATTCTCTTTCCTCTTCTGTTAATCTGTACAATTTCTTTTTTTTTTGTAACTATTCATCCATTTCACTCAGATTGCCAGGTTATTGGCATATAATTAAGCAAAATTACTAATAATCTTCATTGGTAGTGAATTCATTCTTTACATTTTTGATACTGATAATTTGGTTTTCTTCTTTCTTAAATATCAAATTAGCCAATGGTTTATTTCATTTTTATTCAGAAAAGCAGCTCCTAGTTTTATTTAGTAGTTCAATAGTTTTCTTACTTTCAATTTTATTAATCTCTCCTTTATTTTTTAGGATTTCTTTTGGTGTTTAATTAAAGAGTTTGAATTATTTCATTTTATTTTAGTTTCATTCCCAATTCATTTAACTCCTCTTTCTCTATTTTAAAGACATATTTAGATTTATTAAATTCCTCATAATTATGGCATTGACTTCATGCCATAAATTTTGATATGTTGTCATTCTCTTAAATGAAATTATTTCTTGTTTCTATGATTTATTGTTTGATCCATTCATTCTTAAAGATTAGGTTATTTAGTTTCTAATTAATTTTTTGTTTTGTTTTTCCAAGGCCATGGGGTTAAGTGACTTGCCCAAAGTCACAAAGCTAAGTAATTATTAAGTGTCTGAGTCTGGATTTGACCTTAGGTACTCCTGACTCCAGAGTTGGTGCTCTGTCCTAATTAATTTTTAATCTATATTCCTATGACCTTTTATTCAATGTCATTTTTATTGCATTATGATCTGAAAAAGATACAATTAATATTTTTGCTTTTCTGCATTTGACTGTGAGGTTTTTATGTCCTAATTAATATAAAGTTAATTTTTGAGAAGGTACCATGTATAGCTGAGAAAAAAATGTATTCTTTTCTAATCCAATTCAATTATCTCCAGAGGTTTATTATATCCAACTTTTTGAAAATTCTATTTATTTCTTTAACTTCTTTCTACTTTATCTTTTGGTTATATTTAAAGGCAAGTCTCTGAGGTTTCCCCCAGTCATCTCCTTCCTAGTGTTTTATTTAAAATTTGCATCAATACCCATAAAGAAAATGGTCTATAGTTTTCTTTTTCTGTTTTGCTCTTTCTTATTTGAACATCAACACCACATTTATATCATTAAAGAAATTTTGACCAATTTTTTCAAATACTTAATATAGTATCTGAATTAATTGTTCTTTAAATATTTGGTAGAATTCACTTGTGGATTCATCCTGGAATTTTTTCTTATGGAGCTCATTGATGATATAGAATCTCATCTCCACTGCCACTATGTGGGATGAGACCCTCCTTGATTCTACAATTGCCAGTGCTCTTTGTTATTCACCACCCCCAACATACACTCACATATGATTTTCCTTCAATGGAATGTAACTTCAATTGAAATTTAGTTTTGTATCTCTAGTATGTAATGCAGCACAGAATCTAGAACTGAGAAAGCACTTAAATGGTTGTTGATTTATTGATATAAGCTTCTAGGTAAAAAATAACTTGTTAAAAAACTGACTCAAAGAGGCTAGTCTTTTCTTCTTTAGCTATCAGCAGTTAAGTCGATTGCATTCACAGATCTGATGAGACCTGTACTCTTTTGATATTGTAAGTTATTGCCACGGTGTACCTGACAAATTTCACCTCTTTCCAAATATTAAGAAAATTTTGTTCTAGAGAGGTAGGTAATGAGTTATCAGCATTTAGATGATAGAGGACTTGCTGTCTCAGTACACAACTGCCAATCTATCAAGAAATAATTCCTATATAATTAAAACTAAATCTTGAATAATAATCCATATATAAAAATAAATACATATTTATATATGTAGAGAGATACACAGAGCCAGAGAAAGACAGTAAGAGCAGGTAAAGACAGAGACAAAGAGCCAAATTTCTGAAATCTTCCACACTACTTCATGACAAGCCAATGTACATATTTCCAGCATTGTGCCCTCCTGCTGGGACTCAAGAGTATATCTGAGATATATTTACCCAAAGGGGCAATGTCCATTTGTATTGCAAACTCTTCCAGAAAAGAAAAGTGACTTATGAATCTGAGGGAGATCTAAACCTTAAGCTCCCTCCTTAATTAAGTTCACATATCTAATTGGAGACCAGAGCATTGAATTTATTGCACTAGCAGCAGCATCAAATATTTAGTACTTGACAGGTTAGAATATCTTATGTACATTGACTCATTTGATCTTCTGATCTTCACATTACCCTTGTGAGGTAAATGCTACAGATACTTTTAGCACTGATGGACAGAGTAGGAATGAAACTTCTATTCCATTTGACTATGGAAAGCTATTTCCTGAATCCTATGACTCCTCTGAAGATGATCTCCTCTGAGTAGAGCTAGATAGGCTATAATAAGTGGGCTTTTCTACCATCTCCTCTCATTTAAAGTGCTACTTTGTATTACTGCCACCATGTCATCTCAAATTATGGAAGGAGACAATCTAATCACTATGAAGGATTTTCAATGTTTTCTAAGGGTGACACTTTTTTAAGAATTATTATAAATCATTTTTGTTTGCTTCCCTGCTATTTTCCAAACTTCTGTGATATAGAGGAAAAAACAGGGGAAAATCTTGTAATCTCCTTGGGAATCTGAAATGTAGACCCTCAATATTTCTATGACATCTTTCACTGAAACTGTATTTACCTGCCTGCCTACCTACAATCTGGAACAGGCTGACAACTTTACTGGCCTCTACTTCCTGAAATACCTACCCTAGAAATGACATTGCCATATAGAACAAAGGTGAGAGGCTGATATATCATTACAAGAAGGCGGTCCAGATGTCAGACCCAACTGTTCAGTTTCTTTCTTCAATAGCAAACTTTTTTGTGAATGCTATTCTTACCAGGGCTAATA
This sequence comes from Macrotis lagotis, assembly GCF_037893015.1. Taxonomy (NCBI): domain Eukaryota; kingdom Metazoa; phylum Chordata; class Mammalia; order Peramelemorphia; family Peramelidae; genus Macrotis; species Macrotis lagotis. Next base: position 562,965,365 of record NC_133666.1, on the reverse strand, counting down.
TTTAAATCTTAAAAATATCAAAGAGATTTTTAAAAAGCATTTATTTTCATAAGTCTGTGTAGGAGGCACCTGTAAGCAGTCTTATAAATATTTCTAGATGAAAAATTTACTGTTAAATAAATAGTAATAATATGGTTCTAAATCCCTTCTCTAATCCTATCTCACAACTAGGAATTAAAGCACCTCTATTCCAAACAATAGAATCACAGAGACTGTCCAATTGTGAGGTTGCAGGAGGAGGGGACGAAATGTTTGACAAAATATTTTTGTCTGGCTTCTGTCATTAGAGAATGAGCAGATATTCTTTTTTTCTTTTTCCAATCCAATCATATGTGGAAGTGTGGAGAACCTATTTCCATTTATGAGTCATTAAAGGATTAGTCTAATGTCAAGACTAAAGGTCTTCTCATTGACTGAGGACCTAGAAGGACTGATAATTTAGTAATTATAGAAAATTCAGTAATAATTCAGTTAATATGTAAGCAACAGTTTTCCAGCAAAGGCTTTAGACTGGCTACTAAAGTTGTATTTCTTCCTAGTTTGAAAAAAAGAGGAGATTAAGAAGAGATTAGGATTAGAGGGCAAGGTTCTGCCTCCTCCCTTTGTACTCCAGAAGTTTTTAGAGGGTTTCAGAATGAAGAAAGAAGATATCCAACAATGACCACAATTACCGATGCCAGTGACTTCTGTATTTCTCTTCCTCAAATATCTATCTTATAATACTATGCCTTGCACATCATAAGTGCTTTTGGAATTACTATTATAGTCAAATCACTGAAATAATACCTAACTACATCAAAAAGTGCTACTATAAATATTTTTTGTAATTATCAGCCTTTTTCCTTGTATTTGATCTCTTTGCTATACCAACAATGCATTAGTGTTCCAACTTCACTACAACCTCTCCAATAGGCATTTTCATCACTTGTCTTCTTAGTCACCGTATTGATTGTGAAGAGGAGATTTGTGGTTTTAATTTGTGTTTCTCTTGCAATTTGGAGTATTCTTTCATGTAATAATTAATAGTTTGCATTTCTTCATGTGAAAAATTGCTGGTTCATATCCTTTGAACATTTATATTTTGGAGAATGGGTCTTATTCTTACAGATTTTATTTATAATGTACCTAGAATATCATATAATTATCAAATATATTTGCTGCAAATATTTTCCCAGTTTTAATGGTCATGTTGCTTTTTTCCTTTCTTAGATTTTTGTTAACCAGTTCTTTGATTCTCTAAAATTTGCTTTTATACGTGAAGTCAAGCTCACTGACCTACAGCTTATTGAACCAATCTTTTCCCCTTTTGGGAGGGAAAATTTGGTTCACAATTGTACTTTTTCAGTTCTGAATACTTCTTGTTTTGTACAATATCTAAAATATCCCTAACAGAGGCTCAGCAATCATATCTGCCAATTATTTCAGTACTTTAGACTGTAATTCTTCTGGACTAAGTGACTTGACCTCATCAAGGACAGTGTTTAGATGCTTTCTTGCTATCTTATTACTTCTCTTGGTATCAACTTCTTATTAGCTATTTTTGTTGTGTTTTTTCCCCTTTGAAAAGTCATTCTCCTTGGCAGAGAAAAGAGAAAGAAAATGAGATTTGAGGAGTACTGTCTTCTCTGTTGTCAGCTTATAAGGTTCCATATACTTGAAGCAGCTGTCCTATCCCCTTTCTTGATCATTCTTTACTGCCCTTCTCCAATACAGCTCAATGACAACACTAACCTCATTTATTTTGTTAAAACTGAGTGTTATTTGTCATCCTCAGCTCATAAGATGTTTTAACACTACTAACACTTTTTTTCAGAATCATGATGTACTTTGTATTCATTCTCCATTTTCCATGCTTCTATCTTCTTGATATTTTAAAAAATTTAATCTAAATTGATTGATGAAACTGAAAGTAGACTCTTCAGATAAATTCTATTTTTTCCCTTCATCAAAATTGTTTCCCTTTGCATCTTCATAATTTCATTCTTTAGCCTTTCCCAGTCCTGGTTAGCTGATTTCCCCTAGATAATTTTAGCTCATAGAATCTACCTATCATTATTTGAACCCACTGAAAAGCTGCTTTAGTGAAACCATGTCAGATTTCTCTTTCTTAATCACAAATTATAGAAGGGCATAATCATTTTCCCCCAAGGGGTTCATAATTTGTCCCCACCCCCAGAATCTAGTTCTGCTGTCATGACAAGAATCAGATCCAGAATTTACCATAGTTGGTGGTTACAGTTTGAGAAAGATGAAATTAATAAGATAAATCAAAAAGTTGGTAGTGTACTATTTTAGGAGAAAAAGAACTTTTACAGATGTCAGAATAATTTAAGCCCCAAACCCTTATATAACGGGCCTCTCTGCCAGGTTTTTGATCTGTTTCCTCTTTTTTTCTAGAGACAAAAATCATGTTTCTCTCTCTATTGAGTTTCATCCAAATGTTTCTGACCATGCTTCCCTTCTTTTATTTTTGTTTTTATTCACTTGAGTATAAACCTTCTTAGCACAAAAGAATTCCATTATTTACTCTTTTTTTTACTTGTTTCTTATAATAAGGTATGCACATCTATTGGCACTGTCTAGTTAAGAGTCACATCCCACCAAGTCTCAGGAACTTATACAAGGGCCTCAAACTCATTTGTTTTCTTTATTGCCTAAATTTTATGAATATGTGTATATTTGAGGTCATCAATTAAACTACTGAGTCCTAGGATTTGTCCTTCCATGAGCTTCTGAGTACTTCAACAGCTCTTCTCATATTATAGCAACTCTCCTTATCATTGGAAGGTGGAAGTGAGAAAAGTTAAGAGAAAATGAATAAAAAAGACCAGCATCATTACTAATATGGAAATATATAACGTGATTACTCATGTTTAACATATTGTGTACTGTTTTGGGGAGAGGGGAGGCCAAGTTGGGAGAAATTTTATTATTGATTTTTGACATTTTATAGTTTCCATTTATATACTAAAGTATTTTCCAACATTTATCCATTTGCAAATTTATGGTATACATTTTCTACTACCCTCTTCTCCCACCTTCCCTTTGGTAATGAACAGTCTGGTAAAAGTTATACATGTACATCTGTGTTTAACATATTTACATAAGTCATTTTGTGTAAAAGAAATTAGGACTAAGGGAAAAGAAAGAAAAATCATGAGATATGAAAGAAAATCATAAAAGAAGTTTTAAAAAAGTGAATATAGTATACATTCAGATTCTGTGGTTTCATTTTTCCCCCTGGATGTGGATGACATATCAGTTCTCCCTGGGTTTTTTTGATTTCTGAATTGCTGAGAAGAACTGTATCCATTATAGCTGATCAACTCACAATATTGTTATTAATGTGAACAATATTCTCTTGGTTCCACTTCCTTCACTTAGCATCAGTTCATGTAATTCTTTCCATATTTCTCTTAAGTCTGACCACTCATGGTTTCTTATAGAATAATATTTATATACCATATCTTATTTAGTCATTTCCCCAATTGATGATCATCTCCTCAATGGCATTAACATTTTTAAAAGATGGATGCTGAAAACTATTTTTACATGTATTTGAAAAAATAATTCACAAATAAACCAAAGAAAAAAGAAAAGAAGAAAAGGTATCATCATGTGATAAGAATAGTCCCTAGAAGCAAAAGCACAGGATAAGCTGGGTCTGGTGATTAATAACAAAAAAGAATTTTTATGTTGGATCTCTGGAGTTGAAAGACCTTAACTTTTGTGTTTCGGATTTGAAACACTTGAAGATTAGGTTTTTGTTAGATGCTTTGTTGGGTGGGCACTTCAACCCAGTCACCTCTGCTCGTACTTCATAGTCTGATGCTATGTCCTCAGCCTTGTGTGTGTGTGTGTGTGTGTGTGATTCCTATGCCTATGTGCTTAGCATATGCCACCTCCAGGGCTGAGCCCCCGGCAGTTAATCTTTTGATGAGGAACATCAGTTACAAAAGCCACAGAAAGTATAATCTGCTCCTCTTTTACTAGCTCTCTCCCCTTTCTTTACTCTCTCTCAATTTGTACTTAGGCTCTTTGGTTTCTTTTCTCTGATTCATTCAGTTTGGGAATAAATATTCTTTTCCTCCTGAAGCAACAGTATCAACAGCAGCAAAGTTATATCAGAATTATGAGTGAAATCAAAGAGAGTATAAGAAATCTGATGCAATAATAAGACTGAGCTACCCAACACTTATCTTTGGTACTCCTTTTCTTGCAAAGGGTCTATTGGTCTTAGGATAAAACAAAAATAGTTTTCAGATAGTTGTAACTGGAATAAATGAGATGGTAACAGAGTATCTGTCTCTGTTAATTAATCATCAACTAAATAAAGTCACTAGACCTGGATCACATCTTAGTCTATCCTTGATCTATAGAGAAACATATTCACTGAGCCTACAAGGGTTACAAAACTTGCCTCTTTGATATTCAGCAGTTATTGTAATTTGAGGAACTAGTTCAGCATTGGGCAGTATATCTTTGGCAAGAAAGGATTCCATTTTCTTACATTCATTAGTTCATTAAATCTATTACTCTGGCTCCTACAAGGACAATTTTACTTATGGCTCATGAGTCTAGGGTTTTCCAAAAGTAGTAGATTAACTACAAAGATTCAATGTATGATGTAAATTTGGTACAGTATAGGTAGTTTCATTCCTTCACAGAAAGAAGTTCTAATCATTAAAAAAATCACAGTACAAATTAACAATTAATAGGATTCAGTCAATTTATAACCACAGTTATAACTGAATGGAGGTGGTAGGGATGGTTACTATTTAGTAGTCCTCAGAATATAAAACAAGACAATTTTACAATACTGAATACAATACTGTACTGTCCAAACATTCTACTAATAAAACAACCAGTCTTAGGTCAGTCCTCATCTTATCAGTTCCACTATCAGTCATTCCTACCCCATAGTTATGTAGCTAATCTATCTCAATTCACTCAGGTCCTGTGAACCTTTCAGAATTCACAGAGGTCACACTGTGAGACCTGAACATATCCCCTATATGAGGGAATGAGAAACTCCTTTATTTTCAGGAAAACACAAATACAAAATAGGCAAAACAGTCACATTTTAATGAATTTATGGAGAACCCAATTGGTGAGTAAATAAGAACTCACCTCAACTTAGAATATATAGTATGGCGAGCAGGAAAAAAGACAGGACCATTGTTACTTTTCCATCTTCCTGGCATTTACAATATAACTAAAAATAATATACAAACTTCAATCTAGAAAGGAAAGAGCCAGAGAGAACATCACCACTTTTATACATTCACTAAGTAATCAGCTCTTACAGCTCAGTGGCTAATTGAGGAACTATTTGTCATTATTTGTTGAATTGCATATGGTCAAAAGTAGCCATTCCAGTCACCAGATTCAATGTGGTTGATTGGAAGCAGATATAGAATATCTTCATATATTCTATTCAACCTAACCATGTTTCATGTTTCTATGATACTAAGGTACCAAATGATCCTTGCTGAGCCCCCATTATGATATTTTAAAGACCTTGAAGAATATAAGTTGTGCAACAGGATTGAACCAGGACAAATGTTGTTCCCAATTTAATAAAAAGGGGAAGGTGAGGGTATTGTGAAACTAAAAATGAATGACTTGAATTTCTATTCCTAGAACAATTATAGAAAGTTTGTGGATCACTGAGTGAATAAAAGAATACATCTCAATTCACTGGTTTGTCTCAGACTATATCCAGGATTTCATGTTGCCAACTTCCAGGACACCAGAATTGACCTATCTCATGCATTTTGTTACAGAATTTCTATTGTTTCCCTCTCCTGACCGAAAATGAATATCACTTCTAGAAATCATGCCTTCTTTGCCCCTGCCCCTTGCCCCGAAAATTCCCTTCCCCAACAATCAGATGTTAATCTATTCGGTTGTAGAACTTAGTCCTGGAGTTGAACTGTCTAATTTGTGTGTAAATAAAAACTCACCTCAAACCCTGTATAGTATAGTATGGTATCATCTTGCCAACCTTCCACTTAGCAATCATCTATAAAATGAAAAGAGTGGATTATAGAACCACTAATGTTCCTTTTAGTTCTAAATCAATGATCCTAGGGTTACATACTACACTGGTGGGAGAAGAAGCAGGAAGAGGGAAAGATGGTATTTTATAGAAAATCACATTTTCTATTTTCATAAAATCGATTATCATAAAAATAACAATTGATTAACTTTTGATGTTCTAAACACCTTGAGTACACTGCTGAAAATACTATTTAAAAATACATTATCACACATGGGATCCTAAATAACAACATTGGCTTTTGTCAAATGTAAAATGGTCATGAAATTTAAATATAATATTTTCCTTATACATTCTAGTACTATTTTAAGTAGTTTCCCCCTCATCTTGGGGGAAAATAGATTTTATTTCAATGCACATCATTAATTGCTGTTGTGATTAAAAACAACAGCAATTAAAACCAAAAATAGCTCAACCCCATTACAATTTTGTTCTCTCTTAATTTACACTCTTCCTCTATTCCATTTTTCCCCCTTTTCCAAGTTCTTCATTTTCTTTCCCATCTCATTTTATGAGATGAAGAAACTGAAGAACCTTGGTGCAGTAGAAAGAATTCTAGATTTGGAGTCAGAGACCTGGATTCGAATTTTATCTTAGTAGATTGGACTTAAATGTGGCTTAGGTTCAGAGACTTTAGCTAGCTATGTGACCATGAGCAATTTCCAATCAAATTCTCTGGGTATCAGTTTTCTTATCTGTAAAATGGTGATAATCATATCTGAAGTAGCTACCTCAAAGTGTTGCTATAAAATTCAAATGAGACATTTCATGAAATTTAAAACTTTAAATTGCTATATAAATGAGCTTCTTTTTTGTACATTGATAAGACATGACCTCAGATATCACAACTGAAATTAAATTGTCTGTAAAAAAAATTCCTCGTGTCCAACCTGGTGCACAAAGTCAGCTAAAGTTTTAAGCAATATAAGTACAATCCCAGATTAATAATAGACTAGAGAGGAAATAAAGGGTTATGATGAGAAAGTCAAGGAGAAAATTAACTTGTCAAGCACAAGAATTTAGGGAAGCAAATCTTTATGGATTTGTTTTGGTAACTGATGTGACTTTGGTTTTAATGAACTCCTTCCTGGAAGGTGATTAACAGCTAAGTTTTCATTTATTTGATTTGAACTTTCTGGATTAGAAAGCAGTTGTTCCCTAAGATTTTAGATGAAATTATTCACTGAAAAAAATCCTCTAGGTAGGCTACTATCTGGAATCATTTTATTCAATTATAAAAACCTCATTGATTGCTAGTGAAGCATGTCCTTAGCAAGCCACTTCCTTTAGAGATCATCTTTAAAATGGACACTAATATATGTGCTCCTTTTTGTACCCCCTAAATTGAGATGTGTTCAGATATCTTGGAAATTTTCTGGGTTCCTTAGAAGACACGGTACCATTTTAAATGGATCATTGTTAATGGGCCTCATTTTTCTCATACAAATAACTTTTTCTCATGAATCTGTATGGTGTACAGTACAATAATTATCTTATATACTCTGCATATAAGGAAATTGAGTTAATGTTAGTGAATCTCAATGAAGTCATTTACCCAGGATTATACAGGCACAAAGTGGCAGAGTCAGAATTTAAAAATCCTGGACCTCTGAGTCCTAATCCAGTGAACTTTTCATTATTTCATGAAGCAAAATACTATAAAATACAAACTTTGGGGCAAAGCCACTGATTCAAACTAATTGTTTTAATACATGTTAATCATTTTCTATTTGCAACTCTTTTGAAAACACCCAATTCTCTCTTTATCTGTTGTTGTATCTCTCTATCTCTCTTAGTTCAAAACAAAATTATTCAGTTGTACATAATAAATATAAGAGAAAGGTATGTTTCTTTAAGAATAGTTCCAAGAATGCTGAAATTCAGATTGAGTTTAAGACTGAAGAAAATGATATGAAAATGGGTTTTAAAACAAATATTGGAGAAAATAGAAAGATTAAAAAAGAAGAGACAAGATCATGGTCAAACATGAATGAGTTAATAACTCACTTAAGAGAGAAGGAAGATTTTCTGAATTCTTATTTTTTTCTTCTGTTTCCTCTGGCAATGGAAATAATTCTTAATTGGAAAGTCTGGCACAAATAAGTTGAAAAGGAAGTTGATACCCAAAATTGATAATGAGATTAAAATAGCACTTGACTGCCCTTGACAAAGTCATTACTTAGAGTGATGGATTGTATCCTAATGAAATAAAAGAAATGGTAGATATGATTACTGAGCCACTGCTTGGTGATCCTTCAAATATGTTGGAGAATGAGAGAGAGATACTATAGTACTTGAGAAAGGAAAATATCCTAATTCTCATCCTTTTCACCAAACCTACCTCCTTGCAAAATTCAAAAACTATAGTATTAAATACATAACACACATATATATGTATATATATTATAATATTAGAGATAGTGAACATTTTGAAAAGTAAACAATGATTACAAAGATGAAGTAATAAAAGTGGGGAGATACAGGCTAGAAACTAGTTGAAATGCTAATATCAAAAAATAGTCAATTGTTTGATGTTCACTTGGGAGGTTCTAGTACAGTGTGGTTGGCTCAGTACTATTCATTATTTTTATTTGTATCTTGAATGAAATCTTAGAAAGTTTCTCATTTGAAGATGAGAAGGTTTGATAAAAAGGTAGGGGGAACAGGCTAACAACTGAATGATAGTAAGAATAAAAAGGATTTGATTGGGTTGCATCTAAGATAGATGCATCATTAAATATACAGTGATTACCAAACCAAATTATCTGAAAAATATTTCCAGGAGTTTTAGTAGAAAGCATCCTCACTGTGAATCAATATTATGATATGACCAACCAAAAAAAAACCTAATTCATATATCATGCTAGAATGGAGAGGATGTTGCACTATGGGAAAAGATTGACAGTGAAGTCAAAGCACCTGGGTTCAAATCAGAAGTTGCCTATTGCCTTTGTGTCATTAGCATGTCACTTCTATCTTGGGATCTGTTTACTTTTTTAAATTAGAAGAGCAAGCATTTATATTAACAAATTAAATTTTCCAAATTTATATCAAATATTTTAGTTATTCCTTACAACAGCCTTGAGAGATGGGTGTTATCATTTCCCTTCTTTTACATATAAGGAAACTGAGGCAGATTAAGGCTAAGTGACTTGTGTGCCCAGAGGCACACATTTCATAAATATATGAGGCAAAATAAGGCTTCATTGATTCTGAGACCAGTGTTTTATGTCTCTTATTTATCCTAAATGAGGGAACTGGACTAGGTAGCTTCTAAGATTCATTCCTTCTGGGTCTATATCTATCATTCTATAAAATGAAACATTTAGCCTGGAGAAAATTTAGGAGAGACATGATAGTTGTCTCCAAGTATTTAAGAGGGCTTTTTTATGGGAGATGAAATATACTTACTCTATTTCGCCTTAGAGGGCAGAATTAGGAGTAAAGTTAGAAATTGTTAAGTGGGGTAGATTTCAACTCAATATAAGGGGGTAAAGCACTATAATTTCAGATCATAGTGCAATAAGAATTATGTTGAACAAGAAGCAGTGGAGATTAATTAGAAACTAGATAATTAATTGGATTAAAATTAATTAGATTAAAATTATTTAGAAACTAAATAATACAATCCTAAATAATAAGTGGGACAAAGAACAAATTATAGAAACAAACAATAATTTCATTTAAGAGAATGACAACAATGAGACTACATACCAAAATTTACGCAATACAACCAAAATAGTATTTAGGGGAAATTTTATTTCTCTAAATTCTTACATCAACAAAATGTAAAAGTAACAAACTGATAAATTGGAAATGCAATTAGAAAGAGAAAAAAATTAAAAATCCTCAATTGAGTACCAAATTAGAAGACCTGAAAATCAAAGTTGAAATTGATAAGAATGATATTAAATGAAAAACAAAACAAAACTTAGCCAGTGCCAGATAGAACTGGGGATTACTGTTTTATATTATAGCTTGAGATCTTGTATTGCTAGGCCACCTTCCACTGTATTTTTTTTATTAATTCCCTTGATATTCTTGACCTTTTATCTTGCTAATAAATTTTATTATTGCTTTGTTCTATCTTTATAAAATAATTTTTGATAGTTTTGTTTTGGTGATAACAAATTAATTTAGACAGACCTGTCATTTTTATTATATTAGCTTAATCTACCCATGAGCAATTGATAATTTTCCTTGCTTAGATCTGACTTTGTGTGAAAAGAGTTTTGTCACTGTGTTCATATAGTATCTGGGTTTGTCTTGGCAGGTAGACTCCCAAGTATTTTACATTGTTTACAATTATTTTAAATGGAATTTCTTTTTCTATCTCTAGCTATATGTTGGTCATATAAAGAAACAATGATGATTTATGTGGGTTTATCTTATATCCTGCAACTGTTAAATTGTTCATTATTTCAAGTAATTTTTGATTGTTTTTCTACATTTTCTAAGTTGTACTATCATATCATCTGTAAAGAATGATAATTTTCTTTCCTCTTTGCCTATTCCCCTTCCTTCAATTTCTTTTTCTTCTCATTGCTATGGTTAACATTTCTAGTACTATAACTAGTTATGGGTACCCTTGCTTCACCCTAGCTTATCCCCACTACATATAATGCTTGTTGATTGTTTTAGATACTTATCATTTTAAGGAAAAATTCAGTTGTTCTTATATTCTCTAGTGTTTTTATTTTTGTTTTTTTTTTTAGGTTTTTGCAAGACAATGGGGGTTAAGTGGCTTGCCCAAGGTCACACAGCTAGGTGATTATTAAATGTCTGAGGTCAGATTTGAACTCAGGTACTCCTGACTCCAGGGTCGGTGCTCTATCCATTGTGCAACCTAGCCACCCCTATTCTCTAGTGTTTTTAATAGGAATGGTTACTATATTTTGTCAAAAGTTTTTTCAGCATCTATGGAGATAATCATAACAATTTCTTTTGGTTTTGTTATTGATTTGGTCATTTAGGTTAATAGCTTTCCTAATATTGAAGCAACTCTGCATTCCTGGTATAAATTTCACATGATCATAATGTATAATCTTTGTGATATATTGCTGTAATCACCTTGATGGTGTTTTGGGCAAATTTTTTTGCATCAATATTCAATATGGAAATTGGTCCATAATTTTTACTCTCTTTTTTATGTCTTCCTGCTTTCAGTATTCAGCATCATATTTTTATCATAAAAGAAGTGTTCACCTATTTTTCCAAATAGTTTATATAGTCTGAATTAATTGTTCTTTAAGTGTTCAGTAAAATTCACTTGTGAACCTAACTGCCATAGGAATTTTTTCTAAGGAGATCATTAATGACTTGTTCAATTATTTTTCATTAATGACTACTTCAATTATTTTTCTAAGATGGGACTATTTAGACATTTGATTTCCTAATCTGTTAGTAAAGGTAATACATATTTTTAAAATGTTTGATTCCACTCATGTTATCATATTTTTTAGCATATAACTGGAAAAATGTTTTCTAAATATTGCTTTAATTTCTTCATCATTGGCAGTGATTTACCCTTCTCATTTTTTATACTAGATATTTGGTTTTCTTATTTATTTTAAATCAAATTAACCTGTGTCTTATCTTACTTGCTTTTTTCATAGAACAAACTTCAACAGTTCTATCTGGTACTGGCTAAGAAATAGAGAGGTATATTAGCTCAAGCTAATCATGAGCAACTGACATTTTTTTAAATTATTTAGATCTAACTTTGGGTGAGAAGTTATTTGATCTGTTCATCAAATTTCTGAGTTTGTTTTGGGAAGCAGATTCCCAAGTATTAATGTTGTCCATAGTTACTTTAAATGGAACCTCTCTTTTTATCTCTTGCTCTAGGGCTTTGTTGTTCATATATAGAAATACTGATGTTTTAAGTGGGTTTATTTTAAATCCTGCTACTTTGCTGAATTTGTTAATTGTTTCAAGGAGTTTTTAAAGATGATTTTCTCAGCTTCTCTATATCATCTACAAAGAGCGAAAGCTTTGCTTCCTTGTTGCCAATTTGGATTCCTTCAATTTCTTTTTCTTCTCTTATTGCTAAAGTTAACATTTCTAATACTGTATTGAGTAGTAATGGTGATAATGAGCATCCTTATTTCACCCCAGATGTTATTGGAAATGCTTCACATTTATCCATATTATATAGTATATTTGTTGATGGTTTTAGATAGATACTGCTTATTATTTTAAGGAAAATCCATTTATTCTGAAACTTTCTAGAGTTTTTGGTAAGAATGGATGCTGTATTTTATCAACTTTTTCAGCATCTATTGAGATAATTATATGATTTCTGTTGGTTTTGCTACTGATATGTTCAATTATGTTGAGGATTTTCCTAATATTGAACTATCCCTGCCTACCTGGTACAAATGCTACCTGATCATGTTGTATTATCTTAGTAATAACTTGCTGTAATCTCATTGCTAAAATTTTATTTCAGATTTTTGTATCGATGCTCATTAGAGAGAGTTTGTTCTATAATTTTCTTTGTCTGTTTTGGTTCTTCCTGGATTTGGTATCAGTACCATGTTGGTGTCATAAAAGTAATTTAGCAGAGTTCCTTCTATTTTTAAAAATAGTTTATGTAGAGTAGGAAATAATTGTTACTTAAATGTTTGGTAAAATTCACTTGAAAATCCATCTGGACTGGAGACTTTTCTTAAGGAATTTATTGATGGTTTATTCAATTTCTTTTTCTGAAATTTGATTATTTAAGTATGTTATTTCCTCTTCTGTTAATCTGGCAGTATGTATTTTTGTAAATAATCATCCATTTCACACAAGTTGTCAAATACATTGGCATACATATTGGCAAAGTAACTCTGAATTATCTCTTTAATTTCCACCTCATTGTTGGTTGGGTTACCCTTTTCTTTTTTAATACTGGTAATTTGGTTATCTTTTTTTTTTAAATCAGATTTGCCAAAAGTTTATCTATTTTACTGGCTTTTTTCATAAAACCAAGTCTTAGTTTTATTCATTAGATCAATGGTTTAATTGCTTTCAGTTTTATTAATCTCTCCCTTGATTTTTCAGAATTTCTAATTTAGTATTTAAATGAGTATCTTTGGGGCGGCTAGGTGGCGCAGTGGGTAGAGCACTGGCCTTGGAGTCAGAAGTACCTGAGTTCAAATCTGACCTCAGACACTTAATAATTGTCTAGCTGTGTGGCCTTGGGCAAGCCACTTAACCCCATTGCCTTGCAAAAACTAAAAAAAAAGATAAATGAGGATCTTTAATTTATTATTTCTCTAGCTTTTTTAGTTTCATACCCAATTCATTGATCTCCTCTTTCTCCATTTCTAGGGATATAAAGCTTCCCCTCAAAATTGACTTGGCTGTATCCCACAAATTTTAGTATGATGTCTCATTTTTATCATATTCTTGGAAAGAATTATTGACTATTTCCAGCATTTGCTGATTGATCCACTCATTATTTAAAATTAAATTATTTAGTTTCCAATTAGTTTTTGGTTTATCTTTCCATGACCCTTTATTACATGTAATTTTTATTGCATCATGGTCAGAGAAGTATGCATTTATTATTTCTGACTATCTACAATTGATTATAACGTTTTTATGCCCTAGTACATGGTCACTTTTAGTATAGGTGCCATGTACTACAGAGAAAAAGGTATATTCTTTTCTATTTCCATTGTTTTCTCCAGAGAATTATCATATCTAAGTTTTCTTGGATTTCATTCAACTTCTTAATTTTCTTCTTGTTCATTTTGTGCTTAGATTTACTTAGTTCTGAAGGATGGAGATTGAGGTCCCCCATTATTAAAGTTTTGCTCTCTATGTCTCCTTGTAATTCACTCAGCTTTTTTTCTAGGAATTTGGATGCTTTACCACTAGTTGCATACATGTTTAATAATAAAGCTTCGGGGTGGCTAGGTGGCGCAGTGGATAGAGAACTGGCCCTGGAGTCAGGAGTACCTGAGTTCAAATCTGACCTCAGACACTTAATAATTACCTAGCTGTGTGGCCTTGGGCAAGCCACTGAACCCCATTGCCTTGCAAAAACCTAACAAAAAATGATAAAATAATAATATAGTTTCATTACCAGTGGTGCCTTTTAAGAAGATGTAGTTTCCTTACTTATCCCTTTAAACAATATCTATATTTGCTTTTGCTTTATCTGAGATCAGGATTGCTACCCCTGATTTTTTTACTTCAGCTGAAACAATATATTTTGCTTCAACTTATTACCTTAGCCCTGTGTGTATCTCTCTGCTTCAAATGTGTTTCTTGTAAACAACATATTGAAGAATTATGTTTCTTAATCCATTTTGCTGTCCACTTCTGTTTTATGGGACAATTCATTCCACTCACATTTACAGTTAAGATGGCTAATTCTGCATTTCTCTCCATGCTGTCTTTCTCCATTTAAACATTTTTCTTTCCGTTCCTCTTATTCTTACACCAAAGTTTTACTCCCTTTCCCCTTTTACTTTTCTTTTAAAATTAAACTTTCATCTTACTTTCACTTATATCTTTGCCTTCCCTTTTATCAGTCCCTTTTCCCCTTATCTTTCCCTTTCCCCATCCCCCATTCCCTGTGGAATAGGATAGATTTTTTTAAACTCAAGTGGGAATGTATCTTATTTCCTTTTGGGGACAAATATTTTGAATAGAACTCACTTAGTGTTCACACCCTGCCTTCTTTCCCTCTAAAATTATAAATCTTTGTGCCTCTTCACCTGGTATTATTTTTCTCTCAAAAACTGTTAATCAGGTATCATCAATCACAGCCTGATTAGTTGATTGCTTGATAAACTCACAGTTTTATCAAAATACCATCACAGATTAATCAATTAATTGCTTGATTGTTTGATAAGCAGTGTTGCCTCAAAGTTACAAAGTACCCTCCTCTCTTGTGTGTCATTAGAAGTATATTTTTCAAGAGTCTTGAATTGCATCAAATCATAATCATCTTTTACCTTATCGCCTTGCCCTCCAAGCATATACAATCCTCAAGGGCCAAAATATCATCCAAAGGCAAATCATTTCATGAACGTTTTGTGCCCCTCCCCCTAAGCTTATTTCCTCCCATACTTGCCCCCCCCCCACTCCCAATTCAGGGTATTTTAACCCTTGTTAAGTGAAGCTCAGATTATGTCAAACACTGATTTAATTAACTACAAGAATCTTAAAGAGATCTAAGTACTGAGTGACTCTGAAGATTTAAATATGGAATTTTACAAATGATTATGAGTTTTGGGAGACACTGACTCAAGACCACCCAGTTTATGATGCCCTCATCAAAGAAAGTGCTAAGCTTTGTCACCACAGCAAAATTAAAGTCAATTAATGAAACTAAGACACTTAAATTTAGAGTTAATAGCCCTGCTTTTCATCAGAGCTTTTTTGTCTCAAACCTATTGATGTCATCTTGGGCCTCCTCAATGGTGAGACAATACCCAACTATATCTATATCCTTTAAGTACAATCTCTTTAATTATGTTCAACCCTTTAGTTATCCTCAGAGAAATAAAATTCTCAAGAGTAGGGTTTGTATAGAATTTGGGGTTGCATACAATTTAGGGTTGTACACAATTTGATTGTCTTGACAAACATTTGTTTTGTTTTGTTTTTTCCTTCCCCTTTTCATTTAACTTTTTTTCTGCATCCCTTGAGTCATGTATTTGGTGATTGAATTCTCTGATCAGTTCTGTATTTTTGTCAGGAAATTTTGAAAGTCCTATATTTCATTGGATAGCTATTTTTTTCCCCTGAGGATACATGCTGCATTTTGCAGGTAGTAAATTCTTACTTGTAATCCCAGGTCCTTTGCCCTCTGATACATTGTATTCCAGGTCCTCTGGTCCTTCATTTTTGAGACTGATAGGTCCTGTGTGAGTCTGATTGTGTTTCCTTTGTATTTAAATTGTTTCTTTTTGCTGCTTGCAGAATTTTCTCCTTTATTTTAGAGTTTTGGATTTTGACTATAACAGCACTTGGAGTTTTTTTATTTTGGGGTCTTTTTCTGGAGGGGTTCTTGTATATTCTATCAATAGTGATATTGTTTTCTTGTTCTAGTGGATTTGGAAAGCTTTCTCTGATTATTTCCTGCATGATTTTTCCAGGTTCCGTTTTTGATCTAGGCTTTCTAGTAGTCAGATGATTCATAAATCATCTCTCCTGGATCTGTTTTCCAGGTCATTTTCCCCCTAAAAGGTACTTTAAAAATTCTTAAATTTTTTTCAGCCTTTTTATTTTGTTTGATGGAATCTTGTAGTCCCATAAATTCATTGGTTTCTATTTGTTTAATTCTAATTTTTAGGATTTTATTTTCTTCAATTAACTTTTGTGTTTCCTTTTCTATTTGGATATTTTTACTTTTAAAGGAGTTGATTTCTTTGGCCAATTTTTCATAATTTTCCTGCATGACTCATTTCTCTATTTGATTTTTCTTCTTCCTCTTTTCTTTGGTTTTTGAATTCAAACGTTCCTCTATGAGCTTTTGGATTTGAGTCCAATTCATAGACTCTTTTGAGACTTCCCCTGTGAGTAATTTTTCACTTATTTCTTCTTCTAACATGGCATTGTTATCATCTTTATCTGCAAGTAGTTTTCTATAGTGAGCACTCTTTTAGGTTTTTTGCTCATCTTTGTTGTTTTAGCTCTGTGCTTGGGATATAGGGAGTATAGATCCAAGATTTTTATGCTTGGACTGGGGTCTGATCCCTGGCTTGTTGTTGGCCAAGATATTGCCTATGCAGTCTAAGCCTTGCCTTTGTAGAGGTTTATTTCCTCCTTTATGTCCAGATTCTGCCTATGCAGTGATTTATTCCCAATCCAATCCTGTCTTTTTTCCTGGTCTTCCCAGGGTTCAGACTTTGTTTGGGGTTGGAACCCTCCCTGCTGGTTTGCTATCTAGCCATTGAGACCAATGCTATTGTCCAGCTGTCAGGACCTGGACTCCACTGTGGCTTAAAGCCTCCCCCTGCTGGCTTTTCCTCCTCTAGTCTCACTTGGCTTTACTTCCTTTTCTCCCCCAAATACACAGATCTTCACAGAAGAGCCTCCATGATGTCTACCATTGAAAACTTATTTGTATCTTCTCTTATTCTTGGTGGGATCTGTAGCTTTGATTTCAGTACAGAGGTTTCATTTATCTTTGATAGGTAAAAGCTCAGGGAACATTTAGCTTCATGCTGCCATTTTGGTTTTGCTGCCTTTATTATATGTTAATTTAATAGAATGAATAATTAACTTAAAATAATTTAGCTAATACAAGATATAGTAGGTAGCAAACCAGCCAGGAAGGCATAGATTCCTCCTTCTGATTCCTACCTTCCTACAATGGCTGTGTGACCCTGAACAAATCATTTAACTTTTAAGTGATATAATCAACTCCCTATACTTTATGTGGCCAAAAAGATGCCAGCTGTATTGGTAGAGGGAGTCTCCTCATCTGACAGTTCCCTGTAATAATAAATCTCAGATTTAGTCTCTGTCCTTTCAATCAATTTAATATTGGGATCTGCTTTAGGTAGTGGAAAGAACATGGATATTATGATCAAAAAAGACTTATTTTTAAATCCTGATTCTGCCACAAATGACCTGTGTGATACAAGGTGAGTGGCTGAAGCTCTTCCTTAGTTTGACAATCCATCAAAAATAAAGAGTTTGTACCAATTCACATCTGAGGTCCTTCCTAGAATCTGGATTTATGATCCTATGTCACTTGAAGAACAGTTAAGGAAATTGGGAAAGTATAGACAGGAGAAAAATAAGTAAAAAGACTTTTTTTATTTTTTTATTTTTTTTTCAGCTTTTGTAAGGCAATGGGGTTAAGTGGCTTGCCCAAGGCCACAGAGCTAAGTATTTATTAAATGTCTGAGGCTGGATTTGAACTCAGGTACTCCTGACTCTAGGGTCAGTGCTCTATCCACTGTGCCACCTAGCTGCCCCAAAAAGTTTTTCTAAAATAATTATTTATTTAAGGCAATGGGTTTAAGCGATTTGCCAAAGGTTACACAGCTAGGTAATTATTAAGTGTCTGGGGACAGATTTGAGTTTAGGTCCTCCTGAGTCCAGGGCTGGGGCTCTATACACTGTACCCTCTAACTACCCCCTAAAAGTGTTAAAGTAGATCTGTATATTACCCTCAAATATTTGAAGAATGGTTTGATAAAAGAGATATCTTATTTACTCTGGTAAAAACCAGATAGAACAATGAAGAATAATGAGTAGAAATCACAAAGAAGCACATTTAGTCTTAATATAAGTAAAGTTTCCTAATCCTTCTAATTAGAGGAATTCATAAATGGAGTGAAAGCTGGTGGATTATCTTTCCCTGAGGGTCCTCAAATAAAAAGTAGAATACTAGCCAATTATGCA
This sequence comes from Macrotis lagotis, assembly GCF_037893015.1. Classification (NCBI taxonomy): domain Eukaryota; kingdom Metazoa; phylum Chordata; class Mammalia; order Peramelemorphia; family Peramelidae; genus Macrotis; species Macrotis lagotis. The sequence continues at coordinate 562,946,944 of NC_133666.1, read as the reverse complement.
GTGAATTGGATTCTTGTTCAGATAGGAGAGTTGAACTAACTTCAGTATGGTAAGAGAAATGAATACTTAGGTTCAGAGGAATTAAGTTCATTATCTTACCTTTTTCACTTATAATCTGTGCAACCCTATGTAAGTCCCTCAATATCTCTTGGTTTCTATTAGCTCCTCTATAAAAACAGAGGACTGAACTAGATGGTCTTCATTTCTTCCATCTAGGATCAGTCTGGTAATTATTTAACAGTTTCCTAAAAACAGAAGCAACAAAAACTGCACATATGATACACTTTATGTTTAATTTGCATTATTAACATTTATGAAGTCTAGACAGTAAATGAAACAATAAATCAAGCCCTGATTTGTAGGCTTTACTGATTTCCAAGATATAAATTCTCACACTGAGTATTAATCTTAACAATCAGCCTGAAGTTCAAACTGCCTCCAACTCACTCCTACTTCCAACTTTAAATTTATGATCCTAAATAATCTTTGAAGTCCCTTTCAATTCTGAGATTCTCTGATTTGGTGTTCTGTTGAAATCATTCTTCCTAAGTTATAATTAGGAATGACCTTCATCTGTTTATTTTCCTCCAGTGACATTTCCCAGGAGCTTTCAAAGATGATTTTGCATGAATGAACACACTGGTTAACTTTACAAGATTCTCCAGACCAGACTTCTGGGAAACTATTTCCATTCTAAATGTCAGTAAACTAGAAATCAAGTGTCATCCTAAATAATTTGAAAAAAAGATATTCCTTCTATTAATTAGATTAAAGATTAGACATTAGGATGATAAATAGCCTAGGTTTAAATTTCCTTTATGGTCTAAAAGTTCATTTGTATGGGAGCAAATCAGGAGGCTCATGGAGAAGGGGAAGAGAGTATTGCATCTGGAGCTTGTAAACCCATGTTCTAATCTTGATTGTTATTTATTGACTCTGTGATCTGTGACAAGTCACCCAGCTTCTCTGAGAACCTTGTCATCTTAAAAATGGTAATCTTCCTTTGTGAAGTGGAAATTATTGTTTTTGTAAGTAAGCTGTTGTTGTTGTCTGCCGTTTTTTGGCAAGGCAATGGGGTTAAGTGACTTGCCCAAATTAACACAGTTAAGATTGTATTATGTGTCTGAGGCAGGATTTGAAGTCATGTCCTCCTAATACTAGGGTCAGTATTCTTAATCACTTCAACACCTAGCTGCCCCTTCTGTCCTTATTTCTTGAAGAAGTCCATGGCATCAGAGATGTGGTGCCATGACATTCAAATCCATTGAATTTAAGTGAAAGATTGCTATACAAAGTCACCAGACTCACTTTAGCCTCTGAAACCTTCTGGATCCAATGGCCAGATGTGGATCAGAATAACTAGAGGTGGTCCTGTATGCAATGGAAGACCTTGGCTTTTTGAAGGCTAGGTCTCTCCCACATCACAGTTTGCCTGAGGCAGTGCCCATTCGATCATTGAGGCTAGGTAAGAGAAAATTGAGGCAAAGAAGCCAAGAATTACCACTTTCAAAAAAGAAGAAAAAAAATGCTAGGAGAGTTAGCCTTCAGGCTATCTCAGTGATTAAGACAGGTGAAAAAAGAAAGAAGCAATGAGTTTCTTTCTCATAGTCAAAAAAAAAAAATCAGTCGAAAGGAAAAGACCCTAAGAATTTCTGATCAAAACAGAAATAATTGCTGTTTGAATTCATTCTGTTGAATTCACTCTGAACCAATCAGGGCCCAAATGGACCTAGCCTGAGACTATCAAGGCTGAAGAGATACAGAGTGATTTGAGGTCTGTAAGTTAAGTAAGTTAAGGAAAGATGCTTAAAATTTTTGCATTTCTACACCATATAATTTCATTACTTAGGGATGTTTGAAGGTTGAATTGTTAACAAAGCTTAGCTATGACCACTAATTTAAAAAAAAAGTATTGATAAAACCAAAAGAACAACTTTTTCAGACTCTTACATTTATTTTTATATTTGATTATATTCAGATACCATAATTACTTGAGTCATTTCCTAACAGGTAAGCACTAATCTTGTTTCCAATTCTTTGACAGTAGAAGAGCTGTATTAATATTTACATACATATAGGACATTTTCTTCTTTCTTTGTTCTTTTTAAGGGTAAAGTAATACTCGTAGTATTTTTCAGTTAAGAAAATAAGTAACTTTTGAGGCATAATTCCATTTTACTTTCCAGAGTGGCTATACAAAGTTACAGGTCCACAATAGTGAATGAGTCTGTTTTCTAAGGCCCTCTAATACTTGTCATTTTCCTTTTTATGTCAGTTTTTCTAATCTGATTGTGAGAAGTAGAACTTCATGGTTGTTTTAATTTATATTTCTCTAATTGTTAATAATTTAGAGCAATTTTTATATAGCTATTGACTGATAGCTTGGATTTCTTCCCTTAAAATTTGCCTGTTGATCTTTTCACAATTTATCAGCTGAGTAATAGCTATTATTCTTAAAAAATTTTTTAATCGGCTCCTTCTATAATTTGGAAATGAGACCCTTCTCAGAGAAACTTATAAAGACTTTCCTCCCAACTCTTTCTCTTTTGATAGTGGCTGAATTGAATTTGTTCCAGAATTTTAATATTATGGAATTAAAATTATCCTCTTTATCTTTTGTTGTCCTCATTGACATCTGAAAGGTAATAGTATTTATTAAGAGTCAGACACTGTGCTAAGGAGGTACAAATTTGAAGGAGAAATATTAGGGAAATATTTGACTCTCCTTTCCTATAATATTAAGGAAGTATTATCTGTGCTTGTCTGGTATTTTCTGTGGGCTTCCGACTTCCTTCCCTTTGTTCAGTCTAACCCCCTTTTGAAATGTAAATTTACTAAGATAATAGAGCCCAAACCCCTTTCCCCCTGCCCTTCCTTCAACCATATGATTTGCAGTCTGCCAAGATGTATACCTGACTCCAGACATGTCAAAGTGGGTCACTTTTTGACCTTTCCAGTTTTCTCCTCTTTGCACAAGAGGTGAGCTAGGGCCCCTTAAAAATTCTGCTCACCCTCTTCTCCAGGATGACTTCAGCTGATCCATGATGATCTTAGCCTAGTTACAATATTGTAATTTTTTCTTCTTCTCACCTTTGCCTTTCCAGCTTCTTAGCAGTCTTTGATGTTCTCATCAGTCCAGCAAATAGCTATTTCTTTTGTGCTGAACTTCTTAATCTCTATTAAAACTTTCTGTATTTTGCTGCCTCCTTAAAGAACTCTGTGAATTAATTTGTAACTTTTTGCATTATTGTGTGAATTAAAATCTATGACTTTTCTTCTCTTCCTGAGTCAGAAAGCCTTGTGATTTCTTCACTGATACATGAATCCTTACTGATCCTTGCAAGCCCCCTGAGCAATTTACCCATACCACAAAGAAAGGCAAAAACATCTGTTTCCCCCCATTAGAATGTAAGTTCCTTGAAGTTCAGGATTGCTTCATTTCTCTTTTTGTATCACCAATGTTTAATATAGTGCCTGGCACATTGTAGAGCTTTTATAAAACCTTGTTGATTTTTTCATACTGTTACTAGTTATGTATATTCTTTTCCTAAAAAGGGGAAACTCTTCCATGTGTGGTTAGTGGAATGAAAATAAACTAGATAAAATAGGAAGAAAAAAGTGAAGACTAGAAAATCTTTAGGCCAGAAAGCCCCCTTTCCCCTCAAGAACTTGCTGCTATATGGATATAAGTGACATTAATATTCCCTCCCTGAATTTTCCCCTATGTTCAGACTCATGTAATAAATGCTTTTTTATGCCATTAGGGACATTTCTGCTAATGACTTTTTCCCCATCCTGGTCCTAGATGCATAGAATCATAAAGTTAGAGAGGGAAATTATTAAATCTAACTGCCTCATTTTGTATTATAAGAAAGACTATTATATTTTAAGTAATTTTGTTTACACTTAACTGTTACATGTGTTTTTTCCCTTTCCTCATGCCTAATGTCAACTCCATGAAGGCAAGAACTATTTCATTTTTGTTTTGAGCAACTGGTGACTAGCAGAAAACTTGTTACATACCAACTTTTTAATGGATGTTTTTGATTATAGGATTATATGTATACACAGTTAATATATGATATAGCTGGAATTTGACCTAACTTCTACTTATTCCAAATTCACTATTCTTTCACCTATATCATAATCACACCTCAAAGTTAGATATTATTTTCATAATATAAAAAGACAGAATCATAGAATTATAGAATTGAAAGGATGTTTAGAGACCATGTAACACAAACTCCTCATTTTATTGAAAATCAATGAAATTTTATGTCTTGCTCACAAGACTTCATAGTTATAAATCTGTTACCTCATACCAAGATACAGCAATCATTTATCAAGTACTTGCCTTGTGCCTGGCAATGTGCTAGTAGTCACTGGGGAAATAAAGACAAAAGTGTAAATGATCCCTACTCTTTTACATTCCCTTATATTCTACTTTATGACTTTACCAGGAAGTCATGCACTAACCGGGCTGGAACTCATAGAATAATTTGATTTTATGTGGCAGAGCCTTCTTTCTTTTTTGCTTTTCTTATTTCTTTTTTAGGGCTGAAACATAAGAACTACTAGACTAAAGTATATGAATAACATATGTTCTTCATAGAAAATATCTGATATATATGATCAAATTATTCACAGGGTTTGGTTTTCATCCACATATTCCATAATTTTTCTCTTATTATTAACTCCTCTGCTTGCCTATTAGGAATGATCTTGTCAATATACACTGGCTCTTGTAGTTACAAAAAGACATTAGAAATATTGAGAAGCAGTGATTTAACTCTGTGGGACTTATACAATTAAAGGATTCAATTCTTGCAGGAGGCACCATCACAGGCAACTGAGAAACAGATGCAATCCTGAGTCTCATCAGTTTGCAAGGTTGCCTTTGGAGAAAAAATCCATAGTTCTAGTTGTGCCATTGATTGCTTCTCTGATACTGTCCTTGCCAACTTGCCTCAGCAAACCGATCTTATCTTCTCTGGCACTGCACACAGCAGTAGGAATATGATAAATGGCATCTCTCCTTCTCCCCTCTGCTTCTCTCTAATTAAGGGAAAGAAATGTGTTCACACAATGAGGACTATGTAAAGAGAATTCTGAATGAGCTTTGAAAGTACAGATCTGCTAAGTGACTATATTGATTAACCTACATACTGACAGTCAGATATCAAGAGAGGGACAAAGTGAATAGTTGCTTCATTTACTTCAAATTGAAATTCAGTTTTAGACAGTTTTTGGTTAGGTAATCCCCTAAAATATTAATTTTGGATAATTCCATATATAGTGAGCATAAGCCCTCAGAAGCACTGACCTTCTGAAAGTTCATTTCCTTAGCTTTGGTTTTCATAGCTTTTATGACTAGCAAAGTTCCTGGAATTGTACTCTGTTTGGGATGAGGGTGTTGGTTTGGGGGCCTTTATCAATAAAAGTGACAGCTAGGTTACTAAGTACATAGAGTACTGGGCCTAGAATCAGAAAGACCTAAATTCAAATCCAGCTTCAGGCACTTGCTAACTGACCCTGAGCAAATCACTTAGTCTACTGGAGAAGGAAATGATAAAACTCAAGTATCTTTGCCAAGAATACCCATGAGCTCACAAGAGTGAAACTTCTTGATAACTTATCTGTGTGTTCTATGTGCCTAATGGGAGTAAGTTGGAAAAAAAGTGGAATCATTTGTTGGCCCATAGAAAGCTGGAATGTAGTTAATCAAGAAGAGAACTCATGACTTTATTCCAAAGATGCTGGAAATATCAGAATACTAAGTAAATCATTTTTTTACCCTTCCTGGGAAAGGAGTCATGGTGTTCTTTTTTGGCTGAGGACTCTGGGTTAAGACCTATAGGAGATATGCTCACAAAGCAATAAAAGTGTTCATACTCTTTAACCCAGGAATTCCAATTTTAAGTCTATATCCAGAAGAAATTATTTTTTAAAAAAGGGAAAAGTATTACATATTCCAACATATTCATAGCAACTCTTTTTGTAGTGGCAAAGAATTGGAAATTGAGGGGATGTTCATCAATTGGGGAATGGCTAAACAAGTTATGGTACATGAATACCATGGAATACTATTGTTCTATAAGAAACCATAAATGGTCCAACTCTAGAGAAGCATGGAATGAGTTACAGGATTTGATGCTGAGTGAAGGGAGTAGAACCGAGAAAACAATATACACATCAACAACACTGTGAGATGAACCTTGATGGAAGCAGCTCTTCTCAGCAGTTCAGAGAACTAGGACAAAGCTATCCCCATCCAATGGAAGAAAAACAAAATAAAACAAAACACACACACACACACACAAACACACAACATCAACCCTTCATTAACTGATGAACACTTTACAAAAATTATCTCCTATGTATCTCTTTCCCTTAAATCCTATTTCCTCATACTGAAAATAATTAATCAGTAAATATATTTATCAAATATATATATATATATATATATATATGTACAATGTTGATCTGTTAGCTGCTGAGGGAAAGGGGTGGGAAGGGAGGGTGGAAGGGAATTTTGTAACTTAAAAATATACATGTGCACATGGATGAAAGTAAATAAATAAATTTTTAAAAAAGAAAGAAACATTACTGTTAACAAGATACAAAGAAACTAAACATGGATATTCCCCACTCTGATTGTGAGCAACTTTTTAGAGATATGAATCAGCTTCAAGACTGGTAAGGAAATAACTTTAAATGACATACCGTGTAATAGTACAATGTTCCTATTTGCATGGGAATAATAGTTCAACTCAATATAATTCAATTTCATATACTTTCATTAAGCATCTAATATATACAAGATAGACATGAGATAAAAGATCAAAAATAAAATAATTCTTATTGAGTGAATATACATATCTAGATAGATAGAGAGATAGATAGAAAGATAGATAGATAATCCTATGGTTCTCGGGTTTATTAAAGGCTCTTTTAATTTAACTTTGCTAGCTTACCTAATGGAAAACCAATAAAATTATTAGTCCCTTGGAAGGGTGTGACAGGGGTAAAGAGAGCTGAGATCTGGTTCAGTGATCATTAATACTAGAGGTATTAAGTTTCATTCAACAAGTTTCCACCTCTTAAGGTTGATTTTCCATCTGCTACAGGAACAGAGACAACACATCTGATTTCCAGGGACAAATTTTAGCACTTGGATTGCAGAACCAATGAGAGAAGCTCCATTTATTTATTTTTTTAGAACTATTTTAATTACCTATAAAAATATCTTAAAATTATCTATAAAAGCCAAATATAAACTGACTAGTTTTTATAGCTTTAATAGATTAAAAATATTTGTATCAGGGGGCGGCTAGGTGGTGCAATGGATAGAGCACTGGCCCTGGAGTCAGGAGTAGCTGAGTTCAAATCTGACCTCAGACACTTAATAATTACCTGGCTGTGTGGCCTTGGGCACTTAATCCCATTACCTTGTAAAAACCAAAAAAAAAAAAAAATATTTGTATCAGTCATTTTGTTCAGCAGAAATAAAAAAAAAAATTCAACACAATAAAAGCAAGCAAACAGAAGTGTGGCATAAAAACAAGATAGTGGTGAGGGTGATGATGAAGGCATCTATTATGATGATTATTTTGAACAATGGTTTCTTGATTCTCTTAGGGTGGTTGGACAAATCTTCCGTCTCCAATATCCCATTTTTAAAAATTTTATACTTTTCCCCCTACTTTCCCTTCCCTCACCTCCAACAGAAGGCAATCTGATAATCTTTACATTGTTTCCATGTTATGCGATGATAAAAATTGAATGTATTAAGAGAAAAAACATATCCTTGAGGGAAAGATAAAATATTAGAGGTAGCAAAGTTATGTAGTACATAAGCAAACTTTTTTTTAAAAAAAAATTGAAGCAATAATCTTTGATCTTTGTTTAAACTCCACAGTTCTTTTTCTGGATACAAACAGTATTCTCCTTCACTGATACCCTAAAATTGCCCCTGATTACTGCAATGATGGAATGAGCAAGTAAGATTGATTCATCACCCCCATGTTGCTGTTAGGGTGTATAATGTTCTTCTGGTTCTGCTTATCCTGCTCAGCATGAGTTCATGCAAATGTTTCCAGACTTCTCTAAAATCCCATCCCTCCTGGTTTCTAATAGAACAATAGCATTCCATAATATACAAATATCATTGTTTGTTCAGCCATTCCCCAATTGATAGACATCCTCTAGATTTCCCATGCTTTGCCACCACAAACAGAACTGCTATGAATATTTTTATATATGTGATGTTTTTACTCTTTTTCACAATCTCTTCAGGGTATAGACCAAGTAGTGGTATTGCTAGATCAAAGGATATACACATTTTTATTGCCCTTTGGGCATAATTCCAAATTGCTCACCAGAAAGGTTGGATCAGTTCACAGCTCCACCAACAATGCATTGGCGTCCAAGATTTCCCACAGCCCTTCCAACATTGATCATTATCCTTTCTAGTCATATTGTCCAATCTGAGAGGTGTGAGGTGGTATCTCAGAAATGCTTTAATTTGCATTTCTCTAATCGGTAATGATTTAAAGAAATTTTTTGTATGACTATGGATAGTTTTGATTTCCTCATCTATAAATTGCCTCTAAATATCCTTTGACCATTAGTCAATTAAGGAATAGCTTGGCTTTTTTTTTTTTATAAATTTGATTCGGTTCTGTATATATTTTAGAAATGAGTCCTTTGTCAGAAACACTAGTTGTAAAAATTGTTTCCCATTTACTACATTTCTTTTGATCTAGGTTAAAGTGGTTTTGTTTGTACAAAAGTTATGTAATTTCATAGAATCAAAATTATCCAGTTTGTTTTTAATGATGTTCTCAATCTCCTCCTTGGTTATAAAACATTCCCTTTTCCATAGATCTGACAGGTAAACTATTTCTTGTTCTCCTAGTTATAATATTGTCTTTTATGTCTAAACCCTGCACCCAGTTTGATCTTATCTTGGTATAAGATGTGAGATATTGGTCTAATCCAAGTTTCTGCCACACTAACTTCCAATTTTCCCAACAGTTTTTATCAAAGAGAGTGTTCTTATCCCAGAAGCTGTGCTCTTTGAGTTTATCAAACAGAAAATTACTGTAATCATTTCCTGTTGTCTCTTTGGCACCTCATCTATTCCACTGTTCCACCATTTTATTTCTTAGCCACTACCAGACAGTTTTGATAACTGATGATTTAAATATAATTTTTGATCTGGTAAGACTACGCTACTTTCTTTTGCACTTTTTTCCCCCATTAAATCCCTGGATATTCTTGACTTTTTGTTTCTCCATATGAATTTAGTTACAATTTTTTCTAGCTCATTAAAGTAATTTAATTGTAATTAGGAGTTTGGGAGTTTGATTGATAAGGCACTAAATGAGTAGTTTAATCTAGGTAGAATTGTCATTTTAAATTATATTAGCTTGGTCTGTCCATGAGAAGTTGATATTTTCCCAGTTATTTAAACTTATTTTATTTGTGTGAAAAGTGTTTTACAGTTTTTTTTCATAGAGTTTCTGCGTCTGCCTTGGCAGGTAGATTCCCAAGTATTTTATATTATCTGAAGTTATTTAAATTTTTTTTTGGCAAGGCAATGGGGTTAAATGGCTTTCCCACGGTCACACAGCTAGGTAATTATTAAGTGTCTAAGGTCACATTTGAACTCAGGTACTCCTGACTCCAGGGCCAGCATTCTATCCACAGAGCCACCTAGCAGCCCTTTTTAAAAAAAAAAAATTCTGAAGTTACTTTAAATTGGATTTCTCTTTCTAGCTCTTGCTGTTGTATCTTGCTAGTAATATATAGAAATTCTGAGGATTTATGAAGGTTTATTTTATATCCTGTGACTTTGCTAAAATTGCTAATTGTTTCTAATAGGTTTTTAGATGATTTTTTTAGGGTTCTATAGGTATACCATCATGTCATCTGCAAAGAATGAGAGTTTTCTTTTCCTAATTCTAATTCCTTCAATTTCTTTTCCTTTTCTTATTGCTGAAGCTATCATTTCTTATACAATATTGAATAGTAGTGGTGATAGCAGGCATTCTTGTTTCACCCCTGTTCTTATTTAAAATGCTTCTAGTTTATCTTCATTGAATATAATGCTTATTGATGGTTTCAGATAGATACTGCTTATCATTCTAAGGAACAATCCATTTATTCCTATGCTCTCTAGTCTTTTTAGTAGGAATGGGTGCTGTATTTTGTCAAAAGCTTTTCCAACATCTATTGAGATAATCATTTGATTTCTCTTAGGCTTGATAGTCAATTTGATTGACAATAGATAAATTTTGATATAGTCAATTATATTGACAATTTTACTACTATTGAACCAACCCCACATTCCTGGGATAAATCTTGCTTGGTCATAGTATTCTAGTGATAACTAGCTATAATTACTTTGCTAAGATTTTATTTAAGATTCTTGCATTCATATTCATTAAGGAAATTGGTCTATACTTTTCTTCCTCTGTTTTGACTCTTCCTAGTTTAGGTATCAGCACCATATTGGTGTCATAGAAGGAATCAGGTAGAGTTTGTCTTCACCTATTTTTCCAAAGAGCTATATAGAATTGGAACAAGTTGTTCCTTAAATTCTTGATAGAATTCACTTGTGAATCCATCAGGTCCTGGAGATTTTTTTCTTATGGAGTTCAGTGATGGCTTGTTGACTTTCTTTTTCTGAGATAGAACTATTTAGGTATTTAATTTCCTTCTCATTTAACTTGGAAAACATATTTTTGGAAATATTTATCCATTTCACTTAGATTTTCAAATTTATTGGCATACAGTTGGGCAAAATAGTTCTGAATTATTACTTTAATTTCCTCCTCATTGGTGGTGAGTTCACTTTTTTTATTTTTGATACTTGTAATTTGTTTTTTCTTTCATTTTTTAAGTCAAATTAACCAAAAGTTTCTCTATTTTATTGGTTTTTTCATAAAACCAAGTCTTGGTTTTTTAAATTTGTTAGTTCAATAGTTTTCTTGCTTTCTATTTTATTAATCCCTTTAATTTTTGGAGTTTCTAATTTCTTATTTAATTGGGGGGTTTTAAATTTGTTCTTTCTCTAATTTTTAGTTGCATGCTTAGTTCATTCATTTCCTCTTTTGCTATTTTATTCATGTAAGCATTTAAAGATATAATATATCCCCTAATAATTGCCTTGACTGTATCCCATAAGTTTTAATATGTTGTCTTGTCATTGTCTAGGATGAAATCATCAATTCTATCTATAATTTGTTGTTTGATCCACTCATTCTTTAAAATGAGGCTATTTAGTTTCCAATTAGTTTTGGGTCTGTCTCTCCATGGCCCATCATTGCATGTGATTTTTATTGCATTATGATCTGAGAAGGACTGCCTTTCTGGATTTTGATTATGAGGTCTTTATGCCCTAGTGCATGGTCATTTTTTGTGTAGGTGCCATGAACTGCAGGAAAAAAGTACATTCCTTTCTATCCCCATTCAATTTTCTCCAAAAATCTATCACATATAAGTTTTCTAACATTCTATTTACCTCTTTAACTTCCTTCTTGTTTATTTTATGATTAGATTGATATAATTCTGATAGAGGGAAGTTGAGGTCTTCCACCAGTTTTGCTGTCTATGTCTTCCTGTAACTCATTAAGTTTTTCCTCTAAGAATTTGGATGCTTTACCTCTTGGTGCATTCATATTTACTATTAAAATTGCTTCATTGTCTATGGTACCTTTTAGGAGGATATAGTTTCCTTCTTTATCTCTTTTAATGAGATCTATTTTGCAGCTGCTTTGTCTTTTTCACTTTAACTAAAGCAAAATATATTCTGCTCCATCCTTTCACCTTTACTCTATATGTGTCTCTACTTCAAATAAGTTTCTTGAAAGCAGCATATTGTAGGATTCTGGTTTTTAGTATACTCTGTTGTTCACTCACCTTTTATAGGAGAGTTCATCACATTCACATTCAAAGTTATAATTACTAACTCTTTATTGACCTCCATTCTATCTTCCCTCCTTTTGTATTTCCCCCCCTTTTCACCTTAACTCTATTCCCCAGTATTTTACTTCTGAATACAACCTCCTTCAGTATGTTTGCCCCTTCATATCAACCCCCTTCTCTTCCTTTCCCCTTTCCCTTTGCCTCTTCTTCTCTCCCTTCCTTCTGCCAGTTCCTCCCCCCACCACTCCTTTCCCATCTTAATACTTTAAAGGTAAGGTAATTTTCTTAACTGAGTCTGTATATGATATTCCTTCTTTGAGCCAAATCTGATGAGAGTAAGATTCAGGTAGTTCTCACCTCCTCCCTTCTTCCCCTCTATTGTAATAGGTCCATTGTACCTCATTGTACCATTTGCCCTATTCAATTCTTCCATCCTCCTGTCTCTTTACTGTCCCCCATTTTTAAGGAGATACTGTTTTTAAATTATTCTATCAGAGTCATGGACAAGTCATGAGTATCTATTTTTTCTGGCTAAGTATATTCTCTTGAATGGAGCTACAATTCTCAAGAGTTATGAGAATCTTTCTCCCAGGTGGGGATATAGCTCGTTTCATCTTATTGGATAACAATTTTTTTTCTTTTCCCTTTTTTGTCTTTTCATGAGTCTCTTGAGTCTCCTGTTTGAAGTCCACTTTTCTATTTAGCTCTGGTCATTTCATCAGTAAAAGTTGGAAGTCTCCAATTTCATTAAATGTCCATGTTGGCCCCTGGAAGAAAAGGCTCAGTTTCTCTGGATAGTGAATTCTTGGCTGCATTCCAAGCTCCCCTGCTCTTCAGAATTTCCTATTCCAGGCCCTTCAATGCCTTAATGTTGATGCAGCCAGGCCCTGTATAATCCTTACTGTGACTCCTTGGTATCTAAGTTGTTTCTTTTTGACTGCTTGTAGGATTTTCTCTTTTATATGATGACTCTGGAATTTGCCTGTAATATTCCTTGTGTTTTCATTTTGGGATCCCTTTCAGGAGGGGATTGAAGTATTCTTTCAATAACTATTTTGCCCTCTGGTTCCATGATATCTGGGAAATTCTCCTTCACTATATCCTGAAGTATTGATCCAGGATTTTTTATCACAGTGTTTTCAGAAAGCCCAATGATTCCTAAGTTATTTCTCCTGGATCCATTCTGTAGGTCAGTGTTTTGCTGATGAGGTATTTTACATTTTCTTCTATTTTTTTTTTCATTTTTTGGTTTTGTTTAACAGATTCTTGTTGTCCCATGAAGTCACTAGTTTCCACAGATTCCAGTCTTTTTTAAGAGAAGAATTTTCTTTATTTACCTTTTGCAACTCCTTTTCCAGTTGATCACTTCTATTTTTAAAGGAGTTTTCTATTTGACTAATTGTGGGTTTGAGAGAATTATTTTCTTCTTGCACTTGTCCAATTGTGTTTTTGTTTTCTTGTTTTAAGATGATAATATTCTCTTGCAAAGTGTTAATCTTCTCTTGTGGTTCTTTTCCCAACTTTTCTGGGTCTTCCAAACTACCTGAACTGATGGGATGGATGTCTAGTTGCATGCTGGAGCTCTTTCACCCCCTATGCTGGAACTCTCCCACCCTCTGCTCACACAGCCAATGCTTCCTAGTGTTCTCAAGTTAGTCCCTGACTTCACCCCACTGCCCCTTTGCTGACTCTGCTCTCTGCCCCCAGCTGATCCATGTTCACCTGAGACAGAACTTGTTGTTCTTTTTCTTTGTTCTTCTCTGGGTTTTATGGATCTAAATTCTGTTAGGAAGTTTGATTCATATTAGTTCTGAGGGAAAGCCAAGAGAGCTTTAGGATAGTTCCTTATTTCTCTCCACCATCTTGACCAGAAGTGAGAAGCTCCATTTATTAAAAGAATATAGGTATCTGCCCATTTACTTCAGAAGAGATTCTAGTCCATCTAGCAGATGAAAGAACAGACTACTCCCTCTGCCCCTTTTTCCCTTAGTGGGTGAAATTTGCCCAAAGTCAGAGAATTTATCTTGTCCTCAGCACAGGACTGATTGTTTTGTCCTATATCTTTCCAAGGGGAAGGGCCTGCTGATCTATATGGATAAGTCAATTATCCTCAGGTGGTGGTTCTGTGCTACTGAATCCACTAGCCGTTGTTTATTATAGTATCTGTTGTCCTGTCATTTTTCAGTTGTATCTGACTATTTCATGACACTATTGGGGTTTTCTTGGCAAGGATACTGGAGTGACATCATTTCCTTCTGCAGCTCATTTCTAGAAGAAACTGAGGTAAACAAGGTTAAATGGCAGGCACAGAATCACACAGTAAGTGTCTGTGGTCAGATTTGAACTCAGGAAAGAGGAATCTTAGTGATTTCTATACATTGTACCACCTTAGCTTCCCAAAAAGAATAATTAATTGCTGAAATTATACTATAAAGTGGCAGCCATCAAAACTGCTTGGTACTGTTTAAGAATTAGAGTAATGGATCAGTAGATTAATATAGGTTCAAAAGAAATGGTAGTGACTGACTACAGTAATTTACTATTTGACAAACCCAAAGATAGTTTCTGGGATTAAAACTTGCTATTTGAAAAAATATTGTTGGGAAAACTCGAAAACAGTATGGTAATAACTAGGCATAGACCCATATCTCACACCTTTTACCAAAATAAGGTCAAAATGGGTATAATACAAAAAGGTGATTCTATAGACCGATCAGTATCAAAAATGAAAAGGGTAAACTGACCACCATTGAAGAGGAAATTAAAGATATTTGGAGCTATTTTACTGAACTATTTGCCAGTAAATTTGATGCCTTGAGTGAAATGGATGAATATTTACAAAAATACAAATTTCCCAGGTAAACAGAAGAGGAAATAAAATACTTGAATAACTTCATTTCAGAAAAAAGAAATTAAAGAAACTATCAACAAACTCCCTAAAAACCCTCCAGGTCCAGATGGACTTACAAGTGAATTCTTCCAAACATTTAAAGAACAATTAATTCTATTTAAAAAATAGAAGAGGAATTCTGCCAAATTCTTTTTATGAAACCAATGTGGTATGATACCGAAACCAAGAAGAACCAAAATAGACAAAGAAAATTATAGATCAATGTCCATAATGAACATTGATGCAAAAAAATTTTAAATGGAATTATAGCAAAGAGATTACAGCAAATTATTACTAGGATAATACAGTGTGAACAGATAAGATTTATACCAGGTAGACAGGAATGTTTCAAAATTAGAAAAACACTCAACCTAATTGAACATATCAATAACAAAGTCAACAGAAATCATTAGGTTATCCCAATAGAGATAAAATACAACATCCATTCCTATCAAAAAACACTAGAAAGTATAGGACTAAGTGGAGTTTTCCTTAAAATAATAAGTATCTTTCTAAAACCATCAACAAAATATATGTAATGGGGATAAACTAGGATCATTTCCAGTAAGATCAGGGATGAAACAAGGATGCCCATTATCACAATTAAAATTCAATATAGCATTAGAAATGTTAGCTTTAATAATAGTAATAAGAGAAGGAAAAGAAATTGAAGGAATCAGAATTGTCAATAAGGAAGCAAAGCTTTCAGTCTTTACAGATGATATGATTGTATACTTAGAAAACCTGAGAAAATCATCTAAAAACTTGAAAAATCAACAAATTTGGCAAAATAGCAGGATTTAAAATAAACCCACATAAATCATCAGCAATTCTATATATGAACAACAAAGCCCAAGAGCAAGAGATAGAAAGAGAAATTCTAATTAAAGTAACTACCGACATCATTACATACTTGGAAATCTACCTCCAAAGACAAATCCAGAAACTGTATGAACACAATTACAAAGCACTTCTCATCCAAATAGTTAGATCTAAACAATTGGAAAAATTCAATTGCTCATGATTAGGTAAACCTAATATAATAAAAAAGATAATTTTATCCAAATTAAATTACTTAATCAGTGCTGTACCAAACTACCAAATAACTATTTTTCAGAGCAAGAAAAAAATGGCAACAAAATTCATCTGGAGCAGCACAAAGTCAAGAATATCAAGGGAAATGATTTTTTAAAAAATGTAAAACCATACCATAAGGCAGAAAACCATTACTGCTTGATACTGGTTAAGAATAGTAATAGATCATTAGGATTAGGATAGGTTCAAAAGAAGCAGTAGTAAATGACTACAGTAATCTACTATTTGGCAAAACCGAAGACATTAGCTTCTGGGATAAGAACTCACTATTTGACAAAAGGGAGAACTGGAAAATAACTATGGCAAAAACTAGGCATAGACCCACATCTCACACACTCTATGAAAATAAGGTCAAAATGGGTACAAGATTTAGACATAGCAGCGGCTAGGTGGCACAGTGGATAGAACACCAGCCCTGGAGTCAGAAGTACCTGAGTTCAAATCCAACCTCAGACACTTAATAATTACTTAGCTTTGTGGCCTTGGGCAAGCCACTTAACCCCATTGTCTTGCAAAAACTAAACAAACGAAGATTTAGACATAAAGGAAAATACCAGAGACAAAATAATACACCAAAAAATACTCTATCAAATCTATGGAAAGGGGTCAAATTTGTGACCAATCATGAAATAGAATTCATTATAAACTGCAAAATAAATGATTTTGACTATATTAAATTAAAAAAGTTTTACATTAATAAAACCAATGCTGCTAAAATTAGAGGAAAATGGAAGCAATTTTCACAGCCAGGGGTTCTACCTACCAAAACTGACCAATCTGTTAACATGTTGAACCCAAATGTGTAAGTACAATATTCACCTGACTGTTTGCTGCTGAAGGGAGAGGGGTGAGAAGGAAGGGTGGAAGAAAATTATGTAACTTAAAAATATGCATATGTATGTGGATGAATGTTGAAAAGCTTTCATAATATGTAATTGGAAAAATAAAATAAAATATCAATTGAAAAAATGATAAAAACTTCTAAAAATATTTTTAAAAAAGAAATTATCTATCAGATCTATGGTAAAAGGAGTAATTTCTGTCCCAGCAAGATAGAGTACATTATAAATAATATATAGATGATTTTGAGTATATTAAATTTAAAAGGGTTTTGCAATAATTAAACCAAAGCTGCCAGGATTAGAAAGAAAACAGAAAACTGGGAAACAATTGTCACAGGGGCTCTGATAAAGGTCTCATTTCTAAAAAAATATAGAGAATTCCATCAGATTTATAAAGTTACAAGTCATTCCTCAATTGATAGATGGTCAAAAGTTATGAACAGCCAGTTAGAGAAATACAAATTATAAACAGCTATGAGGTATCAGCTCACACCTATCAGACTGACTAAGATGACACAAAGGGAAAACAATCAATGTTGGAGAGGTTGTGGGAGGATTGGAACATTAATGCATTGTTGGTGGAGTTGTAAACAGATCCAACCTTTCTGAAGAGCAATAAAACCGATCATACCCTTTGTCCCAGCAATCCAATACTAGATTTATATCCAGAAGAAGTAATAAAACATAGGAAAAGTCCCACATGTTCCAAAATACTCATAGCAGCTCTTTTGTAATTGCAAAGAATTGGAAATTGAGGGGATGCCCATCAACTGGGGAATGGCAGAACAAGTTATGATATATGAATGTTATGGAATATTATTGTTCTATAAGAAACCATGAATGGTTGGACTCTAGAGAAGTATGGAACAAAGTACATGAACTGATGCTGAGAGAAGGGAGATGAATCAAGAGAACATTGTCCATATTAACAACAACATTGTGAGTGAATGCAGCTCCTCTCAGCAGTCCAGAGATAGGACAGTCCTAGGAAATCTGCTATCTACATCCAGAGAAAGAAAAACCAAACCACAACAAAACAAAAAAACCTACATAATCTGAGTAAACACTAAATTCACTTTTTGAAAAAAATTTCTCTTGTGTTTTTTGTTTCCCTCATGTTTTTTTTTCTTTTCCCTTAATTCCTCATATAGAAAAATGATTAATCTGTAAACATGTTAAACTCAAGTGTATATGTACGATATTCACCAGACTGTTCACAAGTGAGGGGAGGAGGTGGGAAGAAAGGTGGAATGAAATTATGTAATTTATAAATATGCATGTGCATATGGGTGAATGTTGAAAAACTTTCATAACCTGTAATTGGAAAAATAATACAAAATATCAATTAAAAAAGGAATAATGAATTGCCATTCAGTTGTGTCATATTAAAACCATAGTCCATATTGTCTAGGGGTTTTTTTTTTTGGCAAAGATACTGGAACTGTCTATTTCCTCCTCTAACTCATTTTTGCATATGAGGAAACTGAGGCAAATTTAAATGGCTTGCTCTCACAGTTAGTAAGCAACTGAGGCCAGATTTGAATTCATATTTTTCTGACTCTGAGTTGATCATTCTATCCACTAAGCCACCTAATGGCCCTTTGTTGTTCACTGACGTTATACAGCATACTGGCTATCCAATATCTAATATATGAATTTAGATTATGCTTGTAATGCAATTCTCTGACAGGAACAAAGGGAAAGCATACTGCTCTCTCTCTGTTCTTCCTTTCATTGATGGGTGAAATTTATGTCTAGTCCAATGTGAGAGGACACATCTTTTGCTCAGCCCAGGATTGATTGTCATCTGTGTTTCCAAGGGAAAGGGACTGCTGATTGTATGAAAGGGTCAGTTGTCCTCAGGTGTTAGTACTGTGCTACTGAACTCAGTAGCCAGTCAATGCAGGATGATTCCCAGTTCCCAGATTTTTTTTCTGAGATAGATCTGTTAAATACTTTATCATTTAGTCAAGGAGGTATAGGAGTAGATCTAGAAGGTTGAATTCAATTGTCCTTGATTTTAGGAATGTCACATTCCTAAATGAAACTCGGAAAGATAATCTAGCTGGGAGGATGATTATTTAAGACTTCCGGATAGAAGACAGAAACAATAGAAATATGAGACACCAAAAGGAAAACCGGTTCTTTCTTACCACCAAAGAATATTGCACAGGGGTTACATCTGGATCAAAACTTCTTTGTTGCAAAGATGATTGGGAGGATCTTTATATTTTCATCTACTAATTATCTATGATTTATTGATGTGATTTTTGATGACATGGAATAAGAAGAATATTAATATCCTGTTATGGTTTCATGAAAGTTACATAAAATTATTATAGCTAGTATTAATAAAGTGATTTTAAGTTTGTAAAGTATATTACTTCCTTGGATCCACTTCACAACTATACAGTAAGGTAGGAGCTAATAATAATCCCTATTTTCTAGATGAGGAAATTTAGGTTGAGAGAGATTAATTAACTTTCTTAGGGTCACACAGTGAGCGTATGAGTCTCAGTATTCTCATATAAAAAAATGAAAGGAGTTGACTAGATACCTCTGAGGTATCTTTCAGATCAAATTTATAATCCCTGTTAAATTTCATTCCTTTAGGATCCCCAAAGAAGCTGTACTGGCAGTATCCCTAACTAATTAAAGATATGAACAATAAGATAAATATTTATTAGACATTTCTTCATTCATTTAAACAATCAATGAACATTTTTTCTGTGTTTATAGAAGTAGGCTGTAAGGGGAAAGGAAAAAGTACAATAAACCAGAGTCTGCTTAGGATATTCTTAATAAGAGGTAAAGGGTAGCCCTTCTTCTCTTTCATGTTCTTCATGCATGCTGTAAATTACATACTTAGGTTATACCACCTGATAGATGAGCTTAATTGAGTGACCTTAAGGGATTAGGCAAATGGGTTATGTTTACTGCAAGGCCGTATCAGAGCTCCCCAAATTCACAGAATATAGGAACTTGAAGTGATATTTATTTTATCTAAGAGAACTGAGGCCCAGAGAGACTATAACTCTCCCAGGGCCTCAGAGCTAACAACTTTCAGATATAAAATTAAAATTCAACGTTCTTTCCTTATTCTAGGTTTAAAGGTATTATCCTTGTGGAACAGGCTAGTTTTACCCTACTGTCAAAAGATTATCTCCATAAAATTACCTTACTGAGGATAAGGCCATTAAGAGACAGGTTAGGTTTACAGTAATGTAAGTTTGTCTCCATAAAAATACTATATGATGTTAAAAATACTACCTGATGTTACTGTAATGGCAGGGTGCTTCAAAGACATGGGAAAGATCTACATTTAAAGGACCAAAGTCTCCCACTGTATCCAGACCAACACCAGAATTCCTGTTTTATTAGACTACTGGGTTAAGATTATTTTGAAAGAGGCAGTGAGAAGGATGTCTTTGCACAACAAACCCCTCATTTTAATCAACATAATGTGCATGTCATGTCACCATTCACTTGATGTCATGGTCTTCTTTGATTAAGAAGGACACCAATCAACAATCATTAGAAATCAGTATTGTTCTTGTGTTTTCCTAGAGCCCTTAGTAACTTTTCCATGTATTTTATGCTGCCTGAAAATGTTCTTTATCTGTTTTCATCTTATGGAAGCCTGGATTCCAATGAGACCACAGCAATCATCTAGTCCCATCTGTATCTGAACATGAATCCACTCTACATCACATTTCACAAATGAGAACATCCAGTCTTTGGTTGAAGACCTCCTATAATGGATATGAGATATTTCAGCTTTG
Organism: Macrotis lagotis; assembly: GCF_037893015.1. Taxonomy (NCBI): domain Eukaryota; kingdom Metazoa; phylum Chordata; class Mammalia; order Peramelemorphia; family Peramelidae; genus Macrotis; species Macrotis lagotis. The sequence goes on along the minus strand of NC_133666.1, from coordinate 562,926,404 downwards.
AACATTTAGCTGTGTACCATATCACAACTTCCACCCATTACGCCTATTTCTTTCCTTTGGAACTAAACCCAGTTCCTGTGTGTTAGACCATCAAATACTTGAGAGGTATGTCTCCTAAAAGTTTTATCTTCTTTAAGTTAAATATCTCTCATTCTCATAATTGTAGCATGATAGCATAATAGATGTGTAAGGGGAAGATCTCTCAACTCTCCTTTTTTCTTTTTTAATAGATAAGGAAGAAGCATAGGGAGTTGAAGTCGATTACTTAATATCATGAAGGCAGTGTCAGACTTGAGATTTCAATCCGTACCCTCTTATTATAGAACCAATGCACTATTAGGATGTTTCCTTCAACCGATCCTGTCGTGATATTAATTTTGAAGTGCTTCAATATTCTTGAAACAACCATATTGCTTAAGTTGACAGTGTTGACACGTCTAACTGTGTGACCCTGGGCAAGTCACTTAACCTCTGTGAGGATCAAAAGAAACAATATTTGCAAAGTCCTTAATACAATGCTTGGTAAATAATCTTTGTTGTTGTTTAGTCATTTAGGTCATGTCCAACTCTTCATTAATACTATTTTTCTTGGCAGAGGTACTGGAGTGGTTTACCATTTACTTCTCCAACTCATTTTACAGATGAGGAAACTTAGGCAAGCAGGGTTAAGTGTCACATAGCTAGTCTGAGACTGGATTTGAACTTAGAAAGATGAATATTCCTGATTCCAGTCCCAGAATTTTAACTTCTGTGTCACCTAGCTTTCCCTGGTACATAGTAGATGCTGTATGAATGTTTATTCCCTTCCCCCCTCCATCTTATCAATATTCTTCCTAAAATGTGATACCTAGCATTGAGTTCAAAACTACAGATATAGTCCAACCAGGGCAGTATACAGTGTACCCATCATTTCCATAATCTTGGATATTATGCCCCTCACTAATCTAAGACATCATTAGATTTTTATTTTTATATTTTGTTGCCAAATGTTTATTTTTATATGTTGTAACTCTATTGGCCCATATCAAGATTGCAATTCACTAAAACAACCAAATTCATTTCTAACAAATTGCTATCTAGTTTATTGAATTTTAAAATCTCAGAGTAACACTACATTTATCCCTATTAAATTTTATCATATTAGATTCAATCCAATATTTCTAAATTGTTGAGATATTTTTGAATTCTGACTCTGTTACCAATGAAATGACTCTGCTTCCTAACTTTGTGTTGCATCACAAATGCAATTAGTTTATCATCTATACAATTTTTCATGAGGCTGATTTTATAATGGTAAATAACATAAGTCTAAAGAAGAATTTCTGGGATATGTCACTGGAACCTTTTGCAAGCTGACATTAAACCATTTTTGATTATTCTTCAAGTCTGACCATTTATCCCATTACAAATAGGCTTGACTATGCTATTTACTAGCCCACAGTTCTCCAAATTTTTCAGGAGAAAAAGGAGACAGCCATTGTCAAATGCTTCCTATAAACTAGATAAACTATCTAAAGCATCTCCCTAATCTTCAAATCTAAGCGAGTAATACTCCCTTACATCATCAACCCCAGAAAATGAACTATAAATTCAAAATAACCTGTTAAAATAGATTTTCCTCTAGTAGAGATTATATTCATAACTTGATATGCAACTTTTTAATAGAAATGATTATAAATACTATATTAAACATTAAACACATGTTAAATAAACTATAAATGATATATCCTTATAATTGTATACCATATGTATACACACACACATATATATATATATAAGCTTTTCCAAAGTATATATGGATCAAATAGTATGAGAAATAATCAATCAGATAAAATTTTAACATGCTGCAATCCTATAGAATAACATATAGAATTGTCATATGACATTTTATTTGTGGGCTATCCCCACACAAATTGCATTTGCATTTTGAATTGAGTCTCCAATAGGGTTAAAAACACTCATCAATGAATTTACTTTTCTTGGTAAGTCAAAAGATAAAATTGACTCAATGTAAAGATGGCTTAAGATATCATAATAACAACCGTAGCTGCACAAAATTCTCTTCTTAAACACAGGATACACTATCCCACAAATATACATATTATTAATAGATAGAATAAGCATGAACTCCAGAGAAGGAGGTATAGAGTCTGATTGTAGACCAAAGCATACTATTTTCAATTTTTTTAATTTGGTTATGCTTCCCCCCCCCTTAATATGTTTTCCTTTCTGTTCTGATTCTCCTTTTACAAGATAAATAATTTGAAAATATATTTAATATTGATATACCTGTACAAACTATATTAAATTACTTAATGTAAAGGGGAAGGAAGGTAAGGAGAAAAATGTGGAACTCAAAACCTTACAAAAATGAATATTGAAAACTACCCTTGCATGGAGTTGGAAAAATAAATAAATAAACACACACACACACACACACACACACATACCTATACATGTAAAAAAAAAAAAGAATGAATACATGGTTGAGAGAAACGCACACAAGGAACAGCTAGCTAGGGTTAATTCAATACTCTGGTAGTGTGGTAGTATATGGTCTCTTTGTCCTTTCTCCTCTTGTGTCTTCAAACTGCAATTTGCTTAGCTTATTTTGGCTTAGTGTGTACCCTAGTTAGGCTCCCTTATATAATTTTTCAGCTGCCAGGGATCATAGTCCTCAACTTCATTCTGTCTGTCCTCACTGTCTCTCTCTTGGGGGGATGCAGTGTCTCTTAATGAGGGAATAGTTGCTCTGAAAAATTCTGTAATCAGTAAGGGAAAAGGCTAGAATAAATCACTTTCCTTTTGCTACATGTCCCTGGTGGAGGTCGGATGTTACATTCCATAAAGCTGCTTATTTAGACTATCTTAACTGTCTCAAAGACTGATAAGTTTAACCTTTTAAAAGCCAGCAAAACTCTGATCAGTCTGCAATAAATCAACAGAGGCAGCCTTTCCAATTCCATAATGAAAATTTCTTCACATTTTTGAAAGGGATAGCAGGGCATAGATAGATCTTTGTATCTTCTAAAACACATTAACACTATGTTTCTGTTGTCTACACCATTCTGTGATTTAATCAAATGAGCCAGGGCACTGGGGACCAGCTGGTTAGGGAGTAACTCCTTCCTCTATCCCCACCTCCCAATATAAGTACTGTGTTATTATTATTTTTGTTGTTGCTGTTATTGTTCTTAGAAGGTGAATGATCACCATAGAGAATTCAGAAGAGATAATCTGAGGATAATTTTTACAGTTATTGCAGAAAGATCTTTGAAAAACTCTTAGTACAATGACGGGTCTTGAAGGAAAGAAAAAAGGAAATAATTATTTATGAAGTACCTATTATGTATTAGGTAATACTCTAAGTTTTTTTAAACAAATATTATCTCATTTGATCCTTACAGCAACCCTGGGAGGTGGGAGTTATTATTATTATTCCCATTTTACTGATGAGAAAACTGAGGCAGAAAGAGGCAAGTGATTTGATTAGGGGCACAAAATTAGTAAAGGTCTGATCAGACCTTCCTGACTCAAGGTGCAGCACTCTACCCACTGAGTCACTAGTTATCTAAGGGAACTTTAGAGAGGAATACTCCAGTAGCTGAGAGTGGGAGGCATGGGGGTGGGGGTGGGCTGAAGATAAAATCTGACTTAGGCTGGATCTCAAGGTATGCTTGGAACACTTGCCCAGGACCAGATAGGTAATAAGTAGTAGAGCCTAGAATTGAATTGAGGTTCAAAGACTCTACATCATGAGTCTTCTCTTGTCCCACCAACTTATTTCATTTCTTAGTATAAATTTCCCTATAGGCACTGTAGGCATTTTCAATTCCAAAATCTTTCCATAGCCTTTAAAGTAAGGATCCAATTTTTTTTTGGTAAGGCAATGGGGTTAAGTGACTTGCCCAAGGTCACACAGCTAAGTAATTATTGAGTGTCTGAGACTGGATTTGAACTCAGATCCTCCTGACTCCAGGGCTGGTGCTCTATCCACTGCGGCACCTAGCTGCCCCAAGGATCCATTTTGTTAATCAAGTTTGGAGGCAGAAAATAGCAAGGAGAAAATGATCGACTATTGAAGGGACTTCAATGCCGGGGTGGGGGGGGGGTCTGACTTTCACCTTGTCCATTTCATTTGGAGCATCTGGATTCTCATAAATATACATATAAATGTCTTAGTTTATCACTTGGAATTGACTCTTTCCTTAATGTCTGTGAAAGTCCTTCCCTTTCAATAGCCACTTCCATAGTATGAGTCTACCCTTCCTCCTTAAGTTTCTCACATCATTTTGCCTGGTACTCTTTTCCTCTATTACAGTCATCTTGTGTCATTCTTAATCTGTGTAGATGTTGAATACATAAGCCTACTATATGTCATTACCACATGAGCTCCTTGAGGGCAGCAGACAATATTTAACTTATTTTTGTATCATCAGCAACTAAAACAATTCTTTGCATATAGTAGGAACTTTTGGGTTTTGTTTAATTTTCTTCTTTTGCTTGGTGTCAGGTGAATTTCTTTTTTTTATGTTTTTGCAAGGCAAATGGAGTTAAGTGGCTTGCCCAAGGCCACACAGCTAGGTAATTATTAAGTGTCTGAGACCGGATTTGAATTCAGGTACTCCTGACTCCAGGGCCGGAGCTTTATCCACTACGCCACCTAGCCTCCCCTGTGTCAAGTGAATTTCAAACATTATTAAAGTATGTACCTACTCTGTCTCCATTAGTTTGTAAATGTCATTCAGACAGGAGTTATGTTATATCATTTACTGTAGCCCCACTTTGCCTAGCAAATGAGCTTATTGCACATAGAAACCCAAAACATATATTTTAACTGCTTGATATGATAACCTATTGGAAAAGATCATATACTGCTATTGATTGATTGATCAATCAACATTCCTTCCTAAGGGGGATTTCATTTGAGACCATCACAAGCATGGAATGCTTCTAAGTTCCTTTTCTTCTACTCAACCTAAGAAGCCAGCTTGAACACTTCCCAAACAAAGAGAACCTTATTACGTACCTATGTTCAGAGTAGAATGTCTCTAATCATGGAATCAATGACATAGAGTGTTAGAACTTTAAGCAAACCTTAGGGATTCTCTAGTTCAACTCATTCATTTAGTAAATACTGAAACACCAACAATGATCTTCTAAACATCATTGTTAGCTGCTAGGTAAGAGACACAATTAGTATGCAATAGTCTGTGTCAGAAAGAATAGTTTTATCAAAACTGTCACCTACTTATGAAGTAGGCACCTATTTGTCTATCATAGCCAATACTCAGCATCACATTAATGTTTCTTTAAGTACACTCTTCTCTGTTTGCCAAACATATCTCATTCTCCCAACTCTGAGGCTGACAACTTTGAACAGCTCTGGCTCACTCAAATCCAGTTCTTATGCAAGTCATCATGCTGTGTCATCGGTTCTTACTAAGAGCTAAGAATGAATAAACAATAGAGCACCTCTCAACTTTTGCTTATGTTTTTTTCCTCTAGCATTCACTCTCTAAATTTACTCTGTTGAAGTCCTACTCATTCCTTAAAATTAAAATATGGTTGAAAAAAGACCTTCTTGGGGCAGCTAGGTGGCGTAGTGGATAAAGCACTGGCCCTGGAGTCAGGAGTGCCTGGGTTCAAATCCGGTCTCAGACATTTAATAATTACCTAGTTGTGTGGCCTTGGGCAAGCTACTTAACCCCATTTGCCTTGCAAAATCCTTAAAATAAAAAAAGAATACTATTGTGAAAAAAAAGAAAGAAAAAAGACCTTCTTTCAATACCTCTGATACCTTCTTTCAGCACCACTGCTGATCCCTTTCTGTCAGTAACAGCTTTACCCATGGACTTCATAGCAGAGCATTTGAAATCATTTAAATGTACTGATTATGTGATATTATATATTATGATTCCTTGTTTTTTTTCAGTTATTGACTTGTAAATGCAATGAGGGAAGGTACTTCTTCCAATTTAAATTCTCCCTCCTCCAGCCTATTAGTTCATTTATTACATTTGATATTTCTCCTGTTTGAAAATCCTCACTGAGTTCTCATTGTCTACCACATATTCAATATATCAAACTTTTCTTAATTTCTTACTATTGTGTCAAGCCCCAGGGCTAAGTGCTAGAGGTATAAAAGAAAAGGAACAACCTTCAGTACCTAACATTCTAATGGGAGAGAGAACATGTAAATAAGTAGGTCTGTGTGTGTGTGTGTGTGTGTGTGTGTGTGTGTGTGTATACCTTTTACTGTCTATTGAAATTATACCTGTCATTTCAAGAAAATGCCACCTATTCTATGAAGCTTTTCTTGATCGCTTATGGTGATCTCTTCTTCTGAATTTCTCTTACTTTTTATTACCCATCCAGGCTACTTATTGGACCAATGTCATATACCATATTTTACACACACACACACACACACACACACACACACACACACACTCACACACATACATATTTATGTGTATATGTATAAATGTATATGTATGTATGTATATATATATATATATATATATAATATATATATAAATGCATAGATCTTACCTTCCTACTACATTCTAAGTTTCGTGAGGACAAGAGAATCAGAATATGATGTTTCAGAAAATTTTACTGGATTTGGAATCAAAAGGCCTGAATTTGAATCGTGACTGTTATAAATTTCCTATGTGATTATGAACATATTTAGCTTATTTCAGTCTCAGTTTCTTCAGGTATAAAATGAAGATGTTGATAATTATCTTTGATTTCTTTTCTAGGTTTAAGCTGAAATCCCTCTGTTGAGTGAGGGAAAGAAGGAAAGTAGGAAGGAAGGAAGGAAGGAAGGAAGGAAGGAAGGAAGGAAGGAAGGAAGGAAGGAAGGAAGGAAAGAAGGAAGGAATAGCATTTTATTTTACTGGATCAGCATGATGAGAATCTTGTGGCAGACATGCTGGAAATAAATCAGGTAACCAACTTTAGGTTCTCAAATGCTCTTATATTCCTTGGTTTTCTTCAGCATTCATAAAAATGTGGGCTTCTCTGAATAGATAGTCTTTTTGAGGAACAGAATGACTTTATTTACTCTTGGCTGGTTTACATATAAGTACTACTTGAAAATAAATCGCCAAGCTGAAAAGCAGGTAACTATAGTCATAGAAAAATCATAAGAGCTATTTCTGAAATAGATTTCATAAGGCAATATATTCCAACTCCCTTATATTAGGGAAGATGAAATTTAGTCCTAGAATGATAAAGTGTCTTGTTTCAGGGCAGGAAGATAAAAAATGACTGGAACAAATTTTATGGGCCAGATTTATTTTGTAATCTAATTATTTTGGGGAAAAAATGTAAACTTTATTTTGAAGCCATTTTAACCTATCTTTAAAATAGTTTTTAATTTAAATCACTGCAGCTTGAATGAGGCTGTTATACTTGAGAGAATTATTTGAAATAAATTTCTCTGATATTACCTTGCTATCCAAGATATATGGGAAATTGATATAAAAATATAAAAAATAAGAGAAAAATCCCAAAAGTTAAATACTCGAAGAATTTGAGTAGGTTGTTATAAAAAGAAGAAATGTTAACAATTACCAAACATATAAAGTGCTCCAAGTCACTAATAATGAACAATATACAAATAAAACATCTTTAAATCTTACTCATCAGATAAGCAATGATAATAAAATGAAAATGACAATTGTTAAGAGAGTTTTTAGTATAGGTCACAATACACACATAACTCTCGGTGAGTTATGAATTGGTGCAATTACTTTGGAAAGCAATTTGGAACTATATCAAAAAAGGGCACTAACCCCTACATAGTCTTTGACCCATTAATAAAAGTACTAGGCATACAGTCCAATGAGATCCAAGAATAAAAGACTCCATAGGTACAAAAATGCTTATAACAATACTTTTTTGTTGTAGTAAAGAATTAGAAATATTAAATATTCATTAATTGTGAAATAGCTGAATAAATTTTTGCAATATGGATGTGATAGAATGGTACAGAGTCATAAGAAATAATATAAAAATAGAGGTAGAGAAACCAAAGAAAATTTATTAAGTAAGTAAGAATTAAGTAAGCAGAACCAGAAAATTTACACGGTGACTATAATATTGTCTAATAAAATAATTTTGAGGATTTAAGAACTCTATTCAATGCAATGATTAATCATTACTCCAAAAATGATGGTCAATAATGCTTCTCAACTCAGCAGACATGATGGGTTAGAGATATAGAATGAATTATATATTTTCAGCCATGGGCAACATCTGGATTTGTTTTACTCAATTATATTTATCTGTTTCAAGTGTAGGATGTGTGTGTGTGTGTGTTACTCATTTAATTATATTTGTCATTAGTTTACATCTCCACCAATAAAAAGAATCTTATGCAAATAGGCTTGAGTCCTGGGATACACAAGAAAGGGTAAGGTTTTTTCCCTTCCTTTTAAATGGGGTGGGAAGTGTCATGGAGAGGAGTAAGGTAGCACTGATAGTGATTGAAGCCCCAACCATCTCCAAAAAAGAAAAACCATCAATGAACATTTAAAGGAGGAAAAAGGAAAGTTCAGAAGGGAACCAGATTTAGTACATGCTTTAAAAAGCAATCTTTTCATAATAGTTTATAGTTCTGTTATATATGGAAATGTTCATGTATATTGGTGTTTATCAGATTCATAATAAAAATGTATTGTACTTAATGAAGCAAACTGTCCACAAAAACTATATCAATTAAAGATTAATAAATTTTTATTTTAACTTTTTTTGCCTATATTGTTACAAAAATACTAACCAGTTAATGTCTCTAAAACTGTAAAAGTTTATTTGTTGAAAACTAACTCATTGGGCATACTTGTTGAGCTTCAGCTGGAATAAGATTACTTCATATTTATCACCCTTTCAGATTCTTCATCAACATTTATTTCACTAAACCTTTACTATTTCATGGTTTTTTTCCTCATATTTTATTCCCTGTGTCCTATCTCCAGGTATTTATATTGATTGTCTCCCGTGCCTTGAATGTCCTCAGCTTATATAATTCTTGTTTTCTTCAATACTAAAATTGGATATAACTTTCTACATGAAGTTTTTACTGATGCCTTTAACTTTTAATGTCTTACTACTTCTATTATCTTTCATTAATGCATTTACATATATGTATATATATACATACATATATATGTATACATATATATGTATGTATTATCTGCCCTGATAAAATGTAAACTCTTTAAGCCCAAAGGCAGGTTTTTTTTTGTCTTTTTTATCCCAATGGTTAGTCTGGCACCTAGTAGCTACATAATGAACTTGTAGATTTGTTTTTAAATTCAGCAAGCATTTTGTAAACATCCACATAAGGCACTAGAGAGACAAAGATCAGCAAACCAATTATGATAATCAATAAACAGCCAGAATACAAGTTAAAATAGAGCAATTGCAAATGAAAAAGAAGTACAAAGTGCCATATGACCATCAGTAGAGAGATCATTTTGTAGAGAGAAGAATCCAAAAAGACTACATGGAGAAGACAAAAACTGAGTTTGACCTTGAAGGAGGGAAGATAGACAGAGATGGAGACGGAGTTCATTCTGGCTGTCAAGGATAATGTGAATAAATTGATGAAATAGGAAATGGTAGAGATGAAATGAGTTACTATGAACTAGTGCATTTAGTGGAAACAAAATATGTCAAAGTATATATAGATTGAAAGTAGTATGAGATAGGCATGGAAAGATCACTGGATGACAGATTATGGAAAATCTTGGATGTCAATGTGAAGAATATGTGCCTTATTCAATAGACAATGAATATGTGACCCTCTGAAGCTTTAGAGCAGAAAAATGATGTGATAACAATAGTATTTTTAAGGGAAAACAAAGAATTTCGGGGGAGATATGAGTACTATCAATAATTTTAACAGTATTTGAATTATCTCTATGCTTCAGAGTTTGCTGACCTGTTTCACTCCAATAGGCATTTTCTATAATCAGAATATATTTGGAGACATTTAAGTAAGCAAATAAAGTTAGTCAACCATCACAAGAGTTGTCAGACTTTACTTTTCCTGGAGGGTTCAAAAATAATTTCCTAACTCTAATTTGAAGATCTTAAAATACTGTAAAAAGATCTAATGAGCCCAACACATCACATTGGTCAAATTTGTTTTGACATAAAAATCACTTTGGTGGAATAAAATTAGAAGCTATGATTGAAACAGGAACCCAAAGTATAAATTTGCAAATTTGTCTCTGTGAATAAAGCATTTTCATACTGTATGTTGCACCTTGAAGAATACAAGATTTTCAGAATTTGCTTAATATCAAAGATTTAATATTGTTTTATTTTTAAAATTTTTTAGTGAAACAGGCATTTCAAAACACTTTCCAAATCAATAAATACTATATTAATGTGAGTTATTTCATTATAATACTGACAAGGAGCTTAACATTCATATTAGAATTGGTTTCTCGTGTGTGTGTGTGTGTGTGTGTGTGTGTGTGTGTGTGTTGTGTGTATTCTTTTAACTTAAAGAGTAGAGAAATACATGACCTATACATAATAAAGAAAGAGCTTATATGATATAATTATATTTAGAATCTAATTCCATACATGAATTTATGAAGCATCAGAAAAGTAATTAATAACATCTTTATTTGTCTTAATAATTTTATTCTTCCAAAGACATAGAAACTGTCAAGGGGAAATTCTATCTTTGTATTTGGTTCTCATTAATAATGGGGTCCTGGTAGAAAAATGATTGACCTCCTAAAATTTGTAAGAGCAAAAGATAAGAAAACTGGCCATAATTTGATATTCAGTTTAAACTTTTGGATAATGGATATTAAGACGTTTAAAGGAAAATTATAAAGAATCTAAGAAGTAAAGTTCTAAAGAAAAATCATTTAGAGGAATAGGATACTCACTCTCAAGAATGACATTCTGAAGATGCAATGTGGAAAGTATTCTAACAAGGAGAGTAAACAGGAATTGTTCAAAAGAGACTATTTTGTTTGTTTTGGTTTTGGTTTTTGCAAGGCAATAGAGTTAAGTGACTTGCTGAAGGTCATACAGCTAGGTAATTATTAAGTGTCTGTGACTGGATTTGAGTTCAGATCCTCCTGACTCCAGGGCCAGTGCTCTATTCACTGTCACCTAGCTGCCCCAAAAGAGACTATTGTGGATCAAAAAGGACGTAAATGGCAAATTGCTGTAGGATTTCTTTCGAGAAATCCCAAATGGACCCACAAAGAATTGGACACAACTAAAATGACTGAACAGAAACAATAAGAGATAGAAATAAGAAAACATTCATATAAAAGCATGTTGTGGACTTGCAAAATAGAGTAAGGGGTTGCAAAGGTCAGGAGGAGCTGAGGTTTTAAGAAAATCCAAGCACAACCAAATAGAAAGGTGTTGTTATTGTTTTTATACCATAATAATGAATTAATTATACTGAATTAAAGAGGAAGTTCAAAGATTTAGTCTTTGGGGACGATAAACAACAGTGAAATCAGAAATATTCAATTTTTCTTTTTTGCTTTTCCAGTTATTCTAATTTTTGAATAATATTTTATTTTCCCAAATTACACATAAAGACAATTTTAACATTCCTTTTTGTATATTTCTTTGGTTTAATATATCTACATTTTAAAAAAATTCCATTTATCTGCAAAGAGTTTTCAGCATTCATCCTTTAGCAAGTTATTGAGTCCCACATCTTTCTACTACCTTCCATTCCCTCCTCATTTCCCATGCCAACAAACAATTTGATTTAGGTTGTATATGTACAGTTGGTTTTTTTTTTTTTAACAATTTCCATATTTTCTTTATCTAAGAGGGAAAGAAAACATGAAAGAAATTTTTGAAAGGGAATATAGTATTCTTGCCTCTGCATTCAGAATCTATAATGCTACTTTTTAAAAAAAATTTTGAGTTTCAAATTATCTTCTCTACTCCTCATTTCTTTATATGGCAAATAATTTGTTATAGGTTATACATGTACAATCATGCACACCACATTTCCAGATTAACTATATTGTTAAAGAAAGAAGAACAAAAATAAATCACCCAAAACAGACAAAGTGAAAAATAGTATGCTTTCATCTCCATTCAGACTCCATCAGTTCTTTCTCTCAAATTCAAAATTAATATCCAGGTACATTACACAAATGGTAAGATGATAGTCTAATTATTTCAGATTAACATTCTCTTCTCAAAACTGAAAAGTAACAAGCACCAAATCTATAACTAAAGTTATAACAAGAAGACACATACTATAAAATCTTATGCAATAATAACAGAGGCTCACTTACTACCTGAAGGTTTCATCACTCCAATAACCTCTCTTCTTTAATATACTAATTTCGAAAATCTTATGGTTATATAGTTTCATCAGCAGCAATTCTCTTTTCAATGATACAGAGTGCATTGTATCCTCATAGTTATAGAACTTGCTTTACTCCTAAATGTGTTGGAAAATCATTACTCAAGAAAAGAATTTGATAAAATTTATCAGGTTGGATATGGAATTTTTATATGGGAAATTTATGGAATAATTGTTAGGTCTCTGATAAGAATACAAATCCAATATGACTTTATGAGAAATTTCTAGATGAATATGAGCATGCCAATCTCTCAAAATGACTCATATCATGAAAACTGAATTCTTGAGAAATAGATAATTGAGATTTAATCTTAAAGATCTAGATACTTGCTAGATGTGTGATCTTGAGCAAATCAGTTGAACTTTTTTCCTCCTTAGTTTCTTCATTTATTAAATAAGTATAATAATAGCACCTGATTCATAGGGTTGTTGTAAGGCCCCAAGAAGATATATAAACCAAGAGGTATACAAAATTTAAAATGTTCTATAAATATTGACTATTATAGCTACTATAATTACTCCTAAATCTTAATTCAGTCATTCTGCTGAGGTGAGCTGACTGGGGGAGACACCAGAAACAGTTGTGCTTCTTTTAAGTTAGGAAGGCACAAAAGTCTCTGGCTCAGAGGATAAGAAAAGGCATAAATTTACTCCAAAAAGTTGCAAGTTAATTCACAGAGTTCTTTAGCAAGGTTAAAAAAAGTGAGTTTTTAAGAAAATAATAAGCTTAAGCAAAGAAGAAACAGCTACAAGCTGGACTTATGAGAACTTCAAAGACAATTACAAAAAGAAAAGAAAGGGGAAAGGAAACAAGCACTGGTTTCCTGCAGGTTAGTTTATCCTTTACTCAGACCTTGAAGAGGCAAGAGGGGGAGAAAAAGATGGAAATTTCTCCATTTGTTCAACCCCAAGGAAGTGCTTAAATACCCCTTTTCACTCCCAATTCCAAAGCATTCTCTAATTACAAGTCAAACAATGCCTGGTGCTTGTACCTGGTGCTTGCCAGCAGGTATTAAAAGTTTACAGCCCTCTGCGGGTGATGATCTACTTTGGTGGATTTATTCTTTCCATCAGTGCAACAACCAGGGGCAATTCTGGGCTCTCTGCAATGGAGAATACCATCTGTATCCAGAGAAAGAATTATGGACTTTGAACAAAGACCAAAGACTATTACCTTCAAATTAGGAAAAAAAAAACATTACCTTATTATGTAATTTTACTATCTCATACTTTATTTTTCTTCCTTAAGGATATGATTTCTCGGGGTGGCTAGGTGACTCAATGGATAGAGCACTGGCCCTGGAGTCAGGAGTACCTGAGCTCAAATCTGCCTCAGACATTTAATAATTACATAGCTGCATGTCCTTGGGCAAGTCACTTAACTCCATTTGCCTTGCAAAAACCTAAAAACAAAAGGGATATGATTTCTCTGTCATCACAATCAACTGAGATCAATGTATACCATGGAAACAATGTAAAGACTAACAGAATACCTTCTGGTGGGGGAAGGGAAGCAAGAATGGAGGAAAAATTGTAAAATTCATAAGAAAAAGAAGAAAAAAATGAAATTTTATTCAGCTGTTAAAAAAAAGTTTACAACCCTTAACAATCTCTTACAAATCCCCCCTTCTGTTTTTGAGGTGAATTTCCTGTAAGCCATCCACAAGAGGGTACATTATTTTCAGACTCAGCATGATCAGGACCAAGAGCTTGTATTGAAGCATTATCAATTTCACTTGCTATTTTCCCCCAAGTCAATTAAATTCAAAACCCAAACCAAAAGGAGTAATACTTTAACATAAGTAACTGTTTAACAACTATATCAATTTAACATCAAAGCAGATCAGATAGTACAAATATCTCTTTCCCAAAAGAAATCATTAAATTACATGATTCAATATTCCCAAATTCCTAGAAATATAATTTATCCCAACATAATTTCCTTCTGAATTACACACACAGACACTGGCACAAACAATGATTATTTTCGAGGGGCCCATGGGAGAGGACCCCTTTCTCTGTTTAAATTTCCTTGTCTACATTCTGATGCCCATTGTCTTACTTTTTTTAACACTTTGGGCATGGAGTTTTAGAATTGTGCCCTGACCTTTCTGGGTTTAGCTCCTTGGGCACTCCAACAATTTTTCTTTAAATGTCCAGGTTTTCCACAAACATAGCATGTCCATTTCTCTTTATTTACCATGTGCATATTTGCAAATGCCTCTGCCATTAATTCTGTATGATACACCTGAGACCCCACTCTGTCATACCTTTGAATCATTTCCTCAATGATAGCATCCTTTCTTAAGCCAATCATTGCTTTCTGACAATCAGTATTTGCATTAGTCCATGCTAATTGTTTTATTAATACATCTATTCCTGCTATATCTCCTAAAGTTCTTCCTACTGCCTCCTGTAACTGGGCAAAGAAATCTACAAAAGCCTCATCATTTCTTTGATAAGTGCAAATGGTTCTTTTTTTTTTTATCATTTTGTATTGGAATACGACCCCAACTATTCTTTCCACAGGTAGCAATTCTTTCAAATGTTTCTAACCCATAATATAGTTGGTCTGCATTGTTGAGAAACTGACCTGTGCCACTTAATTGTTCATAATATGTGGTGGCATTGGTGGCATGCCTCAGAGCCTTCTGTCAACATTGTTCTATAAACTCCATCATCCAAAAGACAGATTGTCTGGGTGACAAACATGCCCTATCTGCTTCCAATTATTGGGTGTTAATATGGAGTATGAAAGAGTATCCAATTGTAGCCAGACAAAAGGAGATCTTGATCCATATTTCCACATTACTTTCTTTATATCTCTGCTTTTATATCTACTGGCTTATGTCTTCACCTTAGGTTTCCTGGATTAAAAGGATCTAGCTCCTCAATATCCTCAGGATATGACTGAAACTCAGCTCCTAAATCCCCCAAACTTTCTCACTTCTCTTTTGCTCTTTCGATGGCCTTTTATAATGTTGAAGTTTCTTCACTAGGTGCTGTAGGTGTAATCCTAGGTTTTTCTTGATAATACTTCTTTATTTCTTCTGCCTCAGACCATGGAGGCAAATATACTTTCCCTTTGATTTCCTCCATACTTCCTTGTTCCAACTTCATTTCAAATACCCTTAATATCTTCCCTATGGAAACAATTGACTTGTTACCTCTCTGAAGTCTTTTGCTCCCGGATATCACCTTGAATTTTGCTTGGTCCTTATCCCAGACTCCAATCAGATAACCCCCAAATCAGATTTTTTTCTTGCTTTCATGTCCCTGTTTGGGTGCCATATGTTGTGTTCCTGCCAGCTAGCTTATCCTTGATGTTGAAGAGGCAGGAGACAAAGATGGAAAGTTCTCCCTTTCTTCAACCCCAAGCAAGTGCTTAAATATCCTTATTCACTCCCAATTCTGAGGCATTCTCTAATTACAAGTCAACTAAAACCCCAGTGCTTTCAGAGGGGGGGGGGAGTTAAAAGTTTATAACCGTTAACAGTCTCTTACAAACCTTGAGACAGGTAGCTGGACGGGGATCAACATGCATCCAGCATGGAGAAGAGGGTGGGCAGAGCCTTTATAGGGAGTCTAACCCACCTCCTATGTAGGAAGGAGTTAGGGGAAGGGCAAGAGCAGCAACAGGGGGGACTAGGGAGAGACTTAACATATGACATAAAGTTGTGTTTCTTCACATGCCTGGAGGAGTTAAAGTTATAGGTTAACCTTCAATTTTTAAATTAAGTTTAAGAATTTATAGTATCTTAGCTGAAGGCATCCGTCAGCTTGACTGGGAGTTAGAGTCTTTGTTAATACAAAATTCCTTAAGGGATTTATGATTTGTAACTAGGAGAGTCTGGTGAGATAACTCAGAGACACTAATTTCAGTACAATTACATAGCAAACAAATACAAAGTCAATAAAGAAATGGGGAAGGGGTTAATAGTTTTAAAGGATTAACTATTTTAAGAGAGTGTCTATTTGCTAGGTGCATTCCTTGCTTATAGTGGTTTGCTGGCATTACAATAGTTGTCTCTTAATCCAGAAAAAAACAGTGGAGGGAAATTACAACATTTCTCTCTGTCCAGAGTTCCCTTGCTTCAATTTTAGCAAAGAAGATGGTAATAGATCAATAATCAATAACTTTCATGAATCTAGTGTACCCTGCCAGTCAGTCATGTGAAAAGAATGGAAACACCAAGGACCATTCTTTATATGTTGGATAGAAATGGAAACACACATACACATACACACACACACACACACACACACACACACACACACACAACACAGAGAGAGAGAGAGAGAGAGATACAAAGCATTTCAAAATGAAAGAGAAGCAGGACAGAGAGGTAGAAAAGGACAAATTATGTACTGAGTCAATCCAACATGATAATGGAGAAGTAGCGAAGGTGCTGTGAAAATTCAAAATTTTGTTGATAGCTGGTGTCACTGGAATTTACTGTATTTCTTTGTGTGTGGGGGGGGTTGTTATTATTTATTTCTTTTTTATTTAGTCGTTTACTTTCCCCAAGTTAACATTCATTTTAAAAACTTTTAATTCCAAATTCTCTCCCTTCCTTACTGAACCCCCCCCCATTGAGAAGGTAAATAATTTTATACAGGTTATAAACATAAAGTCATCCAGAACATTTTCATAATAGTCATGTTATGAAAGAAGTCATAGATGCTTCTCCCAAAAAATAAGAAAAATAAGGTTAAAAAAGTATACTTCAATCTGTATTCAGATATATTCATCTCTTTCTCTGGGGATGGAAAGTATTCTTCATCATAAATCCTTGAGAATTATCTTGGGTCACAGTATTGCTGAAAAAAGCTAAATCATTCATAACCCAATATTGCTGTTACTTTGTTCACAGTACATTGCACTTTGCATTAGCTCATGTCTTTCCAGGTTTTTATGAGAGTATCCTCCTCATCAGTTCTTACAGCATTTCTTATAATATTCTTATAATATTATAATATCTTATAATATTACATCACAATTTGTTCAGCCATTCCCCAATTTATGGGCATCCAATTTCCAAATCTTGCTACCAGAAAAGAGACTGCTATAAATATCTTTGTACATATAGACCTTTTCCCTTTTTGTTTTTCTTCTCTTTTAGAATACAGATCTAGTAGTGGCATTGCTGGATTACAGGAGAGGCATGGGTTTTCTAGTCCTTTGGGCACAGTTCCAAATTGCTCTACAGAATGGATGAATCCAGTTCACAACTCCTCCAATAGTACATTAATGTTTCATTTCCCCTATATTCCCTATAACATTTCTCTTTTTCCTTTTCTGTCTTACTAGCTAAGATCTAAGTTTGTGCCTCAGAATTTTTTCATTTACATATCTTTAATATATATTGAATTAGAACATTTTCTTAATATGGCTATAGTAGCATTGATAACTTCATCTGAAAGCTGTTCATATCTTTTGATCATTTATCAATTGGGGAATGTCTCTTATTTTATACATTTGACTCAGTTTTGTATGTTTGAGAAATGAGGCCTTTATTAGAGAAATTTGCTTAAATTTTTTTTTATATTTGCCTCCATCCTATTCCCTAATGACCTCATTTATTCTATTCTCTCTCTCTCTTCTTTCACCCTGTCCTTTCTCAAAAGTGTTCTGCTTCCTACTCACTCTTCCCTCAATCTTCTCTCCCTTCCATCACCTTTTCTCTCCTACTTTCCCATAAGGTCAGATAGATTTCTAAACCCAATTAAGGGTGTATGTTATTCCCAATTCTGATGAGAGCAAGATTCACTTACTCTCCTCACCTTCCCCCTCTTTCACCCCACTGTAAAAACTTTTTCCTACATCTTTTATGAGAGATAATTTATCCCATTCAACTTCCACTTTCCCTTTCTCCTGGTACATTCCTCTCTCTTTCCCCCTTTATTTTTTTGAGCTATCATCCCTTCAAATTAAACTCACAACTATGCCTCCTGTCAATATACACTTCTTATTGCTCTGATGAGAAAGCCTGAATGAGTTATCAATATCATCTTCCCATGTAGGAATATAAACAGTTCAACATCATTAAGTCCTATATGATTCCCCTTACCTGTTTACCTTTTTTTATGATTCACTTGAGTCCCATATTTGATGACAGGATTTTCTGTTCAACTCTTTTCATCAGGAAAGTTTTAAAGTCCCCTATTTCAATGAATGCACATTTTTTTCCTGAAAGTGTATGCTCTATTTTGCTGGATGTTTGATTCATGGTTGTTATTCAAGCTCTTTTGCCTTCCAGAATAGCATATTCTAAGCCCTATAATTGTTTAATGTAGAAGCTGCTAAATCTTGAGTTATTATGACTTTGGCTTCATGATACTAAAATAGTTTCTTAATGTTTGAATATTTTCTCCTTGACTTGGGATCTCTGGAATTTCACTATAATATTCCTGGGAGTTTTCATTTTAGGATCTCTTTCAGGAGGTGTTTGGGGGATTCTTTCAATTTCTATTTTACCCTCTGGTTCTAGAAAATTCAGAGCAATTTTCCTTGATAATTTCTTGAAATACGATATCTAGATTATTTGGTTTCAAGTAGTTTAATAATTTTTAAATTATCTCTCCTGGAATTATTTTCCAGATCAGTTGTTTTTCCATTCAGATATTCACATTATTTTATATTTTTCCATTCTTTGGTTTTTGTTTTCTTATTTATTTATTTCTCACAAAGACATTAGCTTCCATTTGCTCAATTCTAAATTTTAAGGAATTAGTTTCTTCAGTGAATTTTGTATATCCTTTTCCATTTGACCAATTCTACTTTTTAAGGAGTTTTTTTTTCCTTCAGTGAATTTTTGTGCCTCTTTTTCTATTTGGTCAATTCTGCTTTTTTAAGGCATTCTTCTCCTCACTGACCTTTTGTACCTCTTTTACCATTTGACTTAGGGTCTCCTTTACCAAACTGCTGACTCATTTTTCATGATTTTTTGAGCATCACTCTCATTTTTCTTCCCATTTTTTCTTCTGCTTCTCTTAGTTGATTTTAAGAATGCTTTTTGAACTCTTCTATGACCTGAGATTAAATTATATTTTTTCTTGCAAACTTTGGATGTAAGTGCTTTAACTTTGTTAACTTCCAAATTTGTGTTCGGATATTCCCTTGTCCCCCAGTAACTTTCAATGATCAGAGTTTTTTCTGTTTGCTCATTTCTTCAGTCTATGATCTGATTTCAACACTTTTTTAAAATAAGGTTTTGCTTGCAAGGTGGAAAGTACAATGTCCCAAGCCTCTGAGGTTTTGTGTAGCTATTTTCAGAGATACTTCTAAGGACTTGTAGGTTTTCAGTTCTTCCAAAGTGGTATGATCACTACTTTCCTGACTTGGGGACCACAACCACTCTTTTTTGCCCTGAAACTTTGAAGAGGGTCCCTGCTCTCCTGCTCCCCTGTGGCAGCTACTGCTCCTTCTCTCCCTGGGTCTGAATCCTAGGACTGTGATCCAAATCCATGTAAAGTCAAAGCAACTGAATCCTGACTCAGGCTAGCAAAGAGATACTTGTGATTTCCTTCTGACCTCCTTATGGTCTATGAACTGAAATCTCCAGAAGCAACTCTGCTCCTGTTGATTCTGTCCCCCAAAAGAAGCCTGATCCTGGTTTGATGGAACTAATATGTTGCTCTCTGCCCCTGGTATGACAGACCCTACCTGCAGACTATCTATGGTCTTTGGCAACTGTGGACTGAGAGATTTGGAAATCTTCTCCTGCTATCATTGATCCATTTGTTGGAGATCTACTCCTGGTTTTTGGGGATGGATCTATGCTGGTATGGCATGTGCAATCTTTCATTCCTCTTACACTCTAGTGTAACAGATCATTCCTGCCAACTTTCCAATTATCTTGGGCTAGAAAATTATTTAAATCCATTTTTTTCTGTGAATTCTGCCACTCTAGAATTTTTTAAAATCATTTTTTAAAATTATGTGGAGAAGTTTGGGGATAGAGCTCCAGAAGTGTTTTGCCCTTACATTTGCCCTCTATTTTTTCCTAATCTTTGGTCTGACAATAGTGGAAATAAATATGATTAGCATGTTGATGCTCAAGATGAATAGGGAGATAATATTTTATTTTAATTTTTTCTTAGGTTTTTGTAAGGCAAATGGGGTTAAGTGGCTTGCCCAAGGCCACACAGCTAGGTAATTATTAAGTGTCTGAGACTGGATTTGAACCCAGGTACTCCTGACTCCAGGGCTGGTGCTTTATCCACTAGGCCACCTAGCCGCCCCTGAGTAGGGAGATAATAAAAGAATATCAAGTTGCCTTTGATGATTGTAAGTCTCTTGATCCACATGAACTTAGTTAATGAAAGAACTGACAGATCTGATTCCTGAGCCACAGGAAAGATACTAAAAGACTGAGGTAAATCAAATGTCCCAATTTCAAAAATGGGGAGAATTCACAAACTGAAGATCAATAAACTTGCTATCAATTCCTGGGAAAATTCTAGAACATATTATTATTAAAGAGATAATTTATGAATATTTAGAAAAGAAATGGATAAGTATAAAGAATACCATGGTTTCAAGGTTATATTGTTCTAGACTAACCAGGTACATTGGTAAATCAGAGAAATGACATAGATGTCAGTTACCTAGATCTTTTCATAAAGTTCCTTAAAAGTATATCATTCTATTCTTTTGTAAAATATGGATAAATGTAGCTTAGATAATAAAACAGTTTTGTGGATTCAAAACTCATTGAATTGCTGGATTCAAAGACTATTTGTTAGTGGTTCAATGTCATCTCAGCAGGACTAATGGAATGCTCTAGGGTTTTTTATACTTATTCTTAAACTGGTATAACATTTTTTATTAATGACAAATAAAGGAATAGATGATATGCACATCAACTTTGCATATGACTCAAAACTAAAATAGATAACTAACTGGATCACAGAGTCAATTTCCAAAAATATCTTGGCAGGCTAGAACACTGGGTTCGGTTTAATAAGAGGAACTTCTATAGGGATGAGCAATAGAGTTCAAAAAATGAACTTCACAAGTATAGGATTGGGGAGATATAATTAGAAGTTTGTCTGTAAAAGAACAGGGTGATTTAGTGATTTGCAAGCTCAATGTGAGTCAGCAGTATGATGTGGTAGACAAAAAAGCTAATGTAGTTTCCACCTACATTAACAGGTATAGCTTCCCAGAATAAGGGGGTGAGAGTTCCATTGCTCTAAATATTAAATTCTGGGTAAATTTGAGGTTAAGAAAATTTTAATGCTACAATTTAGGAAGGGAATTGATAAACTGTAGAATATTGACAGAAACACAAAAAGGATAGTGAAGGTATATAATCAATTTCATATGAGAATTGATAAAATGAACTATAGATGTTTAGTCAGGAGAAGTCTTGAGAAGAACATAACAGCTTTCTTCAAGCATATGTACAGTTTCATATGGAATAGCTTTTAGTTCTGTTTAGCTCCAGTGGACAGTACCAAAAGCAATGGGAAGAAATTGAAGAGGTAAATTTAGGCAGGAAATTAGGAAGAATGAAACTAACAGCTCTAGCTATTGATAAGTGTAATGTACTGCTTGTTCATCTTTGGAAGTCTAGCAGAGGCTGAATTTCCACTTGTCAGTATGTCATACAAAGAATTGTTTTTAGATTTTGAGTTGTACTATACAGTCGCCAAAGACCATCATTCAGCATTGTAAAGTATAAGTCTCATAGAGTTGCTTGAGGCAAAACAAGGTAAAATGACTTGCTCATGATGATAACGGCTACTAATCTTCAGAGACTGGATTTTAAACCTGGTTCTTTCTAACTCTAAGCTCATTCATGCTATCAGTTATAAGGAGAAAGTCATGGGATCGTGAATTTACAGCTAAAAAGCACTTTAGACATGATTCTAATCCATCCCTCTCATTTGACAACTGAGAAAATTCAGATCCAGAAAGTTTATTTGTTCAAATCACACTGGCAGTAAGGACAAAGCTGTGTTTCTATAAAACATAAAAATATATTATGGAATATAGAAAGAAAATAATGCACAAATATAATATATTATGTACACATATATTCACACATATGCTTGTGTGTGTTAAAGTTTTGTAGGAAAAAGTAAAAGTGAGCCAGAAAAGAAGACAGATAATAACATTTATAAGGCACTTTACATAATCAGTAATTTGAACCTCACAATGAGCCTGTAAAGGGTGAATTAAAGGTGTCTAATCTCCATTTTAGAGATGAGAAAATGGAAACTCAGAGAAATTCATTTGATGACTTGTCTCTAGTTACAGAACTCATGTTTGTTAAACAAGTTTTTCTGATTCCAGGATTAAAACTTTCCTCTCTAATGAATCTTGCCTTTTAAAGGTTTGTTGAGTCCCATAAGCATACAAAAGCAATTCCCTGAGAATTAGCTCAGATATTATTGCAGATGAAAAATTGAAAATCAGTGGTTTCAGTAGGCTGCTTTCATCTTTTCAGCATTAATATGCTTACATTTTCCTAAAATGTACAAAGATAAGCTTAAAGGTATCAAGTCTGAATGATCATATATTCCAAAAGAGTCAAAACTGATGAGGTGTAATGAAAATTCCATACAATGTGCAATAGGATAAAGCTATTCAGAAAAAGAAAGAAGAAAGACATAAAAGAGGCAGATACACTCAGACAGAAATAGTGGTAGAAATAAAGAAACAGGGACAATGATAGAAACAGATTAGCAGAGACAGGGAGAGGCAGAATAGAGACACAAAATTTCTTAGTGAGAAGTCTAAAGGAAGACAATCTAATTTTTTTTTGGTTTTGTAACAAGTCATTGCTTTAATCTATTAGCCAATGATCAAAAAACTTGGAACCAGACATATATATACATAGATATGTATATGTATATGAAATGTTGAAATGGAGGAGCAACTGAATCATATTTTTAAGTGATACAGTAAAGGAAATAAAATCTCAACTTGCCAGGTTCTAGTTTCTGCCTTATGTTTGTTATGCAGTGTTAAATTTTATCTCTTCCAGCTTAAACTATGAATCAGATGATATGTTGCCTTTATCACAATTTGGGACTTCTGAAATAGTTGCAAATGTATGAAAATATGTGTTAAAGCAAAGAAAATTTGAGGAAATTTACCTTTACTTTGATCTGCTAAAGCTGAATGATAGTTTGAAAAGGAAAAATGATAAAATGATTTCATCTTTAAAATTTCAGAATTGTCTCATTTGTATCCCTTAGTTGGTAAAGAAAAGTATTACTCCCATTGTAGGGAGGTAAATCAATATTTGGAAGACACATGAATTGGTTTCATGATGGAACAGTTTATATTCCAGACTCTAAATCTATTAATAAGTTCAAATCTTTGAAACCTACAGTTTTGATGTAGCAACCGTTTCCAAGTATGTGAAGGGCTATCATGTGGGGAAAGACTTAATCCATTTGGTCTCAGATGTCAGAACCAGGAGCAATGGGTGGGAGATTGAAAAGGGAAAACTTAGAAAAGATGTCAGAAGAAACTTCCTTATTATTGAAACTGTCCAAAATTGGAATGGGCTATCTTGAGAGATGATGGATTTCCTTCCTTTGAGATCTTATCAGAAACTAAACTACTACTTTCTATCTATGTTATAATGAGGGTTCTCTTGTGTATGAATTGGACTACATAGCTATTGAAGTCTCTTTCAGCTCTCAAATTATACTATTTTCTGAATTATAGAATTAAAATGATGTATAGGACAAGAAAACCCTGAGGACCTTTCCTACTTTGATTCTGATACACTGCAAATTTTAAAGCTAAAAGAAACTTTACAACTTATCTAGTCCTTTTTATGACTGAAGAAACAATCTCAGAGAATAACTCCCAAGAATAACAAGATGATAGTTTTATTGTATTCAGTTTTGCTCAAATCATATATAAGTCACTCTGTTGGGTTCTGGACACCAAAGTTAAGGAAGGACATTCATAAACTGGAGAACCTCCAGAGGAAAGGAATGATGAAGGGCCTTGAGTTCATGATAAAAGAGAATTGTTTGAAGAAAATGAAGGTTTTTTTTTTAAAACTTAGAGACAAGGAGACCCAAGGAGAACATAATAGATGACTTCCAATTATCTGAAATACTGGGTAAGGAGGGCTAGTCTTATTTGAATTAGATCTGGATGTCAAAACAAGAAGTAATAGGTAGAAATTGAAATGAAGTAAATTAAAACTTGATGTAAGGACTAAATTACTAATAAATTAAACATATACCAAAGTAGAACAGTGAATGTGTTCCTTCTCATTGAGAATTTTGTTAAAAAGCTGAAAGTTTTTGTATCATCAGTTATATCAGGAATTCATTTGGAGTATAGGTTAGATCTGATGGCTACTAATACACCTTTCAAGCCAGAAATTGAGAATAGAAGTTAGGCATGGTCCAGTGTTAGAGTCACTCGACCATTTTCTCTCAAAGAAGAATTGACTATCTCTTAAGAATGCTCCCCTTCCGAAGAGACAAAACTCTCACTCTTTGAAAATGACATGATGGTATACCTAGTGAATCCCAAGAAATCCTCCAAAAAACTACTGGAAACAACTAGCAATTTTAGCAAAGTTGCAGAATATAAAAATAAACCCTCATAAATCCTCAGCTTTTCTATATATGACCAGCAAGATATAGCAGGAAAAATTAGAAAGAGAAATCCCATTTAAAGTAACTTTAGGCAATATAAAATACCTACATCACTAAAAACAAACTAGATGATTTCAATTACATTAAGTTAAAAAGCTTTTGTACAGATAAAACCACTGTAACCAAGATCAAAAGAAATGTAGTAAACTGGGAAACAATCTTTACAACTAATGTTTCTGACAAATGACTCATTTCTAAAATATATGGAGAACTGAGTCATATTTTTTTTTAAAAAAAAAGCCCTTCCCCAATTGACAAATGGTCAAAGGATATGCAAAGGCAATTTATAGATGAGGAGATCAAAGCAATCCATAGTCATATGAAAAATTGCTCTAAATCATTACTTATTAGAGAAACGCAAATTAAAGCTTCTCTAGGGTACCACCTCACACCTCTCAGATTGGCCAATATGACCAGAAAGGATAATGATCATTGTTGGAAGGGTTGTGGGAAATCTGGGACACTATTACATTGTCGATGGAGCTGTGAACTCATCCAACCTTTCTGGAGAGAAATTTGGAACTATGCCCAAAGGGCAACAAAAATGTGCATATCCTTTGATCCAGCAATACCTCTACTGGGTCTATACCCTGAAGAGATGATGAAAAAGGGTAAAAACATCATTTGTACAAAACTATTCATAGCAGCCCTGTTTGTGGTGGCAAAGAATTGGAAATCAAGTAAATGTCCTTCAATTGGGGAATGGCTTAGCAAACTGTGGCATATGCATATCATGAAACACTATTGTTCTATTAGAAACCAGGAGGGATGGGAATTCAGGGAAGCCTGGAAGGATTTCCATGAATTGATGCTGAGGTAGATGAGCAGAACCAGAAAAACACTGTACACCCTAACAGCAACATGGGAGTGATTATCAGCCTTGATGGGCTCTCTCATTCCATCAGTGCAACAGTCAGGGACAATCTGGGGCTCTCTGCAATGGAGAATACCATTTATATCCAGAGAAAGAACTGTGGAGTGTGAACAAAGACCAAGGACTATTACCTTTAATTTAGAAAAAAACCTGACATCTTATTGTCTAATCTTGTTATCTCTTATACTTTATGTTTCTTCCTTAAGGATATGATTTTTCTCTCATCACACTCAGTTTGGATCAGTGTACAACATGGAAACAATGCAAAGACTGACAAATTGCTTTCTGTGAGGGGTGGGGGGAGGGAAGTAATATTAGGGGGAAAATTGTAAAACTCAAAATAAATAAAATCTTTAATAAAAATATAAAGCAATACAAACAAAAAAAATGCTCTCCTTCCAAACAGGGTGACGCTAGTTGTTTTATATTGGGCATATCTCTTAACTCCTTAAAGTTTCTATAAAATGAAAGCAGTGTGACTTATTTCATGGTTTTGCCCTGAGAAAGTTTTTTGGATACCCTAAAGAACTATGTGAATCTGGTCATTATTTTTATTTTTAAATATCTCTGGAACTATGTTTAAATCAAGTTTCTCTAGAGTAATGGTCACTAAAGTCTTTTGATCTTTCAACCCATTAATGAAATTTTTTATCATTCCCATTTAGATTAATATATTAATAATTTTGAATATTATAAAATATATATAAAAGAAATTAAAGAATGAGGCAAAGATGAAGCAAAATTTAATCTAAGAGGCTATAGGGCACCACTAGAATTTAGTGAGTGAGAATGTGATGAAATCTGAGTGGCATATTAGCAACCATGCCAGGAAACTTATCTTTTTTGTTTGTTTTGTTTTTTAGTTTTTGCAAGGCAATGGGGTTAAGTGGCTTGCCCAAGGCCACACAGATAGGTAATTATTAAGTGTCTGAGGTCAGAGTTGAAATCAGGTACTCCTGACTCCAGGACCCGTGCTCTATCCACTGCACCACCTAGCTGCCCCCATTTGAATTATTTTAGGAAGATTCTAAAAAAAAATCACCTGGCAGAATAAGGTACCAGATTGCAAGATTCTCAAACTAAACTGTCAAGCATTCAAATTCTATTGCGGAGTGCAGCTAATAAGCTAAATGACCATTATAAACTTGCCTAAAAGGCTATTTTATGGGGAACTTACATAAAGTAAGTAC
The DNA here is from genome assembly GCF_037893015.1 of Macrotis lagotis. Classification (NCBI taxonomy): domain Eukaryota; kingdom Metazoa; phylum Chordata; class Mammalia; order Peramelemorphia; family Peramelidae; genus Macrotis; species Macrotis lagotis. The sequence continues at coordinate 562,899,316 of NC_133666.1, read as the reverse complement.
TCACATGGTGGCCAGAAGAAGTGATATCAGAATATTCTCAAAATCTTTCTGAAGAATTTTGGAATTGATTCTAGGACATGGGAGATACTGGCAAAGAATCACCAGCAAAACATATCTGTCTCAAAGAAGATGCTCCTCTCTGTGAGTAAAGCAGAATTGAAGTATCTCAAAAGAAATTCAAGAAGAACAAATTTAGAGTCCACCTCAAATATTCATATGGCCTATTTGTACCCAATCTGTGGTAGAGCATTATGAGCTTCTATTGATCTGATCAGCTACACTGTAACTTGACTCTAACAAAAAGATGTCTAACAAAATGGCATCCTTTTCACCCTCTGAGAAGGACAACAAACAACCAACTGATTGAATGCTTAAACCTGAGTTTTTTGTAAAATCCCTTAGCAACTGTGTGGAAGATGGATCATGGAGTGGAGATAGATGCCTAAGTCAGGAAGATCAATTACAAGTCTATTGTAGTACAATAATTCAAATGGAATATAGCATATGTATATATATATATATATATATATATGTATATGTATATACATATATATATGAGAAGAGAGAAAGGAACAGATTAAAGAAATATAAAGTTGGATTAATAACATTTGAAAACTCAATGAATAAATAAGGTATATAGTTATATATGGGTGACTAATTGATAATGATAGTAAGATTTATTGTGAAAACTTGGGTAACTAGATGGATAGAGGTGCCCTATGAAAGAAAGAAGAAAGTTTAGAAAATTGGTGAAATTTAGTGGAAAGATAATATAATAAAAGTTGAAGTGAGACTAAAATTCATATATATAGTTGTTCATTTTGTAATTCATTCATTCATTCAAATTTAAAATGAAAGGAAGTAAGATTATTGCTTACACATCACTGCCCCCAAACTTGGAGACTAAGCTCAGAGGGGCATCTGTAATAGCCATAAAATCACCTATAGTACATATAGAATGCAATTTTCCCAGTGGCATCTGCACAACTGCTTCATGTATTGGTATTAATTTAGATTTTAAAGCCATTTGGAAATATACACAAATTGACTAAACTGGGCATATTCTTTAAGTCAGCTTAAACTGATGCTAAGTTTTTGTTAAAAACAACAGCAACAAAACCATAAAGAAAGGTTCTATACTTACAAAAATACTTGTAGCAGCTCTTTGGTAGAGGAAAAAGCTAAAAACTAAGACTATACTCATCATTTGACTAAATTGTGTTATAAGAATGAAAAAATATTTATTATTGTGCCAAAAATAAGTAAATAGGTGATTTCAGAATCTTGTAAAGACATATAAACTGATCTACAATTAGGGGTGAGTAGAAGTAGAAAAATATCTTACAACATCAATATGATAAAAATGAACAATTTTGAAGGCATCTACAAAATAATCTTCTAATAAAGAAAGAAATGGAAAGAGCCAGGAGAAGAATTTATACAATAACACACTATAAAAATAAACAACTTTGAAAATTGTAAGAATTATGATCAATGCAATGATCATCTCTGCTTCAGAGGATCAATGATGAAAAATACTAACTCCTTTCAGGGAAGTGATAGATCTAGATGTTGAATGAGTACACACACACACACACACACACACACACAACACACACACAGTCAATGAGGGAATTTGATTTGCTTGAATGTTGTAGTAAATATTACAACAAATGTGTTTCTCTTTCTTCATAGGCATGGAGATGGAGGGTTCAAGGGAGATGAAGTGGATTTAATTTGATCATGATTATTTTTTAATAGAGAATTGAGGGGAAGTGTTCTAGATATGGCATGATGGAGCCCACATTTTGGAAACCACTGCTCTTGAGAGTCTAATTGATGAGCAAAAAAAATCAGCTGGTTGACCAATGGAATTTCTTAGTCCAATTGGCATTCATTCTTTATTTCCTATTTTTAGTTTGTAAAATTCTCTTCAGCTTGTCTTGAAAACAAAAGACCACCTGATTAGTTAATTAATACCTTTCACTTATTAGAGAACTTTGTGAATGTTGAACATTTTTGTACTGTTGACAAAAATAAAGAGTTGCACTGCAGATAACTCTTAGACTCAGTGCCCAAAGACTTTCTGATTTGGGTACAATAATTTTTTGGGAAAAAAATGTGGACCATAATATTATTCTCATTTTTTCCTTAGTCCCTTGAACTAGTGTAACAGTTCTCAAGAGTGTGGTCAGGGATCCCTTTCTTGGAATATTAAAGATTAATGTATGAGCAGTTTTCATAATATTGACATTTCAATTTCTAAAAAAGTAAATACTGATAGAAATGAAAGTTCTTTAAGTAGTTCTCAATGATTTTTAAGAATGTAAAAACATTCTGAATCCAAAAAGTGTGGGAATTGATGATAATAGTGTGTGTAGACTCAGTAAATATTTAATTTATGTATAGACAAAAATAAATCATATCAATCATTATCTATAAATCTCTTCATTATTTCACTCAAAAAGTATGAATTAAGCAAAATACTGTCTTTCATTCATTTTTTTCAAAGAAGACCATGACATCAGAGAGGTGAAGCCATGACAAGCACATGAATTAGATTTGAATGAGGGTGAGCTGTGCTAAGTCATCAACTTCACTTTTTCCTCCAGAGGCATCTGGGTTCAGTTGTCAGATCTAAATCAGGTCACTTGGAAATGGTCCTGGATTCTAGACAAGCAGGGTTAAATGACTTGCCCAAGGTCACACAGCTAGTAAGAGTCAAGTGTCTGAGGACGGATTCGAACTCTCACACTCCTGACTCCAAGACCAGTGCTCTTTCCATTGTGTCACCTAGCTGCCCATTGAGCAAAATAGACTTTCACCCAGAGTTTCATTTAGTTTTTAAATATCTTTTTTCAATTAGTACAAATTTACTTTCTTTCCCTCATATCTCCCCTTATCATTCCTTACACTTCCTCCTACCATTGATAGAAAAAAGAGGGGGAGAACAAGATTATTATAAAAGTTATATATTATTATACAAGACCCACTTCTCTCATTTCTTTTTCAGGAGGTTGGGAGCATGTTTCCTCAGTGGTCCTCTGGGTGTCTGGTTGGTTATTACATTGATTAGAATTCTTACATCTTAGTTGAGCATTATAATGCTGTAGTTAACTATAATATATGCTATACCGATCTTACATATATATATATATATATATATATATTATTATATATATATATAAAACTATAGTATATTTAACAATTATATATAACTATAGTATATATAGTAAATACGGTAAAAATAGTTTAACAAACTGGCTCTTTCTCAAAGAAAAAGTATGTACATACTTTCAATTTTAATTTGCATTTTAACAGTTTCTTTGTTCTAAACTGTAGTCTATGCATGGGTCAGCAAATTTCTGAGGGCCAATTCCAGTCTGTCCCATGATTTTTGCTAATAATCTAAGAATATTTTGTACAGTTTTAATTTTACTTTAAAACATAAAATCCATTCTGAATTCAGCCTAGGTGAAACAAAGAAGCAAGCAAAAACAAAAAACAATAGGTAGGTGGTTTTGTAGTTTGACTACCCCTTGTCTGAACATGAAACAAAACAGTAAATGAAATCTGATTTGCAGCCATTGCCAATTTTAAAATGTTACTGCTTGGGGCAGCTAGATGGCACAGTGGATAGAGCACTAGTCCTGGAGTCAGGAGGACCTGAGTTCAAATATGGTCTCAGACATAATAATTGCCTAGCTATGTGACCTTGGGCAAGTCACTTAACCCCACTGCCTTGTAAAAACTTAACCAAACAAATAAATAAATAGATAAATAAATAAAATGTAACTTCCCATGTTGCTACACTCCTAGTCTAGAAAAAACACAAAGAAAAATGGTTATCAGCCCTCTGCAATAATAGACTTTCTTTAGCTGTTATATATTCCTTATCTTTGTGACTTGCTACTAGTATATGCTAAATTTATGCTTATTCTTACCATGGATTTTATACAATTGTGAGAGGATATATTCCAGATTTTGGGAGGATAAGGGAATATTTTGTAGCTACTATTTTCACTATGCCCTCTTAGGAAATGGCTTTGCTTTGAGCTAATTGTGTTTACATAGTTAACAGGTGGCATAGTGGAGAAGAGTACTGGGCTGGCAATCAGGATGATCTGAGTTCAAATTTCATCTCTAAAGATTATTAGCTGTGACCTGGACAAGTCACTTAACCCTATTTTCCTCATTTGTAAAATAAACTGTCAGGTAATGGCAAGTCATTTTAGTATCTTTGCCAAGAAAACTCCTAATGGGGTCACAAAGAGTTGAACCCAAGCTAAATGACTAAAGAGCAGCAACAAAAATTGTATATACTGACTTATTATTAATGGTAAGCTCACCAATAATCTTAGTAGTGAGGACCCACACAGTATTGTAGGACTCATGGTATTAACCCTCTAGGACACCCAACCCAGAAATGTGAGAGTGTGTGTGTGTGTGTGTGTGTGTGTGTGTGTGTGTGTGGTATATTGAGGGAGAGAAGTCCATAAGACTGACTATACTTATATTGAAATTATAGTCCTGTAAAAGTTCCAGAATTTTTTTAACATTGTACATACATAGTTTTTATTAACATGTGATGATGATACATATGATGAACTTATGAGGAATTAGACCTAAGGGAAAGAGATACATAAGAGATAATTTTTATGAAGTGTTCATTAGATTCTGAAAAATTGATTTTTTTGTGCATGTGTTTATTTTGCTTTGATTTTCTTCCTCTGGATGGGGATAACATTATCTAAAGCCAGTCTAATACAGTTGTCCTAGCTTTCTGTACTGCTGAGAGGAACTGCTTACATCAAGGTTGTTCATCTCACAATGTTGTTGCTGATGTTACATTGTTCTCTTGGTTCTGCTCCTTTCTCTCAGCATGAGATCCTGTAAGTCATTCCAGGCTTCTCTAGAGTCCAACCATTTATGGTTTCTTTTAGAACAATATTATTCCATGGTATTTATATACCATAACTTGTTTAGCCATTCCCCAATTGATGGACACCCCCTCAATTTCCAATTCTTTGCCACTACAAAAAAAACGGTTCTGAATATTTTGGAATATGTAGGACATTCCCCTTTTTAAAAATAATTTCTTCTGGATAAAAACTTAGAATTGGAATTACTGGGTCAAAGGGTATGAACAGTTTTATTGCTCTTTGGGCATAGTTCCATATTGCTCTCCAGAAAGATTGGATCCATTCACAGCTCCCCCAGCAATGCATCAGTTTCCCAATTCTCCCACAACCTCTCCAACACTGATCATTTTTTCCTTTTTCTCATCTTGGCCAATCTGATAAGTGTGAGATGCTACCTCATTGTTGTTTTAATTAGCAGTTCTCTAGTCAGTAATTATTTGGAGCATTTTTTCATGTGATTATATATAGCTTTACTTCTTCATTTGAAAACTATCTATTCATATCCTTTGACCATTTATTGATTGGTAATGACTTATGACCTTATAAATTTGATGCAATTTTCTATATATTTGAGAAAGCTTTCTGCTTTCCTTCTAATTTTGGCAGCATTGATTTTATTAGTGCAAAACTTTTTAAATTTAATATTGTCAAAAATCATTCATTTTGCAATATTTAATGTACTCTATTTCTTGTTTGGACATAAATTTGTCCCCTTCTATAGAACTGACAGTGTGAGTATTTCTTGGTCTATTAATTTATCTATGGTATTGCTCTTTATGTCCAAATCCTGTACCCATTTTGACCTTATTCTGGTAAAGAGTGTGAGATGTGGGTTTATGTCTAGTTTTTGCCATATTTTTTTCCAGTTTTACCAACAATATTTTTTCAAATTTTTTTTAATCCCAGAAACTGATATGTTTAATTATGTTGAGCTTTTTCCTAATGTTGAACCATCCCTGTGTAGTGCTATAAATCCTACCTAATAATGGTATATTATACTAGGTAATAACTTGCTGAGGACTCATTGCTAAAATTTTATTTAAGATTTTTTGCATCAATATTCATTAGGGAGATTGGTCTATAATTTTCTTTGTCTGTTTTGGTTCTTCCTGGTTTAGGAATCAGCACAAAGTTGGTGTCATAAAGGAGTTTGACAGAACTCCTTCCTCTCCTATTTTTTTTTGTTTTGTTTTGTTTTGTTTTGTTTTTTTTGCAAGGCAAATGGGGCTAAGTGGCCTGCCCAAGGCCACACAGCTAGGCAATTATTAAGTGTCTGAGCCCGGATTTGAACTCAGGTACTCCTGACTCCAAGGCCTGTGCTTTTATCCACTACGCCACCTAGCCGTCCCCTTCCTCTCCTATTTTTAAAAGTAGACTAGGAATTAATTGTTCCTTAAATGTTTGGTAGATTTCACTTGTTAATCCATCTAGATCTGGAGACCTTTTTCTTAGGGAGTTTATTGATAGCTTCTTCAATGTCTTTTTCTGAAATGGGGTTCATTAAGTAACTTAATTCTTCTGTTAATCTGGGCAGTTCGTATTTTTGTAATTATTCATCCATTTCACTCAGGTTATCTAATTTATTGGCATACGGTTTGGCAAAGTATTTCCAAATTACCTCTTTAATTTCCTCCTCATTAGTGGTTAGGTTACCCTTTTCATTTTTGATCATGGTAATTTGGTCATCTTTCTTTGGTTTGTCTGTATTATTGACTTTTTCATAAAACCAACTCTTAGTTTTATTTATGAGGTCACTGGTTTTCTTGCTTCCAGTTTTATTAATCTCTCCCTTGATTTTCAGAATTTCTAATTTGGTACTTAATTAAGGATACTTAATTTGTTTTTTTTCACTTCCAGACTTTTTTCAAACTATCCAATCACACAAACATGACTTTTTTTTTAACTTGTGAAGTTGATTTTTTTGAACCTCTGTAAGACTTTACATGGATGCAATAATTAAAAAAAAATCAGGACAAAATTTTCCATTCTGCAATCTGGGGGGTACTTTTTTAATTATCTGTTTCAAAGATCAACAAACATATATGCACATTCTAGAATGTAATTCATATGGACTTAGTGACTTGACAAATAAGACACCAATATCACAATTACTTATTAGATATTATTTGGGTATACTACAGGTCACTCACAACATAACATATACTCAGAAATAGAAAAAAGTAGCTTTACCAATTGTCACTTGCAAGAGAATCTTTCTCTATAAATCATTTAAAATTTTATATCTATATTGGTCATTTTCCCACAATTTGCAAGGAAAAAGAAAGTATGATACAATATAACATATTTAAGTCTTATCCCTTAACAACAGTGTTCTGAAAGAGTGTCTGAATATGAGTTATTTTAAGATCCAGAGCTCAAGGGAAACCAAATCTAAGGTAATAATCAAATCTTCATTCAAGAATCTTTCTTTCTTTTGTGGATATGCATGATTTAGCTAGGAAAAGAATAAAAGAACAGCATTTCTGGAGGTCTATTCTATTCTTGGCACAGTTTAAAAAAAAAGACCTGGCAACATAATGGTATTGCAATCTTAATGTCCATTTTGTTCTTTTCTTTTCAGGAAGAGATTATAAACTAAAATAACATGGTTGTGTAGTACTATCACCACCAACTTTGCCTGTACTCAGAAGCTGGAAAAAAAAGCAGTAGCTTTGCTAATTTTCACTTTCAGAAGATTTTTTAAAACCTTTACATTTTTTACTGTTACATTTTATGTTGCATCACTGGTCTCTCCTCATCAGGTAACCTCCTTCTCTGATCATATCTTTCAATAAAGAAGTATTATTTTTAAAAATGTATTTATTTTTTTATTTTCACCCATATGCACATGTATATTTTTAAGTTACAAATTTTCCTTCCACCCTCCTACCCCCCTTCTCTCAGTGGTGAACAGTCAGGTTAGCATTATACAAACATATTTTGATAAACATGTTTACAGATTAGTAATTTTCAGAATAAGGAATTAGGATTAAGGAGATAATTTTTATCAAGTGTTCATCAGATTCTGAAGAATTGGTTTCTGTGTGTGTGTGTGTGTGTGTGTGTGTGTGTGTGTGTGTGTGTGTGTGTGTCTTCTTTTGTTTTTCTTCCTCTGGGTGGGGATAATATAGCCCATAGCCAGTCTAATACAGTTGTCCTTGCTCTCCAGACTGCTGAGAGGTCAATAAAAAATTATTATGCAACATGATCCCATAGAGCTGCAACTGACAGTTTGTGATTTCTTCTTCTGAAGATTGCTGTTTGTCAATAGAAAGAATGTGTTTTGAAATGAATAATTTGGAATCAAAATTGTCCATTGTATTTGACCCAGGTGTTTTAGTATGATTTTAATTTACATTGTTGTAGTCTTAAATTTATAGTTTTCATTTAATCAACTTGATTCACTTTCAAATAATTTTTTAATCTTTCTAAACTGTTCTGATTATTTCAATTTATTTCTTACATCACAATAATACTGCATTACATTCATAGACCACAATTTATTAAGTCATTCTCCAGTTGGTAGGTTTATATTTTGGTTTTGCTATTACTATTAGTGTTGCTAAAAACATGAGATAAGATTATTCTAAAGAATTAGAGATTTGACTGACTGATGATGAAACAAACAAACATTTCCTTGCCTGAGTATATTGTTCCCATAAATATAATCATGGCAGACTAGTAAAAGGTCTTTGCTAATCATACTGAAGTTATGTTTTTGAATGTCTTCCTTTAATACATTCAAGTCCTGTCTCTGGCATTCACTAGGTATGTGACCCCAGGTAAATCATATAATCAAATCTCAATGTTCTAGACAACTATTGACTATAAGATTGCTGAGAATATATTGACTTGTTTTGGTAACAGAGAGTTTCTCACTGGGTTTTCCCCACATCAATGAAATCACAGACCCAGTCTCAATTCTTATCTTTAAGCTTAATTTGAACAACAGTATACTTTGAAAATTCCTTGATTCCACATTACAAGTATTTTTGTAGTGCTCATGGGTGGGGGGGAGTAGAAGGGTAAATTATCTTTCCTTTTATCATCTCTACATAATTTGTTGCTCTACCCTTTTACAGAAGGGTTCTATCTACTCTTTAAAGTACCTCTGAGAACCTGAATTTCTTATAAAGAGATTCAATGTATTTCCCCATAGTTTTCCAAGATTTGTAACTGGTTTCTATGCTTTATTGTATATCTTCAATTTTCCACCAGGTTTCATTTCCTTTACTCTTCACAATTCTACCAGATTGTGATTCTTTCTGGATGTTATATGAGCAATTGAAATGTTGTCTGACTGCTGTGTTTACTGCTCATAAATCCCACCATTTTCTCCTACTTTGTTTTCCTTTTTTTTCAAATTGTGAGGAGTGTTATTCTTGTCTCTGTGGCACTTTTATGAGAAATGACATGGGAAAAAATGATCATATATAAGTCATCTTTAATTTCCACCAATAATCAACCAAAAATGAATTCTCCAACTCTGTGTCCTACACAGAGAACTTTATTTTTTAAACTGTCTTCTTTGTGAGTTCACAGGGCAGCAAGAGTGTTGAAAAATACTTCTGATTTCTGGAATAAACCTTCTGACCACAGATATATAGAAGCACAGAGCTGTATCTCTCTACCCTAAGAAGAGAGATGTCCCCTTATTCAACTATGGTGATAGTGTAGCTATTGCTCAATTTTGAGTCATTTAAAACTCTAGTAATTTGGAATTATAATAACTGTAAAGAAAATATTTATATTATCATTAGTATTAGTATCAATAGAAGTTATGGTGTAGTAGTAATAGTAGTAGCAGCAGCAGTAGTAGTAGCAGTGGTAATAGTTGTAGTAGTAGCAACAGCAGCAGCAGCAGCAGCAACAAACTCAGAAACTTTCATTTAATGAGATAAGGAGAACTACTAAATGAGGAAATGTTCTCCACCAATCCAAGACAACCCTTCTTATACAACTCACATTGGCATAAAATGTGACTTGTCTAGTACTACATAGTTTGTGCCTGGGCAACACTTGAACCCAGATCTTCCTAAGTTCAAGGTCACCTGTCTTTCAAATTTACCAAACTGCTTATTTTCTTAATATTTACAAAGCACTTTATAACTTCATTTCATTTGAACTCTAATAATGTTGTAAGATGGGTTTTTTTTTTTTGGTAGGTGGGGTCAAATTCTCTGGGAGATAAATGACTTGCCCAACAGAGACACATATTAAATGTCTGGGACAAGACATGAACAAAGGCTTCCTAACTCTAAGCTAGTTTGATCCTCTAAATCTTTTGTGCCAGAGACTGTGATCTTAATGATTTACCTGTCTCAGCTATGTAACTCCCTTGCTAATCCCCCTCCCCAGTGATAAGTACCTCTTTTGCATAACCATAGAGAGACAAGTTCCAGTTAAGATTCACTTCATTCTATTCTTTTTTACCAGTCCACTACACTTGCCACCTCAGCTATACCTTCTTTCTTCCTCCTTCACTTTCCAAATTTAGAACCATAATCAAATCAGTATTGCCTTTGCTACTGGAAGGAGTGTCTTAGTATTCTTTTGTCAATTCCCTATCTTTGTAATTTTCCAAACTAAATTCAGGCAACCACTCTCCTGCGTGTGTTCTTTCCCATTAGACTATGTTGAAATCCAGATTGAATAGGCATATAGAGGACTTGCAAAGAGCATGATGTTAAGAGTTCTCCTGGAAAATTCTGAGAACTCCAAGGATGTGGTGATAACACTTGGACTTTTTGGAGATGAGCAATTAATTCACTGGTTGCTTCCAGTCATGAGACAGGTCCATTGCTGCAAAAACTTGTTACTTTGGTAAGATAGAAAACCTGAGTGGTCGACTCTTCCACATTCAGTAAGACAAGATCAATAAAAGGGAAGATGTGTGTGGCTTTCCCTCTTTTCCTTCATTCCATCATTTGGCAACATAAAATTCTAAGATATACCAGCAACTCTTCCCCAGTATCTCTGGGATCTCCCTTATAAAATGAAAGATGCACAATATAGGGAATATCTTTATTTTTATAATTATAACAGTTCTGAGACATAGTAACTGCATAATAATTACTTTTTTGTTCATTTATTCTTACTAAAACTGAAATAAGTAGCTGAAAAATATTCATTTGCATTGAAACATGCAATAATCTGAACCATAAGCGTTTATGCTAGAAATGAACTAAATCTATCAGCTCTCTTCTCCTGAGGTCCATTCATCCTCACATTAATTCTGGCCAGTTTCTGCTCTGCAGCTCCCTGAGATCTGAAGACAAATCACTACTACTATAAATACACCTGGACAAGGTTTGTTAATGGATTTCTCCATTGTTCCTGCTGTTTTTGACTTAATAAACTATAATTCCCTTTTCTGGCCACCACCCCTCTAGATTTCTGCCATGAGAATAGGGAGGCACTTTCTAGCTTTTGTATTTCTATCTCTAGCTTTTAGCACAAAGCCTGAGACAGAGTAAGCATTTAACTATTGATTGTCATTCATTCTTTCAATCAATTCATACATTTTTAATTGATTACTATGTGCCAGTAATTTGTTTAAGTTCTAAGGATACAAAGACAAAAATGAAATCACAATTTTTTTTTAAAAATGTCTAGTTTTCAGGGGCGGCTAGCTAGGTATCACAGTGGAGGAGTGGCTAGGTAGTGCAGTGGATAGAGCAACGGCCCTGAAGTCCCGAGTACCTAAATTCAAATCCAGCCTCAGACACTTAATAATTACCTAGCTGCGTGGCCTTGGGCAAGCCACTTAGCCCCATTGCCTAGCAAAACAAAACCTAAAAAAAAAAAAAGTCTGGTTTTCCACTTTGGCACACTATCTTGAAATATACGAGCCCTTCATCTACAATTCAGACTTATGAATTGCACTAAATTTTCTCTCAATTCAATTATGTAAAAAATGTACAGAATCTTTTGCATGTAAAAACACCATTAAAATTATTATATGTAAATTATATAATATAGTATTTCCATTTAGCACAATAGAGTTGATATAATATGGAAAGCAATCTACAGATTGTAGATATGAATAAATAATTATTAGTTCTTCCAATAATCTCCACTGCAATAATCAATCAAGTAATAATCTAGCCTCAAACACTTACTAGCTCTGCCCTTCGACAATTCATTTAACTTCACTGTGCCCCAGTTTCCTCAACTGGAAAATGAGAGTGATAATAATAGCACATACCTCTCATGCCTGTTGTGAGGATGAAATGAGATAATAATTGTTTTTTAAGTACCTACTATATGCTATGCACTGGGGATTCAAAAAGAGCTAAAAAGTTCTAAGAAGTTTACAATCTAATGGGGGGAGACAACTAACATTAGGTGATATTGAACAAGTCTTCAGATTCTGTAAATTGCTATATTTAATAAACATTTCAGAGAAGCAAAAATAATGAAACATATGATAGACCTCAAAACTCATAACTATTAATATCCTTAAATATAGTTTTTATAAATTTAGCTTACAGGTCATTCATTCCAAGTAATATGTAACTAGGCAGCTCATTTAGAAAGTCTGGTGGAACTAAGTATAGGAATTACATATATTTTAAGAAAATATATTAGTGTTGCATAAAATTAGAGAGTTTTAATTTGGAAGATTTTATTTGATTAGACTTTCATCTTTCCTTCAGTTTACTATGGTTTCTTGGCAATGCAATGTCACCATGACTGTCAGTGAAGTATCAAAAAGGATTCTAAATGTAATTGGGACCAAAATGACTTGGTGAACTTCCATTCATCTATTAATTTAAATAGACTTAGAATCTTTCTCTGTGTTCCAGTTTTATAACAATCAACACATAGTTCAAAGATTTCAGTCTGTCTACATATATCAGTCAATCAGGCATCCAGGCATTCCAGAATTTAAGGGATGAATCAAAATTTGCCTCTAGCTCACTTTCCTCTTTCTCAGTGATGACAGTATTTGAAATATGTTTTTTTTTGCTTTTACTAATTAATTGGAAAAGTATCTCAATCCTTATTACTTGAGGTACATCTATTATCACTTTTCATCTAGACTGAAAATGGTCTCCTTAGATACACCAGGAAAAACTATTGAATTGAAAGAAAAAAGACAGAGTGATTTTCAAAACAGTCATAGGAAATAATACTTATAACCAATTCTGCTTAAGAATATAGTGAATGATAATCATAATAATCCAATTAAAGATAATGATAAATCAAATTTCTAGAACACAAGGTTTGTAAAGTCATGCTCCTTAGAGGAAACCAAAAAATTGGAGGCAAGAAAATAAAGATTTTACCTGAGGCTTTGCTTTATCCCCCCAACTATTAGGGAAATGTGTTTTAGTCATGAAGAACTTGGTATTTGAAATGATATTGCAAGTCCTTAGGAAAAAAAAAATGAACTCTGCATGGACTTGGTGGAAGTTGAAAATATAATGATCTGCCCTATTCCTCTCTTTTCTCATTCTTAGACTGTCAGTACTAGTCAAGTTTCTCCCTGGAAAGTTGTGGAGGTCTATTGCCCTCTACTCAAAGGAGTAACATTGAAAGCTGAGAAATTCAAGGCAGCTAAAGAGCAGTTCCTGCTCAGGAACACATCAGTCTAGATTTTGAACTGTCTCTTCGGTTTGTTTTTTCCCTAGTATAGATGACTAAGGAGTGATCCTGAGATGAATATTGCTTATAAGTTTGAAGGGTCTGGAGATTCTCAGTCCTTCAGGTGGAACTGATGGAGGCAGAGGAATGCTCCGCAATTTTGACATTTGCTGGAGAAGTCAACTACCAGCAGGATGATGGATCCTATTTCTGGTCTAACAGTACAAGACATTACCTCAAAAGAAATGTTTAGTGAGTGCATAGCCTGAATGAATTGTTAAATGGCAGTGGGGCAGAACCAAGAGTAAAGGCAGGGATTCACCTGAATTCTCCCTAATTCACCTACAAATATTGTTAAAATAATAATTCAAATGAATTCTGGAGCATCAGAACCAAAACAAAAAGGATGGGGTGAAAAACAGAGCTTATGGTCAGAGAGAAGAGCAGTGTGGAGGCCAGGAAAGCAGTAAGCACACCTCTGCTTAGATCATGCCACCATGAAAGAATTGAGAACTTGCAGACTTCTAGAGCTACTTCTGAAAACAATAGCACTAAAAACCTGAAGGTTGGGACAGTGTCCTCACCACCCCCAGGAGCTAGTCCAAGTTTAAAATAAAGTTTAAAAGAGGAAATAATCTGGGGGAAATGAGCAAACAACAGAAGAACCTGACCACAGAAAGTTACTGTGTTCCTTCCCTGACAGGGAAGATCAAAACACCAACTCAGAGGAAGACAGTAAAATTAAAGCAGCTAAATGCAAAGACTCCAAGAAAAATGTGAATTGGTCTTAGCCTATGAAAGTGCTCAAAAAAGATTTTAAAAATAAAATGAGTGGGGCAGCTAGGTGGCTTCAGCTGATAGAACACCGGCCCTGGAGTCAGGAGTACTTGAGTTCAAATCTGGCCTCAGGCACTTAATAATTACTTAGCTGTGTGGCCTTGGGCAAGTCACTTAACCCCACTGCCTTGCAAAAACCTAAAAACAAACTAATTAATTAATTAATTAATTAAATGAGAATTAGAGGAAAAATTGGCAAATAAATTGAGTTTTGAAAAGAAATCATTAAAAAATAGTCAACAACTTGTTTAAGGAGGTCCTCTATGAAATGAGCAAAAATTACATCTTAAAAAACACAAATGGTTTGAAAAAAAGGCATAAAAAAATCCATAAAAGAGAACTGTTCTGTTTTCTGCTCTGAGTGCACTCACGCTCCTCATTCCTACCCCCTCAATTCCATGACAGACTTTGCTGGAAGGTGAACCACTCTCTTCTTTTGTGGGTTCTGTTGCTTCAAAATCTGTTAACCTTTATTAATGTCAATTCTGAGGGAAACCCAGGAGATTGAGAACCAAAGTGATGAAGATGGTGCCCTAAAGAGTGATAGTTTGGGAGATTAGCTAATAAAGTTCTATTTTGGAAATGTTGAGTTTGTGATACAGATGAACATCCATTTCAAATATGAGTTCAGATACTTACTAGATATGTGATCCTAGAAAAGTGCTTTAACTTGACTGCCTCAGTTTGCTCATTTATAAAAATTTATAAAATAAAAACAGCATCTGCCTCATAGTGTTGTTGTCAGGATCAAATGAGATATCTACCAAAGTACTAGTGCGTAGCACTAAAAGTTATTTAATTTAAAAATATTTGTTTGCTTTCCCTTTACATTCTATTGCAAATGTAACTTCCATTCCTATTCTACCATTATTTTTCCTAAAGGATTCTAAAGATAAGACTTTAGGAGGGGCAGCTATGTGGCACAGTGGATAGATTCCTGACCCTGGAGTCAGGAAGATCTGAATTGAAATCTGGCTTGACTCTTAATTGCCTAGCTGTGTGACCTTGGCCTTAAATAAATAACATTTTTTAAAATAGGACTTTAGGAAAATTATTTAGGCTTGAACTAGGTGAACCTTTATTGTCAACAAACAGCAGAGGGAAATTTTATCTCAGGCAATTTATTTCAGCTTTCTCAAATTAAAATGGAGATAATATCACCTACCTTGTAGAGTTGTGAGAATTAAATGAGATTATATTTGTTAGAATATACTTAACACAAGGCCTAGTACATAGCACTGAACACATAGGCACTAAATAAATGCTTATTCCTCATTCCTCTCCCTCCCTCTTGACTGTGCTGATCCCTACTGCTGTTGGTGAGTTCAGTCTTGGAGTTTGCATATTGAGGAAAGACACAAACCCTAATTCTCTAAACTTTATCAATATTCATTTTCTGAAAGACCTTCCTAAACAACTTCAGTTTTTCAGGTCACTTGTGTTAATCTTTCTTCATTAGAATGTAAACTCCTAGAGGTCAGGGACTGTCATTCATTCTGCTTCTTTTGGTAGTTATTATTTAGTCCTGTCTAACTTCATGACTCCAAGGACCAAAGCATGTCAGGTCCTTGTATCCTCCCATATCTCTTGAGGTTAGTCTAAATTCATGGTTCAATGTTTCCATGACCCTATCTAACTATCTCATCTTCTCCTCCACCCTTTTCCTTTTGCCTTTAATTTTTTCCCAGCATTAGGGTCTTTTCCAAAGAGTCCCATCTCATTATGTAGACAAAGTAACTATATTCTTTCAATATATCCAGTGCTTAACACAGTGTCTATCACTTCCTAAGTACTTAATAAATCTGCTTGACTTGACTTGGAACCATATAATTGTAATTTTGTTTCAGATTTTTCTACCAAAGCAAAACACATTTAAAAAAAGAATGGAAACTCAAGATGTAAGTGAGAGCACTAAAGTGCTATAAATGAATACTAATCATCCTGAGCAAGTAGCAGGCAAACAAATGAGAAAAAGCAAAGATAGCTCCTGTCTTCAAAGAGCCAATCAATTAATGAGGGAGAACAACATACAAAGAAGCTGAAAGTGGGGGGAAGGTAGTGGGGAAAAGGAAAGTACCCAGTTATCAGGTGCTATAGCAAGTAAAGACAGCTGAGAAATGAAGAAAGGGATAACCTCTTCAAATGGAGGTTTGGGGAGGAACTCTCTACTCCATCCTCCATTCAGAAAGGTCCAAGAGCAGAGGGTATTGATGAAAGTATTAATCAAATAATAATGTATGAGTTCAATATTTTGCAAACCGTAAACCTCTTTATAAATGCTATTGGCATTAGTGATTGCTCTAATAACAGTATCTGGCAATATTATATTACTTGAAGGTTTGCAAAACACTTTATAAATATTTTCATTGTATAACAACCCTAGGAGGTAGATGCTATTATTGGCACCATTTTATATATGAAGAATGATATTCTTCATATTAAGAGAAGTTATGAATAAGATATATGAACTGCTTATTTTCCACAATCTTTGAAGATGTGTTAAATATCAGAATATGAGATATGAGATTTGAAAATAGATATGACTGAGAGTTCCTTGAGGGCAGGAACCATGCTTCTGTTTGTCTTTTGTATCTCTAGTCCAAGGCCTAGTTCAGGGTCCTGGTGACTGACAAGATCAGATTGGTGAATTCCAGTCAAATAATTTCCAGGGCTAAAATTTTAGAAGACCTGTAAGCTCAATATCATTCAATATGATAGTTAGAATGGTAGTTAGAAAAGTCAGTATGATTTTGAGATGTGTGGAGATGTGTCATGGCCAAAACTAATCCAGTTATTTAAAAAAAAATTGGTCATATCATATCCGAAATATTTGAAACAGATCCATTCTTTTCCCATTCTGACATTTTCAGGCTTTTTTTTGGCCTTTCCCTGAGACTTTTCCCCCTTCTTCTCCCCTAAATAAAAACCACTAATGTTCAAACTTTAACCATTCAGATATTTAACTTTTGTCATCACAATTTACATGATACTGAAATTTCTCTTACGGGATGAATTTAAAACCCTTCCAGCCAATTCCAAAGGTGAGTAGATGCCTGCCTCAGCCTAGCCCTAGATATCAGATCCTTTGTATCTAATAGAGACCTTGCTTGGAGGATTACACTCAGAGATCAGTTCTCTCTTTCTTGAACATGGAATATAAGTGACTCTTCAGAAGGTGTATTCAGAGTCATTTCCTTCGTATATGCACTTTCTAATATTCAGTAGTTCACAGCATAGGTATTCAACAAATTTTTCTCTCTGTCTCTCTTTCTTTGTCTGGTCTCTCTCTGTCTTCATCTCTCCTCTCTCCCTTTCTCTCCTCACCCTTTCCTTCCCCTTTAGTCATTTGACTACTTTTCCACAAAACACTCTCATCATCTAGATGAATCACACTACACCATACCTTCCAATCATAGGCAGTTTACTAGTCTACTGGAATAAGAGACTGGGACTTATCTGAAGAAGGAAGACGAGGATGATGAGTGGGACTGAAAACAATGAAACATGAAGATATATTGAAGGATAGTTTAGCTTGGACAATGGAAGACAGGGTGGCATATGATTACTGCTTTAATTTTTGTTGTTGACCAAGGTATTTAAGAACCAGTTCTTCATGGCAAATAGAGGAGTTATATATTGGGACTAGTAGTAATTGGGAGATTCAGGAGTTTTTTGATTATGGCAATCACATGGTCAAATATATACTTTAGGAAAATCATTTAGACAACTCTGCGGAGGATGGATTGGAAAAGGGAAAGATACGATTTAAAGAGACTGCCTGCAAAACTATCACAGTAATTTAGGTGCCTGAATTAGAGTGGTGTTGAGGACCTGAAATAGGATTATGGTCACGTAACAGAGCAGTTCCTCATACCTAAAATTACCCATTTGTAAGTATATTTATCAAAATATGTGTGTACAATGCTAAACTGATTTTTTGCTGTTGAGGGGAGGGGGGTGGGAAAGGAGGGTGGAGGGAAATTTTGTAACTTAAAAGTTTTAATGTGGAGGCGGCTAGGTGGCGTAGTGGATAAAGCACTGGCCCCAGAGTCAGGAGTACCTGGGTTCAAATCCAGTCTCAGACACTTAATAATTACCTAGCTGTGTGGCCTTGGGCAAGCCACTTAATCCTGTTTGTCTTGCAAAAAACTAAAAAAAATTTTTAATGTGCATATGAATGAAAATAAATAAATTTTAAAAAGAAAATCATTTTTTCAAAACCATTTTCAAAGAAATGAGTTGCTTTCAGTTGTACAGGAAGTTGCTTGGGGTCTTTATGCCATCATATCTCCAGTATTTAGGTGCCACTGCTCTTCATGTTGATAGAAAAATGGAAAAAACCCTTATGTCAAGAAAAAAATGAAAAATCCTGATTTTTAACATAAAATAGTCTTTATAATAAATTTTTTAAAAAAGGAAATTGACACTGGCCCTGGATCAGGAAGACCTGAATTCAAATCCAACCTCAGACACTTAATAATTGCCTAGCTGTGTGACCTTGGGCAAGTCACTTAACCTCATTGCCTCAGGAAGACCTGAATTCAAATCCAACCTCAGACACTTAATAATTGCCTAGCTGTGTGACCTTGGGCAAGTCACTTAACCTCATTGCCTTAAAATAAATTTTAAAAATTGTTTTTTTAAAAAAAGTAAATTGCGAATTCTCTGTTCTTGAGATTTTGAGGAAAACATTCCCTGTCTATAATTGTCCATGCTTAAGCTACTTTTCCTTTAGATTGTAATCTACTTGTGATGAGGAAGCCACTTACATTTCCCTTCATTATTTTATAGTCCCTTGAAAAAGAGTGGTACTAAATGTGTCTTTCTTAATAGAAGGCAGCCAGGTGTAAGAAGGGAAAGAATTCTGGTATTAGAATCATGAAGACTTTAGTTCAAAAGCTAACTCTGACTCTGATTTAGTTGAGTGATTCTGGGCTAGTATCTTAACCTCTTAGTCTCCATTTCCTCATCTCTAAAATGGAAATAATAATGCCTATTTTATAAGGTTTTCGTTAGAATTGAATGAGATAATATTTATAAAACTCTTAGTCTATTGCTTTGCATATTGTTTGTTGTTACTGTTTGGCCTTCATTCTTGAAGAAGACCAAGACATCAGAGAGATGATACCATGACAAGTAAGTGATTTGGATTTGCATAATCATGCAAAGTCACCAGTCTCATTTTCTTCTCTGGCACCATCTGGATCCAGTGACCAGATATGGATCACAATGACTGAATATGGCCCTGGATGTAGTGGAAGACCTTTTCTTTTTTTGAACTAAGGTTTTTAACAAGTCTCAGTTGGATTGAGGCAACATCCTTTGTGTAATTCAGGATACAGTAAGAAAAAGATGAGACAAAGAGGCAAACAATGACCACTTTTTGTTTAATTAAAAAAAATCAAATAGGAGGGCTAAACCCTCAGGGTTTTTTAAAATGATTTAGGAAGCAAAGAATATCCTTTTTTACATAGTAAAAAAATCAACTAGAAAGGAGAAGACCATCAGGGTTTCTGATAAAAAACAGAAATAATTGCTATTATAGGTACTCAATAAATATTTCCTTTCTTCTTTCCCTTTTCCTCCATACCAGGAGTTCCCTGTATTGATGAAATCACAGGTGCTTCCCTTGTAACTTTGTAAAGATATTATTTGTAAAGCATCTATATAGCTTAAAATATTATATAAATGCTAGGAATTATAATAATTATTAATAATAATAGACATGAAGGTTCTGGCATCCTTGTAATTAACACTTAGAAAGTCTTCATTTTGCATTTATAAACTTCCTTTTGCTGTCCATTAAGTGATTGGGATAAGAGCTTTTGCAACCAAATTTCTATCGTTTTTGAGTCCCTTCCCAGCAGGTATTGATGATAAGACATTCACAGTCTGACCAAGTTTCTCTTAAAATGGAAAAGGAAACCAAAGTCTGAGAATCCCCACTGGTAGAACCATAATTTTTGTTTTGTTTTGCTTTGTTTTCTTGGTGCTGAAATGGTACTGAACTCAAATTTGACTTGCTTTTTAAAAGTTCTTATGCTTCCCTTTTATTTCTTCTTTGTATTGCAATTATTTCTTACCTCAAGTGCTTACTTATTAAGCACCCCATACAAATTGTCTGGAACAGCATTCTAATCATCTAGAATTTCTATTTGGTTTATTTTGGGCTAACTAATAAAAGGAGGATTCAAATAATTCCCCTTCTGTACATGCTTTATCAATTTCTGTGATTCTCTGGAGGATACTTAAGAAGGAATCATGATTTTCTCTTGCACATTATCTTTTCTGAACACATATCAATAAAATGTGATCCCAGGCATTCTCTTGGCATAATCAATTGCTCATTCAAAAATATCATCTGTGTCACAATGAAGATTTATTCTTATTTTGAAACTCAGAATAAATCTAGTCTTCCACAGTGAGAGAACTTCAATTGATTATGACTATGAATCAGGGTTTCCAAAAGCTTCCTCCACTATCAAAAGAAGGTTTTGTCACATTTCCTGTGAATCCCCGAATGTTCTTCAATGTACCCCTATCCATGTTCAGACTCTTTCCTTTCCTTTTTTACTCCTGATTCTGTCCCACTTAAATCTACCCACTTGGAATATGAGATGGGAGAACTGGCTTGGACTCCTCCCAGAAGTTGTCAGGGCCATTCCTTAATCAGATAGACTGGTTGTTGTTCAACAACATTCTCTCTCTTGCCCAGAGATTAAACATGATCAGCTCAGAGGTAATGTGCTTCTTTAGAAGCACAACCTCCTTCTAAAACATTTTAAATCATCAGGGTTTTTTTTCTTCAATAACTCATAACAAATAAAGTTAAAACCAACATCACAGACCAGTGCATTCTCTAGGGATGTGTTCTAGTTAGGGCAGGAAATTATTGATTAAAATGGTTCAGTTTGTCCTAAGATTCTGAAAGGAAGAAATAAATGATTGTTCTTCTTTGAACTTTTAACTAGGAACCACTATGCTGGGAAAACTGCTTATTGATTGGAGCTTAAAATGATAACAATAATAATTAGTAATAATTGATGATGATGATGATGATGATGATTTGTCCCTAAACTATTTTTATCAAAGGATAGGGTTTTGATCTCTGAATTTTAGGCAGTTAACAGACTGTGTGAACTTGAGTAAGTCACTTAACTTCTCATCATTTCAGTTTCCTCAAGTATAAAATGGAGATAATAGTAACACCTACTATAATTTATGAATATAAAATGATATAATATTTGTAAAAGTACTTGACAGTGTCTGGCACATAATAAATTCTATAAAAATTCTTATTCCATTCACTTTCATCATTGACATAGGAAGCTCCCTGATAAGGATACCTCTACAATGTAAAAATACTAGAGAATTTCCTCAAATACTAGGAAATTAAATGACTTGCCCAGGGTAGCACACGTCTTCTTTACTTCAAGCCTGGCTCTCTTATTTTTCAACTTATAATGCCTGAATATTCTAATGAAAATATGAGAATAAGTTGAACATTAAATAAATAATTACACTAATAATCCCATCAAAGTCCAACCCATTAACTATGTTTTGAAGGAGGAGAAGGGCTGTCAAGAGAGAACTGTGTGTACCCTGAGGATGTTACTGAAGGTATGGCATGCCTCTGAAATGCACACCCCTCAGTCTCTAGCAATATCACTGATTGGTTAACCATTGAAATCTGGTTAATGGGATGAAACTAATACTAGGAAAATGAGATGATCAAATAAGATAACAGGCTAGTTCTATATAGACCAATAGGAATATCAGTTTGAGATGGAATATAGTATAGGAGACTTTGTAAAAATTGTTTTTCTTCTTTACATATAAAAACAGTTTTTAACCTTTTTTCTTTTATAATTTTGAATTCCAAATTTTCTCTCACCCATTCTTTCCTCTCCCTAACATTGAGAAGAAAGAATTTGATAAAGGCTATTCATGTGTAGTTGTGCAAAAACAAAGCAAAATTACAGAATGACTTAATCTGCATTAAGATTTCATAGTTCATTCTCTGGAAGTGGATAGTATTTTTCATCATAGATCCTTCAGAATTGTCTTGGATCGTAGAAATTGCTAGGTCATTCATGGTTGATCATTGTGCAACACTCCTATTAATGTGTTCTATGTTCTCCTGGTTCTGCTCACTTCACTTTGTATCAGTTCATTTAAGTCTTTCATGTAAGGTTTCTGAAAGCATCCTGCTCATCATTTCTTACAGCAATATTATTCCATTGTAATCATATACCAAATCTTCTTCAGCCATTCCCCATTTGATAAACATCCCTTCAATTTCCAATTCTTTGTCACCACAAAAAAAGAGCAAAGCAAATATTTTTTGTTTATTTTCTACTACATAATATATTGGAACAAATGAGAAATATACTCTATCAATATTGATTACTTCAGAGACAGCTATGTGGTGCAGGGGATAGAGCACTGGCCTGGAATCAGGAGGATCATAGTTCAAATCCGACATCAGACACTTAATAATTGCCTAGCTGTGTATGACCTTGGGCAATTCACTTAACCCCATTACTTTAAATAAACTTAAAAATTTTTTAATTGATTATTTCTTTTCATTGGACTAAAAACTAACCACAATAGCCAACATGTAACATATATCTGTAAAAAATTAGCATGTTGATAGATATCATCATATGTAATGTTTATAATTTTTATTCTTTATGTCCCAGAACATTAAATATGAAAGAATAATTGCAGTCTAACTACTTGTTCTTAAGCCATTTTTCTCTGAATATCATTAAACAAGATGATTATAAGACTATGAACACAATAATAGTCAATATTAGAAAGTTCATATTTGGAAAGTATTTTAAATGTCATGAAATATTGTATGTATGTTATCTCATTTGAATTTCCTTGGAAGATTTTAAGAATCTTGGGAGATGGTTACTATTATTATTGTCATTTCACAGATGAGGCAATTTAAATTTAGGTGGGTTATGATATGTTCAGAGTAACATAGGTAGTAAACATAAGAGGTAGTGGTAGTGTGCAAACCCAGGTCATCTTGACTCCAATTTTGTAGATACAAATTAGTTTACATTGTTCTAGTATAATTTTTCATATTGATACCAGTTATAATAATTTGAGATTAAACTCCACAGGATAATCTCTGGGAGGAGAATGATCAGGATATTCAGGAGAAGATATCCAAACTTTAGCCTTGAATTGAATGAAATAACCTTTCTTATATGTCATTTCCATATTTTTCCTTAAATTTTATGTTGCACTTTTTTACATCATAATTTTTAATCTTCAACTCTTCTACTGAGTCCTCTCTAGTAGCAAAAAATAATGTAATACTGATGGTAACCATATCTGCTAGCAAATACATTTCTCCTTCATGATCTCTCACCTCTCTGCTGAGAGAAGAATATGTCACATATCTATTTTTATAGCCATATTAGCCACTGTAATAACTCTGAATTTGATTTTTAATTTAATTTAATTTAATTTAAAGAATTGCTTTTATTACTTCACAAGTTCAAACAAGTTTTCCCATGATTTCATGATTCTTCATAATCATTTTTTATCATGGAATCATTGTCCATTATATTCACAGACTGGATTTTACTTAGTGACTTTTCATATGATAGATATTCAATCTGCTTCTGATCTTTTGCTACAGTAATGATGATGATAGTTAATATTTACATAATACTTTAAGGTTAGCAAAGCATTTTGAAAATGCTTTATATATCATCCTTACAATAACTTTGTGGAAGATATTACTATTTTCATTTCTGGAGTTGTGAATGGATCTAACCATGCTGGAGAGCAATATGGAACTATGCCCAAAAAAACAATGACTGACCATTTCCAATTCTAGGTCTATATCCAGAAGAAATTATATAAAAAGGGGAAAGTCCTACATGTTCCAAAATAGTGGCAAAGAATTGGAAATGGAGAGTATGCCCATCAATAGAGGAATGGCTAAACAAGTTATGGTACATGAATACTAAATACTACTGTTCTATAAGAAATCATAAATGGTCAGACTCCAGGGAAACATGGAATGATTTATGGGATCTGATGTTGAGTGAAGGGAGAAGAACCAAGAGAACAATGTACATATCAACAACAACATTGTGAGATGAACAACCCTGATGGAAGAAGCTCCTCTCAGCAGTTCAGAGAGCTAGGACAACTGTATTAAGACTGGCTATGGTCTATATTATCCCCATCCAAAGGAAGGGAAAACAAAACAAAACAAAACACACACACACACACACACACACACACACACACACACACACACACACAAACACAAACTCCTTCAGAATCTGATGAACACATTATAAAAATTACCTCTTATGCATCTTTTCCCTTAATCCTAATTCTTCATAATGAAATAACTAATACTAATATGTAAACATGTTTATCAAAATATGTACTATAATGCTAACCTGATTGTTTGCCACTGAGGGGGGGTAGGAAAGGAAGGTGGAAGAAAATTTTGTAACATGAAAATATGCATGTATAAATCTATGAAAATAAATTTTTAAAAAATAAATAAAGGAATTGAGTTAAATAGAGGTTGTGTTTTGCCTAAGGTGACACAGGAGGAGTCTGAAGGTATTTGAACTCAGGTCCTCTCCATCTTTAGTCATTGTGCCTCCTAGCTATCCTCCAAATATTAGTATGATTATAAATATTTGATCTACTGAAGCTGTCTTCGCAGAGCTCCATCAACATGAATTATTCTTTTGTCATCTTTTTCAGTTTGCTGAATGAGAGATACAAATCACAGAGTTGTTATACATTCTCATCATTATTAAATACTATTATTATTATTATTATTAATGACTTGGAACATTTTTCAAGTTTTATTGATAATTCACCTATTTGTCTTTTGAAAACTTTTTATCTTTTTATATCTTTTATAAAGAAAACTTTATCTTTTTAATTTCCCCCCATTGATCTCATTTCCCCCTCCTAAACCTTCTATAATGTAAAGGAAGTGACTAATACAGGGAAGCCTCCAATATCAAAGATACACAAACTAAGAATGCTTTTTTGGTCATCAAATCTTTTACAAAGAATGACTGATATTTGACCACCTTTACTGTGACATAGAGTTATACTCTGAGCTGTACTCAGCCCCTTCTGCAACTGCTTCTCTTCTTTCAGCTGGTTTCAGCTTCCCAGAACAAAAGACCCTTTGTAGGTAAAGCTTATCACCTCTGATCTCATCATCATGCAACAAGCTTAACTCAAACTAGGCACTTTACCCCCATTATCTTATTTGATCCTCAGAAATACCCTTTGGGGTAAATGCTGTCATTCCGATTTTACAATGGAAAAGTGAGATAGAAGGAGCTTGCCTAGAGTTACATAGCTAATAAGTATCTGAAAAATTTTGAAATTAAAACTTTCATTTTGAAATACAAGCTAATCATTTTATAGTATGTATGCTTAATGATATTTTAGGCTTTCTGAGAGGAATACTTTATGTTTGAGAGATAGTGTGGAGTAATGGATTGAATATAGTACTAGGAATTAAAGGGCCTGAGATTCTGGCCTGTCTTTGATACTTATTAAATGTAGAACCTGGGGTTCTAGAGAGTGGATCAGTTGCCCACTCTAATCCTTAACTCCTTGAGGAAAAATAGGGATAATATTGACCTAATTTACTTGGAGGGATAATATGAACATCAAATAAGGTTAAAGCATTTGAAAGTATTCTGTAAACTGTAAAGAGGTATGGAAATGTAAATTGCTCTTTTTTATCTCCCTTCGTGGTTAGATACCTGATAAATATTACATTGATTAAATACTTAATAGATCAAGTCATACAACAGTTGATATTTTTGCCATTTGAGAAATGTCCATGTGTGCACGCATATACATATGCATACATGTATGTATATATATATAAAATCTGTGCATGAATAGTCAGTATTAGTTAACAAGCATTTGTGAAATATTTATTATGTCAGGCATGATACTAAGGACTGGAAGTCAAAGAAAAGAAAGACAGTCTCTGCCTTCAAGAAACTTATATTCTAATAGAGAAGAAAACATAAAAGGAAACTAGGAGAGGTAGAATGGGAGAGGAGAGTCAGAGAAGGTAGGTGAGCACATGATAGAGAATTCCCAAGGAATCAAATACATGGAAAGATGAAGAAAGGCACCAAGACCTATTATTTCCATGGTTTAGGAAACTCATGAATGAAGAACTTTATCAATGAAGATCAATATCTTCTCTGGAATTTATTGTCTTAGAGTGTCACCAAGAGCATCAAGAGGTTGTTACTTGCCTACAGTCATACAACCAGTGAGTATCAGAAGGGGATTTTGAATCCAGGTCTTTCTGACTTCAAGCTCTCTGTTTATAGGCTATGCTATGATTCTCCTGTAAATAAATGATGATATTTGTCCTTTGCTCTCAAGATGACCATGCCATCAAGGAAATAATGCCATGACAAGCACATGAATTGGATTGAGTGAGTGGATGCTGTGCTAAGTCACCAGCCTCATTTTTCTCCTCCAGAGTCATCTAGGTCCAGTGGCCAGATATGAATCAGGATGACTGGAGATGGCCCTGGATCCCAGGCAATCAGGGTTAAGTGACTTGCCCCAAGTCTCTCATCTAGTAAGTGTCAAGTGTCTGAAACTGGATTTGAATGCCTGTCCTGACTCCAAAGCCAGTGCTCTTTTCACTGCACCACCAGTTACCCTGTAAATAAATATACACATGTGTGTATATATGAGAAGCCATTTGGTATAATACATAGCAAGTGGGCAGAAAGACCTAGCATCCATTCCTGTCCTTTCCCTAGAGACTTTGCCCTGTGGAATGGACATATGAAAACAATTTGTTACAAGTGCTGCAGAACACTTAGAGCTTGGTCAGATACCAAAGGTGTCAAAGTCATCCAGTACATTTGCCAGTTGTCCTGACTTTTGTCTTGGACTTCACGTTTCTGGAAAAGAGAGTGAGACTGATGACTTTGTGAAGTTCTGTCTCACTTAAATCTAATTCATGAGCAAGTCAAGATATCACCCTGAGTAAGTCTGTAAACTTCTCAGTGATCTAATCAATTTTCTAAAACTAAAAGATATAGAACAGTTGACCTACCTTAGTTAAGGAGTTACCTTACTGAAAGTTGTCTACACCAGGGGTATTAAAAACTAAAATAGAAATGGAGGTTACTAAAGCATACATAAGAATCTCTGTTGCCAGCATATTCACTTAGAAAACCATATATCTACATTAGCTATATTCTATTATATTTATATATTATGTAGATCATATAATTGCATAATTTATAATATAATAAAGTAAAATAATTCTATAATTTACACATTATATAAATACTATATTTATTTTGTTAAATTCTTCCCAGTCACATATAAATCTCAGAAGTGTTGTGTATAGTATCAATGAAATCACAGGTTCACATCTATAGGTAAATACATAAATAGAGCTAGGAAGGCACAGGAAATTTGAATTTTTTAAAAGCATTTAATTCTATTCATTCCAACTTATATTTATATTCCAAATCAGAAATTGTTTTTCCTATTGGATTCATATTCCCCATCTGTTAGAATTAATCTTCAAAATCCCTAATTCTAAGCCTTCATTAGCTCTTGTTCTCATTACGAATAGCTTAGTGTTCAAATATATGATGGATTATTATAGAGGAAATAGGGATCTGATCTTTTCTATCTTTGCTTAGTGTAACATAGGAGAAATGTAACATTGAACTATATCAATAGGAATTAGATATAAAGAGAATTTCTTGTTAGAAGAGTTATAAAGCACTGATTAAGGTTATTAAACTTCTCTTGTAAAGGAATTTTCTTATTAAAGGAAGTGGAATAGTAAGTAGAAATATTTTCACAGATACACACACATACACAGATAATGGTATGAACCCAGAACTGCAAGGTAAGGAGAGCAGAGTAAAATGAATTTGGGAAACTTCAAAATACCTTTAATGAAGCCTAACTTCTTCCAGAAACAAGGCTGAACTTTTTTCCCCCACACCAATATTCTACACAAATTATTCTATAGCTATGAGTCATGTAACAGAGCTAACTTCTGAAAGTTGAAAATGACCATCAAAGAGCAACTGGAGAGATGTGTGATGAGCTTCCACAGTCTGCAACACATTATAAAAAAGATTTACAAAGGATAACTAGAATAAATGATATTATTAAAGAAATATAGTAGCAAAAAGAGGTGGCAAGAATGAGCATTAACTTGTGGATTCTCTGAGGATTCCACTGGTATACACATAATATTAAGAGAAAATAAAGAAAACCCTTAGAATGTTGGATGGACTAATTTATAGAGCACTTCTTAGAGGACATATCCAAGAGTCACATAGGAAGTAAATAGACAGTGGGGTCATGAACTACATACTTGTAAAGCATGCACAAATGAATGAGATCCCAGATCAATTTTAATATCCTTTTTAGTATGGGTCACTTTTGTATGTTAGAATGAAAATAGTTATTTCAGTGCTTTTACACAATTTTTCTTATGCCTTTAATGGATCAACTGTTTTACATTAAAACAGAATGCAATATTTCCATAGAAATTGGATTGCTAAGCCATTCTTTGTCATGATTATATTGGAGTAGAAAATTTTCAATTCAACATTTAACTGACCCACTCTTCAAAAGTGCCAACTACTAACAGAGGAACAATTTTTTTTAATGCACAGTTACTATCATTTACATGCTTTCAAATTCATTTAATGAGCCTATTTTTTAAGCCAGTGCCAGTGTCAAATATCAAAAGTCAAAGAATCTAAAGATATTTTTTCCTTAAATGGTTCCTTTGATTTTCTATGATGATACTGAAATTACTTTCTTCTTCCCTTGTCGAGTTTCCATGATGATAAAAACGATTATACTTGCTTTAGACTTTTTTTTGGTATGCAAAGTACAGTATCAACAGAAAATTTACATCGACTGTGAGGTTAAAAGAAACTTTCATTGATTTTCCTTCTTTCAGTTTTTCCTTATACTTCTTCATTATATGAAATGGATACATTGAGGACTTGATTCAGTCCAAGGGGGGTGATAATTTATTTATTGACCCATCTATCTTTGAAATTTAGTAATCAACTTCTCACTGATTCTAAGGCATAGCAAATACTCTTACATTCTGGTTATGGCAATGTAGTCTGCTTTACAATATGACCCACAGTTGATATACTACAGAATCTGAATACAGCATTTACCTCAGTTTCCTCATATGTTAGGTAAAGAATTTTGATTAGAAGTTTTAAGTTTCTTCCTGTTTATGACTTTAAAAGATTTTTCTGCCTCATTAAAGGCTTTCAATGGCTTTTAATGGTCAGTATAAATGTTTCCAAAATGATTCTCTTTCTTGCCAGTTCACAGGAAGTCATCACCTGTTGTCTTAAATAATTGCAGAGTAATGGGTGAGCAAGTAAAGGAACTACTTAACCTCCTCCAAAAAGATATGACTCAGTTTCTCATTCCCTCAGCTACAAGTGCCACCGCTTATTTCACTAAGTTATCTTGTAAATTATGTTACATAAATGTCTCCCCCAATAGCATATAAACTCCTTGAGGTCAGGAACTGTTTTACCTCAGTCTTCATATTCTTTGCTCCTATAATAGAGCATAGCACATAGTAGATAATAAAAAACCTGTTGGTTGTTAGGGAGAAGACACAGAGAATGTGTTCTAGTCTTTGTAGTACTTACAGGGGACAGTTAAGTTTAAAGTTCAATTCAATTGTAGTCAATTAAGCAAATGTTTTAAGTGCTGAATTTGGATAAGGCACCATGCTAAGCATTGGGTGGAGAATATTAGACACAGTCTATGCCCTCACAGAATTTATAATAGTGGGAAATTACATGTACTTAGATATGTTTATAATATAGGGTGAAGGGATTTGGGGAAAGGAGGGGTATAGAATATTGAATTGAAGGATGGGAAAACACTCATCATTGTCACCATTGCAACCTCTAGGTTTAATTATAATTATCATAGGCTTCTTATTCTTTTCAAAGTTGCCATCAATGTTCTTTTTAATTGGGTACCATCCTCTGGGCATCTTCTATCTCTTGTTGTCTTTCACCTATAGGAAGGTGTCAGGGGACCAAATTGTGACTTCCAATTCCCTCTTCCTTATTCCCAACCCCCCACCCAAGCCTTCCACTCCAAAGTTCTAACCAAACACCATTCACTCCAACCACTTGCCCATCAGAATGTCTATTCTATAGGCAATTACTTCTTTATCCTGGGCATTTTCATTAGCTGTCCCTCATGCATGAAATTCTATTTTTCCTCAACTCTGCCTACTATCTTCCTTGATTTCCTTTAAGTCTTAATTAAAACTGGATATTCTTCAGGAAGCTTTCCCCAAACCCCTCTTAATTCTAGTGTCTTCCTTCTTTTAATTATTTCCTTTTTACCTTATATAAATGAATAAATATCCTATTTGTATGTATGTATATATATATATATATATTGTTTGCATATCATTTCCCCTCAAATAGATTGTGAACTCTTTGAGGGCAGGGACTATTTTTTGCAATTTTTATGTATCCTCAATGCTTAGCACAGTGACTGACACATAGTAGGTGCTTAATAAGTGTTTAGTGACAGATTGACTAATCTGATTTCATCTAGATTAAGATTTGATCTAGGCTTAAATAGAGTATATGTTTCCTTTCATCACCACTAAGACACTAAGAAGCATGTCTAAGAATTTTCCCCTTAGATGTAGGGTTACAAATTGAGGATACAAATTAATCACAGGCTAAAGCAGGAAAGGGTCTTCAACTGTCACTCTGAGCATCTTTTTCAGGTTTTGTCCAAGCTCATGTCCAGCATTTGGGAGACTGGAAGTATGATAAAATGGGAACAGCAATGGAGTTGGCACTTAACACTTCTGGGATTAAATCCTAATTCTGATAGGTCATAATTGTAATGACCACAGACAACATAAATGTGAGTTATTTATTATACTTTCTATCATGAGCAAAATAAATGATGGGAATTCAGATGCCCTTTCTGACCTGGACTTAGCTCTAAGACAAAACAGGATTTTAGTCTGAGAATGGTTTGCACTAAAATGAAATTTACAAAGTAATAACTCACAGAGAAGATGATTAATGAACAGAATTAGTTCAACAAAAACCCCATTTTTTTCATCTCAAAATTTAATCAGTCACTAGAAATATCACAAAGTTTCCCTGCTGTGTAGATGATTTTGACTATCCATACTTGGATATGAACCATTATTTATTTGTTTGTTTTTTTTTGATGTTTTCAACATTTGTTTTTCTATAAGGTTTTGAGTTTCACATTTTCCTCCCTTTCTTCTCTCCCTCCTCCCCTTGAGAGTGATAATCTGATATAGGTTACAGATGCACAACTATAGTAATCATATATTTCCATATTAATCATGTTATAAAAGAAGAATCATAAAAAGGGGGACCATGAAAGGACAAAGAAAAATAGGAAATATAAAATGAATTTTGAAAATTGAAAACTGTATGCTTTGGGCTGCATTTAGACTCTAGAGTTACTTTTATGGATGTGGATGGCATTTTCTATCACGTGTTCTTTAGAACTGTCCTTGATCAGGGCAGCTAGGTGGTGCAGTGGATAGAGCACTGGCCTTGGAGACAGGAGTACCTGAGTTCAAATCTGGCCTCAGACACTTAATAATTACCTGGCTGTATGGTCTTGGGCAAGCCACTTAACCCCATTGAATTGAAAAATCTTAAAAAAAAAAAGTGTCCTTGATCACTGTACTACTAAAGGTTAGGTCCTTCATAGTTGATCATCACACAATGTTGTTGTTAATATATACAATGTTCTGATTCTTGAGCCTTTCTTTTTGACCAAGAAAAATAATAGACCAAGGGGTCTATTACATTGTCAGTGTGGAGACTCCTTCCTCCAATGCAGATCTGTAAGCTATGATTAACACCCTTCCAGCATTCAGTCACCATTAGACTTATTCTCTCTCAGAGAACAGTTAACCTAGAATAAGTCTGGTGGTGACTGAGTATATATGGATATAACAATAAATTGTTTTAGGTTTACTGTCATCCTGAGGTAGGGGTAGGGGTGGGAAGCACTAAGGAAAAAAGAAATTATTAATCACATGCTATGTGCTAGCCCTTGTATTAAAAATTCTAAAAATTTGTCTTATTTGTTCTTCACAAAAACCCTGGCATGTAGGTGCTTTTATTAATTCCATTTTATAGCTATGGAAACTAAGAGGCAGAGGTTAAATTATTTGCCCAGGGTCAGACAGCTAGTAATTATCTAAAACCTGATTTGAATTCAGTTGTTAGTGATTCCAAATTCAGTTCTCTATCCATGGAGTCACCTAGATATATCATATTCCTAGGTATATTCTCCAGCAATTAAATATGTTGGACATAGAGAACATGTTTGGCAAAGGATTACTCACAACTTCTACTTCTCCATCATCTTTCCACTGTGGGAATTATAAAACCATGATGTCCTTTCTTCTTAAGAGAATGCTCATGAAATTTAGAGATGGAAGTAACTCCTGTGAAGGACTGATCACTCTACTGCTATTCTGGACTTGCATCTCGCTGGATTCAACATTTCTGCCAGAGAGCTCTATCCCTGAGGGGCTTATTCCTCAATGGATAATTGAAATTTCTTCTGCCTCCACTTTAATGTTCAATTGCAAACCTGAATTTAAGATATTGTCAAAGCTCTTATTCTTAATAAATAATAGGCAATCAATAAATGCTTATTTTCATCTCCTTATTTCAGAAAGACAAGAGATCCTTAACCTAGAATTGGTATAAGCCTCTCTCAGGATTCTGAGGTTTGGTGACTGCCATATAGGAGATGAGAAAGTAAAGTATATAGCCTTCCTTTTCAACAACCCTTCCTGGTTCAGGGTCATCCCTTCCTCAGAAATAAATGACCTTAACTTTTGTTAATTATCCACTACATTTTTCAAATCTACCTCTCTGTAGAATAGGGCATAACCAATCAATGAATAATTAATTATAAAATAACTTCATGGTTTAGGATTCTTCAGTTGTATCAGTTCTATCTTCTGTTTGGGAGCAGTTAGGTGACATAGTAAATAGAGTGCTGAGCCTGGAATCAGGAAGTCTCATCTTCTTGAGTTCAAATCTGGCCTCAAACACTCACTAGCTTGTAATCCTGGACAAGTCACTCAAGCCTGTTTGCCTGAGTCTTTCATCTGTAAAATGAGTTGAAGAAGGAAATGGCAAACCCCTCCAGTATCTTTGCCAAGAATACCCAAAAGGGTTCATTAAGAGTAGGGACAACTAAAAATGATTCATCAACAACAAAAATGCCTCTGCAAATTGAATGTCTGGGAAAAAGATAACTTAGCCAGTCTATACCCTGGCAACAAGTTAGTTATCTCTACAAATCTTTTTTCTATTCAGGTAAGCTACTCAAAACCTCAAATCCTTTATAAGGAATTGATCAATTAATTCTCAGAGGACCTCATGTTACATCTTCTTATCTCTCTTCTTCCTTAAGATCTGCAAATTTGATCTAAAAGGAACATATTTCTTCTGATTTAGTAAGTAAATTCTGGTGAAAAGATGGGATTTGTATCTAGGATCACAAAACTGTTATTGTTTTTCCTTCATTTTCTTCATTTCCAAAGAGAACCAATGACATTATAAGGACAATGTCTTAACAAGTGTGAATTGGATTTCAATGATACAGATTTATACAAAGTCATAAACCTCACTTTCTCTTCCAGATTTATGAACATCCAGTGGCAAGTCAAAAGTCAAGATGATGAATGATGATCCAGAATGCAATGACTTGGCATCTTTTATGTCTCACAATGGTCTAAGCATTCTACAATACCCATTTCAGGTGCCTAATGACCATTCTGTCAATGTCTTCAAATGCTTGGAGTAATCATCCTCTGAAAGCACCAATAGCCTTGAGGAATATCTCAATCTTAATTAGTCCATCTGCAAGAGGTATAATACACCCAGTGCACATGCTACAGCTTCTTAGAGTCACAGGTTAGAGTTAAGTGACATATGAATACCCACTGGATAAGCAGCCCTCAAAAAGATTTGGTAAGCCCTCATACTAGAAGTACTAGTCTGTGTGAACACCCTATACACCTCATCACAAAACTTGCAAGTGTCAAAAGCTTTCTAGAACACACATCTTTCTGTCTCAAAAGCCAACAGCCTATCTACCATATCCCTTATTCCATATGACAGAAACCAGTAAATTCCTATAGTACACTGTTGCTGTGCAAAGTGTTGTGGAAAAAAAGACCTAGCTTTGGAGGCAAGTGATCTAGATGCAAATCCTGCCACTGAAGTTTACTATCTATGTGACCTAGGGAAGTTGTCTGATTTTCATGGACATCAGTTTCCTCATTTGTAAAATGATACACTGAACCAGATAGCCTTTGAGGTCCTTTCCAGCTCTAAATCTAGGTGGTTCTTCCTCTAACTTCTCATCTTGTCAGTTGATTTTTTTAAGTGAGATGAGATGGATGTCTTCCCCCACTCTGCCTTTACAAGATTGGTAAACCAATAGGAAATGTGATATTTTCTCCAAGAGTACATTTACTTGAATTCCTCTTGTCAAAAAAAACAAAAAGACCCTGCAGGGTCTGAGGAAGCTGCTGTCAGTTTGACCTCACCATATCTCACTATTGTAGAGTAAAGCTATATATTTGTGCCCTCTCTATCCCATTCTCCTGAAAATCTGTAAGATGATAGACAGCTGCAGTAATTTTCTATTTCCTCTAGTATAAATTGCAGACTTCTTTGTTTGATTTTAAAAGTTCAATGCAATCTTGCTCCAGGATGTTTTACAGACTGGTTTTACATTACTTTTTCATATATCTTATGTTCCAAACAAACTGGACACAAAATTCGATTTCTTCTCTTTGTGCTTTCTAATATACCCCATGCCCAAAATGTTCTCTCCTTATCTCTGTATCTTAGAATAGTTTCTTTTCTTTTTTTTTTTGCAAGGCAAATAGGGTTAAGTGGCTTGCCCAAGGCCACATAGCTAGGTAATTATTAAGTGTCTGAGACCGGATTTGAACCCAGGTACTCCTGACTCCAAGGCTGGTGCTTTATCCACTATGCCACCTAGCCGCCCCTATCTTAGAATACTTTCAAGGTTCAGTTCAAATATTATCTATTTTCTCAACTCTCCAATAATTTTTTCCTATTAGTTTTTTTAATTTTTAATTTTTAATTTAATTTTTAAATTTAATTTAATTTTTAAATTTAATTTAATTTTAATTAATTTTTAATTAATATCTCTATGTACCATTTACTCTTAAACAGAATATAAGCTCCTTAAGCACAGACTATTTTTCCTCCCTTTGAATACACAGTGTTTGCAGTGTAGTATTTAATACTTGTTGAATTGAGTTGAATACTCTTAGCAGCAGGAGGAACTGATGACTTTTCAATTGAAAATATGTTGTTGCAGAAGCTCTGAAATAGAAATTCTATTGCCAATAGAAACAGTTAGGTATTAACCAGGAGCCAGAAAGCATAAACTAAACTGGCCTGAGGATGGGGTTAGCCTAAAACCATTGGACTTCTTTAATATTACTTTAATCCTCTAAAGTTCTGATGACTCAAGCAAGCCTTACACTCACGGTGAAAAGGAAAGGTACCATTTTCAGATGACCTGTAATATATGTTTAACATTTCACCAGGTGGTGGAAGAGATTGATTTTCATGTGTGTATGTGTACATATACATATTATTTGAGTAATAACTCATAGACAAGTTGTTTCCCATAACTGTCTGTACAGTATGGTGTTGGAGCTCACCTTAATGTACTTTATACATTATGGACATACATTGGAACTGTATGAAAACTGGAAAAATAAATGAATGGAATCACTGTTGCCGACTGCTGCACCTCCATCTCCATTTTGATCATAGATTTCAAATCGCTGGAAAGTTATAAGGTCATCCAAGCAAGCTCCCACATTTTACTGATGAAGGAACTACAGCAGAAGGGTTACTATGAGGTCAAGACCAGGTCTGGTGACTCCACAAAAGCTAGCATTTATTTCTCAGCACTATTTTTTCCTCCCTTGTTTCTTGTACCAAAGTAAACCAGTTGACCTGGCTATCATATATAACATAGGGTTATAATGACATTGTTTTTTTTTTTTGGGGGGGGGTCAGTGTCTTTCTTTACATTCCACTACAATTCAGTAAAATTGTTTGGAAGTAGACAGAAAGGAGATAACCTAGAAGCTAGGTGATTTGTTCATTGATCATTCTCTTTAGCTAAGTCTGGATTTTACTCTAGAACTTCACAGTCCTTTGCATTCTTTCCCTCCTCTCCCCTTTCTCCTCCCCAGGTAATTTTCCTTTTGCCAAGTAATATGCATATTATCTATAATCTAATATCAAAGTAATGGGAAATAAGGCATTTAGATGTATATAAATTTTAAAAAACAATTTATGTTATCTTCCTTTCTTCCTTCCTTTCTTCTTTCATTCCTTTCTTCCTTCTTCTCTCCCTCCTTTCTTCCCTCCATTCCTCCCTATCTCTTTGCCTGCCTCTATTTCTACTTCATTCTTTCTTTTTTCTTTCTTCCCTCACTGCCTCCCTCTCTCTCTTCCTCCCTCCCTTCCTTCCTTCCTTCCCTTTCTTTTCCCTTTCTTTCTTTTCTCTTTCTTTCTTTCTTTCTTTCTTTCTTTCTTTTCTCTTTCTTTCTTTCTTTCTTTCTTTCTTCCTTCCTTCCTTCCTTCCTTCCTTCCTTCCTCTATCTTTTTCTCTCTCTTTTCCTCCCCCTCTCCCTCCTCTTTTAAACATTTTGACAATATATATAGGTTCACTGTAGTTCTTTCACAATTGTATATTCATTGGCCTTGGTTCTGATCTCTCCCATTAATTATCATTGTCCTTATCTCTTGGTCTTAGGACTGTAATGCTTCATCTTTCTACTGATGGATCACTTCTCTAATGACATCTGTCAGAGCTGGAAAGCTTAGAACTGAAAATCTAGGCTAAAGCCCTAGAGGGTTGATGAGAGCAAGAGTTTTTGAAAATGTGCCAGATCCCCTGTTCTGTTTTAGCCTGCTTCACCAGAATTTTGCTGTGTTTTGCATTTACTTGTTTGCCTTTCATGAGTTGACAACCTAACTACTGGAAAGAAAATCAGAGTATATAGAAATAAGCCATGAGCTTGAACTGTGATGATATGTTATGTAACCTTTTCTATAAGCAAGGGCAATTCTGTGACAGTGGGAGAGCAAGTTACATAGAACTCAGTTACCTCTTTCACTTCTTTTTTGATTTTTGTACCCAGTTAGAAGAACTTGAGAAAAATCTTCTACTTTACCCCATCGTTTTTTAGTATGCCTTAATCTTCATTCTAACTCAGTTCTTTCTTTGAATGTAATGACATTTTCTATCATAAGACTTTTAGAATTGTCTTTGATCACTGTATTGCTGAGAAAAAACTAAGTCTATTGTAGTTGATCATCATGCAATTTTCTCCTTGTTTTACTTACTACACTCAGCATCAGTTCATGTAAGTCTTTCCAGGTTCTTCCAAAGTCTGCCTGCTCATCATTTCTTATAGAACAATAGTATTCCATCATATTCATATACTACAATTTGTTCAATCATTCCCCAACTTATGGGCATCCCCTCAATTCCCAAGTCTTTCCCAAAACAAAAAGAGCTACTATAAATAATTTTGCACATGTGGATTCTTTTTATTTTTTATTATCTTTGCAATATAGATCTAGTAGTGGTTTGCTAAATCAAAATGTATGCCCAATTTTATTGTCTTCAAAAATAGTTCCAAAATGCTTTGCAGAATGGTGAGATCCATTCACAGCACCACTAACAGTCTATTAGTGTGTCAGTTTTCCTAAATCCCTTCCAACATTGATCATTTTCCTTTTCTGTCATAGCTAATCTGACAGGTGTAAGGTGATAGGTCACAGTTGTTTTCACTAGTGATTTAGAGCATTTTTCATAAGATTAAAAATAGTTTTAATTCCTTCATCTCAAAACTTGTTCATATCCTTTGAACATCTGTCAATGGAAGAATGACATTTTTAAAAAATAAATTTGACTTAGTTCTCTCTCTCTCTCTCTCTCTCTCTCTCTCTCTCCATATATATATATATATATATATATATATATGTATTATAGAAATGAAGCCTCTGATAGAGATACTGACTATAAAAATTGTTTCCAGCTTTCTGCTTTCCTTCTAATCTTGATTGCATTTATTTTGTTTCATTCCCCTATTTTAATCTTAATGCTTCTTTTTTTCTTCTGGTTGCACCTTGCTAGATAGTTTTAAAATTTGTTCTTGATACTTCTCTGAAATTAAGAGTGAGCGATATACATGCTGTAGAATAGAGTGGGACAGGAAATAAATATCTGGCCCTTGGAGAGACAGAATTTCAACCTTTAAGCTGCTATAGTCTTTGAATGAAAGAAAGAAGAGAGAAGGAGGAAAGAGAGGAGAACAAGTCAACAGAATGGAAGTCTGTGGATGGATTTTTATATTTTTGTCAACTAGTCAAATATATAGCTATTATTATATCAGCATTATGAAAGCAGCATTCATTAGGCATTACTAAAATATGTACATTTTATTGATTAGATGCATAAATGATATATTTTTGACCTTGAGAAGAAAGACTTCAGATGAGAAGGATATGATTAGTGGTTTCAAATATTTAAAGTTATCAATATGAAAGAGAAATTCAATTTCTTAGAATCTCATAGTTGGAAGAATCTCAGAGACAAACTTGTTAGATGAAT
The DNA here is from genome assembly GCF_037893015.1 of Macrotis lagotis. Classification (NCBI taxonomy): domain Eukaryota; kingdom Metazoa; phylum Chordata; class Mammalia; order Peramelemorphia; family Peramelidae; genus Macrotis; species Macrotis lagotis. The sequence goes on along the minus strand of NC_133666.1, from coordinate 562,860,161 downwards.
ATTTGAAACATGATTCTTTGCTATAACATATCTGACAAGTGAGCAGCCATTTTCTACCTGAAAACCAATAATGAAAAGGAACCCACCACCATTATTGAACAGCTTAATTTTGGGGAACTTTTCCTTGCATAGATCTGAAACCTGCTTCTCCATCACCCCACATTGCTGCCATTTCTGCCCTTTGAGACCAAGAAGACTAAACTCAAATCTTTTTTCCATATGACAATCCTTCACATATTTGAGTCTGCTGTGTTTCCCTCTTCTACCAAAAAATAATTAACATTTATAGTTCTTTAAAGTTTACAAATTCTATTACAAATACTGTCTCATTTTATCCTCACAAGAACTAGCATATAGTGTTATTATAATCTCCAATTTTATAGCAGGAACAGCAGCAGCAGCAGCAGCAGCAGCAGCAGCAGCAGCAGTAGTAGTAGTAGTAGTAGTAGTAGTAGTAGTAGTAGTAGTCATAGCAGTAGTGGTAGTAGTAATAGTGGTGATAGTGGTGGTTATCATAGTAACAACATTCAAAATGCCACAAGGTCAGCAATAACAAACTTTTTAAAGTATTTTAATGTTTCCAATGTAATATACAAGTATATATAATACACACATATACATATAATATATGTATAGTACCATTGTATATATACACCAGTATTCTAATCCTGCCTCAGACACCTAATCACTTTGTGTTTCTGGCCAAATTACTCAAGCTCTCTTTGCCTCCATTTCCTCATTTATAAATGAGGAGGCAGGATTTGATGACTTCTAAGGCCAATTCGAACTTTAAATTTTAATTCAATGTTGTCAATCAACTAGGATTAAATAAATGACTACTATGAATTGTAGATGTTAGAAAAACAAAGATAGAGAACCCAACAGTTCTTGCTATCAAGTAGTTTATATTCTATTAAGAAAAACAACATATATAGAGAGTACTATATAATGAGATTGGAATGGCTTGAGGTCAGGTTGTATAGAACTCTCCTAGTCAGCCAGGAGGATATTATTTAGTCATTTTCATTAACATAATGAACATCTCCCTAATATATTTTATGTAAGAGTTATACTAGAATATTTCTAAGGCCTCTTCCAATTCAGGGATTCTATGAGATATACTAACAAACATAGAATTACAATTGATGAACCAACAGAAATCATATAATTATCTTGATAGTTGCTGAAAACCCCTCTGATAAAATACAACATCCATTTCCATTAATACCTTAGGAAATTTAGGAATAAATGGAATTTTCCTTAAAATAATGAGTAATACCTATCTAAAACCATCAACAAATATTATATGTGATAGGGATAAACTCAGAGAATTTCCAATAAGATCAGGGGTGAAACAAGGAAACCCAATATTACCATTACCAATATAGTATTAGAAATGTTAGCTTTATCAAAAAGAGAAGAAAAAGAAATTGAAGGAATCAGAATTGGCAATGAAGAAGCAAAGCTTTCACTCTTTGCAGATGATTTGATGGTATATTTAGAGAACCTGAGAAAATCATCTGAAAAACTCCTTGAAACAATTAACAAATTTAGCAAAATAGTAGGATATAAAATAAACCCACCTAGATCATCAGTATTTCTATACATGAACAATGAAGCCCAAGAACAAATGATAGAAAGAGAAATTCCATTTAAAGTAATTATAGACCACATTAAATACTTGGGAATCTAGCTCCCAAGACAAACCCAGAAACTGTATGAACACAATTATAAAGCACTTCTCACCCAAATACAATCAGATCTAAATAATTGGAAATATGTCAATTACTCATGGTTAGGATGAACTAATATAATAAAAATGACAATTCTACCCAAATTAAATTACTTATTCAGTGCCATAGCCAATCAAGCTACCAAATAATTATTTTACAGAGCTAGAAAAGATAGTAACAAAATTCATCTGGAGCAACAAAAGTTCAAGAATAGTAAGGGAACTGATGAAAAAAGTGACCTAGCTCTACCAGATCTAAAACAATACTATAGTGAGGCAGTAATCAAAACTGCCAGGTACTGGCAGATCAGTGGATTAGGAAAGGTTCAGAAGAAACAGCAGTAAATGATTACAACAACCTACTGTTTGATAAACAGAAGACATTAGCTTCTATTGATAACCTACCATTTGACAAAAATTTGGGGGGAAACTGGAAAATAGTATGGCAAAAACTAGGCATATATCTTCATTGCACACTCTAGACCAAAATAAGGTTAAAATGGGAACAGGATATGGGGACATAAAGGGTGATACCATAAGTAAATTAATAGATCAAGAAATACTCTATAATGGAAAGGTGACTAACTTATGACCAAACAAGAAACAGAGTACAATATAAACTGCAAAATGAATGATTTTGACTATTATAAATTAAGAAGTTTTTGCATTAATAAAATCAATGCTGCCAAAACTAGAAGGAAAACAGAAAACTGAAAAACAATTTCCTCTACTAGGAGTTCTGGTCTCAATTCTAAAATAGAGAACTACATTGCATTTATAAGTTGCAAGTCATCCCAAATGATAAATGGTCAAAGGAAATGAATAGACAGTTTTCAAATGAAGAAATTAAGGCTATATCTAATCTTATGAAAAAAATGCTCCAAATCATTATTGATTAGAGAAATGCAAATTAAAACAATTAAAACAACCTCATACCTATCAGATTGGCTAAGACAAGAAAAAGGGAAAATGATCAATATTGGAGAGGTTGTGGGAGAATTGGTACATTGATGCATTGCTGGTGGAGTTGTGAAATGATCCAACCATTCTTGAGAGTGATATGGAATTATGCCCAAAGAGCAATAAAACTGTTCATACTCTTTGACTCAGAAATTCCAATTCTAGGTCTATATCCAGAAGAAATCATAAAGGATGGGACAAGTTCCACATGTTCCAAAATATTCATAACAATCTTTATATAGTGGCAAAGAATTAGAAATTGAGGGAATGCCCATCAATTGAAGAATGGTTAAACAAGTTATAGTACATGGATATTATGGAATACTATTGTTCTATAAGAAACCATAAATGATCAGACTATAGAGAAGCATAGAATAAATTATCTAATGCTAAGCAGAGGTAACAGAACCAAGAGAACAATGTACACATTAACAACATTGTGAGATGATCAACTCTGATGGATGCAGCTTCTTTCAATGATTCAGAGAGCTAGGTCAACCATATTAGACCAGCTATGGACAATGTTATCCCCATCCAGAGGAAGAAAAACAAAAGAAAGCAAAATAAAAATCCTTCAAAATCTGATGAACACTACATTTACTTTTAAAAAAAATATCTATGTATTTCTTTCCCTTAATCCTAATTCCTGAAACTGAAAATGACTAATCTGTAAATATGCTTAACACAAATGTGTATGTACAATATTACAATATTAACCTGATTATTTACTGCTGAGGGGAGGGGAGGGGGAATGGGGGGGTGGAAGGAAATTTTGCAACTTAAAAATCTACATAGGCATATGGGTGATTGTTGAAAATCTTTCATAACATATATTTGGAAAAACAAAATATCACTAAAAAAGAATTACAAGTGATAAGTTCATTAAATCTCTTCTACTCTATTCAAACCCAGAGAAATTACATGGTTTGACCATGATCAAGGAAGAGTGGAAGAGACAGAATGTATATATGTATATATATATATATATATATATATATATATATATATATATATATATATGTATATGTCAAGGATGAATAACATATTTGTCTTATCAGCATGTGTACTATCATTCTAAAAAACTCTGAAAAACAAAGTATCATGTAAACATATTGGTCAAACTCTAACAAACAAATGATTGTGCATAATCTATGTACTATTATGCAACTGTAAGAAAACAAATGATTCCACAAAAAGGAAAGTCACAGGGAATCTATTTTCCTACAATGTGTATTACCTAATGTCTTTCTGAATTAGATATCCCTTTTAAGGCCCTACAAAACTTTCCATTCATAGTAACAAGCACCATATATAGATTTATATATATGTATATATATATATATATATATAATACTAGAAAGAACCATGGTCTTATTCTTTTTTAACTTTTTACCTGTTGAATTTCCATACCTGAATGCTACTGTATTCCTAAGGTAAGGTTTGATCTACATTATTTTAAAAATCAACCTCCTCCTCTCTTTTATACCCCATCTCCTCTCAACTGGTAGAACAAGAGGCAACATAAAGACAAACAAAAGCAAAAAGCATACCTGTTGTGAACATGGATAATCAGAAAAAACAAACTCCCTCATTTGTATTATGTCCAAAAAGCCCAATAAACCTCAATCTTTACTCTGAGTGAATCATTTCTCTATTAGTAGGTGGATAGCATTTTCAACATGAGTCATCTGAAATTGTGATTGATCTTTAAGCTGCTTGGAATTCATGAAACTTAAATGTGGTTGTCTTTATAATATTGTTGCTTTTGTATAAATTGTTCTCTGAAATCATTCCCTTCATCATATCTTCTAATACAATATCATTTCATGACATTCAAATACCATAACTTGTTCAGTCATTCCCCTAGTGTTTAGAAACCCCCTCGATTTTGATTTCTCTATTACTATAGACAGAATCTCTGCATTGGTTTTATAGCAATAATTTTTAGTCTTGTTAAAATTTGACTTGTCCTTTGCCTGTTCGCTGATATGTTATATACCTAAGCACTTAAAATATACCTCTTACCCAAGTCCAGAGTGGAGCATGATCTGCTTAATAAGGTACTATGATTACACTCTCAGGATGCTAGTAAACAACTGGACATAGTTACCATGTTGGGATTCTGAGAAGATGGACACACTTCACAAGGACTACTCTGGGCATATTAAGGAACAAGTGGTTTATTAGTCCTAGGTTGCTATTTAATAACAATAACAACAACAACAACAACAATAATAATGGTGATGATGATGATGATAATTTTGTTTCTATTTTGCTGTAGTTAATATATAGAATTGACAATTGTTCAAATTTTGGGTCTCCCAAAACACAATAGAAATGGTAAACATAAATTTGTTTTAACATTGCCAAAAAAAAGATCAATGCAGAAGAATAATTTCCAAATCCAATATTTTTTTCTCAATCCTCATATTTCTTGGCCTCTATATCATTTTGCACAATTGAACACCTTCTCCTCCTGGATATTCTCCTCCTGGAGTTTTCTTATGACATTAGACTCTCATTTCTTTTGTTTGACCATTCCTTTTCAGTCCCAATTTCTGATTCATTATTGTAGCCAATTTTTCAATTGTGGCTATTCCCTAAGGAGTACATTTTTCATTTCTTTCTCAATACTTTCCTGTGATCATCTTATCAGGTCACTGGGGTATAATTATCATCTCTATGCAAATAACTTACAAATCTACATACTCAACCTGAATACCTCTCCTGAGTTCTTTTCTGACCACCAATTTCTTTACTATTGGGCATTTTCAATGAAATGTCCTAAAAATGGCTTTACCTCTGTCTTCCTCCGTTTCCTCAACTGTAAAAGAACTTGATGTTACATAGAATCCTGAAGAGTCAGACATGACTGAGGGACTGAAAAACAACAGAACCTACTTCACAGTTGTAAGTATGAAATTAGATAGTATTTGTAAAGCTTAGAACAAGCACATAGGAGTAAATTAATAAATGTTTATTTCCTTCCATTTTTGGCATTTAAGACCTTTCTAGTTATAGTCAAATTTTTTACTCTTTTTGATTGATTGAATGAATGAATGAAAAAGTGTTTACTGTTTGCAAAACATTCTGCTAAGTACTGGAATGAAAATTCTTGATTTCAATGATTTAAATTATAATTTGGAGATACAACACATACACACACACACACACACACACACACACACACACACACACACACACACACACACACACACACACATATATATGAGATTTCTGCAGAAAATCAAATAGAGAAAGTTCCCATAGTCTTTAGTTTATATGAACAAAACAGATGGTAATTCATCTTCTTTAACAGCATTTTCATTGATAAAACTGTATCCATTTCTAATGCTGAATCATTTTGTAATGCCAAATATTTACCTGTGAGAACTGTTTCCTCAGTCTTCAGTTCTTGCTGCTTCTAAGGAAGTAGAGGCTACAATAACTGCCCAGTGATCAAATTGTATCTACCACAAGGGTGGTAAGAATCTTTGAAGATGGCTTTAGGGGCTGGGTTACAAGCAGGACTGCTGGTCTGATGAGGGCAATAGTGACTGAGATGGTGACAGTAGGTTGACTTTCCTGCCACATACTATCAGGATTTCTTGCTGCTCTAGCTTTATGGTTTGCCTATCCTTGTGGCTAGGAATTGGTAAAGATTTCTGAACAGTTCTCAACATGGGCTGTTCCATTGGAGAATAGCTGTAGGGAGGGAAGAGGGAGATCAGGCTAGAAATAAAGTCTATAATCTAGGAATATATTTCAATTCCTGTGACTCTTGGACTTACGCACTAATGGTTGTTAGTCAGTGATTGTTGGAAATGGTGAGAATCAATCAAATATTTTAGTACCTACTATGTTTCAAGCATATTCACAAGGAGTCTACCTTCTAACTATACTAACAAGTACATATACAGTATAGATATAAAGTTAATATAAATACATTAAATTAGTTAAATTCAAAATATCTTGGGAAGGAAGATATTGACATTTAGTGGATAAAGAAAAACTTCAGGTAGAAGACTGTACCTGAACTGCTCATCAAGGGACTCTATGAGGCAGAGGTTAGAAGAGAGTATATTTCAAGAATATAGCACAACCAGAACTCATCCATTCTTCGCTGGAGTTTTTCCTCTCATTGATGACTAGGGGCAGGGCAGAATGAAAGAAGAGCTAATGGTCTGAGGGGCAGTAATAACAGCAAACATTAAATATTTATTCTTGGTGGCAGCTAGGTAGAGGACCACCTCTGGAGTCAGGAGGACCTGAGATCAAATACAATATCAGGAATTTAATAATTACCTAGCTGTGTGACCTTGGGAAAGTCACTTAACCCCATTGCCTTAAATAAAAATAAATGTTTTTTTTAAAATATTCTTTTTATAGTCCAATCAAAAAAACCTTCTTGGCAGTTCCTAATATATTGCATTCCATATCCTTGTTCTATGCCTTTGAACTGGTTGTCCATTTTGCCTTAAGTACACTCCATGTCCACTTTTTGGAAGATTTATTTTACTTCAAAACTTAACTGACAGGGCGGCTAGGTGGCTCAGTGGATAAAGCAAACACTTAATAATTACCTAGCTGTGTGGCCTTGGGCAAGCCACTTAACCCCATTTGCCTTGCAAAATAAAACAAACAAAAAAAAATTAACTGACATGCAAACTTCCACATGAAGCCTTCATGATCTCCAATTGCAGTATCTTAGTCATCAAAATTAACTTGCACTATTTTAAGTAAACATACATATGTATAAATGTATATTACACACACACACACACACACACACACACACACACACACACAAAGAACATATTTTCTTCCTCTGTTGACTAGAAAAGTCAAGGGCAAAGAGTATATTATTTCCATCTTGGTATTCCTATTCTTGATATTTATGTAGCACAATATCTTGCTTACAGGAAGTGTTTAATAACCTCTTATTGAATGATTGAAAGAGCACCTGGATTGTCAGACACTGGGTTCTGTCAATTGGCCAGAGAGATATCACTGAAACAGGGGGTTTTGAGCAAGAACAGAGGTTTAACATTTCTTAGTTCAATCCATTAATTGTACAGGTAAGTAAACTAAGGTTCAGAGAGGAAAGTGCCTTCCTTGTCCCAGTTCTTTGACTCTCCCTTCCTCCCTCAATCCCTTCCTTTTTTCCCCCTTTTTCTATCTGTTTATCTGTCTCTGCATTTGCTTCAGTAGAATTCGAGGAAACTTTCAGGAATAGCCCTTTGGAGTTGTTTGTCTTGTACCTCAGTATTCCAAAGCAAATCCTGTGAATGAACAGTGCAAAATACCAGAGTCCTTTGAAGTAAGTGATTCAGAAGAGTGACCAATAAATAGCCCTTGCAGACTTTTTTTTTTTTTTTTGCTCAACTTGCTACTCCAGGAGTCAATCCTTCTGAATTACAAATGAAGATATACCTCAAGGCTTGTCTCTATTGTCTCAATCCTAAATGTTACTCCTGAAAACTGACTGATCTGATTAACAGGGCTTTAAACTGAAAATGGAAGGAAAGAAAGAAAAATGCTGAGACATACTACCAAACCAGACATCATAAAGAGCAGGAAGTAGAACATAGGAATAAATGATAGTGCTTAGTAACCCACAGGGGACAATGACAGAGAAAAAGGAATAAACAGAGGACAGTCATCTTTATACCAGTGTAAAAGTTGCACCTTAACTAGATTTCAATATAGTCCAAACTGTTTCTTTAGAAATAATAAAAAAGAAAACCCTATCAGCATTCAGCATTTATAATGTCAACTCTCCTTTTTATAACATAAGGACTTTTACATATGGTCTCCTGCCAAAGCAAAAAACATCACATCTTTTCTTTTTTTGTTAGTGATTATATTCTAAGTTGATTTCAATACACTGGCTACCTTTAGCCTGTTTAGCTAAATTGCAATCTACTATTTCCTTCCATTTGCTGAAACTTTATTAAGTATTATTAACTGAATTCTTAAATCCTCCATGTTGAAGGTCTCGAATTGCATGTCCTTTTTGAAATAATTTGCAACAGTGCTTTTCCCAAAGGGGAGCAGTTATCTAAATAAAATAAATTTAAATCAATTGGATGTTGGATTTGAGGATGAGGTATTTGAAATGCTTGATTGAAAGCAAAGGAAGAAAGCTAAAGGGTAAGAAAGAAAGGAAGGGCCAGATCCTTTGTTTTTAAATTTTGACATCATGCTATCCAAACATTTAAACAAATGCCCTTGCTATAATCCTTCTAAATTTGAATTACTGTTGAATACTGCTGAATAGTTATGCACCTCATATACTATCATCAGAGAGCTGTTCTGCTTTGGGAGGTGTGGCTGCTCTGTCTCCATAATCAATCATCATTCTCCAGCCAGGAGTGAATGCTGGGCTTGGTGCCTATTCATCATTTTAGTGTTCCCTTTGTGAATTTTAAAAAAAAGGAAATTGCATTTGACAAATATCACTAAGTATAGGGTTATGGGATTCATTTTTTCCAATGGAAATTAAAAGCAAACCTGCTAAGAGTGAGCATTTTGCATTCAATTCAATCTTTTCATGGCAATAAAATGTTACTGGCATTTCAGTCTCCATTGGCTATAAACTGACTTAGTGATAAGGTAAAAATATACACCCACTCAACAGAATTCTTCCCCTGTGAATTTCCAAGCTACTTTCTGGAACCAGGGCCTATGGTAGTTCGGGCACTATTTATAAATAATTTGTAATGAATGCTTCTTTTTATATCAGGAAAAAGAATTTCTAATATCCATGTGCATTTTTCATGTCACAGATAATGGCTAATAGCCACAGCAGGGAAGAACAATTAACAAGTTCATGAATGATGATGCCCTGTTTGTACTTGAAACAAATAAGATAATTGTTCGTTTCTTTATTTTTTCAAGTTTGTATTTTGATTATCCATTCAACAGATGATTATTAAGAGCTTGTAAGATGTTCAAGGAGCTTTCCTAGGCAATGGGGCTACAAAGATATAAAAGATTTATTTTCTGCTTACGATCTTATATGAAGGAAAGTTGTGTACACAAATCACTGTTGTATAAGAGGAATATGACAAGAATGTAAAGGAAAGATACAAGATCCTAAGGGGGAAAATATGAAGGTGAAAAGATTTTCACTTGAGGGACTCAGAGATAGGATCAAGATAACTGAGCTTTATTAACATGAATGAATGAATATTAGAATCTGTTAATATCTATTAACAGACATGAATAAACATTTGTGCCTATTAAGCTAAAAAAGATGTTTGCATTTTATAATCCTTACAGTACCAAGCACAGATTAATCAATGCTTTTATTTGCAAAACCTTGGATCAAGGTTTAAATCATGACAAACTAACATCTCATCTTTTTTAATTGAACTGGAAGAAAGATAATTAATAAATTTGCTGGTTGTTTTATTACGCTCCCTAGCTATCCATTATGGTCAAATAGATGAATAGATAAGTATGTGACAGTTTATCTCTTTCAATACCATTGAAATATGAGTGAATTAATCTCTTGCTATGCAAAGATGATGATAATTCTATTCTTAAATTATTTCATTTCAATTCAACAAATATTGGGAGCATCTACTATATGCTAGATGGAAAATGCTTAGTGATGTGCAAATAAGTGCAACGCAAATGAGAAAAAACATAATTACATAGAAGGGTGTGTATACAAGAGTCTTCTTTTTCTTTTCCAATTAAAGTAGGTGGGAGTAAGTAAAAAGAAATATTTATTAATTGAAAAATAAAATTAAAATTAAAAATGTTAAGGGTATAGGAAGTGAAACAAGTAAGGATAAGAGAGATGAACAGGGAGGAATTTCTCTTTCCTAAGGAATTACGGAAGATTTCATGAAGGATATACAACCTAATTTGAGATTTTAAAAATAGGCAAGATGTCAACAGGCAGAGTTGGAGGTGAAGTCTAGTCATATAGAGTGATGGATGTTCTGCACAATAAACTGCTTAGTAGTAGAGCTGGGATTTGAAGCTAGATCCTCTAGCTAATAATTTTGCATTTTTTCTACTAGGTCAAATTCAATAAAAAATTATAGTTGGACAGCAACTTAGAGATCATGTGGTCTGTCAGTTCTCAAATTTGGGGGTTTTATATGCTTAAAATATCTTGAGGACCTTTCTCTCAAAAAATTTTTATTTATGTGGATTATTTCTATTATTCTATTATTTCTATAGTCTTTTCTCTATTATACATCAAAATATCTTAGCATTATTATAAATAGAATTTTGATCTACAAGAACCCTGAAAGTTTCTTGGAATTCTCCAGGGGTCCCCAGATTTGTTTTTATTGTTTGGTTGTTTCAATCATGACTGACACTCTGTGACTCCATTTATGATTTTCTTGGCAAAGATATTCGAGTGGTTTGCCTTTCCCTTCTCCAGTCCATTTTATAAATGAGAAAACTGAAAATTCAGTGGAGTGACTTGCCTGGAGTCCCACAGCTAGTATCTGAGGTCAGGTTTGAACTTAGAAAGAGGGATCTTTCTAACTGGAGTCCAGCGCTATAACTAGTGTGCCACCCATCTGACTCATCCCTTTTAAGAAACACTGGTCTAATCCAATTATTTAAAAAAAAAGACAAAGAAACTAAGATCTAGAGGTTAAATAAAATACCTAAAGACACAAGTAATTGCAGCAGAGCAGGGACCAGAGCAGGACCATACCTAGTCAAATGCTTTTGACTACTGGCTCTCTGATTTGAGTAAGTTTCCATTGAATAGGGCATCAACTTTGAGAATCAAATGCCAGAGATTCTTATAGATATGCTTAAATTAACTCACATTCTCATATAATTATATATTGCTGTTAATGTTGTTTTTAAGGCAATTTGGGTTAAGAGACTTGCTCAGGGTCACAGTAAGTGTCTGAGGTTGAATTTCAGTTTTGGCCTTCCTTAATCTAGGCCCAGTACTCTATCTCTGGGTAACCTAGTTGCTGTTCCATTTATTTAGTGTTCAATAAAAATATTTTTAAACTGCTATGAATAAATAGTAATAATTATAAAATAAAAATAGTAATTTCTAGGAACAATGAAAGAAATATCTAATAATACTTAGATACTTTTCTTACTAATCTTCCATTTTTGCTTCTTGGTTTTTGTTTTTAATCCGAAGTAAAATATAGATTGTTATCTTACTTATTCTTAATCTATTTTCTTTTTCAGAAACTAATAGGCCATATGCATAATTCTGGCATCATTATCTTAAGACTCAGAGGAATTTTGTATCAAAAACCTTGGTGGGTGACTACTATGTTGTTTTTTTATGTTGTCATAAGCTTCAGTTTATCTTCCACAATTCAGCAGTGTCTTAACTTTAATTTTCAGGAAAACATCCTTTCTACTGATGATAAAGAAATTAAGTCTGAGAGGAAGTTTTGAAGGTGAAGAAAACTGTCCTACCTATGAAATATGATTCTTTAGGTGTCTTTTGAATCATTGTAATAATCTTTCTCACTGAACCAAAAGTTCAACAATAATTTTCTCCTTCCCTTTTGATATTTCTCTATTTTCTAAAAATACTTGGTTTATTTTTTAAATCATTCTTGGTAGGCATATAGGGGAAAACCCCCCCACAAAATTATGTATTTCTACCAATTGGTCTCAGAGAAGAAGAAGAAGAAGAAGAAGAAGAAGAAGAAGAAGAAGAAGAAGAAGAAGAAGAAGAAGGATCAAGAGGTAGAAATTATAGGAAGATAGACTTACACTTAATATGAAGAACTTTAAAATTTAATTTGAGATATGGCCCTTGTGTATAAACGTATATCATTCTAAACCTCTGTCATCTCTCTGTCATGGATATCATGTTTCATCATCAATCCATTGGAATCATGACTGCTCATTGCATCATTCATGCATCATTCAAAGTATGTTTTTTAAACTTTTGCCTTCATTAAAGTTGTTTTTGTTCTGTTCATTTCATTTCTCATCAGTTTATAAAAGCCCTCAAAATTGTTCATTTTTTAATAAAGTAGCAATAATTTTAATAATTGCTCCTTTGTAGTAAATCTGACTGATCAGATCTCAAATTACAGATTCCGTGGCTTCCTATTTAGGTCCCCTCATGCATTATACTATTGAAAATCCAAACTTTATTTTCTATATATAAATTTTTTTTAGTTCTTTTAAAACATTCCTTTGGCGGTTTGATTTGTATGACATTGAATAAGTAAATTAATTTAAATAATGTTGTTTTTTATTATATTAGACTTATCTTTTCATTAGTATTTAATATTTTTCCAATTATGTTGATCTGTTCATTTCAGTAGACAGTTGTTTGTGGTTTTATTTATATATTACTTGTTTTTATCTTAGAATTTAGTCTTAAAATACTTGATTCATGTTATAATAATTTAAGTGGAATTTTGCTTTCTATCTATTCCTGATGAGTTTTATTAGTTATACAGATATTTTGGATTTATTTTGTATCCTGAAAATTTGTTGAAGTTAACTATTTCAACTACTTTTTTGGATCATTAAATGTCTTTAAATGTACTGTCATATGATCTGCAAATAATTTTGTTTCTTTATTTCCTATGTTTATTCCTTCAATTTCTTTTTCTTTTCTAAATATTATAGCCAGCATTTTTAATACTTATCAAATAAATTTGATACTGGAACATGCTTATTTCTTTTCTGAATTTATTAGAAAAGGTTTTAGTTTATTACAAATAATTTTGATTCTTGATTTTTTTATATATACTAATTATTGCTTTAAGGAAAATACCACCTATTTCTATATTTTAGAGTCTTTTTTAAAAAATAGAAGTTGTTGTATTTTGTCAAAACCTTTTTCTTAACTTGTTAATATAAATATTTGCTTTTTGATGATTTCTTAGTAATGTACTTAACTAATTTTATAATTTCCTCCCATATTAAACCACCCCTGAATTCTTGGTATAAATTCTCCCTGTCATAATATAGAATATTCTGATTCATTATTTTAGCCTCATTGCTAATATTTAAATTTTTTATGATTATTAGAAAATTGTCAATTTGTTTTCTTTATTTTGATTCTATTTAAATATCAAGACTATGTGTCAGAAATTGGTATCCTTATTTTATTACTTATACAAAAATTATGTAATTTTGAAATAAATAAAATATTCTTTAAATGTTGTTAGAATTTACTCGGGATTTCATCTGATTTTAGGATGCCCCTCAATTTTCTGCATTTCTTTATGAGGCTTTCATATCCTAGATATGATCAATTTTGTACTACAATTTATTATCAAAGATCAGGAATGCTAAAGAGAGAATTTGGATTAGTCTCTTAGATTCCTGTTAACTTTAAAAGTCTTTGATTTAAGGACATGAAAAAAATAAATTACATGTTGTATAGCTGATCTGTTCCACTAATTGATATTTCTATATTTTATTGCTTTGTAATAAATTTGATTAGGACTGTTCTCAAATTACAGACCACATGCTAGGTCCCCTCATGCATTATTACTTTTGAAATTCCAAATGTTTTTTTTTTAGTTCTTTTAAAACATTTTTCTGTGGTTTGATTTGTATGAGGTTGAATAAGTAAATTAATTAGCAATACCTATGCTTTTTGAGGAAAGGAGAGTGTTAAATTATCAGAGTATTTTGATAACTGTGAGAATTTGCATTCATTGTAAGAAAATGGAAATTAAAATATTCATTCCCCACCCCAGGCATGAATGATGGTGTTAAACTTTACAAACAATCAAAACTAGTCAACAAACAAGAATGCAGAAACTTACCTCTGTATTGTTGGAATAAATAAATGTTGCATTAACTTTAAGACTTGGAGTGAAATCATGTCATTTAAGAAGAGGAAGAAGAACATGAAGATAAATAGCTAACATAAAACTTGAAAATAGGAGCTAACTAAATAACCTGAAAATAAAAGTTTAAAAAGCTGCTTTGAGAATTCTAAATCTACCACAAGACAAAAATTAACCATTGGCAACAAATCTATTATAAAGTAGATAGTTCTCAAACTTGTGATATTACTTGCCTACTTAGGCTATACTTTGTTCTGTATAATTCCTTAGAAACTGGGAATATAAAAGATGATGAATATGGGATGGACGATTTCCTTCATTCTTGTGGTCCTCTAGTGCTTCTTCTATTGATCTCTTTGACCAAACCTTGGCACAATTTTCCAAGGATGAAAATTTTTTGCTGTGTTAGAAACTGTATTCTTTTTTCTATACAGAATAGATTCCTACAGGCTACCATATTGGATGGTTCTAGTTTTCTTCCCAAATTGATATTCTGATCTTCAAAGATCATGTTTACTTTGGCCTTTAATTATTGAATTGTGCAGCACCTTTTTGTGAACATAATCATTGATGCTGTTATTTGACCTTAGACCATCTTATTCCATTTCTAGCACTGTATTTAAGGAAAACTCACAGAATATGAATGTGTGTGAATTACACAAATGTAGATACATATGTACTATATATAATATATGTGTGTGTGTGTGTGTATACATATATATTCCAGTAGTGGGTCCATGTATGCATATACACATACATATATGTGTACATATATGTATGTGCATATAGAAAATTTATAACACTTCTAAGAAGTTATGCTTTGTTTCAATTTATATTTTGCCTGTCATGGTGACATTGATTTTTGATGATTTAGACCAATGATTACATCAATATTAATAATTATGGTATAGAGCTTCCCTTCTCAAAGGATATCAGCAATGTATCTGGTAATGTAATATGAGAGGATTATCTCATGGTATTAAAAGTTAGGTGGTTTGCTCAGGATCTCATACCTAGTCTATATCAAAAATAGGACTTGAATCTAGGTTGGGTTTTTTTTAAGACACCAAATTCTCTTTTCTATACAGAATAAAATCCTACAGGCTACCAATATTGGATGGTTCTAGTTTTCTTCCCAAAATGATATTCTGATCTTCAGAGGTCATGTTTACTTTGGCCCTTCATATTGAATTGTGAGGCACCTTTTTTGTGAACATAATCAGTGATGCTGTTATTTGATCTTAGCCTATCCTATTCCATTTCTATCTCTATATTTAAGGAAAATGATTGACCTTCTATCTTTATACCAAGTTTCATTGCAAGTTGTTCTATAAATGAGTAAACTAGCCTGTTGAACTTCTTGGTCAATACTTAATTAGCATTAATACTCTTCTGTTACATGGCAAAGATCATTTTTAAAAAAAATGCTAAAAATTTACTACCCTACTTATAAATGGTCCATTAACCAACTCATTCTCCTACAGGATTGCATGATAAAGTGATGGTAAATCCATAGCAGAGGAAGTTTTATATTTTCTTTCTCCATCCATTATTCTTCTGTACCTTATGAATATCACCTTGATATCAGATGGGATGGAATGATAACAATTCAACTTAATTACTCAGGAACTGATTTCTATATAGAATAATCTAGGAATTAGATTCTCTACTATTCTCTCAGTTTAAATTTGAGATCACCCTGAAAAACCACTTCAAAAGCTAATTTAGACCTTGCATCTAAATAACATATAATACTTTTGAGTTATTTACCCTTTATTTTAAGATGATAAATTTAATGCTTACTCCATTTATATTTAAATATAGATGGAAATAGAACCAGGATTAGTCACAGCTGAGATATGCATTTGCATATGGTATAACTTGTGGAACAATATGATTGATACTTAAAAAATATTGCAAATAATAAATGTATGAATTTTGAATGTCAGAAACCTTTTTTACTCTCCAGGGCATATAAAGATTTCACTCTGCCATAACTCAAATTGAATACTAACTACCACAAAAACTTATTTTTAATGCCAGTGTAATCTTTTTGTTGTTATGTATCTCCAAGAAACAGAATACCACCATTTCAAAGGAGAGAAAATTGGAAGCAAAATATTAGAGAGATTCATGGCTCACAATTAGATCATTCACCATAGTATAAATTATGTTTCCTAAATTATTTTCTAGATGTTAAAGTTAAGTCAGTCAAATTTCTGAGGAGATTTTTTTTTAGAACCAAGCAAAATAACAGTTTCTTTGGGAGAACAAAAGGTCTAGGATCTCAGAATAATTAATGAAGATAGTGTTTGAATGACAGGCAAAGCATTAAGTGAAGTCAAAATATATTATAAAATTGTAGTGATCAAAAGTATTTGATGCTGGTTAAAGTAGAAAAGAATATCTGCTAAACTAAATAAATAAGAAACAAAAGCCATCAAAAATAATAATCCAATGTTTGATGTGCCCAATAAGATAAATTAATAAGGCAAGGGTTCCCTCTTTTGCAGAAATTTCAGAGATAACTCAAAATGAATTTGGCATAAATTAGTCTTCTGTCACCTTATATCATGGACTATAATTGGCTCAAATTGAACCTAAATATAAAGAATAACTGATATAATTAAAAATAAGAAGAGAAGGAAATTTGGTACCTTTCACAATTCAGGCTAAGAAAGATTTCTTGGCAAAACATATTTTAACTTATAAAATTGAAAAAATTCTACATGAATAAAATCCAGGAAGTGGAAAAGAGTTTATGTCATTTAGAACTAAGAAAATGAGATATAAAATATACAGAAATTAGAGATTTAAACATGAAAAGGATTTTAGAAGCCATCTAGTATCATCTACTCATTTAACAGATGATAAAACTGAGACCTACAGTGGTTAGGGAACTTGTTCAAGGTTACCTAAGGTTTAACTAAAGTCAAGATTTGGACCCAGGTACTAGTTTCGATATTCAGTGCCCTTTGTATTTTCTCATGCAAATAGATGTAATAGAAGAGACATAATAGGAAGACTCTTTCCTCAATACATAAGTGGTCTAAGAACTGTAATAATTTTCAAAATATAATTTGTCTAATTATAAATGATCACTTGAAAATATCCTTCAGAACATTAATGACAAGAGGAATACATGAAATCTCACACCATGAAAATGAGCATAAAAGAAAAAAGGTAAGAAAAGTCAATCTAGGAGATGCAATGGGGGCCCAACATACTAATATATTGATGATGATGATGGTGATGATGATGTTGTCCTCTCTTGAAGAAGACCATGACATCAGGTGAAGTGATGCCATGACAAGCATATGACTTGGATTTAAGGGAGGGAGCTGTGGTAAGTCACCAGCCTCACTTTCTCCTCCAAAGTCATCTGGGTCCAATGACCAAATATGAATCAAGACAACTAGAGATGGCCCTGGATGTGAGTCAGGGTTAAGTGACTTGCCCAAGGTCTCACAGCTAGTAAATGTTAAATGTTTGAGGCTGGATTTGAACTCCAGTCTAACTGACTCCAGGACTGATGCTCTATCCATTGTGCTGCCTAGTGTCCCTTGTTCCCCCTCACTTCAATTCACTTGCTTGTCATGGCATCATCTCCTTGATGTCCTGGTCTTCTTCGAGAATGAAGGATAACAACATATAATTAATATATTGATGGTGGCAGAGAGAAGTAATCCCACTCTTCTGTATTTCAATTTGGAATTATGTGAGAGAGAAGTAATTAAATTGCCTACTATCCCTTGATATAAAAATCTAACTATTTCATATATTCTTCCAGGTATGCAGTGAAAAAAGCAAAATTCCAATATGAACCACATTATTCATGGAAGTGCTCCTTAATACTCAACAACTAAGTGATGAATGGACATATTAATGCATATAATGAAATATTATACAGCAAGAAATGATTACTATGAGATACTGAGGGAATCATGAGCTTTGTACATGAAGCAAATCAAATTAGACAGAACCAAGAGAATGATATAGATACTGATTTCAACAATATAAATGTATAGATTACTAAGAATAAATTTAAACCTATGAAGATTATAAAGATGATATAAACTAACATGCCCCTTTATGGTAGAGAGGTGAGGGATTTTAGCATAGATTATTGTTTGTATTGTCAGGTCTAGATCCTAAATGATTATTTTCACTTAATTCTTTCTCTTTGTCAAAATGAAAGGTTCAAGTTGGAGAGAGTGATAGCAAATGATTGAAGTAAAGAAAGAATAATTTAATAGAGTGTTTTAAAGTATTTTATTTATTTTTCAAACAATGTGAAAAGATAGTTTTAAACAATCATTTTTGTAATGTTTTAAGTGTTTTCATTTTTCTCCTCCCCTTTCTCCTATCCCCTAAGAGAAACATAAAATGGGTTTTACATGTATAACCATGTGAACATATAATCAATATTGATCATATTGTAAAGAAGAATCAAAAAGGGAAAGAATAAGCACATGAGAGGGAAAAACCCCTCTCTGGATGTAGATAGTATTTTTCTATCACAAGTTAATTGTCTTTGATTATTGTACTATTGAGATGAGCAATTCCATCACAGTTGATTATAGCACAATATTACCATTAGTACAATGTTTAACTGTTTCTATTCCCTTCACTCAGCAGCAGTTCATAACAAGTCTTTTCAGGTTTTTTCTGAAAGAATAGAACATCAAATTAATATAGCACAATTTATTCAACCACTTCATGATTGATGGGCATCCTCTCAATTACCAATTCTTTGCCACTTTAAAAAGAACTGCTAAAGTAAAACAAAGTATCATATCACTCCTATTAGATTAGCCCAGATGAGAAAAGGGAAGATGATCAATGTTGGAGAGATTGTGAGAGGATTGGGACATTGATGCATTGATGGTGGAGTTGTGAACAAATCCAACCTTTCTGGAGAGCAATATGGAACTCTGCCCAAAGAGCAATAAAACTGTTCATAACCTTTGACCCAGCAATTCCAATTCTGGGACTATATCCAAAAGAAATTGTAAAAATGGGGAAAGTCCTACATGTTCCATAATATTCATAGCAGCTCCTTTTGTAGTGGCAAAGAACTGGAAATTGAGGGGATGCCCACCAACTGAGGAATGGCTAAGCATGTTATGGCACATGAATACTATGGAATATTATCGTTCTATAAGAAATCATAAATGGTTGGATTCTAGAGAAGCATGGAATGAACTTATGGGATCTGATGCTGAGCAAAGGGAGTAGTGCCAAGAGAATAATGTACACATCAACATTAGGAGATGAACAAACTTGATGGAAGCAACTCCTCTTGATAGTCCAGAGAGAGCTAGGATAAGTGTATCAGACTGGTAATGATCTATATTATCCCCAAACAGAAGAAGAAAAACAAAACAAAGCAAAACACACAGAAAAAAAACACCCCTACCGAATCTGATGAACACTTTATAAAAATTATCTCTTATGTATCTCTTTCCCTTAATCCTAATTCCTTATGCCAAAAATTACTAATTTGTAAATATGTTTAACAAAATATGGTATGTAAAATGATAACCTGTTTCCTACTGGGGGAGGGGAGTGGGAAGAAAAGGTGGAGGTAAATTTTGTAACTTGGAAATATGCATGTACAAATGGATGAAAATAAAATAAATTTAAGAAAAAAAAAAGAACTGCTATAATTATTTTTGTACATGAGGGTTTTTTTACCTTTTTAAAAATCTTTTTGATATACAAACCTAGTAGTGATATTGCTGTGTCAAAGACTATTCACAGTTTTATTACCTTTCTGGTTTAGTTCCAAATTGCTTTCCAGAAGGGTTGGATCAGTTCACAATTCTGCCAATAATAATTAATGTCCCAGCTTCTCACTCCCTCTCCAACTTTTATCATTTTCCTTGTTTTGTCATACTGACCAATACTTCAGAGTTGTTTTAATTTGCATTTGTCTAATCAATAATGATTCAGAACATTTTTTCATATGAATATAGTTTTAATTTCTTCATCTGAGACTGCCTGTTCATATCTTTTGACCATTTATCAATTCAGGAATAATTTGTATTATTATAAATCTGATTCAGTTCTCTCTCTCTCTCTCTCTCTCTCTCTCCATATATATATATATTAGAAATCAGTCCTTTATGAGAAACAATAGTTGTAAAAATTGTTTCCCTGCTTATTGCATTCCTTTTAATCTTGGTTGTATTGGTTTCATTTGTGCAAAGTCTTTTCAATTTAATGTAATCAAAACTATGCATTTTGCATTTTTTTATAATGTTCTCTAACTTTTGCTTGGTCATAAACTCCTCCCCTTTCCATAGATCTGACAGATAATAATTGGCTTATGGCATCACCTTTTATGTCTATATCCTATACCCATTTGACCTCATCTTGGTATATGGTTTGAGAAGCTAATCTGTCTAGTTTCTGCCAAACTATCTTACCGTTTTCCTAGTAGTTTTTATCAGAGTGAGTGCTTATCCCAGAAGTCAGAGTCTTTAGGCTTATCAAATAGTAGATTACTAATAGTCATTTACTACTGTTTCTTTGTTACCTCATCTATTCCATTCTACTTTTTTAGCCAGAACCAAATAGTTTTGATGACTGCTGCTTTATAAGTGTAGATCTGTTCAATTAGAACACCTTCCTTTGCAATTTTTTTCATTAATTCCCCTGATATTCTTGATCTGTTCCCTCCATATGAATTTTGTTACTATTTCTTCTAGTTCAATAAAATAATTTTTTTGGTAATTAATTTGGTTGGCACTGAATAAGTAATTTAATTTAGGTGGAATTATCATTTTTATTATATTGACTAAGTCTATACATGAACAATTGACATTTGCCCCAGGTATTTAGATCTGATTTTACTTGTGTGAAAAGTATTTCAGAATTGTTTCAAATAGCTTCTGAATTTATCTTGACAGGTAAAATCCCAAGTATTTTATGTTGTCCTATAATTACTTTTAATGGAATTTCTTTTTCCATCTCTTGCTTCTGATTTTGTTGTAATATATAGAAATACTATTTGAGTTTATTTTAAATTAATGAACTAATTGAGTTTATTTTATATCCTGCAACTTTGCTAAACTTGCTAATTCTTCAAGTTGATTTTTAGTTGATTTTTCTAGGATTCTCTTAGCATACCATCATATCAAATGCAGAGTAACAGTTTTAGTTCTTCATTACCTATTCTATTTCCTTCAATTTCTTTTTTCTTTTCTTATTGCTAAAGCTAACATTTCTAATACAATATTGAATAAAAGTGGTGATAAGGGTCACTCTTGATTCACCCTGATCTTATTAGGCATGCTTCTATTTTATCCCCATTACACATAATGCTTGCTGATGGTTTTAGATAGCAATTGCTTATAATTTTAAGGAAAACTTCATTTATTCCTATTCTCTCTAGGGTTTTTAATAGAAATGTCAAAAAGTTTTTCAGCATCTATTGAGATAATCATATGATTTCTTTTGGTTTTGTTATCCATATAGTCAATTATGCTGATAGTTTTTCTCATTGGACCAACCCTGCATTCCTGGTATAAATTCTTCCTAATCAGAGTGTATTATCCTAGTGATAACTTACTGTAATCACTTTGCTAATATTTTATTTAAAAATTTTGCTTCCATATTCATTAGGAAAATTGGTTTATAATTTTCATTTTCTATTTTAATTTTTTCATCTTCAGGTAGTAACACCATCTTGGAGTCATAGAAGGAATTTGGCAGAACTCCACCTTTTTTTCAAATTGTTAATATAGAATTAGAATTTGATAGAATTTACTTGAAAATCTATCTATCTGTGCCTAGAGAATTGTTTTTTTCTTATGGAGTTCATTTATGGCTTGTTCAAGTTTTTTTTTTTTCTGAAATGGGGTTATTTAAGTATTAAGTTGTCCCATTGACCTGTAGACCCTGGACTCCAGAGGTCTCCACTGGAAATCTTTCCTGTAGCTGAGAACCTCCAGTTTGTCTTTGGCTTGCCCACTTGCGAGTTGATTTTCCATTTTCTTTCTTGGGTACACTCATGCTTCACTTCCAAACAGACTTGCTGGAAGATGTTCCACTCTTTTGTGTGTTCTATTGCTCTAAAATCCATTTAGAAACTTGTTGCTGTTGTTTCTGAGGGAAACCAGGAGAGTTCAAGAAAATTCCTACCTTCTCCCCACACCTTGACTCCAACTATTCAATAAAGTGTTTTTGAAAGAAAATTTGAAAAAAAGAACATCAATAGACTATAAATAAAAGATGTGTTGTCTGATACACTTGAGGAAAAGAGATGAGAAGAGATAAAAGGGAATAGATAGTACCTTATGAACATCATGAGGAAGGTTCTTAATTATTCCAATGGCCACCTCTTTGCATAATTAGGGAAAGAGTGTGACAATGCTGATTATTATGAGAGCTACCTAAAATTATAATTATCTTATATAGCTATGACTATATTATCTCTACATTGAAAGGTTCTATATTTTTCTTCCTCCCCCCTCAAATTCATTATGAGTATCACCTTGTTATCAAATGGAATGGGAATATATCAATTAAACTTAATCATTTAGTAACTAATTATTTTAATTTTAAACAATTTATTGCATAAAGGTCATCACATAATTGGGCAGTTCTCTACTTGGTATAAAATGTTAATTAGTTTTCATCTACACAGAAAGAAAGCTTCTGAACTTTCCTTCTAGTGATGGCAAACACTAAAATTCTGATTTAACAGAATGATAGTAAAAATGCCTCAGTTGGTTCAAGTTGAAAAGCAAAATGTAGGTACATGGATCTTGTACCCAATATTAGGAATGTATAAATGTCTTTATTAAAAAATATAAAATAAATTATCTATAAGCATGGATAATGATAGTATATTTTGTCAAGTAGTAACTGATGGTTATAGGGATTTTCTTGAACATCTGTCTTTATTTCAGTCCCTTCTTCAACTGATTTCTCTAAAGTTAGTGAAGAAAATGCCTTGAGTCTTGTGTCTTGCCTTGAGTCAGATTGTAATGATAAAGCATTATTCTAGGAAATTAAGGCTTGTCACCTCCTATGCCTCCACCTATGACACCCCTCTCTTTCTCTTTAGGAATTTCAATAACAAGTTATGCTATAGATAACAAAGAAGCCATAACAACAGCATCCAATTAAGCAGTTATTGCAAGTTTAGTTGAGTCCTTTTTCAACCAGATTCACAAAATCTCCAAGTATGGCATCATAACTTATCTCTGCAGGACTTTGTTAAATTTTCTCTTCTATCAGGACAGCTAGGTGGTGCAATGGATAGAGCACTGACTCTGGAGTCAGAAGGACCTGAGTTCAAATCCTGCCTCAGATACTTAATAATTGTCTAGCTGTGTGACCTTGGGCAAGTCACAACCCTATTGCCATAATAAGTAAAAAAATATTTAATTTTCTCTTCTATCAATGAGCCTTCAGTACCTGCACTCAAAGTGATGGACATTGCAGGGATTTTACAGATCTTCATTAGTAGGAGTTAATACTTCTAAAGCAAGAATGCTTTGGTGCAATGCACAACCACCCCCCAAAATTATCCTATCCCTTCTTCAATGGCAGTACCTCTAGCAGTTAGTGCAGCAATAACCCAGTCTTTCTTTTCTTTCACATCATCATCCCTAGTTCCACCAATGTTTATTATAGCTATGTCATCAGAAAATTTGGGCAAATGTTTTTTATTACTTTGGGACTTATCCAACACTGTCCAGTGATCACAGTTTTTTCCTTTGGCCCCATAGTAGCTGTATCAGAATCAGCTAAAAATATATATATACTTGAAGCTCAGGCATCTATTCTATATTTGACATCTGTATTATAAATATGTACAAGATAGGGGACCAGTACCTTAGACACAGACTTTATATGACAAACTGTGGACAACCAGAACATTTCTGTGGAGGCAGGTATAAAAGCTGGGGGTGAGGGGTGGGGGGGACTGGAGGATGCAGAGTGAAAGTTACATGTATGGGTCTTGCAAAGCAAAGAACCCTAGGCCCTACCACTTTGGCTAATTTCCATATAACAGAATCTATCAGTTATGTTTTGTGCTTAATAAAAAAAATTTAGATGAGTTTATTAAAATGATTGCTAAAATAATAAACATAGTTTTAAATGATACTTCCTATAATGGTATTAGGGGTAAAAAACTTAGTATTTTTATTTTGTTTTTTGTATTATTTCATAAGAACAAAGAGGATATACATTTGAAAACCATTATCCATAGAACATATTGATCCAAATTCCATTAAATTAGTAATTATACTCACTGATATGGGTAAGTTTTATACTTGTGAGACTTGTGAAGCTAATGAAAAATTATTTACAAAGTATGAAACTTCGATTGTAGAAATAAGTTGATACACATGAAAAGGGGGAAAATCACTAAATATTTCTTTTAAATTTGCAAGTTTTGAATGGTAGCTTTTAGCAACCAAAAAGAATCTATGGAATGTACATTAGTATATAAACATGTGTCTATGTATACATTCACACACGTTTTAATTAACTTCATTATATTTACCTAGTTCTCTCCATGTGATCTCAAAGGATACAATACTCATTCTTTAAATAAGAAAGAAACACAATCCTCTTTTATAGTCTTTTTTTCTTCTGACTCTGTCCCTAACTCTTCTGACTTTTCTATTATGTCCCAATAGTCTTCTTACCCTCGAAGATGTTTTGATTCATCCAGTCTTCTCACCCTGAAAGAATGCCTCATTCCTGAAGTGCCTTCTTCAAGTTAGTGAGTTTATCCAGGAAACTCTGTTTTGTGGAAGTATCTGTGCCAGTCATATTCACTTCTTCACTTCTCTCCTGGTTCCACTCTTGGACTTTTCAACTATTCTTAAGAGTATGTCATCATGCCCCAGTTTTTTCTTTCCTCATTAGCATGTCAGCTTCTTGAAGTCAGGGACTGTCCTTCTGCATACATGTGATTTTTAGAGCTTATTATAGTGTCTGGTCTATGGTAACACAATAAATGCTTTCTTGTTGATTCCCATTCAACTATAACCTTAGAAATAAGCAGTATCTTATGTAGCATGATAGGGATAAATGCAGTCTTATACTTGGATTCATAAAATTAGCTTCCCAAGTACAAAATGAGGAAGCCATGCTTTTTAGTGAACTACAAATTCAATATTAATTATCAGATTGATACAGAGTCAAAAGAACTAATTGTATACTTGAGTTTGCAGTTTTCAAGTGTTACTCAGTTCCACACCTTAGCATCATTCTTGATGCTTCTCTCTTACTTCACATATCTTATCAATTGCCAGATCATATCATTTCTCTTTATAACATCTCTAAAGTGTCCCCTTTTCTCTTCTCTGTAGCCAACATTCTACACCAGGTCCTTGTTGTTTATTGCTACTGGAATAGTTTCCTATTTGTTCTTCCTGTCTCAAGACTCTCTTCAATGCAATCCATTTTCACATAGCAATCAAAATGATTTATTTTCCTAAAGGCCATGCCAAACTATATGATCTCTCTCTTCAAAGGAGTATTACCTCTAGGACAGGGGAAGGGAAACTCTGGATTACTAGGTATTAATCTCACGTTACCAAGGCAATTGCAGGCAGAACTTGAAATTCAATAAATCTAGGAGCTTTTTAGGAGTGAATTAATTAAATATTTAACTAAATATAACCTGAAAATGATGTTATAAATATCTATATGGTCCTTGGCAGAAAAAAAGGTTTCCCCAGCCCTGTGAGAGGACCAAATATTATTTCCACTATTTGGTCTTTAAAGCCCAAGAGTTCTACCTTTGGATCAGGGCTCTTGCACATTACTTCTCCCACTCCCATTGTAGTGCACTATGTTTTATCTTTGTTGACCTTCCTCATGCTTGATAATTTATCTTCCACATCCATTTTTTTTTTTTTGCTCTGGCTATTGCTCATGCTTGGAACCCACACAAGTGTTAAGTCTTAGACTGAGCCTTTCCTGATTCTTCCAACTGTTAGTATCTTTCCTTTCAATGATATTTTTGTTTACATTGTATTTGCTTACATATGACATGTGCATATTATTAGAATGTAAGATCTTTGAGACAATGAATTGCTTCACTTTTGTCTTTGTATATACAGTACTTGGTGGATTTTTTGGAACCTAATAAGTACTTAATAAATTCTTTATCCTGAATAGATATGTAGATTAAAAAGAGAGACAATTCTAGTGATTTGAGGGATATTATAGAGAGGAACTGTGTTGTAATAATAGCAGTGTATCTTCATGTATCTGAAGATGTATCTATTTACAGGAATAAGAGACTAGAACTATATTCTGTTTGTCCTCAAAGAGTAGAGTAGAATAAAGTTACAAAGGTTTGATTTGAGGACAAACTTTGCAATGTTCTTCCAACTTTTACTGGAAAGTCTTCAAAAAAGGGGAACATATGCTTCCCTGGATAGTCCAGTTCATTTTTGAACAAATCTCATAGTTACTGAAATTTTCTTAATCTGGAACCTACATTTGCCTTCTTTTAACTTCTGCTCATTACTCTTAGATCTGTCTCATGGGACCAAACATAGCAAGTCTCATCTCTTCCACATCATAACTCTTCAAATACTTAGATATAGCTCCTCTCCCCAAGAGTCATCTCTTCTCGGAGAAAAATATTTCCATTTCCTTCAAAGGAGACCCTTCACCATCTTGTCTGCTGCCCTCTGGATTCTTTCTAGTTATCACTTTTTTCATATTCATGAAATCTTATATTCCTTTATCTGATCATCATCTTTTATAATTTCATCTTTTCCTAACTCAACAACCTGTCTTGCTTTGAAATATATGCTATCTAAAAATTTCATTCAAACCAAATCCTGATGACTGTCATCTACTAATTTCTCTAGGACATTCTCTTTTCTTCCTCTGAAATATCAGTGCATTCTTTTTTTCATTAATATTTTATTTTCCAACTATATGTTATGAAAGTTTTTCAACATTTGTCCATATATCTATGTTTATTTTATGTTACAAAATTTCCTTCCACCCTTCCTTCCCACCCTACTCCCCTCAGAGGTCATCAATAAGGTGAATATTGTACATACACAATTGTGTTAAACATGTTTACAGATCAGTCATTTTTGGTATGAAAAATTAGGATTAAGGGAAAGAAATATAAAAGAGATATTTTTTAAAAAGTGAATGCAAAGTTCACCAGATTCTGAAGGATTTTTCCCCTCTGAATGGAGATAGCATTGTCCATAGTTGGTCTAATATGATTGACCTAGCTCTCTGAACTGCTGAGAGAAGCTGCTTCCATCAAGGCTGATCATCTCACAATATTGTTCTCTTGGTTCGGCTCTCTTTGTTCAGCGTCAGATCCTGTAATTCATTCAATGCTTCTCTAGAGTTCGATCATTTATGCTTCTTATAGGACAATAATATCCCATAATATTCATGTACCATAACTTGTTTAGTCATTCCCCAGTTGGTGGGCATCCCCCTCAATTTCTAGTTCATTGCCACTACAATAAGAACTGCTACGAATATTTTGGAAGATGTAGAACTTTTCTCTTTTTTTTTTTGTGATTTCTTCTGGATACAAGCCTAGAATTGGAATTTCTGGGTCAAAGGGTATCAACAGTTTTACTACTCTTTGGACATTGTACCATATTGTTCTTCTCCAGGATGGTTGGATCAGTTCATAACTCTATGATGGATTAATGTCCCAATCCTCCCACAACCTATCCAAAATTGATCATTTTCT
Source organism: Macrotis lagotis (assembly GCF_037893015.1). Taxonomy (NCBI): domain Eukaryota; kingdom Metazoa; phylum Chordata; class Mammalia; order Peramelemorphia; family Peramelidae; genus Macrotis; species Macrotis lagotis. The sequence continues at coordinate 562,831,975 of NC_133666.1, read as the reverse complement.
TTTTTGTCATCTTAGCCAATATGATTGGTGTGAGATGATACCTCAGAGTTGTTTTAAATTGCATTTTTCTAATCAATAATGATTGGAGTGTTTTTTCATATAATTATATTATAGCTTGAATTTCTTCATTTGAAAACTGACTGTTCATGTCCTTTGACCATTTTATCAATTGGGGAATGGCTTGCAACCTTATAAATTTGATACAGTTCTCTATTTTTTTTTAATATTTATTAAAGGCAATGGGATTAAGTGACTTGCCTGAGGTCACACAGTTGGTAATTATTAAGTGTCTGCAGTCAGATTTGAACTCAAATCGTCCTGACTCCAGTATCAGTGCTCTATCCACTGCACCACCTAGTTGTCCTCTCTCCATATATTTTAGAAATGAAACCTTTATTAGAACTCCTAGTTATGAAGATCGTTTCCCAACTTTCTACTTTCCTTCTAATTTTGGCAACATTGATTTTATTAGTGCAGAAACCATTCATTTTGCAGTTTATAATGTTCTCTATTTCTTGTTGGGTCATAAATTTGTCCCTTTCCATTGATCTGATAGAGTATTTTTTAGTCTATTAATTTATCTACAGTGTCATCCTTTATGTCCAAATCCTGTAACCATTTAGGTATAGAGTATGAGATGAGGGCCTATGCCTAGTTTTTACCATATTATTTTCCAGTTTTCCCAATAATTTTTGTCAAATAGCAAGTTCTTATTCCAGAAGCTAATGTCTATGGGTTAATCAAATAGGATCAAAAAGTCATTTACTACTATTTCTTTTGAACCTATCCTAATCCACTGATCCATTACTCTATTTCTTTTTTTTAAAGTTTTTGCAAGGCAAATGGGGTTAAGTGATTTGCCCAAGGCCACACAGCTAGGTAATTATTAAGTGTCTGAGGCCTGATTTGAACTCCTGACTCCAGGGCTGGTGCTCTATCTACTGAACCACCTAGCCACCCCCATTACTCTATTTACTAACCAGTACCAGGCAGTTTTGATGACAGCCATTTTATAGTATAGTTTTAGATCTGGTAGAGCTAGGCCACCTTCCTTTACATTTTTTTTCATCAGTTCCCTTGCTGTTTGTGATCTTTCGTTGGACATCCGTGCATTCTTTCTCATACCTCCAACTCCTTCCCTTCCCCTAAGGTACTTCACCAAACATATTGATGATCCCTTAATTGCCTTAATATCCTAGTTCCTAGGTCTCCTCACAATTAATTTTCAATACCTCCTTGACTCAGATCTTTCCCAGATATTACCTTGCACTGAATACATTCTCCACCCATCCTAATCTTGACCCCTTGAATCTTTTGTTCTATCAATTACTATACTTTGCCAAAACCCATCCCTGGATTGCTAGCATCATCTTTTCCCCCTTAGGCCTATTTTTTTTTTAATAGGAAGGGGTTAGCTTGTGAATATCTTAATCATTATTTTTTTTGGCAGGGTAATGGAGTAAAGTGATTTTCCCAAGGTCACACAGCTAGGTAAATTAAGTGTCTGAGGCCGAATTTAACTCAGGTCCTCCTGACTCCGGGGTGCTGCTCTATCCACTGTGCCATCTAGCTGCCCCCCCCAGTTGGGCCTATTTTTATAGAACTAGAGGAAATAGAGGAAAATAATAGAACTAGAGGAAAGTGTAATAGAACTAGAAGAAATTATAAAACTCTTCTAATTGGATCCTCTTTAATTTTATTTTACACATTCTTAATTGGATTCCTTTCCTAGCAAAGGAATTGTTTGGTGCCACCCAACTGATTATTTCACTCACCACAGCATTCATTAAAATTTTTTTGCCTTACATTTTCAGACTTTCAACAGCAACTCCTTTCCCACAGAATTTTAGTTGGAAACCTTACCTCATACCATCCTTTTTCCTTCCTCATCTCAGAAGGCAGCAAGGAAACTACTGTCTCTCTTTCAGTCCTGTCCCACATGAAAGAAGTGTACCTTCTACCTTGCCCTTGATCCTAACCCTTCCTCATTTCTCAAGCAAATATCTCCCACCATATCCCCCCATTCTTTCTATTTTAATCTTTTTCCTTTTGCTATCGATTCTTTCCTTGGTATCTACAAACATGCACATTGCTCTGACATACTTAAAAAATTCCTCACTTGATACTACCATTCCTGCTATTACTCTATATTTTTTCTTTTTTGTCACTACATTCCTTAAGAAAATCATTTGCACAAGGATTCATATAATATGCTTTTAATAGCTGCTTATTGATTGATTGGTTGTTTTGTATAAAGGGAGTTCTCATGTTAATAACACTTTTTATTGTTGCTTTTCAGTTTTTTCAGTTGTATCCAACTCTCTTTGGGATCTTGGCAAAGAAACTTGGCATACTTTATCATTTTCTTCTCCAGCTCATTTTTACAGATGAGGAAACGGAGACAAACAGGAGTGAGTGACTTATCCTGGTTCACACAGTTAATAAGTGTCTCAGGTTAGATTTCAATTCAGGTCTTCCTGACTCCAGATCCAGTACTTTATCCATTGCACCACCTACACTGAGGAAATCAAAATTCAGATATGTGACAAAGAGAGATAGAGATAGAAGGCAGAGACAGACACAGAGAGAAAAAGAGAGAGTCAGGAAAGACCCCAAAACCTGAGACAGAGATTCCTCAGAGTTTTCATTGCCTTAATTAATATTTAAAGAAAAGTTAAATTTCAGTAAGGAGTTAGGAAATAAAGATACGTTTTTTCCATTTAAATTCATTGATCCATGGCAGTTATCCACAGAAATCAGTAATTGAACTAAGTTCCATGGTTGTTTTCTCCTCCTGCCCCTTCTTCTAGTCTTATACTTTCTGAAAGAGCATATATCCAGTTCTCTTTCTCTTTTATATACTATCCCAGCCCTATCCTTAAAATATTTTATCAAAAGATCATTTATTTCACTACTATGCTTATGGGCAGTTTGGGGCTGGGGTAGCCTATCCCTTCATATCTTGAAGTACATTCTGAACTAACTACAGGCTCAGATAAGCCTAGGAGCCTTTCTTCTCTTCAGTGTCCTGAATTTCCTCAGAAAATCATTTTGTAAAGGTCTACCTAAGGCCACTGATGATAGTTCTGATGTAAAAGGACTTAGTCAGATTTGCACATTTTTGCATACCCAGAACTCCTTCTGTTGGAAAGAAAGAAAAAGTAATAAAGTGACTTCCTTCTATGTATTATCTCCTATACAGGAACATATTTTTTCAGTACTTATAAATATCTTTATATTTTAATATTTAGCATCCAAAGGTGGCTTTAAAATACAAAAATTATTTAAAGGCTTCCATTGAATTTTGTCTTGGAGATTACATATAATCTCTTCTCCTTCATTTTTTTCCATTAAAGTAATTTTTTCAAAGATGTTCAAATCGCAGTGCTATTTGAATTATCACTGCAGATGAGGATTTTGAGAGCTTGAAGTAAATGGCATTTATTGGCATGAGGAAATGCACTCTGAAAAAAAGGCATCTAAAACCTTATGAATGCTGATTTAATATTTTTTAAACCTTTTTTAAACTAATTTTATTTATAGTTTCTGCAATCCTCTTAATAAAGCAAAACCACTAACTTAGGGGATAACCTAATAAAATACAAAGGGCATTCTAGATTTTAAGGTCCTTGAGACTTGAGGCTATCTCATTTTTGCTTCTGTATCCCTCATTGTATACTATACTATATGGCATAAAGGAGGTATTTAATAAGTACTTTTTTTGCTGATTCATAAAAAATTCAATAGAATAAAGTTGTGTGCCACTTAAATACTTGGCTGGTTTACAAAAGTATGATAAGACTATTTTGGAAACTGTACTTTTAACATTTGTATTGTTAACAAATGTATTGTTAATATTTTTGAAATTTCTTTTAAGAATAACAAATCACGGGGATGGCTAGATGGCACAGTGAATAGAGCACTGGAGTCAGGAGTACCTGAGTTCAAATCTGACCTCAGATACTTAATAATTACTTAGTTGTGTGGCCTTGGGCAAGCCACTTAACCCCATTTGCCTTGCAAAAAAACCCTAAAAAAGAGAATTAAAAAAAATAACAAATCAGTTCTACAATACTGAATGTTTGATTTGGTGAGAAAATAGTTAAAATAATTTAGGGATTTTTTCTGGCTTGAAAAAAATTATAGAGTTTCCTTCCTTTAGGTCTCTGGTCAATTGCAACTCACATCAATAGAGAACTACTCCATTAGAGCCATCTGGTCATAGCATATGTGGAGTGAATAACTAATCTTAGTCTAGTTCCTGATATTCAAAAACATTAGAACTCAAGTGCTCTCATCACTGACACTGCAAATTGATGTAACCATGAATCAATTTTACTAAGAAAGGTACAATTTTAAGCCCATAAAGCTTTATGAACCTAAGCAATAATGTTCTTTTTATTTTATTTTATTTTTAATGATTAAACATTTTCTTCTCTCTTCCTTAGGAGGGAAAAACTCTTTATGACCAATATTTGTAGTAAAGCAAAACAAATTCCTGTATTGATCATGTTCAAAACTGTTTGTCTTATTTTCATTTTAATTCCACTTTCTCTTTATTAGGAGGTAGGCAATATTTTTTCATTATTCTCTGGATCAAAGTATTTAAGTCCTTCAAAAAAAATTTTTAAACAATTTTATTATAGGTTACACATTATTCTTATGGTTCTGCTCACTTCACATTACATCAGTTCATCTAAATTTTCCCAGATTTCTCTAATACCATTCATTTGAACATTTTTATGGCATCATGATATTGTTGCATTTATAAATCATATTTTAGGGGCAGCTAGGTGGCGCTGGAGTCAGGAGTACCTCAGTTCAAATCCGGTCTCAGACACTTAATTACCTAGCTGTGTGGCCTTGGGCAAGCCTTGTAACCCCATTTGCCTTGCAACAAACAAACAAACAAACAAACAAACAAACAAATAAATAAATAAATAAATAAACAAATGAGTAAATGAATGAATAAATAAATCATAATTTATTCTTATACTCCTTGATGCAATGGATGCATATTCCCTTAGTTTCCAGCTCCTTCCCACTACAAAAAAAAAATGTTGCTATAAATACTTTTGTATATATGGGTCTTTTTTATTTTTTTAAAATCTCTTTAGGGTATAGGCTTAATGATGGTGATGCTGAGTCAACGAGTATAACAATTTAGTGACTTTGGAGGCATACTAAACTAGAGTATCTTTGAATTCTATATATGGGGTTATGAAAAACATTTGAAAGCAATCCTAGTTTGTTTTTAAAGATTGGTCTTAATTAGTCAAAGAAAGTATTGTTATTAAAAAAGAAAGTTCAACCTGGAAAATAATAGTGTGGTAAGACAGAGAGGAGTCCAGATCCCTGTAATTACTGTATTGGAACTTAAGAGATGAAAGTACCATACTTGGAAAATCTTATTCAAAAACTGAACAACTTGAAAATTAGAATGGGTCAGGTAGAAATAAGAATTCAACAGTAGAAGAACAAAAACAGCCAACTAAAGAGGAAATAATGAAAATTATTAAAAAAAACATTTTGCCTAGATTAAATGCTGACAAAGCTGCTAAGTTTGAAAATAGATAAACACACTAAAAAAGAAATTATCCAGAGTAACCAAAGGAAAGTATTATATTGATAAAGCAATTTAAGAAAAAGAAATTGACTATAAAAAAAACTCTAGGACAGATAGATTCACAAATGAATCTCTTAAATAGTTTAGGATCAATTAAATCTAAAAATAAATAAATGCTCTTCATGATAAGTAGAAAATAAAACATTCCTATAATCTCTTTCTTTGTTTTACTTTTGCAAGGCAATGGGGTTAAGTGACTTGACCAAGGTCCACATAGCTAGGTAATTATTAAGTGTCTGAGTCTGGATTTGAACTCAGGTCCCTTTGACTTCAGGGCCAGTGCTCTATCCACTGTGCCATCTAGCTACCCCTAATCTCTTTCTTTAAAAATATTTGGTCTTGGAACATGCAACAAAAAAATCTCTAGACTAATATTCCTAATGAATGTTGATACAAAAATTTTAAATAAAATATTGGTAAGTATTACAATAATAGAAAGATCATAAAACTGTGACTTGGTTGAGTTTATATCAGAAATTTAAGATTGGTTCAGCCAAGAAAGGATATTTATTGTTTAAATACAAGAAACAATGTTGATAATTGAAATAATTTAAAAATATGTGTGTTTAATAGATGATAAAAAATCTTTTGACAAAATTCAGAACTATTTTAACCTAAAAAAAGTCTAGTAATATGGGGCAGCTAGGTGGTGCAATGGTTAGAACACTGACTCTGGAATCAGGAGGACTTGAGTTCAAATCTGACCTGAGTTGTGTGTGCTTGGGCAAGTCACCTAACCCCATTGTCATGCAACCCCCCCCAAAAAAACTAATAATAAGAATAGTTTTCTTATAAATATTTGTCTAAATCCAAAAGCAGATACATATTATATAGAATTATTAGAGGTCTTTCTAATAAGATAGTGGAAACCAAGGATGCTCAGGGTTATGAATACATACAAATATGGTAACTAGTTCCAACTCAATGGAAATACACAATCAAATTCAAATAATGTGACTTTCATGGCATTCCTTATTCTCATTAATCAGTACATAGTTGTATAAACTATATGACAGGGGCGGCTAGGTGGCAGTGTATGGATAAGGCACCGGTCCTGGAGTCAGGAACACCTGGGTTCAAATCCATTCTCAGACACTAAAATAATTACCTAGCTGTGTGGTCTTGGGCAAGCCACTTAACCCCATTTGCCTTGCAAAAACCTAAAAAATAAAACAAAAAACAAAATAAACTATATGATGGATTAGTCATAATCTAAATGCATTGTTTTTTTTGCATATCTCCTGAGAGTGCTTAGAGAGCTTTAGGGAATCAATTAATAATTAATTGAAATAGTAAAAAAGACTTCAGAAGAAGTGGTAAGATTTAAGAGAAATCCAGGACAGTTAGGTGGTACAGTCAGGAAGACTCATTTCCTAAATTCAAATGTGGTTTCACACACTTACTACCAGGGCAATTCACTTAATCCTGTTTGTCTAAATTCCTCATCTGTAAAATGAGCTGACCAAGAAATGCAAACCACTCCAGTATGTTTGTCAAGAAAATTCTCAAATGTAGTTATGATGAGTAGGATACAACTGAATAGGTATTAAACCACAACAATAAAGAAATCCAAATATATCTTTAGCATTTTTATTTAAAAAGAAACAAAATCCAGGAAGGAAAACTTGGATTAATTCCCAAAAGATAGAAATTAAAAATTAAGGTAATGTATTTCTCAAGATTCATATATGAATTCCATGATAGATGATACAGTGGATAGACATATGATCCTGTAGTCAAGAAAATTTGAGTTCCGATTTGTCCTCAGACATTTTTAGTTATGTGACTTAATTTCTGCATACTTTCAATTTCCTAAACAGGAAAATGGGGATCACAATGATTTTTGTCCCTTGTACTTGAAGAAGACCAAAATTACATCATTATGTTGGGAATCAAAGTAGAAAGTGTCCAACTGTGGCTGATCATTATAAACTCAGAAGACTCTACCAGAAGTTGGGAATAAATAGACCATAAGAACATTTGGAGTGGAGGTGTCTCATATTTCTTTTGACTTTCTGCAATTCTGTTTTGCTTATAGAGCACAGTGTCTTCTTGCATGCAGGCACAACATGTTTGGTGGTCCTGTGACAGTGTCTCCCAATACTCAGAATTGATTCTGAAGTTATTCAGACACTTGAAAGTGTTCTTGAATCCTTTGTCTGATCTCTCAGTGAGCACTTGCCTTACATGAGTTCTCTGTAAAATTGTCTTTAAGACAAACATACTTTTAGCATTTGAACAACATGGCTATCCATAGGAATTATGTTTTCTGCAGTAGAGTATGAATGCTTGAGTTTAGCTTGAGAAAAGACCTCAGTGCCTAGAACCTCATCTGGCCAATTGATCTTCATAATCTTACTCAAATAGCATACATGGAAGCAATTCAGTTTCCTGACTTAGTGCTGGTATACTGTCCAGGTTTCATAGGCATACAACAATGAGGCCAACGCAATGATTCTGTAGACCTTCAATTTGATAGGCATCCTAGTAAATCTTCTCTCTTACACTTTCCTTCAGAAAACACTGAGCTAGTTATGGCAATGCATGAGTTAACCTCATCATTTATGTGTACATCTCTAGAAAGCATACTGCCAAGAAAAGTGAACATATCCTTAACATTTAAAATTTCTCCATTTGTAATAACCATTAGTTCCATGTAAGGATGGTGTGGTGCTGGCTGATAGGGAACCCATTTTCTCAGTGTTCTATTAGGACAAAATTTGCATAAGCAGCATAAAATCAATATATACTTTGATGCATCTCAGAGGCTTCATTGAATGTACAATTACCTTTGAACAAAATATCATGCACCAACTCTCCCTCCACTTTAGTCTTGGCTTATAGACTTCTCAAGTTAAATAATTTCATATCAGTGTGGTAGCTGATGTTGATGCTGTTTTCATCCTCATTGAAGCATCTGACATCACTGAAAACAATGTTAAAAAGCATGGGAGAAGTCACAAACCCCTTCTTTATTCATTAGTGGTTGGAAAAGCTCAAGAACATAATCCATTATCCTGAACCCATGCAGGCATGTCATCACGAGATTGTGCAGCCAGCTCTTTTTGTGTTGACTGAGAACTGGCAATCAAAGGGATGCCTATCAATTGAGGAATGACTAAACAAGTTATGGTATATGATTTCAATGTATTATTATTGTGCTGCAAGAAATGACAGACAGGATGATTTCAGAAAAACCTGGTGAACTGACACACAGTGAAGTGAACAGAACCAGAACATTGTATAGACTAATAGCAATATTTTTCAATGAAGAACTGTGAATGACTTTGATGAAAGGGAAAAAGTAGCTGACTATTTTGAGAATTAAAAGACTGACTCTGACCCAAAAGAATTCAGGGACAAAAAGATTTATTTAAATTGCTTTGGTTAGGGGAATCTAAGGGAGAAAAAGGATAAAGGCCATTGGGATCCATGATCTCCTAAGGGGATTATCAGCAACATCAACAATATCAGCCAAATCAACTTCCATGAGAGGATAAGTAGTAAGGAAAGAAAGGTATAGGACCATGAAAGGTTACTTGAGTGAACACATTCCCTAAGAGTGGGCTAGCTTCACAAAGGCAAGCAATGCAACTGAATAGAGGATGAGCTTTTAAAGGGATAAGGAGACATTGGGAAATGTAGGTAGGAGGGTAGGCAGCTCAGAGAGCAGAGAAGAGGTAATTAGGGATGTGTTGATCAAGGGCTGTAGTTCAAAGACTATCCCTTGAGGCTAGGTCAGGGATTAATTGTTTTATTGATAAGGATTTGTCATTGCTAGGGAGGGGCAAGATACTTTACTAAGAGTTTATTGACCTCATCTCAATAACTTTAGCAATGTAAAACTGAAGATAAAAGGTCAGTAAAAAGGAAACATTAATTATAAGACATTTTTTCTGTCTAATATCTACTCTATTTTATTCCCCACTCAAACAATTTAGGACCAAATTCATTTGGAGTTGTTCCAAAACAACTTCCAGTTGAAAAGGAGATATAGAGTTGTCTCTGCCTAACATGTCCCATTTGAGGGGAAGTTGGGGTGCATCCAAGAATCAATTGAGATCGGATTCAAGGAACACTAGGATTATATTCAGTTTGGGTCACTAGATTAAGATTTATCACTTGTAATCTGAAGGAAACAAACCTTACAAGAAAGATTAAGTGCTGACTCACAGGTTCAAATATGGCTCAGTAAAGAGAAAAGCCATAAACCCAGTAAGAGGAACTGAAAAAAAAAGTAGTAACATAGGGAAACAGAATAAGAATCATACTCCATGATCCTAGCAAAGATTGAGTCATTTGGTAATTGAATCATTGTACTTAACATGTCCAATCTAGGTCTGATCACCAAGAGAGATTTCCTCTTACATCAGTTGGAGAGATATTGGTTTCTGGAAAAATTACATTTTAATATAAAATTTTCCTTGAGAAATAAAGACAGATCTTATATGTGCATTATTAGAAAAAGAAATTTGAAACTTCCCAGATTAAGGAATCCTCATCTTTGGCCAATATACACAGAAAACTCAATTCTTTATACTTGTCATTATTAAATTAAAATCCAGTTTATACTTGGATGATGAGTTTCTACTAGTAAATTAATATCAGAATGCTTTCATAAAAATATGAATTCTACTGCAACTTGAGTTGTAACCAGACACTTGGGGAAGATACACTGGATAATCATTTCAGAACAGCACATGTCCAGGAAGTAATTTGCAATAAATTTTAGCTATATTTAACATAAATAAACCCCTACCTGAAAAATGGATCTCTTTTTAAGGTAATTTGAAAATAGACCACAGGTCTTCCTTCTTCATATATAATTAGTCATGCTGATATTTCTTTCCTTAAAAAAACAGACTTGTGATATTCAGATGTCACAAATCTTTATTACTTGCCTAAATTAGTATTGTGAGAAGTTAAAGGATCTCAATTAATATAGGAATATGTAGCAAGTAAGAAATACCAAGGTTAAATGCTGCTTAGCTGACTGTTATAATTTAGAAAATATAGGTCAAATGGTTCACATTCTTATATCTGATTTAATAAAAAAATTATTGATCATCTGACATGATTATATTAAGTTACTATAAAAGGCTATGTTATCTTATGTATTTATATACAAGCAGAGGTCATATAGACAGTCCATTGCAATAGAACAGCTTCAGATCCACCTGGTGGGACATTAAGAGAAATCTGAGGGTGGCTACATTGCCCAGTGGATAGAGCACCGGCCCTGGAGTCAGGAGTACCTGAGTTCAAATCCAGCCTCAGACATTTAATAATTACCTAGCTTGGGCAATCCACTTAACCCTGTTTGCCTTGGAAAAAACCTAACAAAAAACAAAAAAGAGAAATCTGCCTCAGCTGGGCTGATAGTCATTCCCTCAAACTTCTTCATGAGCATGCCACCAGCAGCTATGCATGTCACACCCCGATAGAGTTATGGCATCATTGGCACAGTGGTATCCCTTTGATTAACATACCTGATATCAGACTCAGATCTAATTAGTTAATAGACTTTCATAGCAATTTCCTATTCTCAGGAATAAAATGAAGCAAGACAGTCCCAAAGGACTAATGATGATGCATATTATCCGCCTCTAGAGGGGGAAAAAACATATTGATTGACTGCAGACTGAAGTGTGTTATTTTTCGCTTTCTTTCTTTTATTTCTTTCCTCTCTATTTAAAGTCTTTTTATAGAAAGTGGCTAATGTGGAAATGTTTTAACATATTTGCACATGTATAACCTTTGTCTGATTGTTTACTCTCAGGGAAGGGAAAAGGGGCGGAGGGGGAGGGAGAGAGAGAGAGAGAGAGAGAGAGAGAGAGAGAGAGAGAGAGAGAGAGTGTGTGTGTGGTGTTTGGAACTCAAAACTTTAAATAAGAATGTTAAAAAAATTTAACAAAAGAAATTTAGTAGAGGAAATATTGGGCAGAGGCATGTGTTCTATAATTAATCTGTTCCCTCTGCAATGACCAGCTATTCTTCATTAACACTAACCGCCATCCCATTATCCAAGCTGTGGAAATGAAGTCAATGAACTTTTTAATAAAGTAACTTGCCCCTCCCTAGCAAGAACTAGACACAAGATAATGAACAAAATAATGGATCTTTGTCCTAGCCTGAAAGGATTGTTTTTGAGCTAATACCCTTTTTTTGGCTTGTCCTTAGTTATCTCACTTTTACTCTTTGAACCACACTCTTCATCTACAAATCTCATTACCTCAATTCTGCTCTTTGAGCTGCTGCCTTCCCATCTTTGTACCCCAATTACCTCATCTTCCTTGTTCCTTTCAAAATTCACCCTCTGCTTGTTGAAGTAGTTTCCCTTTGGGAGGCCAACCCACTCTTGGAGAGCAAGATTACCCCAAATAGATTCTTTTGCTCCTATACCCTTCCTTACTGCTTATTTACTGACACTATAGACTTTTTTGGAGATGCTGTCTGCTCTTGGGGAGCATTGTACCCCAAATAAACTCTCATGCCCCTATATCCTTCTTTACCACTTATTCCCTAATGGCAATGGCTGCTGCTATTGCTGCTGCTGCTAATCTCTCTCTCTCCCTTAACTTCTGCTCACCACAGCAATATGTAAATAAACGTTTTTGTCTCAATACTTCTGGGTCAGTCAATCCTTTCATGAATTCATTACATATTTGAACCTAAAACTATAAATCACACCTCAGTTTTAAACTTTATCAGAACCAAGCAGCCTCTGCGGTTATAAAGTCTCCTCTCAAGAACTGTGGTATCTGGGGCGGCTAGGTGGCACAGTGGATAAAGAACCGGCCCTGGAGTCAGGAGTACCTGGGTTCAAATCCGGTCTCAGACACTTAATAATTACCTAGCTGTGTGGCCTTGGGCAAGCCACTTAACCCCATTTGCCTGGAAAAAAAAACAAACTAAAAAAAAAAGAATTGTGGTATCAATTGTGAGACATGAGAGACATTGGCATGAGACCACCCAGCCTGGCATGCCTGCATCAAAGAAGGCCTTATGCTCTATAAGCAAAGCAGAATTGAAGTAGCTCAAAAGAAACATGAAATTCTCAAATTTAAAGATATCTCCACTCTAAATGTTCATTTGTGTCTATTTGGGTCCACCCATGGTTGGTTCTCCACCTTTGTTGTCAAAGAAGATCAAAACGACATTACTATTGTTGAGACAAATTATAGTGTGTCCAACTGTGGCTGCTCAGACCAAAGTGAGCTTGTAGTGCTCTACCAGAGGTTGGGCACAAATAGTCCATGTGAACACCTGGGGTAGGTACTCTAAACTTACGGATACCACATGTCCTCTGAGTTGCTTCAATTCTGCCTTCCTCATAGAGTTCAGTACCCTCACTGATGAGGGCACATCATGCTGGGGGGTCCTGGCCAGTATCTCCTATACTGTAGAATCAATTCTAAAATTCTTCAATGAGACCCTTAAGGTGTCTCAGTATCTCTTCTTGTGACCACCCTTGTGTGCCCTGGGTGAGTTCTCCATAAAATAGCTTTTTTTGGGTAAGTATATATATCATTCTAACATGTCCAGCCCATCATAGTTACACTCTCTGTGGTAATGCTGGAATACTGGGATGTTTAACGTGAGAAAGGACCTCAGTGTCTGGTATCTTCTCCTGCTAGGTGATCTTCATAATCTTCCTGAGACAATGTAAATGGAAACATTTCAGTTTCCTGACATGGCACTGGAGTCAGAGGACGGGAGTTTGAATCAAACTTCCGACACATAGTAGCTGACACACAGCTACTTAGGCAAGTCACTTAACCCTGAATGCCTCATATCCAGGTCCATCTCCAGTCATCTTGATTCATAATTGACTACTGGACCCAGATGGCTCTGGAGGAGAAAGTAAGGATGTGACTTAGCATGGTCCTCCCTTCCCCCTCCCCCCACCTCAAAACCAACCCATGGTAGAGCCTTCTGAGCCAAAATTTGTCTGATCAGTCTCAGATACTCTGTACCTTAACCCTAACATAATAGTATTATTTTGGTCCTCACTGAGAATGAAGGATAGCAAGTACCACTATGTGTTGTGGATTCAATTAATAAAAAAAAATCATCTTTGCCCTCAAGGACCTTAGATTATAGTGGTGCTAGAGAGACAACCTAAAAAAGAGGCAAGAAAATGGGAAGGACAAAAAGGGAGGAGGACATATTGTTCCTTGGAGTTGAGATCAGGAAGATCAAAATATATAACTTGAGATGAGCTGAAAATTTCCAATTGTACCCTCCAACTCTCAGTTCAGAGTGGGGAGAGAAGATTGATTTAAAATTTTCTATCAAGATCTGAGTGTATTGATGAGATTAGAGATGATGAGTTTAACCTGGGAGGTGCAGACCTAAGTAAACATTAATTAACAATTTCAATATTATTTACTCATGGGTTGGTTGATCTAATATAATAAAAAATTGCAATACTATCAAAATTAGTTCATTTATCCAATGCTTTTCCAATCCTAAGAAAATAATAAAATTTATATGTAAGACAAAAAATGTTCAAGGGTCATAATGGGGAAAAATGAAAATGAAATGTTTATTATTACTAGATCTCAAACTATGCTATAAAGCAGCAATAATTAAAGTTATTTAATGCTACTTTAAAAAATAGTTCGATCAATGGAACAGATAAAGTACATGACAAACGAAGTAGCTAGTATATTGTTAGAGTCAAAGGCCAGTTACTGGAAGAAGGACCTAATGAGTGACAAGAACTGAGGAAACATTTAACAGAAGTTAAATAACTTTAATTATTGCTGCTTTATTTGGGGAATTTTTTCATCTTGCAGCATGGTATTAATAGAAATTATTTTCTGTTAACTATCCATAATACCTGTAACTTTGTCATATAGTTTCAAAGAGGTTATATGCCTGATCTTTAAATATTCCAGAAATGAAGATTCTGTATTTATTCCACCATGGGAACAGAACAGCTCTTATTGAAAGTTTTGCACTTTGGACTGAACTGTTGTACAGTATTTCCTTCCCTGTGGTTCTTCTTTACTCTTGTTAAATTGCTGTAGCCTTATGGTATAATTTATTTTTGCTTGTGGAATAAATGCAAGAATTGAGAAGTTTAAAAAAAAAAGAAAAGACCATCCTATACCAATAAAAATATCTATATCTATCATGTGTATATGCATGCACACATAGTCTTTGGTAAATGAAAGAATGGTTCCTGATATTTTCCCACTCTTTTTTTAGAGTTCAAATAAAAGAGAAACAAAAATTTTCTTAGTCAATTGCTGTATTTTTATGTATTCATGATTGGGAGATTAACCAATACAATTGTACAAATAAGGAAGAGCACTTCAAAGGGCATTTTTCTTCATCTTTTCCAGAACCTCCTTTACCGAAGAGAGCACCTTTCTGATGCAAAACACCTATTTACTAAAAATACTATTTTATGGGGTACTCACACAAAGGTAAGTAGTCACATGAAGGTCAGAAGAGGCTATACAAGGACATCTTCAAGGTCTCTCTGAAGAACTTCAGTACTGATTGTAAGACATTGAAGATGCTGGCACAGGACCTCCCATCATGGAATGATCACATAAAAGAAGGTGCTCTATGAGCAAAGCAGAATTGATGAACTGCACAAATCCAGAGAATTCCCCATCCTGAATAGACTATTTGTGCCCAACCTGTGGTAAGTACAAATTCATATTGGTCTGATCAACCACAATAGAACACACTGTACCTCAATATCAACATTCTCTTTGAATTTGAAGGACAAGAGTTTTTCTTGGATTACTTTTTTGAATAAAAGCAGCTTCTCCCCAATAGAAAATTAACTCCTTGAAGGTAGGTTCTGTTTGTTTGTGTCTTGGTATACCAAACACAGCACAGGACCTAGAACATGGCAACATTTATATGCCACAGGGGGTAAAATGTCAGATCCAGAGGAGTCAGGAACATGTGGGTTTGAATCTGGCCTCAGACACTTCCTAACTGTGTGACCCTGGGCAAGTCACTTGATCTTGTTTGCCTCATTTTTCTCTTCTCTAAAATAATATGGGGAAGGAAATGACAAATCATTCCAGTCTCTTTGCCTCCCAAGAACCCCCAAAAGAGATCACTAAGAGTTGGACATGACTTAAACCAAGTCAACAAGAAAATGACAATGAGTACATAGAAGGTATTTAAGAAATGTTTGTTGAGTAGAATAGAATAGAATAGAATAGAATAGAATAGAATAGAATAGAATAGAATAGAATAGAATAGAATAGAATTCAGTTGAATAGAAATCCAAGTGACCAAAATTTCCCATTTCCTTTTGTCCAAACTCTCTGGATCCTAATACACTGATTGGGTCAGTTGTTAACTATGTACATGCTAACTCAAGCTTCAAGCGTCTAGTCATTACTAAGATTCTCAAAGAAGTACCTAATTAGAAGTTATTGGTCAATTTGTCCCCTAATTTGTTGTCAAACTTTGAAGCATCCCTTTTGCATGACTTCATGTTCTATGCTACTTCTGGAGAACTGAATGACCAAGCAGTTGAATCTTCTAGGTTATTTCTTTGATCACTATTTATGATCAGGTCCTTTGGCAATTTTACAGTCAGTATGACTCATGCTAAAAAGCATCCTTTCAGTGAAGTGGAATTTTCCTGTGTCCTGGGTCTGTCATTGCTACAGCTTTAATACTAATTTTCTCAAAGATTTACATTTGTTGTACTTCCCTTTTCACATACATTTTCATTTTATTCTCACAAAAATCCTGTAAAAGTATTTTACATTTGGAAGGATGCAAAGAGAAAGAAGGAAAACTTGGTAGTCTCACTATTTAGAGGAAGGAGATCTGAATTTGTGTCTTCTGGGGTCTTCTGGATTACTCCCTTTTTTCTCTGCTATTCTTCTTTTCTTCTTTGTTCTGATAATCTTTGTCTCCATCTTGTTGCTTCATATATGCTTGTTTTTCTTATTCAATCTGTCTTTGTTTTATTTCCATCCTTCAGTTCCAAGAAAGCAGAAGGGATCCCAGCTATGTTTTCACATGCTTTCAACAACAGGGGCCGCAGCTCTCCCATAAATTTTCTAGCATTTTTTCCATTCAGAATTCACTCAGGTTAATTTGCATTGTTTTTGGAATCTGGAGTCTTCATTTCCAGCCAGTTTGAATGTGAATTCAATTACTACATCATCCTCAAATCCAAGAATTTCAGTTATTCATTTTGTAATCCAAGGCTTTATCACTTCCAAATTTACTTTGCTCTTGTCTACTTTTTTTCTAGACATTCTGCAAACTTCAATAGTTTCATTAACTTCTGTTTCTTGCTGAAACATTTGATCTGTTCTACACATTTTCCGCTGCTTCATGATTACTCTCTCCAATCACCCAAAGTTAACAATTCCTATTCTAATTGTCATTAACATGTCCATTTCACCATATATTATTTTTAATTTATGTTTATATTTATTATATTTATATTTATATTATTTATAAATCTTTCAGAGAAAACTTACCAGGAATGCTAGTGGTCTTCTAGGTCAAGGGGAGGCAGGTCTTACCCATGTTGTATAATGGACTCCTTTGTCAATCAGATAAAATTTCTGGTCCCTTCTGGAGTAATTTTTTTAAATGCATAAAAGAAAGAAAGAGGAATAAAAGAAAATTAGTTATAATGAAATACATTCATAAATATATTTTAAAAACCAAGCAATTTTATAGATGTCAGGTTACACATCTCTGTTTTAGGTCATTTAATATTTTGTGGGTTCAATTCAATGTCTTGGCTTTTTATCTTTTATCTTTTGCTATTGCTATGTAAACAGTTTGCCTCCTTTTATAATAATAATAATGATAATAATAAAAAATTAACTTTATAATTCATCATATACTGTGGTGCTCAGTGGCACTGGTCTTTTTGTTGTTCTTTTCTCAAGACAATGTCCTAACTCTAGGTATTCCCAGTGCTGAAATTCTCACTATTCTCATCTCAGCCTCTTGGATTTTTCTGGTTTCCTTCAGATCCCAGCTAAAATTTTACCCCTTATAGGTAACCATTCCCAGTTCTTGCAATGCTCTAAGATATCCTGTATATTTTTTTCATATATTGTTTTCATATTGTCTCTCTTATTGCACTGGACCTTTTTGGGAAGGGGGGAAATCAGTTCTCTTTTTTTTTTTGTATCCTCAGGCAACTAAGGGCCTTATAAATAGAAGTTGATTACTAAAGGCTTATCAACTTGATTAGATTTCAACTATTTTAAAGATTGTCATATGGAACAGAAGTACTCTTTGACCCTAGAGGGTGCAAAACTAATAACAATACGCATTAAGTGTAAGAGTCCAATTTACAAAAACAAGACAAAAATTAAACTAATCCAATAATAGAATAGTCTGCCTTTGGAAAGTGTGAGCTTTCTCTCACTTGAGGTCCTTAAAAAAAACATTAATTCAACGGATGTGGAGTGAAGTGAACAGAACCAGGAGAACATGGTATACATTAAAAGCAACCAACATTGTGAGATAATCAACTATGACAGATGCAGCTCCTCTCAGTGATCAAGGATAATGCTGAGTGACCTGCTATGGAAAATGCCATTCATATTCAGAGAAGAAACTATGGATTCTGAATGCAGAGCAAAGTAGATTATGTTTAACTTTTTTAGGACTTTTTAATGTTTTTTCTTTCTTTCTCATGTTTTTTTTTCCTCTTAATAGCCTTACTTAGTATGTGCCTCTGACTACTATGGAAATATGCAACAAAATTGTACATATACAACCTATATCAGATTTCTCACTGTCATGGAGGAGGAGGGAGGAAAGGAAGAGAGGGAGAAAAAAATCTCAGGAATAGAGAGAGGATAGTTAGAAAAAAAGTCATAAATATGGTAAATATGACAAGATAATACAAAAAATTTCAATGCAGAATAAACTAGACCAAGATGGTTAGACTGATAGAAGTGATTAAGTCTGACTCCAGCTTTCTCATTAGTTTAAGTCTCATATTGTAATAAAATGAGAAAATTACATAATTATAATGATATTATATACACATTTAATTTTTATATATCTGTATATCTAACTATAGCTATCTGTCTGTCTATGTATAACATAATAAATTGGGTCAAAGGATGGCAGTCCCAAAGACCCTGAATACAGATTTTGCTCAGATTTTTATTCATAAAAGAAAACAAAAACTGAATGTAAAACAGAATATAAGATTAGGTAATATGCTTTAGATTTGGAACTTTCTGAGTTGGGAGAAGGAGAGTGAATGGATATTGTTCTTTGAAATCAGTTGATTTACAGGAATAAATCTTAAAATGAAGGTAATTCATACAATGGAGTTAGTATGGTTCTCATAATTTCCTCATTTGATCCTTAGGAAGGTCAGTCCTCCTCGTCATCATGGATTACTATTTATATAAGTCAGATGTATAAAGATTTTTATATCCTCATTATCAACTTCTTGAGCCAAGAAAAACACAATAAGAAGTGTCTTTTCACATAGCTTAGTAAGACAGTTAATACAGAGCCTAAGAATAATAATAAATCATAAAGAAGAGCTCATTTTCCTATGGTGACTAATATGACATTTTACTGCGACCAAGTGAACCAGAAGAAAGATTTCCACCAGAGAGGTTCTTAGCTGTCTGCTCCAACTCAAAGACCATGTAATATGGAATTAGGGACCAAAAACATCCTCTTTCCATGATGTTCCATAGTTTTGAATTTGGGATTTCTGGTAGCTTTCTTTATCATTAGTCCTATATTACAGTTAAGACTGATACTGGTGTGATCAAATAGATGATCCCATTAAATCTCAAACCAGAGTACTAATCCCTCAGGAATTTATGAAAGGGGATTATTAATTCTCCAAAATTAATTATTCTGTTAGTATGAATTTATATTGAAGTTTACATCATACTTCATCCAACTAAAACCATTATAAGTAAGACTGGCCAAAAAAGTACACTGGGATTTCTTGTCTCTTATCTCATTATAGAGGCAGATTGTAGCACCAATAAACACAGTCTCAAATAAAAGAATCTCCTTTGACAATAACAGGAAAAACAAAAGTTAATCTGCAAAATTTCTAAATCTCCAATATCATTTGAGACATAGAAATGAAAACTCAGAAAAGAGTGGAAGCTATAAGTATTACAGTCCAAAATTTGATGGCATCATGAATACTGTTAAATTTGAAAATAACTTCTCTTTTATAAAGTTGTCAGTGATATTGGTGTTAACTTCTATTTTTCATCTGGGGACATAAATGCTACAAGTGGCTAAAGCAAATGTTGTTAAAACTCCTTTCGAAGACAGTGTTTTAGGATACCCAGTGTTAATGTAATCTGCTGATTGTAGGAGAATTTCATTTTCAATAACATGGACCCATTGATCAGGGTCACAAGTGGATCCAATAGCAAATTCAACAACTGTGGGGTACCAATTGTTTTTAGAGGATACAAAACATTCCCTATAGTGCTCTTACATAAAATAGTAAAAGGCAGGTTTTACATGGGATGTATCCAAAAGTATTTTCTCGCACGATGGCAGTTGCTATTGTTACAAATTTTTGTAATGGGCCTTCTCAGTCAAGATGAGTTCTAGTAGTCCAATGGAAATTTGTGATGTAGACTTTATCTACTTTAAGAAAATTATGTAGTGAAAATTTCAATTAGTACTACAGTCCCATGTCATGAAATTCCTTGTCTATTTTGAAGTTCCTGTACATAAGATACAAAAGAAGTATCTATTACCAGTAATTATATATATATAATATATGTGTGTGTGTGTGTGTGTATATAGACCATAGACCCAGACCCAGACCCAGATATAGATAGTGGGGGGGGGGGAGGTTTTGCCTTTAATAGGAGGATGACCAAAAAACATTTCAAAGAAGATGTAATTCCACTAACCCACTAAGTTTTCCTTTTAGATGAAATAAAGTAAAAGGGAATACTTGAAGTCATATAAGTTTTGCCAATTACGTCTTAAATTCTTTGTTCATATGTTCAACTTAACCAGAACACTGGGGTTGAAAAAGGATCTAAATTCTTTAAGTTCCACTGTTTCCCCCAGGAGTGATGGGGTGGTGGTAAGGTATTCTTTAAATCAGTTATGTCTATCCAGGTAATGTTATATATATGACCTAAAAATTGAGCTATAAGGATCTCAGGATTCTCATCAAATTTAGGAGTATTAAATTACTATCATGGAGAAGATTCACTGGGTTTTTTTGTCATGATTGAACTGTGTTTAGTATGAACCATTTGGTTCTGTTTAATGATTATACCAATAATACTTGTCCATTTATGGAAAGTTGACCAGGTTACTTAGATGGACAGGTTGCAATTATGTTTCACGATTAAAAACAAAAAAGCAAAAGTGATTCTGTTTGGAATTTGCTACTGAAGACCTAGAACAGATATTCTTAATCTCTTATGTATCATGGATCCCTTGTCATGCTGTCTGTGGCTTAGGTTATTATGCCAACTTTGCAAAGGTTAATAATATTGGAAAAATAAAATGGCACAACATATGTAAATTTTTAAAAAAATTTATAAATTCCAAAACACTATATAAATGTTACCTATTTTTGTTGTTG
Organism: Macrotis lagotis; assembly: GCF_037893015.1. Lineage (NCBI taxonomy): Eukaryota > Metazoa > Chordata > Mammalia > Peramelemorphia > Peramelidae > Macrotis > Macrotis lagotis. The sequence continues at coordinate 562,810,775 of NC_133666.1, read as the reverse complement.
TTGACTGGTGAAACACTATGGCCTCCTCAGAAAGACATATTCAAATGATTAAAATAAAATATAATAATTATAAAAGAAACTGACTATGTTAAAATGTAAATATAACTGAAAAGACAATCACATTGAAATATTAAAAATAAGTTCATGGGCTCCAAGTTAAGAACCCTTGACCAACAGAAAGATAAAAGCAAATATCTTTGTTGATATACTTAGAAAAAAAACAATTCTGAGTGGAATCTCTAAAAACTGCTGAACAGTTTATTTCAAAATCATACTGATGGCATCTTTGTAACAAGTATTAATATTGAAATATGAGGCACCAGTCAACTTCATGGAAACATCTTTTATGGAAGGAAATGTCAAGTTGTTGAGGCAAAACCTCTGTATTTTAAGCCTTTCATAATAAGACTAACTGCAAATCTAAGTGCAAAAATGTTGGAGGAATTTACCTGAATTCCTTTAATAATTTTTCATTTTTCAAGAAAAGAGTGCCTCTACAGAGATGCCACTACTTTGGGTACATTGGGATATACAGCTAATGCTGAGACTGTGTTTATTCTATCTTTCTCTCTTCTTATCTAATGAACCATGTTTCTGGTCCAGTGGTTTATAATCTTTCATAAAATTATGATTACTTCCGTAACATGTAGGGAAAAGATGTTATTTAGAGAATGAGTAAGTAGAGGGAACAGAAGTAATTCTATTACACAAAAGTAAGGCTAACACTCCATGCTGTGTCTGGCATAGGCTATATTGCAAAGGTTAATAATGAAAAAATAAAATTATAAAGGAAATGGGGTTCAATTATCATTTGGATAAAAGCTATTGTAGAGCTCACAGGTGTTTTATATATAATTTAAGCTTTATTAATTCTGGTTCTACAAATTCACTATCAATATCAATACTGCTACTATTGTAGTAGCTGATGTTTCCACCACAGCTTGAAAAACTTTTAAAAACTCACAAGATTTCATGGACACTTCCATTCTGGGGGGCTTCTTTGTCTAAGATTAAGAAAAAGAAAGCACAAGGTGAAAGAGGTCATGATCTCATGGTCATATCGATATTGGATGGAAGACAGGGATACCAGCTTCCACTGACCACTTGACTCTCAAGATCAGCTCTAAACAGTCCACATTCTTCATATCTAGAAAGAGAGACTTGAAGAGCCCAGTAGATTGCTTTTTTAAAATCCCCTCAGTCATCAGATGTTCTGACTCAGAATTCAATTATAATAGATTTGTGAGTTGATCATAGCAGGAAATAGGGCTCCCTAAGCTTCTATTCAAGGAGAAGCTGTCAGGGAATAGCTGTATATAATTAAAAGAATGGTCCTTATTGTCTGGTTCACCAGTAAAGAATATTAACCTTTCCCTTTCTTCTCCTATATTCTGTGTTCGAAAGAAACTGGACAAATCTTTTCCTTTCATATGCCTTTCTCTTGTGGTCACATGCCCTGGAAATATTTTCCTTGCCTAAAATTTTCAGTTAAGTCCCTGTTCATCCTTTGAAACTCAATTTAATTTGCTCCTTTGTTTAAAACACCTAATTTAGCACCTGTTTTTTCACCTTTCTAAAGTCTTAATCATATGACATTCTATATCTATATAGACTATATAGTCTATATAGACTGTTTGCTATATCTGAGCAGGAGCTATGGATTATATAAACAAGCTATATCTCTCAACACCTAACACAATGATCTACAAAAGGAAAACACTTAATGAATGTTTGTTGAACTGAGCCATTGCATCACATTTATTTTAGTATTCATCTTCATGGCAATTAGAGCCTTAGACCAACTTAATATTAAAGACCTTATGTTCCATAACTGAAATTCTAAATCCTGTGTGACTCAAACCCTAGTAATCTGGGTAGATATGATCATTTAAGCTGATAAGATTGTAGCAATTTGTAGCAATTGTCTCTAAGGTCTCTCCCTGTTGAAAGTCAAGACAATCTTGAATATCACCTGTGGATAGTCACTGATTCAGATGTCAAATTAACTATATTACACCAAATTCTTTCCCAAAGAGAAATAATTGGGGGAACATTTTAAAAAATAGAAACTCTTGGATTAATCATTCACTATTATAAAACCTCATTATGATATGGTTTGTTCTTTAGTAATAGTGTCTTCTAATTCAAACACAGTTAATTAAAATTTCCATTCAAGTTTCTGACATTTATATTATGAATGAGAATTGATTCTAGGTATTGCATGATCCTTTCTTCTTTTAGCACTGCCATCTAGTGTAAGAGAAGCATACAAATTAGTAACAAGGTATTGATCTGAATATTGTCTTTCATACAGACAGTGGGGCATTTCTGTTCTTTGAGACAAGTCAAGTCTTGTAAAAAGTTATTAATAATGAATAACATAAACAAAAATAGCTAACATTTTTATAGTGTTTTAGAATTTATAGAGAATTTTCCATATGTTGTCTCATTTATAGAGAAGAAAATTGGAAGCTTAAGAAGAAATAATTTAAAACTGTTAGTATGAAGACTTATCCTAAAGTCCACTAACAATAAAACAAAGAACAAGTAAATAATAATAAATAATTATTATCTATCTAAAACCAACAGCACACTAACTAAAATCATCAGTAAGCATTATATGTAATGGGGATAAGCTAGAAATATTTCCAAAAGGATCAGGAATGAAACGAGGATGCTCATTATTACCATTATTATTCTACATTGTATTAGCAATGCTAGCTTTAGCAATAAGAGAAGAAAGAAACTGAAGGAATTAGAAGAGGTGATGAAGAAATAAAACTCTCACTCTTTGCAGATGATATGATGGTATACTGAGAGATTTCTAGGGAATCAACTAAAAAGTTACATGAAACTATTACCAAGGATATAAAATATACCTGAAAATCATCAGTATTTCTACATATTACTAACAAAACCTACCATCAAGAGATAGAAAGAAAACTATTTAAAATTTACTGATCAAGACAAACCCAAGACCTATATGAATATAATTACAAAACACTTTTCACACAAATAAAAGTTGGATTTAAACAACTGGAAAACTATCAATTGCTCAGTAGGTGTAGTTAATATAATAAAAAGATGACAATTCTACCTAAATTAATCTACTTATTCAGTGCCATACCAAATTACCAAAAATTATTTTTAGAGCTAGAAAAACATTATGAAAATTTATTTGGAAGAACAAAAGGTCAAGAATTTCAAGGGAATTAATAAAAAAAATGCAAAAGAAGGTGGCCTAGCTATACCAGATCTAAAACTATCTGGTACTGGCTAAGAAATAAAATGATGGATTAATGGAATAGATACATGATTTATACATAAAGGGTGATGCCATAAACCAATTGTGAGAGCAAGGAATAGTTTTCCTATTTGTTCTATGAAGAGGAGAAGATTTATGACCAAACAAGAGAGAATATTATGAAATGCAAAATTTCCTGATTGATAAATGGTCAAAATATATAAAAATCTATTATGAAAAAATGCTCTAAATCACTATTGATTAGGGAAATGTAAATATAAACAACTCTACAGTGCCTCGTCACACATGTCAAATTGATTAATGGGAAAGAAAAGGAAAATGATCAATATCATAGGAGACGTGGGATAAATGGGACACTAAAGCATTGTTGGTGGAGTTGTGAATTGATCCAGTCAATCTGGAGAACAATTTGGAACTATGCCCAAAGAGGGAAAAACTGATCAATAACCTTTGACCCAACTATACCAATACTAGATTTGAATCCCAAACAAATCACAAAAAAAGGGAAAAGAACCACATCTACAAGAATATTCATAACAGTTCTTTCTTTGGTGACAAAGAATTGGAAATTGAGGGAATGCCCATCAATTGGGGAATGACTGAACAAATTGTGGTGTATGAATATAATGGAGTAGAACGAAGAAAATAAGTCATAAGCTTTCTTTCTCCATTTCAAATGAAGCAACAATCTACTCTCTAGACACTATCAATGGACAGGTTTTTCAGCATTATCTCATAGCATCAGATCCTTTTCAATATTAAATCAGATGTTATAAATGGCTCATGAATACTTAGGCTGGAATGATTAAAATGTTTCTTTAAATTAAGATATCTTAATAAAAATGGCACACACCTACCTCATGGTGGGAGGGAGGGGCAAGAAATCCCAGAAATGGAAGGTCTTTTATGCAGTTTGAAAGGCTTTGTTCCTGCCCTCTCATGCCAATCACAGACTGGGGTCACAAATCTAATTGATACCATACATTGGCTCCTATACATTTCACCTGCCCTGCTCTTTATACTAATGAGCAAGAACAGCTATCTCCTTGAGCATATGCAAAGGAGAAGGTCAAGACTAGGTTAACTTAAAAACAGGTGGGGCATTTTTTGCTCAAATCTATGTCTTTTATCTTAACTCAATACCTGCCCATAGGCAACAATATAGGCAGACCCCAGTCTTTGTAATGTAAACTATCCATCCTCCCTTCACATTCTTATGCAACTCAAACATCCAGATATTCCTCATATCACATATGACTGAAAACTGATAGGAGCTTGTTATTTCATAGTTGACCAAGTCTTCTCTTGGTGCCAAGTTGGGGTGCACTGGAAGCAAGAGGGTCAGTTCAATGACTACCCTCTTTAGCCTTCATTATATAAAATTTTAAATATAACGTGTGCTTGGCTTTCAAAAGCAGTTAGAGGTGCACACTTGGCCATGCATATTCTTACTCCTAAGGCCAGGACTACTTCCATATCTTCTTAGTCATGACTTTGAAACAGAGCAGTTATTTTGGAGGAGGTACTCAGACAATCTACAAAAATAAACCTTAACAAATATATAAAAAATTCTGTCAACCACAAATGAGCTCTATAGGAATAATTACCCTGTTTTAAAAGAAAACAGATGTCTTTTAATGCAGAATAATAACTTCTGTGACTGAACATTGACTATAAAGAAAGAATAATAATTTAAATGAAGCTCAATTCAAAAAGAGCAGCAGGATTGCACATTGGCTCAATGTGAGGCAATGCATTTAACAGATGACCACAGTGATTTTTTTTTCCTGACTAGAAAGTGCAAACAATGGCTTTTGATAGTAAAAGAAACAAATGAAAGAGAATTGCTCATGGTTCCCTCTTATGCAGATTCAAATCTTATCCATTTCTCTTTACATTTTCTGTCCTGCATATAATAGAAGCTTTCTTATCTTGAGATTATATTCAGAAGTCATATCATGCCTTTTAAATTTAGACCAAGTTCAAAAGTCTCTGTGAGCCTAAGCACCCAAGTTCATTTAAAGGAGTCAAGCTACAGAAAGATTTCTTTGAAAAAAATAAAACAGGCCTTTTGAATCTTTTCCCTCCATTCAATTTAAATTTTAATATTTTATATTCTCAGAAAATATCATTTAATTTAATTAAAAAATACTCTAGTCTCAGGAAAAAATGTTTTAGGCATTATAATAAGATGATTAAAAATTATTCACAGGAAAAAAAAATTACTTAGAGTCAGAGGTCCTGGATTCAGATGTGACTGCCATATTTGCCACAATATAAAAAAAATGTGTCATGTCATACTTTCTCTATAATTTTGACAATCTGTAAAATTGATGATGACCTCTAATCTACATTGACAGTCATCGGGTGGTGCCAGCATCCTGCAGTGGGAAAATTCATGTTGTTTGGTGGAGTTCTTAGCATATCATTTGCTTTATGATATTTTAGCATAACTGATAAGGTATAAGATTCCTGAGTTTGGGAACTGGCGTACCCTTCTGGATAGAAGTTATATTTCATATCCATTCCCATCCTAAGTTGAAGGTCACTCCTTTGATGGAGAAGTAGTTTTTCAGATCCTGCCTCCTGTTAAGTCGAATATATAAGGACCCAGTTCCAAAGAGTCAGTTCCAAGACTCCATGTTGGGGGGGGGTCTGCTATCTGCACCCCACCAACAGCAAATTCAGTCAGCTTAGAGAATTATTAATAAACATGTATGTTAATCTAATTCTATTTTGCTCTTTTTTGAGACCAAACTCTGGAGGTTAACGATTCTCCCTTATTAGGGCACACTCTGAATACTAACATATTTAGTCTATTATTTTTATTAATCATCTATTATAGTAAATGGAGAAGTTTTGAGTCCTGTGGACAAATTCACTTACTTTGGCAGTATTCTTTCCAGGGAGGTACACATTGACAATGAGATTGACACTGCCATTGCCAGAGTTAGCTCAGCATGTGTGAGGTTCTGAAAGAAAGTGTGAGAGAAAAGAGGTACTAGACTATCAAACTAAAAGTCTACAGAGTCATTGTGTTGACCTCCTTGCTATAATGCTTGTGAAACCTGGACAGTCTACAGCACCATGTTAGGAAACCAAATCACTTCCATTTAAATTGTATATAATTTGAGTACATCGGTCTGATCAGCCACACTTATTTGTCTCAAACAAATGTGAAACATTATTCACATTATCCACATCACAAAGTGATGTCATTTTGGTCTTCGATAACGAAGAACAGGAGCTATTATTTTTAAGGTCAAGCTCACATAGGTCTGCAATGGTAGTTTCATTCATTCATGTCTTAAATCCAATCAGTTATCACTTTTTGATATCTTATGCTCAATATTATATACTCAAACTATACACAAGGTTTTTACAATATGATTTCAGAGGGCCTGAGGAGAATGTATTTCAGTGCTTTGAAGAAGTTTTAAGAAACATACATATTACAAGTTTTCCTCTATTAATCAAAACTTATGTTAACTTTGGCAATGGTTTCCTTAGTATATAATGTATTACTATGTTGTATGATTTCATATTTTTCAGTCAGTCAAAAAATGGTGAGACTATAAGAAAACATTTTGGGTTTTTTTCATGATTTGATTTAACTTTCTAGTAGTTACTTTTTTTCATCCTACCTATTCTGAGTAAAAAGTAACTGAAGGTAATTGCTACTTGCTCTGCTATATCCCCCGGTGTTCAAATTTTAATTAAAGATAATTAAAACTGGATTCTCCTTTCTTACTTTCTATCCCCATCTCATTTGATATATATCCCTTGTTTCTATTTTTAAAAATAAGTTATTTCAATACTTCACAGTGTTATGATTTTATAACCCTAAACCAGTGATTATTGGATCTAAATTCTTGTGATTATTAGATTTTCAGTAATGCTTCTCATAGCAGAGTTCAGGTTGAAGCCAGTGGTGAAATAAGAAGCTCTGGGACTATTGGAATGACATTGGAAGGTGAAAGGAAGTCAAACATTAATTTGCATGTAGCAGGAACAGTAAGTAGAGTAATTCCTGTGCCTCAGGAAGTTCCCCAGAAGGTCTCTTAAGACAGATTCATTTTTGAGGTGGGTACTGAAGACCTTTTCAGTTTTTAAGTCTCCTAGGCTAATGCCTTCATTTTTCAAATGGAAAACTAAAGTCATAAAAAGGTTACCCTAAAGGGGGACTACCTGTGGTAAGTGAGGTCTGACCAGGGCAGAAAGAACATTCAAGGCTTCTGAATGGGAGATGGAGGAGACAGAATAATTAATGATGTTTAAGACAAAATTTTCTGATAATAAAAACATAGTCCCTTTGGGGTCTAGGGAATGTACTCCTGAGGGGATGTGTCATAGTGACTAGAGTGCTGAGACTGGACATAGGAAAATCAATCTTTTTGATTCTGACCTTAGATACATTCTAATTGTGTGACCCTGGGCAAGTCACTTAACTCTGTTTGCCTCAGTTTCCTCCTCTGGAAAATGAGCAGGAGGAGTGCTCTATTATCTTTAATCAAGAAAACCTTAAATGGAATTTAACTAAAATAACTGAACATCAACTGGTTCTAGAAGTCTAGAGACTGAACTGTTCCCCATATACCCTCCTTCATCTCCATATTCCAACTTGTATGAAGAGTCTAAAGGAGACATACAAATACTCAGATCTGTCTGTTATCCTTAAATCACCTTTATTCTAGGCTGTTAGGGATTGCAGAGGGAGAAAAATGGTTCAAAAGGCACAGGGGTTAAAGAAATAGTTGGGTTGGGTTGTTTGCATACTAGTTGGGGCAACACCTAGGAGAGAACAGAATAAATCAAGAGTAGATCTATTATAGATGGTGCAGTGGATAAAACATTGACCTTGGGATCATGAGGACAGGAGTTAGAATACTGCCTCAGACACCTGATACTCACTAGCTGAGTGAGCTTGGGCAAGTCACTCAACTGTGATCCACTCATATCCAAGGACATCTCCAGTCATCCTGATTCATATCTGGCCACTGGACTCAGATGACTATGGAGGAGAAAGTGAGGCTGGTACTTAGCACACTATCCCCTCACTCAGATTCAATTCATGTGCTTGTCAAGACATCACCTCCCTGATCTCACCGTCTTCTTCAAGAATGAAGCACAAAAGTAAACCAAAAATAGCAAGGACAATCCATCCAGGGCTGGAAACATACCAGATGTTAGCACTTTCAGTGGCTCTCCAAATTTAAGTAACAGGGAACAAACCTCAAACTCCCTACTCTAGTTAAGTCTTTGAGACTCAGAAATGAAAACGAATTGTTTTTTTCCTATTTTTCCTTTCAATAAATAAACATTTATCAAGTAGTTACTATGTGCCAGACACTGTGCCAGACCTTGAGGGAAGTATACAAAAAAGAGGCAAAAAAAACCAGTCCTTAATGATTTTACAATCTAATGGGATAGAGGCAGCTAGGTGGCACAGTGGATAAAGCACCAGCCCTGGAGTCAGGAGTACCTGGGTTCAAATCAGGTCTCAGACACTTAATAATTACCTAGCCTTGGGCAAGCCACTTAATCCCATTTGCCTTGCAAAAAACAAAATACAATCTAATGGGATAGATAGCATGCAAACAAATATTTACAAAGCAAGTTATAAATAGGATAAGTAGAAAATAATTAAAAGAAGGAATTATAGAAATTAGTAAAGGTTAGGAAAGACTTTCTGTCAAAGGTAGAATTTTACTTGGAACTTAAAGAAGCCAGGGACTTCAGTAATCAGAGCATCATGACATCTGATCTAGTCAGAGAAAATGCTTGGGAACCAAGAGATTGAGTGTCTTCTTTGTGGAACAACTGGACTGAAGAATACATATTGGGGAATAAGGTATAAGTTGACTAGAAAGATAGAAAAAAAAGGCTATGAAGAGCTTTGTATGCTAAACAGAGAATTTTTTATTTCATGCTGGAGGCAATTGGAAGTCTGCTTTTTATTCAATTGGGACCTACATTTTAGAAAAAGCACTTTAGTGACTCAATGAAAGAGAGATTGGAGGGGAGAAGACTTAAAGTGGGTAAGCTGACTAGTAAGTTATTTCATTAATCAAGTTGTAAAGCAATGAAGGCCTGCAATAGAGTGGAGGCAGTGTCAGAGGAGAAAAAGGAACATATTTGGGAAATGTCACAAAGGTGACATCAGCAACCTTGGTCACAGCTTGGATGTGGGGCATGAGAGATAGTGAAGTATCCAGGATGATTCCTAGTTTAAAAACCAGAGAGTTTGGAAGGGAAGGCAGGAGAATAAAAGATATAGGGGAGAGATGATGAAATCTATTTTGAATATATTGATTTTAACATGACTACAGTATATTCAATTAGAAATGTTTGAAACACAATTGGAGATTTGATATTAGTGACCAGCAGATCAGTTCAGGGAAGTTGGATTTGAGAATCATCAGCTGATGTTAATTAAATCCACAGAAGCTGATGAGATCACCATGCAAAGGAGATGGTTGAAGAGAGAATTGAAGAGTCAAATGATGGGGTTTAGAACAGATGAAGAGTAGGGTTATCTAAGAAAAGACAAAAGGCTAGGTGAAAAATTAATAAGATTATGTAGGATAAGGGGGATTCACAATTCTTGGATAAAGAGATAGTACATTTGTTAATTTTAGCAAGATCAAGAGAATGGCCATCTTTGTGTATCATTGAGTTGGGATGGAGAAGTAATTCATAGGATTATTGGGGTATTGGGTAGTTAAGGTATTTGAGGGAGAATTGATGTATGTTAAAGTTTTCTCTTCAAATTCTCTTCAATTTGGGGGTTAGCTTAAGATAAATATAATTTCAACAATATTGAGAAAAGGAAAATGATCAGCTATAGTCAAACCCATATTACCAAAACAATATCCCCTGTAGCAGATGTAACTTTTCTTTGATATTTTGATCAATCAATGGGTTAATCAGTGTGAAAGCTCCTTTTATATGCAAAGGTAACACGTTTTCTTTGTCTTCTTATCTTGTGCATTTCTCATGCATAACTTTTTGTGAATACTCAGTATATTAGACCCAGTATATTAGAATCCTTTTTTCTGATTAAATAATATTTATTGATAATAATTATTTAATATTGTTGATTATCATCCCTCATCCTCCCTAAATAAAACAATTGGTCAATCAAGAAGCTTTAAAAAAAGCATCTACTATGTACCAGGTACTGGGAATACAAATATAAAAGTGGACTAGACCCTACATTCAAATATCTTAATTCCTCTTAATGTTGTTTATATGACTACTCCACCTAAATTTTTAACTATAATGTCCTTCCTTTGTAAAGTTAGGTGTCACCCATGTAAGTTAAGTACGTCTATTTGGGTTTGTAAAGATGTGCTTCACAAAATAGCTTGAATAAATATCTCTAGAATCTTTTTTGCCTATCACTAAAAGAAAAGAAATCCACCATGAGAGAAGGTAGTTGGAGTCATAAGGTTAACTATCTTGCTTATCTTAGAAAGGGAATACCAGACTACAATCATATCTATCTTCCAAACAGAGGAAATGATTTTTAGGTTCAAGACTCTTTCCTAGTCACAATTTCTTAATAGAGAAGACATTCTTCAACCTATTTCTGAAAACATAACTTCCCACCAAAGTCTAGAATCACATTTATCTAATGTACAAATGATACTAATAAAATTATAAAATTATTAATATATTCTTAATTTACAATAAACAATTTTAGATTCCAGACAGTCTCCAGGTCATTATCTTCCAACAGAGGAGTTCCTCTAGCTCTGTCAGAAGGACATTATCACTTAGAGTGAATAGAAAGCAACCTATTATTTTAAGCCAATATCAAACAGAAATCAGATATATTATAAAGATTAGAAAGTACTCAAGAATAAACAGAGGGGAAGAGCTCTCCTACTGGGAGGAAAATAATTCGGTTCATCCAGAGAGAGTACCCTTCTTATCTAATGGGAAATTCCCCAAAGTTTTTAGTGTGGCAAGTTAGAAATATAACATGCTTGAATCACCAGGCCCTCTATATAGGTACTCTCCCACAGTCTTTCTCTTTTTCCAAGGATTTCTCCCTGAAGAAAGTCTGGAACTTTATCAGTCTTCTTTTGAACTTTTGAACTGGCAGTCAGAAGACTAGAATTTCTCCTTTCACCAATTCTCATGAATGCTCTCCCTCCCACAGCTCTTCATCAATGAAGAAAGTTTTATTCAAATGCCAGGCTTGAGTCCCTGTTTACATAATTTATAAAACATTATACATACAAGACACCACAGATATGTGCTACAGCCTTACCTTGACCTTTTCCATTTGCACTTTTGAGTCCTCTGAGATTGTGCTATTTCATAATTTCATCTATGTAATCTTTTTAATATACATATTATTTTATTTTTTTAATCACATATAGTTTTCTTTTTCATTCTTTTTAAAAATGTTTTATATATTGTTTTGCTTTTCCAATTATATGTTATGAAAGTTTTTCAACATATATCCATTTTCATATATATATATATATATATATATATTTCACATTTTTCTAGCTCCCTCCCCTCAATAGTTAATGTTGCACATGTGCATTTGTGTTTAACATGTTTAGCATAATAGTCATTTTGTGTATGAGAAATTAGGACTAAGGGAAAAGAAAGAAAACCATGGGATGGGGAGGAAAAGCATGAGAAGTTTTTAATAAGCGAACATAGTTTATATTTAGATTGGGGGGGTGGTTCTTTTTTGTTTGTTTGTTTTTATTTTTGTTTTTGCCTCTGGATGTGGATGGTGTTAACCATAATATTTATTCCAGGGTTATCCTAGATCTCTGAACTGATGAAAGGAGTTGCATCCATCATAGTTGATCAACTCAACAATGTTGTTGTTAATGTGTACAGTGTTCTTTTAGTACTACTCCCTTTGCTTAGCATCTGATCATGTAATTCTTTCCATGCTTCACTAAAGTATGACCATTCATGGTTTCTTATAGAACAATAGTACTCCGTAACATTCATATAACTTAACTTGTTCAACTATGTGCAAATATATGGTCATCCCTTCAATTTCTAACTCTTTGCCACTACAAAAAGAACTGCAATAACTTTGTTGAACATGTGGCACTTTTCCCATTTTTTTTTGGTGATTTCTTTTAGATATAGACCTAATATTGGTATTGCTAGGTCAGAGAATATGATCTTTTTTTTTTTTTTAGGTTTTTGCAAGGCAAATGGGGTTAAATGGCTTGCCCAAGACCACACAGCTAGGTAATTATTAAGTGTCTGAGACCAGATTTGAACCCAGGTACTCCTGACTCCAAGGCCAGTGCTTTATCCACTATGCCACCTAGCCGCCCCAAGTATGATCTGTTTTGGTGCTCTTTGGGTAAAGATCCATATTGTTCTTGACAATGATTGGATTAGTTTACAACTCCACCAGCAATGTATTATTGTGCTAATCTTCCCACAACCTCTCTCATTGATCAATTTCCCTTTTTTGTCATTTTAGCTAATCTGATAGATATGAGGAGGTACCTCATAGTTGTTTTAATTTTCATTTCTCTAATCAATAATGATTTGGAGCATTTTTTCACATGATTATATATAGTTTTAATTTCTTCATTTGAAAGCTGCCTGTTCAAATTGTTTGACTATTTATCAACTGGGGAATGACCTGTAACCTTGTAAATTTGATTCAGTTCTCTCTATATTTGTGGAATGAAACTTTCATCAGAATTCTTAGCTATGAAAATTGTTTCCCAGCTTTCTGTTTTCCTTCTGATCTTGGCCACATTGGTTTTATTAACGCAAAAAGTTTTTAATTTAAAAATAGTCAAAATCATCCTTTTGCCATTTTTTAATGAACTCTATTTCTAATTTTATCATAATTTTCTCCCTTTTCCATAGATCTGACAGATTATTTCTTGATCTGTTAATTGGTCTATAGTATTGCCCTTTGTGTCTAAATTCAATGAGAGCTTCCTCATTGCCAATTCTAAATGTTTCAATTTCTTTTTCTTCTCCAATTGCTGAAGCTAAGATATCTAATACTTTACAGAATAGTAATGGTGATAATGGACATCCTTGTTTCAACCCTGATCTTATTGTAAATGCTTCTAAGTTTATCCTCATTACATATAATGTTTGTTGATGGTTTTAGATAGATACTGCTTATTATTTTAAGTAAAGATAGTTTTCAACATTCATTCTTTTGCAAGTTGAGTTCCACATTTTTCTATGGCTCTTCCTTCCCTGCCCCCTCCCAATGATAGCAAACAATCAGATATAGGTTGTATATATACATATTTAGTATATTTTTATATTAGGCATATTGTGAAAGAACTAAGGGGAAAAATATGAGAAACAAAAAAGATAAAAGAAGTTTTAAAAAATGAGCACAGTGTGCTTTGCTCTGCATTCAGACTCTATAATTATTTCTCTTAATGTGGATGTCATTTTCCATAGCAGGTCTCTTAGAATTATCCTTAATCTTTGAACTGCTGAGAAGAGCTGGGTCCATCATAGTTGATCACCTCACAATGTTAATGTGTACAATGTTCTAATGGTTATGGTCATTTCTTTCAGCAGGAGTTCATTTCTAAAGTCTCTCGATTTCTTACAGAAAAATAGTACTCCATAACGTTCTAATTCTTTGCCACTACAAAAAAATCCTTCTATAAATATTTTTTACATGTGAATCTTTTCCCATTTTTATGATCTCTTTGGAATATAGACTTAGTAATAGTATTGTACAGCTATATAATCTTAAATTAGTCTAATTTAATTTTAATAAGTACTTATTAAGCACTGACTATGTAGTAAGGTATTTTGTTGTTCAGTTGTTAAATCCTGTCTGATTCTCCATGAGTGGTTTGCCATTTCCTTCTCTACAACAACAAAATGTTCTAATCACTTTACTGAATGCTTTAAAAATATTCTCTTTTTATCCTTACAAGTCTGGAAAGTAGTTGCTATTATTTTTTACAGATGAGGAAATTGAGATAGAAAGAGGTAAGGTGACTTGTGTAGTGTCATACAACCAGCAAGTTTCTGAGGTCAAATTTTAATTCAACTTCCTAAATTCAAGTTCAAGGCTCTAGCCATCCATACTTTGACTCTCTCTCTCTTCTCATTTATGAAATAGTATGGATAATGGTAAGAACAATGGATTTGAAACTCAAAGATCTAAGTTTTACTCCCATCACTAAACCTTAATACCTATGAGACCCTGGCAAGGAATCTCATTTGTCTAATCTTCTTTAGACTTCTCACCTGACTAGTCTAGTCTAGTCTAATGTTTAATATGAGAGTGTTAGACTAAATGATCTGTAAGAGGCCTTCTAGTTCTAAACCTATTATCCTATTGCAATAGTTATAATAACCCATGTTTAAGTAGTAGAATAGAAATGCCCTCTGAGGGTTCCTTCAAACTCTAATCTATGAATATATTATTATAATAATAATTGTTCACATGAATGTAGAGCCTTAAGGTATATAAAACATTTTAAAATTACTTTCCTTTATGAAAGAAGCAATAAATCAGTCATAGCCAACAAGAGAATGAGAATTTAGGAAGACTCGGATATTTGGGGGTTTTGTGATCATTTTTAAGGACAGCCTAGGTGAAACTTTTATTAGACAAGGAAAATAATTATTTTCCTCTTGGATACCATCTATCCAGACCAAAAAAAAAAAAGAATTTTACTATTATGGAGAAAATGTAAATTGTAGACAAGTTCAGTTGCTTTTCAGTCATGTCCAACTCTTTATGACCCCATTTGGATTTTTCTTGGCAAAAATACTGACATTTTCTTCTTCAGCTTACTTTATATATGAGGAAACTGAGACAATAAGAGTTAAGTAACTTTCCCAGAATAATGTAGCTATCAAGTGTCTGAGGCCATATTTGAACTCAGGAAGATGAGATTTCTTGACTCTAGACCAGCATTCTATCCACTGAGCCTTGAGGTTTTTAACCTGCAAAATTCAGATAATTTCCTTACACATACCCACAAATCCTAAGTCACTGGCATCAAACTCTAATAGAAATGGGGCCACAGTCTCCAATCTTGTTTTGGAAAACCACATACTAACAATACCTATATTTTATTGTAATTTTATTTATTTTATTAAATATCTCCCAATTACAATTTAAATCTGATTCAGGTTGACATATGTCTTTCACACTTGAGTCCTAAGTTATAGTTATTTAACTTTGTATTTAAAATGCCTTAATGCTTTTTATTAATGAATTTTTTATTTTATGATATATATATATATGCACATATATATATATATATATATATATATATATATATATTTACAAAGATATGTGTTGAAGTAAAAAAAGACCAGAAGTCTTGGTATAAAGGAATTTTGGGTTTGTGATGCATAAAAACTGTGAATATGAACAAATTAATTATCTTTCAGATGTTGCAGATAATTCACTATGATTGTCAGTTACAGAAGTGTTTTTGATCTGCTTTAGCTAATCATCATTTTAGAGCTCAGAGAGGTTCTTAAAGGTTATCAAAGCCATTGTCCCCTTCATTTTATAGAAAAAAATAATTGAAACAAAAAATTTAAATGACTTGTCAGAATCATGCCTGAACCTAGGCTTTCCTAATTTTGATCCAATGTTCTGTTCAGTAGTGCATGGAGTTCTGTCATTGAGATTTCCCAGTGGTATCAAACCAAAATAGAAAAGATCTTCGATCAGAGCATGCCAACTTAGAAAATCACATATGGAACATTTTTTAATATTACTTTATATTTTTATTTATTTTGTTAAACATTCCTAATGACATCTTAATCTGTTTCTAGGCATATTCTTTTGCATATTTTCTGTCCATGACAAGGGAATACTTTGCCCTTTACCAATGAAATCATAACTACTCATCAAAAACAAAAAAGATAGAAAGGAAGGACGGAAGGAAGGAAGAAAAAAAAGAAAGAAATTATGTTAGCAGACTACTGTCAAAACTACCTTGATCATAATTTAGCTGTTTTTCTTATTTCTAAATTCAGTAAAAATCCTTGGAATTAATGTGCTTTTTAATGTTGTCTCAATTCTAACACCTCTAATATGATGACATTAATGGAAAACATTAAGTTGTGGAAGGCTTTTCAGAGGATTTGTTCATCAAAGGAAATAAGGACATGATCTAATCCAAAATCTACCTTTTACAAGAATGATGAAAAATAGGTTATAATAATTAAGTTACCTGCTTAACTTCATCCAAGGGAGTAACAGAACTGGAATACCAAACCAAATCCTCCAATTCCAAAATCCAGTGCCCTTTCTATTATGCCATGTGCATTTTTCTTAGACTTGATGAAAAAAAGTGAAGAAAGGAGACTATTCACTCTCAAGAGCCAATGAGCCAGGGAGTTTCCAAACTTTCACTTGCCAGATTGGAGTACCCTTGGGGAAAGGCAGCTCAACAGCTGCAAAACTCACATAGGGACAAAGGATCAAAAAGAATTGTACCCCCACTAAAGCGATGCAATGAGGGGAATTTTAGAAGCAGGAGAAATAAAGACCAAAAATATGCTCAATGACTTCTCAAGATTTCCATTTCCGGTTTTTGATTTGCCATTATAAATTCCTTTTTGTAAGTTACAGCTGTGTACTTTCGAAGGATCTGCAATTGCACAAACTGCTGTTAATTTTAATGCAACCTGTGAATCATCATGATTAAGGGAACTGTCTCATAGACCTGCTAATTAAGCATTCTTGTCTTTGAGATCCAGGGGAGGAAGCATGCCTTGGCAATGATAGCTGATCTTGAAAAGACACTCAGCATCATCTGGCTTAACAAAGGTGGTCCTGGGCTTCACAGGCTACCATCAATTGCTCTAATATGCCTGTCTTCTAAAGTCTCCCTAGAAATATCAAAGACGTGAGCCTTCTTTTTGAAGCCTTGTTAGGGAAAAAAACTCAAAATTTATTGCATTGCCTTTGTGTTTTTTTGAACAATGACAGATGAGTATAGGTCAAGCACATTCAGAAAGTCTAATGAGACATGACCACCCTGGGTAAAAATGTCAAAGTGAAGTAGCTTGTTTGATGCAAGTCATATCATTTATCACTGTCAAAGGAGACCTGAAGTCCAAAATGTTTCTCTTCAATGTCTCCTGGATTGCTCAAAGTTATATTACAAGCTGAAGCTTTAGTTTCATGGGAATTTGGAAAAGATATTTTATATTATTTATTATTTGTAATATATTTTGCAAATAAAATATATTTTAATTAAATAGAAATTACTCTATAAAATAATAGTAAATCTTTTTTAACTGTATGTTGTGCATGTTGTCTCTTTTGACTAAATAGACAGGGATTGTTACAGCTTTGCCTTTGTATCTTTGATATCTAGCATAATGTGTGACACATAATAGGTGTTGTTGATGACTTTAATTGCTTTGCTGTGTGGACATTTATATGAGGTCTCTACATTTACATGTTTCTGATTTTTGTGGATTTGCCTCTCGTTTTCAAAAATTTGAGTTTATTCTTTTTCTTCTAATTGATTCTAAACTCCAAGAGTATAGGGATGATAAAATGGAAAGAACATTGGATTGGCTGTAAACCTGAGTTGGTATCCTGATTCTCCTTATTTGCCTGTGTGACTTTACTAGACATGACTACCTGATCTTCTCTCTTTTCTGTATATTCCCATATCTAATGTTGTTTATTATTCACAATCTGGTGTACAGAGCTGTAATTAGCAACACTGGTCCTTGGAGAAAATTTATCTAGGGCAAAGAACTCTAAAGACAATAATCCCTAACCATTGAAATGGTATCAAGACTGGTCCACAAATCAACTTTTTAAGACTACATCAGCTGAGCTGAACAAAAGGCCTTTGGCTTTAGAAATCAAGGCCCTTTGGAAGAGGCAGAGATACTGGGACATTGGATCAATACCCACTGCAGTTGGTTTCTTCCCTATCCTGAACATCTTCCCAGCAGATCAGTGTAATGATATAACACACTGATGAGAGTACATGAACAGATGATGAATTCATCGAGATTAGATTTTAAAAGACATATATATATATATATGTATATATGATAAAAGGAAGGGAGGTAAATGAAAATGAAAATGTATGCAAAAAAACTCATGACCCCAGAATATAAAAAAGCTTAGAATAAGAGGAGAGTGGCAGAACACAAAATTAAGTTATGTTGTAGGTTAGAAAAAAAAGAATAGAATTATGACTAAGGGTGGGTATAATGATGATAATAACAACAAGGAGGTATGATGGGTAGCAACACTGATTTGGTGTAAGGAGGTTCAAATCTTCTGTTAGCCATATTATCCTGAGCAAATGACTCAGTTTCTTCATCTATAAAATGGGAATAACAATAGTAACTTGTAGGATTGTAAGAAGATCAATTTAGAAAATAGACCTTCATTGCTTATAGTTCTTTAACCCTAACTGCCTCTCATTCAGGGCCATCTCCAGTCATCCTGATTCACATCTAGTCACTGAACCCAGATGACTCTAGAGGAGAAAGTGAGACTAATGACCTAGCATAGCAACCCCCACTCAAATCCAATTCATGTGCTTGTCATGGCATCACCATCCTGATGCTGTAGTCTTCAAAATGAAGGACAAACAGTATTATTGTTAAAGTGCTATATAAATTCTAGCTATAATTATTATCATTCTATTATCATCATATTTTAAAAATTATTATCAATTCATGATGAAGAGAAGGCAGGATTATTTAAACCTTATTTTGTTTCCATTTTCTCTATTAAGAATAATGATCTGTTGAGTAGGATAGAATACAAATAATTAGTAGAATTGGAAAATAAATAATTAGATTACTGGCTTGACTTCATTGAAATTGCATCACCAAACATGGAAAAACTACATCTCTAAATACTAAAAGTACTAATTCACATGATTACTGAGCCACCGAATTCCTGAAAAAATTATAGAAGGAAAAAGGATAGCTTTGAGTGTTTAAATCACTAATCACTGAGTCATCATGATTTGAAAATAATAACATTTCTGTAGAGATTTAGGTCTTGCAAAGTGCTACACAAATATTAATTTTACCTTCATAGTAATAACACTTTGAGCTGGGGACTATAATTGTTTCCATTTTACAGATGCGAAAACTGAGGAAGACAAAGGTAAAGAGACTTGCTCAGTGACATAAAGCTAAATGTGTGTCTGAGGCAGCATTTGAACCCATTTTCCTGACTTCATAACCAATAATTTTTCCAATGTGCCATTTAACTGTCTGAAATCAAGAGCAGGAACTATCATTGACATGGCTACTAGTCTAATAGATGATGAATGTGATAGTATACCAAGATTTTAGAAAAATATTTCGCACTCTTTTATGCTATCTTGGAAAAAATAAAAACATAGACAAATTGTGATATATGAATGTAGTTGACCTCTACAATTACAGAAGAAGTGATTAAAAGGAAAAGTTTAGCAAGATCTATGAAGATATATGAAATGATACAGAGTGAAATAAGCTGAAACAAGACAATTTATACACTAATAACTCCATTATAAAAACAAATAAATTTGAAAGACTTAAGAACTCTGATTAATTTGCATATAAATCACTATTCCAAAAGGTAGAAGATAAAGGATATTCCCCCTACTTTCTGACAAAGTGATGATGCACTTAAGAAACAAAATAATCATATTTTGTGTGACTTCACATATTTGTTAATTTTTTTTTCAGGGGGAGTGGGACTGTGGAAGAGAGAGAGAACATAAATACATGATAATTTTTATTTATTTAATTTTTTTTACAAGGCAATGGGATTAAGTGACTTACCCAAGGACACACAACTAAGTAAATTTTAAGTCTCAGGTTGGATTTGAACTCAGATCCTCCTGACTCTAGGGCCAGTGCTCCATTCATTGCACCACCTAGCTGCCCCATGTTAACTTTAAAAATAAATCTTTTGGGCTAGATGATTTGGGACTGATTGACTGACCAAAGAGAAGTAATGAATGGACTGATTTCAATATAAAGAGAGTACTCAAATGGAATGCCACCCAGGAATCTACATTTTACTCTAGGCTTTTCAACACATTTGGCAATGTTTTAAATAAAGACATCAATCTTCTGATTATCAGATTCACATAACACAAAATTTGTAGAGATAACTGGTTACATAAGAAATAAAAAAAGGATCTTGAGAGCCTAGAAAGAATTTTGCATATAATAATAAGAACTTTAATAGAGATAAAAGTAAAATCCTATCCTCACTATAAAAAATAATAAAGATATTAAAGATAAAAATAGGGTAGAAATCTTCAAGTATTTAGAACAGGGTAGAAAAATGTGGCTAGATCAATTACTCATTCAGTAAATATTTAAGCACCTGTTATGATCTAGATACTGGGCCCACTAGATACTGGGAATATGAGAACAAAAATTTAATAGACCCTACTTTTTGTTCAACTTAAGACAGTTATTGTAGAAATTAAAATCATTATGGAAAATATTTAGTGATTTTTGTAAAGAATTAAGCTCAAGATGAGTCAATAGTGAGAACTAAAAAAAATCTAATTCAATCATAGTGGCATTTGTAGTGACAATGTCCAGAATGAAAATTATATATACATATATATAATTCTGCTATACTTTGCTTTGGTTATTCCACATCTAGAAATTAAGTTCTGTCCCAAGTGCCACATTTTAGGAAGGACATTGACAAACTTCAGCATATCCTGAAGAGAATGGCTAGGATGGTAATAAATCTAGAGACCAGGTTGAATGAGAATTAGTTGAAAAAACCTGGGTTTAATTTGGAGCAGAGAAGTTAAGGGGAAACAAAATGCCAATCTTCAAGTATTTAGAAGGCTGTCATTGGGGGATTTGGATTAGAATTTTTCTTCTCAGAGGGCAGAACTAAGAGTAATGGTGGGAGTAGTAGAAAGCTGGGTTTAAGTTCCATTAAGAAAGTTATTATGTACAAAAGTAGAATGGACTATCTTGGTAGGTGATGGGCTTTCTCATTTGATTATAGATAGCTAATCAGTCATGTCATCATTTGTCATGTCATCCATTCTGATACTCTATGATTCTGTGATTTCCCACATATGAAATATTTGCTTAGATTGGTTCCTTGCTTGATTGCAAAACCTATTTTACTTCAGGCAGTTTTATACTCTATGGTGATGGTAACAACTTCCCTTCGTCTCATGGATTCCACCTACATTACACTTCCACTTAGTAGAATTGTAAGCTGACTTTCCTAAATCCCCTTCATTTCCATGATAACACCCAGTACAGTGGTATAAAATTTGGGGATTGATAAGTCTTTAGAGACCATTTCGTCTAATTTCACTTTTACAGAGGAGGAAACAGAGGAAAAGAGGGGTAAAAGATTTTGCCCAAGCTAACATGGGTAGTAAGTAGCAATGTTAGTTTGGGTATTTGATTCTAATTCCTTTCATTTCAGATCCAATGCTCTTCACATAACTAAATGGCAGGAACATTTATACAAAACATTGAACCAGTTTCTCCTCTCTGAACTTGTTTCTGTTTGTAAAATAAGGTTATTGAATCAGATAACCTCTAAGATCTTTCCTATGTCTATTATCCTGACCATATATGTATATATGTGTGTGTATATTGTGTACATACACAAATCTATGTAGGTATATCTGCATTGAAGATGAGTATGCACATATTGTGTTACAATTAATCTCTCTAAAAAATACTATATCCCTGGGCCATTTTTTCTCATGAGGTTTGAATCTTCTCACTTGTTCATAGCCTGCTCTTTGATCCCTTTCTGCTTAACCATCCCTGTTTTAGAGTTTCCTTCCAACTCCAGAAAAGAAAGTTCCTCCTACCAAAGTTATTATCATCATTAGATGATTCAACATCAGAAACAGATGTCATTTTATCAATGGAAATGACATTAAAGAAGATACATTTACAATCTACTTTGTCATTGCACCCTAAGTTCCACAAAATATTTCCATACAACTTATAGCAAGAACTTACTCTGTGTTGTTTCATCATATTAGAATGTAAAGTCTTTGAGAAAAGCCTGTTTTACTTTTCTTTCCAGTCTCCTCAGCACTAAGCACAATGTGCTCATAAGCACTCATAATAAGAACTTAATAAATGCTCTTTTTCAGCCTCTCCAACTCCCCACTGTATAATTCAAAACAATACTAAGACTTCATTCTTAATCAATTGTTTTGCCCAATCTCCAAGGGCAAGGTGACATTTCTCCTTGCCAGTACCAATACTTTTCCTTGTATCATTGATTCAAAAACTTTCTGCATCTTTCGGCAGCTTGCTCTTGTAGTCATTTCCTCTTTAATTCATCCTGGGTATTTCCCCATCCAGTTTTTGGTATAGGCAGATAACAAATGTTCTTCAATCTCTCTCATTCTTAAACATGTGATATTTCAAGTATCTTACTATATAACTGCCCCTTTTTACTATTAGGATACCAATGACTTCCTTCTCAACTATCTGCAATTAGGTTTCTCACCCAAATATCCTTTCTCCATGAATATCAACATCTCTTACTTTCCTGTTCCAATAGCCTTTTGTTCATTTATTCAACAAACTTTTTTTTGAGTGACAACTATTTGCCAGGTACTGGGCTAGTCACTGAGTATACGAATGCTAAAAATGAAAGAATTTCTGCCCTTATGAAGCTTATATCTCTTATTTGGAAATAAGTTGAATATAGACAAATAAATATGAAATATGTCAAAAAGAAATAAAAAGAAATCTCTGTAGTGGCAAGTTAAGGGCACTAGCAATTAAAGGATGGAGATAGTATTTGGGTAAAAGATGGCATTTGAAGGAAACAACAAATAGACCAGTTCAGCTGGAATGTAGTCTCTGAATGGGAGATACATAGGAAACTTAGAAAAGTGGACTAAAATCAGAAAGAGAAAGATTGTACATGACAAATAGAAGAATCTATTGTTTCTGATAGGCAAATGAGAAGTCATTGGAACTTCCTGAATAGGATAGTAGCATGGTCACATCTGTGCTTGTGAATATCAATTTTGGCAGCTGTATGGAATATGAATTGGATTAGGATTAAGACATTTAGATCAATTAGAAGGTTATTGCAATGTTCTAAGAGAGCTAATGAAGGTCTCAAGTAGGGTAGTGAATAGTGTAGAAGAGAGGACACAGATATAAGAGATATAACTAAAGTAGAATTGACAACACTTGGCAAATGAATTTAAAACAATCTGGTTGGGCAGGTAGGTGACACAATAGATAAAGTACTAGATTTGGAATCAGGAAGACTCATCTTTCTGAGTTCAAATGTGGCCTCAGCACTGATTGTGTGATTAGCTGTGTCACTTAACCCTGTCTACCTTCCTTCCTATAAAATGAACTAGAGAATAAAATGGCAGAATACTCCAGTATCTTTGCCAAGAAAACCTTAAATGTAATCACAAAGAAGGACTAAACAACAACAACAACAACACATACACATACACATACAGAATCTGGTTCCCACTCACCCTTTTTGTCTGATTTCATATCATTCCCCCTTACAAACTTTACCTTTTAACAAAACTCAACATTTCATCTCTTTTTGATAAATATTCACATCTAGGAGAACCTTCAACCTATGACTGACTCTTTGAATAATTATCTTTTTTCAAGGTTCTGGTCAAGTGACACTCCCTCCTTAAAGTTTTCCCCAAAGCATTCCCACTTCTGTTTATTGTTTTTCTCCCCCTTCTTGACTTTCCTTCTCTTTATTAGTTGACTAATATGATGTTTCTCTCTCTTTCCAATACTGTTTCCTTAGGAGAATATAATACTTTCTTTTTGTCTTTGCCATCTTTTATCTAGCTTTTCCTGTAGTCATCAAGAAAATATATTGAAATAAAGTCAATTTTAAAAAGATATTTTATATTCTAGAAAAGGCTTTTATCAAATTGTCTTCAATTTTTGGACTTCACATAAGAAAAAAGTTTTTAAGAATAAAGGATTTAGGATTAAGAAACAACAGATAAATATATGCCTAATGGATTCCCTGAGGTGAACCATTTGATCACATCTGGTGAACATGACACATTTTTGGAAGACATAGAACTTGGTGCTAATAACATACATTTGGAGCTAGTTCTAAAATCAACCTAAGTTGTTACCAAAGTTCTAAAATAACCTAAAAATTCCATGGTAAAATGTTCACAATCTTGTCTGCAGCATCAAATAAATAGATATTGATTAAGTTGTGACTTTCAGACATACATACCTCTGGCTGTGTCATCTAGTGAAGCAAATATATACGCCATAGGGTGACTCATAGAAGGTAAAAAGGAAGATGAGTCATTTCTGTGAAATGTCCTAGATTTATTTGAAATTTGGAACAAATTGAAATTGAGCTAAAAGTAAAAAGAAAAGCTCTCAATTTCCTAAACATCCTACTATAAAGGAACCATTTTTGTAAATATAGTCCATGTCTAAGCCCCAGTGGCACAGGTTTCTCTCTCACCAGTCAGCTACCTAATTGCAAATCCACCCATTGACTCAGCTGTGCGTCAGAATGGAGTTTATTATATGCATAATATAGAAATTCACCAAAAGACCCATCTGTAATTGCATCTTGGATAAAAAGGGAGTATCAAACTCCCTCTTTATCCAAGATGCAATTACTGATGAACTATGAGCCTAGTTTTCCACTCCTTTATGTAAAACCATTTATTTGATTCAGTCCTCTTGAAATGGTAATAATCCTTCTTACTCTTTGCAGGTTGAGTCTGAGTCATTGAACATTTTTTTTTTGCTTCCCATCACTCCTCTCTCCCCTCCCCCATCCTTGCTACACAATCTGGATGCTCTCAGGAAGTGAAGAGAATTCATTTAGTGAGAATAAAGAAGTGTGATATCAGTTAAAAAAAGAGGATCAAATATAGACTCTTTAAAAACATAACTTTATAATACACTTTAGTTCATTTCTGACCGACCTTCATACTTAAAATGTTGAAAAGCAGTTAGTCTATATTTTAATACTTTTTGAATATTATGGTTCCCACCTAAATCATAGATTTCCCTTTCTCCTTAATATGCTTATACTTTTCCTCTATCCAAATTTTCATTTCATTCATCAAATTGCTATTTGTTTTTCCTTTCCAACTTTCCTCTATCACTTCAATTCTGGTATTACTATTCTTATATTATATCTAGACTACTGTAATAATCTTCTAATCAGTTGCTATGTCTTAAACTACTTCATAGTCAAATCCATTCTACCCAGAAAACTTCAAAAACAGTCCTTAGAGCTTGCCATCTCTCAAATTCATTTCTAACCTTTCACTGGTTCCCCATTGCCTAATGAATAAAATCCAAACTCTAGTCTGGCATTCAGAATTAAATGGCTAGAATGTAGGCAAAAAAGATCAAAATTGGTAATGTTGGGGTGGGAGGGAGGGAAAGGGAAGACATCTTTTTCTTCAGTCTTTTGCCTGGTATCAGTCCAAAGATATTAGAATGGTTTAAAGCAAATTCTAGGGGTCTGAATTCTATGGAGCATTGAAATGGTGTAAAACATCCTTGTACCCACAAAAAGGCTGCTTCAGCCAATCTTGTTCCAAATGATCTGTTTATGTAGCACTGTGTTCTTCCAGAGTGACCAGCAGACAGTTACTAACTTAAAATAATAAAGACTATTGCACTTGGATTCAGATCTTAGGTTTCAGACTTTGACACTGGTGCTTCTGTTGTTTGAATGGGGATAAATTCTTTTAATTTTCTAAGATTCAGTTTTGCTTTCCTTTTGTAAGATAACACTTTTTAAAAATTTTTTTTTGAAATATTTCATTTATTTTGAGTTTTACAGTTTTCCCCCTAATCTTACTTCCCTCCCGGCCACCCTCCACAGAAGGCAATTTGTCAGTCTTTGCATTGTTTTCATGGTATACATTGATCCAAATTGAATGTGATGAGAGAAAAATCAAATCCTTAAGGAAGAAACACAAAGTATAAGAGATGGCAAAATCAGACAATAAGATATCAGGTTTTTTTCCTAAATTAAGGGTAATAGTCCTTGTTCTTTGTTCAAACTCCACAGTTCTTTCTCTGGATACAGATGGTATTCTCCATTGCAGACAGCCCCAAATTGTCCCTGATTGTTACACTGTTGCACTGATGGAATGAGTGAGTCCAACAAGGTTGATCATCACCCCCCAAGTTGCTGTTTTTCTGGTTCTGCTCATTTCACTCAGCATCAGTTCATACAAATCCCTCCAGGTTTCCCTGAATTCCCATCCCTCCTGGTTCCTAATAGATCAATAGTGTTCCATGACATACATATACCACAGTTTGCTAAGCCATTCCCCAATTGAAGGACATTTACTTGTTTACGAATTCTTTGCCACCACAAACAGGGTTGCTATGAATATTTTTGTACAAGTGATGTTTTTACCCTTTTTCCATGATCTCTTCAGGGTATAGACCCAGTAGTGGTATTGCTGAATCAAAGGGTATGCACATTTTTGTTGCCCTTTGGGTGTAATTCCAAATTGCTCTCCAGAAAGGTTGGATGAGTTCACAGCTCCACCAACAATGTAATAGTGTTCCAGATTCCCCACAACCCTTCCAACAATGATCATTATCCTTTCTGGTCATATTGGCCAGTCTGAGAGGTGTGAGGTGATACCTCAGAGAAGCTTTAGTTTTCATTTCTCTATTAAGTAATGATTTAGAGCAATTTTTCATATGACTATGGATTGCTTTGATCTCCTCATCTGTAAACTGCCTTAGCATATCCTTTGACCATTTATCACTTGGGGAAGAGCTTTTTTTAAAAAAAAAATTTGACTCAGTTCTCTGTATATTTTAGAAATGAGTCCTTTGTCAGAAACATTAGTTGTAAAGATTGTCTCCCAGTTTGCTACATTTCTTTTTGATCTTGGTTACAGTGGTTTTGTCTGTGCAAAAGTGTTTTAATCTAATGTAATCTAAATCATCTAGTTTGTTTTTAGTGATGTTCTCCATCTCTTCCTTAGTCATAAACTGCTTCCCTTTCCATAGATCTGACAGGTAAACTAGTCCTTGATCTTCTAGTTTGCATATAGTATTGTTTTTTATGTCTAAATCCTGTAACCATTTGGATCTTATCTTGGTATAGGATGTGAGGTGTGGATCTAATCTAAGTTTCTTCCATACTAACTTCCAATTTTCCCAGCAGTTTTTATCAAAGAGAGAGTTTTTTATCACAATAGCTTGAGTCTTTGGGTTTATCAAACATCAGATTACTATAATCATTTCGTGCTATTGCACCTAGTCTATTCCACTGATCCACCACTCTATTTCTTAGCCAATACCAGACAGTTTTGATGACTGATGCTTTATAATAAGGATAACAGAGTTTTATTATTTAACACTAAATAGCACTCACTTGCAAATGGTGAAAATCTAGACTTGTTCAAGTAAGTCAGCCTATATACAGCTCCACTAGCCCTCTTTTTTTTTCATGGGGGAATCTCTTTTGGAAATGCCTAGAATGTCTTTATACTTTATTCTTGATTTTCTTCAAAAAATTCAACACAACCTATAGTAATCATGGGAGATGACAATGAGAATACTTTAGTATTCTGCATATAAGCAACTCAACATTATATTGAATTCATCACTTTTGGAAGCAAGAGCAAAATGTGACAAAAGTGATGCAAACTACACACATCCCTTGATTCCTTTTCTTCTGCCTACTTAGGTCCTTTTGTAGCTACTTTTCCTTCACTACCTCTGACTATGATTCTGAAGTAATGAGATGAATTAAAGGAAATTACATTTTTAGTCTTTTTGAACTCTCATTTGGCTTAGATTTGTCCTTCCCCCCCCCTTTTTTTTCTCCTTTTTCTCTTCTTATGGTTCTTCCTTTTTTCTCTTATGCTTCTTCCATTCTGAGGAGTTAGAAGTACTGCCATCTTCATTTGAGGTAGAATCATCTAGTGGTTTCTTTAACATTATCTCCTCACATCTTTTTCATGACACTTATTCTCCCTTCTGATAGCATGAGATCTTCATGTGCTACTATGGATTATTCTAATTTCTGGTTGTCTCTGATGAAGAACAGTCATTCTTTATCAACTGTTTTATGTCCATAGAGTTCACAGTACCAGCATTACTCAACCTTTACTTCTTTCCATAGGTACATTCAGAGATCTTTAGTTGGAGCAAGAATCAGAAGTTTCTTGGCATTTTCATTGACGGGTACATCTAGTTTATAGTCTTCTAGTTTGGTCTCATCTTCCTTAATAAGTCCAGGAGGAGGTTTTTCATAAAGACTCGAGATACAGCAGCTGCTCCTGTTCCTGTGCTTCAGGCACACATCACTTCTGTTCTGGTGCTATTACTGCTGCAGCTGGGCTAATTCCCAGCCAACCTGGGGGGCAGAGGCATGGCTCAGTTTTATTTTCTGTAAAATGGAGAAAATAATATTTATTGTACTACTTCCTTGAGTTCAGAGGAAAGTGAAGCTGTGATTTGGTAGGACAGTAATATCTGACATTTATGTAGTATTTTATAGATTCCAAGGGATTTTAAAACCCCACCTTATTTATCTTGCTAACAACCTAGTCAGGTTGGGGTGATTATTTCTCCTCTTTGGTTTCTCCC
Organism: Macrotis lagotis; assembly: GCF_037893015.1. Lineage (NCBI taxonomy): Eukaryota > Metazoa > Chordata > Mammalia > Peramelemorphia > Peramelidae > Macrotis > Macrotis lagotis. The sequence goes on along the minus strand of NC_133666.1, from coordinate 562,781,938 downwards.
TACTTTGATTTTGGAGATAAGGAAAGTGAGACTCAGAAAATTTGGATTACAAATTTAGTAAATATCCAAACCTCAACTTGAATCCAGTAACCAAGCCCATTATTTTTCCACATTATATTATGATCCAGAGTCCTAGACCTGGTTAGAAGATCTATTTTGTATTCTAGCTTTGTTATTACTTGTGACAAACACTTAATTTTTTTTTGGAAAATGAAAAGGTTAGATTACATGTGCAAAAATTCATTCAGTTTCCCTTTCAATGACAACCAAGGTTTCCTATGGCTTTCTATTCTATGATTTTTCTAATTTTTATCTCAAGCATGTGTGAAAGTTTGTTCCTAAGAGGAACATTACTATTTCTTTCAAATGATAAACATCTGGATTAACATTGACTTCTACCACTTAATAAGATCATTAACATTGAGCCCAATGCTTTAGGCTCTAAGTTTTCATATTAGGAAATCTCATGGCATTGTATCCTGAAGACAAGAACATGGGGGTCATTTCTTTCCTCAAAGACAAACACTAATGTGAAGAGGTCAGAGTGGATTAGACAGCATTAGCGGCTTGCTAGTTATGTAACTTGAAATGCCATGACCACTTTAGTCATGCTTCCACTATTATAAAAACTGAATTTTAACTACTATATTTTGCTATATACTGGTATTTCAATTGTGTGTTGGTTGGTAGCAAAGAGATAAAGTGGGAATATGGAAAGTGAATGTGGAACAAGGAAAGTAGAAGATGTTGGGAAGAGAAGCAAAGGCTATTTGTACTGAATATATATAATGGAAATTGATATTTTTGTCATCTGAAGGAAATATAGGGTTAAATGATAAATTTTAATTTTTAAAAATTTGGAATTATAGAATTTCAAGGGGAAGATTTCCTTACCATATTACCAAGCTTATCATCTTTCCTTGTCCCACAATATTGTTGCTTCCAAGTCTCAAATAGATGCTTCATTATGATATGGAAATGACACTGTGTTCTTGAAGGCTAAATCAATGTACTATGAGCAGGTTCCAATAGGAAGAAAAAAAAACTTCAAGAAAAAAAAGGAAAAAAATGACTTCAAGTATAGCTCAGTGAATAACTATGTATCCATTGTTGTAGGATTATTCTCACTACACATAGAGACTCATGAAGAAATGGTTAATTATCAGGTGGTAAAATTTCATGTTTTGAAATGGGTATAAATAGAAAATGATTCTTGGTCCTATACAATACTTTCTTCTTTCTATTCTGATGGGCATGGAATGGTGGAAAAAAGATGAGAGCTTCATGATTCTTCAACTGGCCCAGATGGAGTCCTCTGTGGTTTATATTTAATATTGGAATGAAATATGCAACTTGAAGGTTATTCAACAGTTAACAAAAGATGTTTTATTTAGCCATACGCTGCGGACACTGCAACTCGGTTCAGCTGAGCAATGCTCTCTTGCTTCAATTTTCCATCACAGTCTGCCAGCAAGAATGAGGACATGCTTGGAGTGCCTCTGAATCTTTTGTGCCTGGGCAACCAGCAAAGAATTTCAGTTGTCTGAACTTTTAATCACCTAACTTAATCAAGTCTATAGGATAGTTCTGATTCATTTTAAGGCAAAAACCCCCCAACTAGCCTAACATGGATGTGAGAACCAAATATGGAATGAGTAATTGGTTTAAGACTGGAAAAGTATGACAAAGCTATATATTGTCATCTTATTTATTTAGCTTATATGCAGATAACATCTTGTGAGATTACAGTCTTGGTGAATCAAAATGTTGGAATTAAGGTTGCCAGGACAAATTTCAATAATTTCAGATATTCAGATGATACCATTCTAATGGCAAAAAAATGAAGAATTAAGAAGCCTTTTGTTATGGTAGAGAGTGAAAGAGGACAGTGTAAAAACTGGTTTTGAGGGGGAACTAGGTGGTGCAGTGGATAGAGCACTGGCCCTGGAACTAGGAGTATCTGAGTTCAAATTCGACCTCAGACATTTAATGATTACCTAGCTGTGTGACCTTGGGCAAGTCACTTAACCCTATTGCCTTAAATAATTTTTTTTTAAAAAAGAGTATTTCTATAAATATTATTTCATACACATGTATGTGTTTGCAAGCATGTATATAAGTTGCTTTTTTCTAGATTTGATTTCCTATAGTAGTGATATTGAGTCAAAGGATATAGAATTTAATCACCAAGTTCAATCTTCTTCCATTCTCCTTATGTCACATCTCTCCCAGGATCATCTCTCATTATCTCTTCTTTCACTCTTATTTCACCTATTTTTTTTTGTCAAGGCAGACTCCTATATATGTACCCTTAATCCTATTCCTTCCTATTCTCTCAAATAGAGAACCCTTTCCCACCCCTCCCCATTCTCTCATTATTCTTCAATCTGTTTCTATATACTGGCTGTTTTCTGGCTTCTTACACATGTTCATGTCTCCCCTACTATTTAAAAATCCCCTCATTTGATCTGCCCAAACTTATTAGTTACTGTCCTATAGCTCTCCTTCCTTTCTTGCATAACTTTCTTAAGGCCACCTACAACCAACTTCTTCATTTCCTCTTCTCTCATTGTCCTTTAAATCCTCTGCATTCTGACTTCCAACCTCATAAATTCACTGAAACTATTTTTTCCAAAATTACCAATGATCTCTTACTTGCCAAAATTAATGGTTTCTTTTTTCAATCTTAAATTAACTTGACTTTGCAACTAACAAAAGCTAAATACACTTTTCACCCTCCCTTCTCGCCCCCCCCTCCCCTCAGTGGTGAACATTTAGGTTAATATTGTACATATATATTTGTGTTAAACATGTTTATAGATTATTCATTTTTGTTATGAGGAATTAGGATTAAGGGAAAGAAATACCTAAGAGAGATTTTTTAAAAAGTGAACATACTATTCATCAGATTCTGAAGGGGGTTTTTGTTTTGCTTTGTTTTGTTTTTCTTTCTCTGGATGGGGATAGCATTGTCCATAGTCAGTCTAATATGGTTGTCCTAGCTTTCTGAACTGCTGAGAGGAGCTGTTTCCATCAAAATTGATCAACTCACAACATTGTTGTTTATGTGTATAATGTTCTCTTGGTTCTGTTCCCTTCCCTCAGCATCAGATCCTGTAGTTCCTTCCATGCTTTTCTAGAGTCAGACCATTTATGGTTTCTTAAAAAAACAATAATATTCATATAGCCTAACTTGTTCAGCCATTCCCCAATTTATGGGTATCCCTCCAATTTTCAATTTTTTTGCCACTTCAAAAAAGAGCTGTTATGAATATTTTGTAACGTAGGATTTTTACCATCTTTTAAAATTATTTCTTCTGTAGATAGACCTAGAATTGCAATTGTTGGGTCAAAGGTTATGAACAGTTTTATTGCTCTTTAGGCATAGTTCCATATTGCTCCCCAGAATGGCTGGATCCATTCACAACTCCACCAGTAATGAATCAATGTTCCAATCCTCCCACAACCTTTCCAACATTGATCATTTCCCCTTTCTGTGACCTTAACCAATCTGATAGGTGTGAGGTGAAGGTTTTTTTTTAAATCTCAGTTGTATAGTAGGCCCCTAATAAATGTTTATTCACTGAATGACAGACTGATAAGACCAGGCTATGATTTCTCTTTTATAAGGAATTGCTGGATAAGGAAACTTCTCTACCAATATAGTTTGAACATCTCTAAAACTTTTAGTCTTAGGGAGTTTTCCAGAGCTTTGGGAAGTTAAGTGACCTTGACCAGATGTGAAACTCTGGTCTCAGAAGAAAGACTTGAATTCAGGTCTTCCTAGTTCCAAAGTTGGCTCTCTATTCACATGCCACACACTGATCCCCTTCTCCCTCCCTCTCTCTTTCCCTCTCCCTCTTCTTCTCTGTCTCTGTATATATAAAATCTGTAACTTTTATCTGGCATAACTATATATATATATACATATATATTAAATATATATTGCACATAGTATATTATACTTATACATACAAATTGTTATATAATACTATCTGTAATTTTTCTTAATTATCTTTTTATAAATGTGTATTCTGATAAAATAAATCCAAAAAGATTAGAAAAGTTGCAAATTTAAACAGATTGTTAAACAAATAAGATAAAAACAAGACTGAGAGAGAGAGATTAGTAACAGCAATAAGCATTGCACATTTTTTTTCTAAGTATATATGGAAGGTTCATGATTAGTCTTAGAAGTTCTGGAGAAATTTAAAAAAGAAGAAATTGGGGCAGTTAGGTTGCATAGTGGATAGAGCACCATCCCTGGAATCAGGAGTACCTGAATTCAAATCTGACCTCAGACACTTAATAATTACCTAACTGTGTGACCTTGGGCAAGTCACTTAAACCCATTGCCTTGCCAAAAACAAAAAAAGCTTAAAAAAACTGGTCAGGCTCAAGCTTTAAAAAAAAAGCAGCTAAGATGGCACTGATTTCATCACCTCTGGGCAAAGCAATGTCTGATTTTATATTCTTGGACTCAAAGATCATTGTATTTGGCAACTAGAGCTCCTTGGGGGGGAAATGGTATGGCAAATCTGGACAGCATGTTAAAAAGCAGAGTCATCTCCTTGCCAGCAAAGTTCCTTAAGTCAAACATATTTTTCCTAGTAGCAATATATGACTATGTGAGTTGGACTATAAGGAAAGCTGAGCTGCCGAATTAATGTTTTTGAATTGTGGTTCTGAAGAAGACTTTAGAGTCTGTTGGATAGCAAGAAGATCAAATTAAATTAATTCAGGCTAGTCATTGAGAAGTCAAATATTTGGTCACATAATGAACAGACAGGACTCATTGGAAAAAAAACCCTGATGTTAGAAAAGTTTGAAGGTAAATGACAGAGAATAGAAGATAATATCATGAAAAAATGAATATGAACTTGGACATATCTGTGATATAGTGGAGAATAAAAGGGCCTGGCATGCTATAGTCCATGGGGGTCACAAATAACTGAACATGACTGAATGACAAGAACAAAACTTGCATTGAATTGGAGAATTTTGACATTGCTCCACCCATATGTGACAACAGTAGTTCAATTGATGGCACTAGATGAATTAACTTCACAAAGAATAGAAATCTATTAGGAATCTACATATCATTGTAAAGAATATCTGTACTGATGAAATCAAAGACCTATCAAAGTATAAACTATGTAAGTAGTTAATTTTTTAAAAAAATATTAAGCTAAAATCATCTTTGCAATCCAAATAAAAAGGGATACCTTCTTCAGTTATTCATGCTACTCTTGTTGATATAGAATACTAGATTAAATTTATCAAACTTCAGAACACTACAGAATCTCTTGACAAGATCCATGATCGTATGTGCAGTTTGATGGGCAGAAGAAGGGGAGGGATAGTCAATGGTAGGGCAGGTGACAAGATGTTCAGGGTAGTTGGGATATGAGGAGGAGAAGATTCATTTGGGTTGACATATTGTAGGTTAGTAAGAGACTATTCAACTTCAAGGTTGGAGAACCTAAGAAAATAGAATTGAGTCACATGAACATTAGGATATGATAGTAAGAAGTAGAGGGAAAGAAACTTCTGGATTTATACCTGTAAGAGCAGGTGTCTAAGATTATCAATAAAGGCAGCATCATATGATAGAAAGGAAATTGGACTTGGAACCAAGAGATTTGAATTCGACCTTTAGCATTTATTAGTTATGTGACTATGGACAAGACAACAAATCTCTCTGATTCTCAATTTCCTCATCTATAAGGCTAATAATAACTAATATGTACACCTGTTGTATAATGGAATCATAAGGAGTTTTACTAACCTCAAAATGCTAAATATGATTTATTACTTTAGGATATACTTTTGAATTATCCTTGTGCTTACTTTACTTCCCTTAGAAGATTACTTCCATAATTCCAATGTACTTTGTGTGTGTTGTTATTCATAACATTATACCTTTTAAGCACTCATAGTTCACAATTAGCTAAAACCAAAGATTTTTAATCCCTTGATCAAATGCAGTCCCTCTGTAGTATGACATCCTTGCATAATGGTCATGCCTTGATTTTGAATTGAAAAGTTTGCATATACAGTGAAATGGTTACATGAATAAATCTGGTAGTAGGAGAGAAAAGATAGAGCCTGAGGAGACATGTATTATAGATAGAGCTAAATAAAATAAATCCATTTACAACTAAGAAGCCTGAAGCTCTGAACTGTTCAGTTTTGGATTCCATGATAGTAAATAATCTTGCCAGGACAAAACTATAATTATCTTCTAGAGATACCATGAGACCATTGCCTTGGGTGCCTGTTGTCCCTTCCACTGGAGAAATGATATGATCTGAAGTATAACTTATATTTCACTGGGAGGCAAGCTCATTACCAGGGCAGTAGATCAGTGAATGATTTTCTTAAGAGCCTCAAAAGAAAGGAAAAAAAGCACAACCATTGTGAGATAATGTAATAAGTAACAGCATTCAGTTAAAAAGTGTCTTAAACTTTAATTTTTACTAATACAGATAATATGATTTTGTAAAAATGTTAGTTTCAATTAGTCAACAAGAAGCACTGATTAAGTGTTTAAATTAAAGACTAAATTTGAGGATAAATTCAGAGAATAGAAGGGGGATAGTCTAGCAGTATTGCAACTTCTCTCTTGAAAGAATTCAGGTAAATCAGGAGGTAGAAATGAGTAGGGACAACCAATTCAAAGGCACATAGATGGGAGATGGATTATTAAATGTGAGAAGCAACTAGGCCAGAGTAGCTAGTTCAAAGAATTTATGGAGTATAAAGTATAAGAAGACTAATAATTGTAGGAAGCAACAAGATTTTGAAATGCAAAATATCAAAAAATTATATTTTATTTTTGAGATAATAGGGAACAATTAGCATTTATTGAATAACATGAAAAATGAAGTTAAAAAAGTGACAAATTAAGGCTTGATATTAGAGAAAGCTCTCTAGCTTTCTAGCTATGAAAGATGTCCCAAAGTTATAAAAGATCTGTCTTTGTATGTAATGATTTATCCTTCCTTGGGTCTTCTAGTCCAAATAGGGAACCAAAAGTGGTTTGTAGCAGAGATAACCTTTTAAAAATTATTTTATGAAATGAAATGAAACAAGTATTTCCATAACACAAAAAGTAAAAAAAAAAGATGTCTGCACATGAAACTACAAATCTGTTTTGTACTCCTTGCTATTCCTTTTAAACATATAATAAAGTTATCTCATTTTTTTTTCTTCTCTCTTCCTCCCTACCTTAGAGATGACTACCATTAGGAAAAAAAATATTTATGTATAGATGTAAAATCATTCTATACATACTTCTACTCACTATATATCTTTTGAATTTAATTTGGGTTTTTATAATATTCAAATGATTTAGTTGCTTAGTCATTCTTCAAATAATATGGCTGTTACTGTATATAATATTGTCTTGGTTCTGCTCATTTCAATCTTCATTATTTTGTTCAAGTCTCTTCATGCTTTTCTAAGGCCATAAAGCTCATTGTTTATAGGACAAAAGAATTTCATCGTAATCATATGCCACAACTTTTTCAGTCATTTCCCAATTGAGAGGTATTCTCACAATTTCCCAATTCTTTGGAACCACAGAGGAGCTGCTATAAAAACTTTAGAATATGTAGGTTCTTTTGCTTATTCCCTAATCATTTTGGGAAACAGACCTAGTAATGGTATTGCTGGGTCAAAGGATACTGATAGTCTAAAAACTCTTTCAACATAATTCCAGATTGCTCTCCAAAATGATTAGGTCAGTTCATGATTCCATCAACAATGAATTAGTTTCTCAATTTTTCCACAGTCATGAACAACATTTGTTGCTTTTCTTTTCAATAACTGTAGCTAATCAGCTGTAAAATGTTTTGTTGAGATAGTTTTAATCTGCATTTTTCTAATCAATAATTATTTAGAGCATTTTTTCATATGACTGCTATTTTTTTATTTCTTCATTGCAATACTGCCTGTTAATATCCTGTGCCCATTTATCAATTGGGAAATAACCAGTATTTTTATGGATTTTGTGAAATTCTTTATATATTTGAGATATGAGTCCTTTAACTGAGAAACTCTCTATATAACCTGACCCCAATTTTCTGCTGTCCTTCTGATTTTGGCTACATTTTTTTTATCTGTACTAAAACTTTTAAATTTAACATAATCAAAATTTTTCAATCTATATCTCATTCTGCTCTCTATCCTGTTTATTCATAAATTGCTTACCTATCCATACATGGGAAGAGTTATATGTTCCATGTTCTTCAAATTTTCTAGATCATATATCCATTTTGACTTTTTGTTGGTAAATAGTGTAGGTTATTGGTCTATGCCCAATTTCTGTCATATTGTTTTTCAGTTTGCCCAATAATTTTTACCAAATAATGAATTCTTATCCATAAAACTCAAGTCTTTACATTTGTCAGATACAAGTTTCCTATATTTATTTGCTGTTATAAATCATATGCCTAAACTATTCCATTGATCTACCTTTTTATTTTCCAGCCAGTGCCAAATAGTTTTGATAATTATTGACATAATATAGTTTTAAGATCAGATACTGCTAAACCTCCTTCCTTTACATTTTTTCCTTTGTTTCCTTTGATATTCTTGACTTTTTTCTTCCAAATGAATTTTGTTATTATTATCACTTCTAATTCAGTAAAATAATTTTGTTAATTTGAGTATATAAATTAGGTAAACTGTCATTTTTATTATGATGACCCATGCACTCATTAATAATAAACATTTTTTCCAACTAATTTAATCTGATTTTATTAGAATAATTTTTTAACAATAATTTGGTTTATGTAATTCTTGGGGTTGTTTTGGCATATATACTCTCAGATATTTTGTAGAATTATTTTAAATTATGGTATCTTTTACTATCTCTTCTGGCAGGGTTTATTGGTAATATATAGAAATATATAGAAATGCTGATGATTTATGTGTTTACTTTTTTCAACTAAATTTAGTTGAGTCTTTTGGGTTTTCCAAACATACCATCATATCATCTGCAAAAGAAGAGGCAGTTATTACTTAATTCCATATTCTAACTCCTATTTCTTTTTCTTGTCTTTTTGCTTTTTGTTAGGATTTCTAACACAATATTAAATAATATTGATAATAGTGGGCATCCTTATTTCATACCTTATGTTACTGGAAAGGTTTCTAGCTTATCCCCATTTCTAATAATGCCTGCTGTTGGTTTTAAATAAATGTGTTTTCTCTTATCAATTTAATAAAAATTCATTAATACCTATACTTTTAAGTGTTTCCTAATAGAAATAAGTGTTGTACTTCATCAAAAGTTTTTTCTGCATTCATTAATATGATCAAAAGATTTGTTATTTTTATTTTTAATATAATCAATCATATTAATAGTTTTCCATATGTTTAACCATCACTGCATTCCTGGTATAAGTCCCACTTGGTCATAATGTATTATTTTTGTATTATATTACTGTAATCTTTTAGCTAGCATTTTATTTAGGACTTTTGGTTCCATATTCATTAATGAAATTGTTCGATAATTTTCTTTCTCTCCTTTTACTCCTCCTTATTTAGATAGCAGTTTGGGTAGGATTCTTTCTTTGCCTATTATTTCAGATAATTTATTGAGTATTAGAATAAATTGGTATTTGAATGTTTGATAGAATTCTGGCATGTATTGATTTAGATTCCTTTTGAATTCTGAGATCATATAGTGTAAACTAAACCATATTCTAAATGTATTATAATCATTTTTATGTATGTCTTATGCTCTGTACTAGATAGAGAATAGAAATATTATTCAGGTTAAATCTATTTTTCATTTCTACTTAATATTCATAAGATAATATTTAGGTCATAATTATATGATCTGATCCTTTCCCCCACTTTCTTCAATTTAAGCTGAATTTTGTAATAAGAAGCTCAAGATCTGAGCCACTGTTAGTTTCAGATCTTGTTTTTAACATAGGGGGCATAGAGTATGAAGAAACTCTCTCACTGAAAGCTGAGATATTTCAACTCATCCAAGAAAGAGTATGCTTGATCTCACAAAAGGGAAAATTTCCTATTGTCTGTAGAGTAGTGAAAGGGGGATAAGAACATAGTAGAGACTTCCACCTCCTCTCATGTCTTCCCAGAGTCTTTTTCTTCACCAGTATAAAGTGGGACTGGTCTCTTTTATCTTTCCTCTCAAAATTTGAAGCCTGAAACTTCTTAAATCTCAAAGAAGACTTGAAACTTGATGAGTTTCTCTGGTCTAAAGAGATCCCAAAAGGACTTGTAGGTGACTGAAACTTCTGCCCTCAACACCACTTAACCCCCATGTAGGGCAGGACGTTCACTCCGCTATTGAGGAGAAAGATCAATGGACTTTGGGAAATGGGGTGATATTAGTTATTATTATTATTATTAAATTTTCCATAAAGCTGTAGATGTGGCAATGAAAGGTTGGACTAGAGAATTTGAAAGTAAGACATTCTCCTGAGAGAATGGAGAAAAATCCCAAAGGAAAAACCACAGCACAGGAGGTACCCAAGGAACAAGAAGAAGTTGCTAGAAAATAGAATAATGACTACTAAGGACTGTGGTTTGACACTTCAACCTATATGTGAATCAAGCAAGAACACTCAGAGAAATTGCAATTTAAAATTTGTTGGTAGCTAGAAATAGAGTGTTGGAATTAAGGCTGAGATTGAGAGAGGTATTCATTTATAGATCCTATGGACTTTGAAGGCCTCTGTAAGCATCGATAGGTTTTTCTTTTTCTTTTCTTTTTCTTTTGCAAGGCTAAGGGTTTAAATGACTTGCCCAGGGTAGCACAGCTAAATAAATATTAAGTATCTGAGGACGAATTTGAATTTATATCTTCCTGACTCCAGGGCTCTATCCACTGTGCCACCTAGCTTGCCTCCTAGGTTTTTCTTTATTCATCTACCTTTGCATATATTTTATGAGAATTGTTTCTGATATGTTATGACCAACAACCTTCCAAACTCTTATGGGCAAGAGCTGTTTTTCGTTGTTTTTGTATTCTTATTACCTAGCACATTGGCTCATGCATAGAAGAGATTTAATAAATGTTCAGTTTTAGATTGAATGAGAGTGGGATGACTAGTACAGAAACCTGTTTTTTTCTAGGTTAAAATTCTGTGCCCAAGACATGGCAAGTCACTAATTTCTCAGTTCCTCATCTTTTCAGTTTGAATTACAGAATAGACTTATTTTTCCCCTTCACTCATAATTATGGTAAAAAAAGAAACAAATAAAAACTGAGAACCTAGTCCCAAATATGATCTGTGACCCTTAATGCACGTGGTACCTAGGTGCAAGAACTCCATGTTTATGAAGGACAGACTTATCCTGTATTATTATAGTTACTTGTGTATTAGATTAGAAACTCTATGAAGGAAACAAATATACCTCATAAGTAACATTTATGTCTTCCTCAGAATGTAGCACAGGTCTTTACACTTAGAAGGACCTTATTATTGGAAATGAATTAAAATGTAAATTACTGTTCCTCTGTCCCTTACATTGCCTAGGAGGAACTCAATAAATGTTAATTGAGTCCTGTTTCTCCAATATGACCAGTTCTTGAGTGAGTCAGTCTTTATGAACTGAAGTGCTCTATCCTTAGTGCAAAGCAGTGACTTCTCTGTGGGTTTTAAATGAAACTGTGGGCTCTACAGCATGAAAAGAAACAACATAGGCTAATTGTAACCAAGTGTAATTACTCATGAGGACCAAATGAGATTTGCTGTGTCCTCAAAAAAAAGCTGTCTAAATGGTAGCATTTATTCTCTTTCCAAGTAAGAAGGAATCATTTAACTCAAAGACAATGAAGTACTGATCTGCAGGGAAAAAGACTGTTATTTACAACAGGCAAAATGCATTAAAAACATTTGAGGAGATGACTTAGATTTTCTATGAGTACTGTACCTGAGAAGTCTCTTCATCCCACACAGTGAATAGTGCCTTTCAGTACCATCAAATTTCCAGTCTGGACTATCTATAAAAACAGCTTTTAATTGTCCTCTCAGAAAACATGTCTGAAAATCAAAATGTCTTGGAAAGCATCATCCCTGCCCATATAAATGTTCCCTTTTCATTCTTGCAATTGTTAAGTTAGACTGAAAGATTATTTGTCAAAATGACATGATTTCTATGGATTTTCTCATTATTTAGTCATAGGAATGGAAATAGCTTCAAATGAATTGTTTTTCAATATTTACTGCAGTTATAAGAATTAGATGATTGCAAAAATGTTCAAGTTTTATTGGCAAAAAAGCTATTCTCCAATTAACCTTACAGTGGAATGTAATTATAGGGCTAATGCTCCAAGTACAATAGAAAAGACTGAATTTTTAAAATAATAATTTGTCATTTCTAAAATGGAAAAAAGCAAGGCTTATTTTAGTTCATTTATTATAGTTTTCTGACAAAGATTTGGGAATTCATACAAAATATATGGTTGTGGAAATCTGAAGGTTTTTAATAAGTCTGTTCAACTCTTTCCATTCAATGACTGGAACAGAGAAATATATTATAAATGCTTGCTGATGGTCTAACAGGTCATTCAGTCATTTTTTTTTTCACTCATGTCTGACTCTTTGTGATCTCATTTAGGCTTTTCTTGGCAAAGTACTGGAGTAGTTTGCCATTTCTTTCTTCAGTCCATTTTATAGATGGGGATACTAAGGCAAACAGGGTTAAATGACTTACCCAGGGTCACACAACTAGAAAGCATCAGAGGCTATATTTGAATTCAGGAAAATGAGACTTCCAAACTCCAGACTTCACGTTCTATTCTATGGACCTCCTAGCTGCCTCTGACTCACAATTTCTTTCATACTTGACCAATCTCCTTTAAGTTCATTTATTATCCACAATCTGAACTAGATGTCAAAATTGAAGAAGTATTGGATTTGAAGTCAGAGGACACAAGTTTGAACCCTGCCTCTGTCACTTAGTAGTTGTATTACTTTGGAATGCTTTCCAAATCTGCGTGTCATCCTTGGGCAGGGGATGCTAATCTTCCAATTTTATTAAATATTCTGCTAAAGTGAGCACATAGGGACAGCTTGGTGGCACAGTGGATAATGCACTAGCCCTGGAGTTGGGAGGACCTGAGTTAAAATCAAACCTCAGACACTTGACAATTGCTAGCTTTGTGACCTTGGGTAAGTCACTTGACACTGATTGTTTCTCATCCAGGGACACTTACAGTCATCCTGATTCTTACCTGGCACTACACCCCGATGATTCTAGAGGAGAAAGTGAGGCACCCTCTCACTCAAATCCAATTCACTTGCATGTCATGGCATCACATCCCTCATTTCTTGGTCCTCTTTGAGATTCTTGAGCAAACACCATTGATACTGGACAAATCACTTCATCTTAGAAACAAGTGACTCATTTGATAAGATTCTGGACCTCAAGTCAGGAAACACTGGGTTCAAATCTAGATTTAGTCCCTTATTAGCTGTATATCTCTCTGGACTAATCACTTAGCCTGTTTGCTTCAGTTTCTTCAACTGAAAAATGGAGATAATAAAATTTACTGCCTAAGACTGGTTGTGAGAATCAAGTGAAATTATATCAAATTGCTTAACAAGTACCTAGTACATAGTAGGCACTATATAAATATTTATTCTTTTCTCTTCTTACTTTCTCAAATATGTACAGAAGAAAATGACAGATAACATAATGAAGGAACTGAGGACAATATTATAAAAAGTACTCTTGAAGGAACTGAGAAATTTTTTCCTAGAGAAGAGTAAGAAGTAAATGACTGCAATCTTTTTATTTGAAGTGATGTCATTAGAAGTAGAATCATTAGGTTTGATGTATTGGAACCTAGATAGAAGCAGTAGGAATAATGTGAGTAAAATGTGAAAAACTGCAGTCAAGCAGATTTCAACTCAAGCCATGTGTCATGGAATAAAGAGAGATTCTCTGACTTGGCAGGTAAGATATAGTGCTAAGCTTCAAAAATCAGGAAAATTGATCAGTTTGGGAGAGAGCTCCTACACAGATGCTCAGAAACAGAGGTACTCAAATAGGATTCTTTATAAACAAAATGAAAGTAGAAATTTCATATGGAGGGGAATTTAGTATCAAGATGCCTCTTAGGGTTCAGATTTCTCTGATTTTTACACTCCTAGGACATCTTGCATTTGCTAAAACAGTAGAAAAATAACAGAGTGCTAAGCTTAAAGTCAGGAAGACTCATTTTCATGAGGTCAATTCTGGCTTCAACCACTTATTAGCTGTGTGATCCTGAGCAAGTTGCTTCACCCTGTTTGCCTCAATTTCCTCTTGTGTAAAATGAACTGGAAAATGAAATGTAAACCTCTCTAGTATCTTTGCCATGAAAGTCCCAAATGAGGTCATGGAAAGTCAGATATGACTGAAAAATGACTGAATAAAAAAAAAGAGTCACTATCACCAAGCATTTATAATGCATTTTTAATATTCTAATCATTGAACTAAGGACTAGGTATACAAAGAAAGGTAAAACTATTCTCCTCACCTTTAAGGAATTCACATCTAATGGAGGAGATAACATACAGAAAACTATATATGTGTACATATACATACATATATATATACATACACATATTTATGAATGAGTATATATATGTATATAAATGTAAGTAGGAGGTACTCTGTTAAAGAGAATGTATTAGTAGTGGGAAGAATGTGTGTGTGTATAAAAGAGAGAGAAAGTGGGAAGGAAGTAAGGAAGCAAACAAGAATTTATTAAACTCTTTATATGTGCTGGAAATTGTGCTAAGTGAAAGGAATATCTACCTATATACAAAAGGAGATCTAAAAGCTTGGTGGAGAGAGAGCGAGAAAAAGGAAGAGAAGGGGGTCAAGTTCTGAAGTTCAGAAAATCAGATCAAGAGCAGAAAGGAGAAAGAAAAGAAACTATCATGTGTCCTTCTACAAAGTTAAGGCTCCAGGAAAGTCTATTGCTCATGAGCCCTGAGTCTTGAAGGAAGTAAAGGAATCAGGAACAAGGAAGTGAAAATGGAAAGCATTCCAGACATCGGAAGCAGATATATGAAAAGGCAAGAAATAAGGAGGTAGAATGTCTTATAGGAGAACATTAAGAAATCCAATGCCACTTATATTGTAGGGAAAGAGTAGCAAAATACAGCTAGGTCTAGAATAGTGAATCTTCACAAATAACATTATCATAATTTGTACTACATATAACTTCTGGGTTGAACCAATATATATTTTACTATATTTTACATAATTATAAATCAATATAGGCAAATTAAATTATGTTATCGCCTTTAGGAATTTATTACTCATAATGATTATGAGTTGGCTATGTAAGAAGACTGAAAAAGTAGGACAGGGCTATGTCTTGATGGATATTCCAAGTCAAAAAGAGAATTTTATACTTGATTTCAGAAATAAATGGGAACCTACTTTTACAATATAGCTATTATGGCAATATTTTTCATGATTATACATTTTTAATCTATTAAGAGGGGGAGTAGGGAACTAGTAGAGTACATAGTGCCTACTATGTACTAGGTACTTGTTAAGCAATTTGATATAATTTCACTTGATTCTCACAACCACTCTTAGGCAGCAAATTTTATTATTATCTCTATTTTTCAGTTGAAGAAACAGAAGCAAATAGTAGGAGAGTAGTAGTTTTTGCATCTACCCAGGGAAAAAACAATAATAAACTGCATCATTTAAAAAAAGCAAATAATAGGGAACTACTGTTGAGTGGAAGTAGGAGGAATACAAAAGAAAGTATCACATGGTTATATATGTGATAGTCACATATTAGAGAGTCATTTGGTAAATGTGAAGTTGGAAGACCCAAATTGGAATTTAATTTTTTTCTATTTACTATGTGTATGATCCAGAGTATACCATTTAACTTTTCTTCACTTCAGTTACTCACTATAAAAGGAAGTTTGTTCCAGGATGGTGCTAGAGACAGTTGACAAGAGCTCATGAGAGTCAATTGTTAAATTTTCAGTGCAAGTATTTATATCTCAAAAACTGTCAAGTTCTAACAAATTAGGACTTCAAGCACTGCTTTATTGACTGTCTAGAGTTAGGAAGCAAGAAAGAAAATGTAAGTAATACACAGCAAACTTAAAAGTGTGTCAATGGATCAATCATCAAGACTTCCTGGGTGGAACCAAGATGGTAAAGAGAAGCTAGGAAGCTGCCAGAACTTTTCCCAATTTCCCTTTGAAACAATTTTAAATGAAGCCTCTGAACAGACCTAAAGCAACAGAACCCAAAAATAGAGTAAAACAACTTTTCAGCTCAAGATATCCTAGAGAGACTTCAGGAAATGTCTTTCTCATACAAGTAAAAGGGGAGTGCAGTCCACTGTAGGGAGGACAATGGTACAGCAGGCCAGCAATAAGAGCCCCAGCCCCAACCTGGAAGACATAGCCTCCAAAGGCTGGTACAAAAGGTAGGACTGGGTCAGGCTACCCTAACTCAGGGAGCAAGCCCTGTGAACACCTGAGACCCCAATATGGAAAGCCAGGGACAGACCCACTGTCCCCAGCACAAAAATCTGGAGCCTGTACCCCTGTGCCCTAGGAACTTTCAAAGTGAGCAAAAAGAAAAACAACTAAGAAAAGTATTAACCATAAAAAGTTGCTATCAAATCACCATATCAGAAGAGAAAAGCAGTGACAAAATACCTACATGTGAAGCCTGAAAGGGGATTATGAATTGTTGACAAATCCAAAAAATTCTCTAGGAAGAGCTCAAAGCAGATTTTACAAACTAAATAAGAGAGAAAAAAGAAAATTTGAGAAAAGAAATGAGAGTCAGGAAAGAGAATTATGAAAAATTATGAATTATGAAATTGACTGATGAAAAGAATAACTTTAAAAGTAGAATTGATCAAATGGAAAAAGAAAACAATGCCTTTAAAATTAGAACTGACCAAGTAGAAAAGAAAACACAGAAACTAACTGAGGAAAATAAATCCCTAAAAATTAGAAATGGGTAAATGGAAAATAATTATTCTATGAGACATCAAGAATCCATCAATCAAGACCAAAGGTGAAAAGTAGAAGAAAATGTAAAGAACACCTTCGAAAAAAATAATTGAACTAGAAAATAGGTTTGGAAAGGATAATTTATGAATAATTAGTCTACATGAAAGCCATTATCTTAAAAAGAGTATGGGGGAAGCTAGGTGGCGCAATGGATAGAGCACTGGCCCTGTAGTCAGGAGTACCTGAGTTCAAATCTGGCCTCAGACACTTAATAATTACCTAGCTGTGTGGCTTTGGGCAAGCCACTTAACACATTGCCTTGCAAAAAACCTAAAAAAAAAAAAGATTCTGGAAAATGTTTTTCAGGAAATTATCAAGGAAAATTGTCCTAGTATCCCAGAACAAGAAGATAAGATACTTCCTGAAAGAATCCACTGTTCACCTCTGGAAAGAGATCCCAAAATAAAAACTCCAAGGAATATTGTAATCAAATTTAAGAATTATAAATTAAAGGAGAAAATACTGCAAGGCACCCCCCCCAAAAAAAACCCAACTAAAATACCAAGAAGCCACAGTCAATATTACACTAAGACTAGGACTAGCAACTTCAACATTAAATGATAAGAGGACTTGAATATGAGATTCCAGAGGGCAAAGGAACTTGAATTACAACCAAGAATCAATCACTCTGTGAAATTCAGCATATTCCTTCAGGGGAAAAGATGGGCATTCAAGGAAATAGGGGATTTTCAAACTTCCCTGATAAAAAGACCAGAACTGAACAGAAAATTTGATCTTCAAATACAAAACTCAAGAGATATGTAAAAAAATAAATGAAAAGAAAAATTATTAGACAATGAGACAAAGCGGTCTATATTCCTACAGGAGAGGATAATACTTGTAACTCTTGTGAATTGTATTTTTATTAGGACAGTTGAAAGGAATGTACTTAAAAAGAGAGTGTGGGTATAAGACAAATCAAGACAGGAGAAAAAGAATTATACTGGGAAAAGAAGAGGGAAACAGAAAGAGAGTAAATATTATCATAAGAAGAGACTCAAAGTCTCTTTTACAGTACAAGGAAAGAAGGGAGAACATGGGCATTGCTTGAATCTTTCTCTCAAAGGATTTGCTCAAATAGAGAATAAAGATACATTCCCAATTAGTTTAAAAACTTATTCTACCCTATAGGGAGATAATAGGGGAAAGGGAAAAGAAAGAGGAAGGAGGAAGGACAGAAGGGAGGTTAAAAGTAGAAAGGAAAAGGAAGAATAAAAGAAAGATGGGGTCTGGTAGAAGGGAGGACAAACTGAGGGAGGCTATAGTCATAAGCAAATCACTGCTTAGGAAGGAAAAGGTAAAAGGAAAGTGAAAAGTACAAACAGGGGGAAGATAGAATGAATGGTAATACAGATTTAGTACCATCACTATGAGTGTGAATAGGATGAATTCCTCCATAAATGAATATGGATAGTAGAGTGATTAAAAAACAGAATCCCACAATATGTTGCTTGCAAGAAACATATCTGAAGGAGAGATGCATACAGAGTAAAAGTAAAAAACTGGAGCAGAATTTATAAAGCTTCAGCTAAACAAAAAAAGACAGTAAGATTCATTAACATTAAACATATATGCACCAAATGGTATAGCATTCATATAATTAGAGGAGAATTTAAATTAATTTCAGGAAGACATAGATAGCAAAATTATCCTAGTCGGGGGAACCTCAACCTCCCTCTCTCAGAATTAGATAATTCTAACCACAAAATAAACAAGAAGGAAGTTAAGAGGGTGAATAGAATTTTAGATATTGTAGACCTCTGGAGAAAGGTCTTTTATCTTTTTCTCAGTGGTACATGGTATCTATGCAACCACTGATCATGGATTAGTGCGTAAAAACCTCATAGTCAAATGTAGAAAGGCAAAAATAGTAAATGCATTTTTTTTCTGATCATGATGCAATAAAAATTACATGTAATAAAGGGTCATGAAAAATTGACCACAAAATAATTGGAAAGCAAATAACCTAATTTTAAAGAATGAGTGGATCAGACAACAAATCATAGAAATAATCAATAATTTCTTCAAAAACAATGATAATAAGGGGTGGCTAGGTGGCATAGTGGATAGAGCACCAGTCCTGGAGTCAGGAGTACCTGAGTTCAAATCTGGCCTCAAACACTTAATAATTACCTAGCTGTGTAGCCTTGGGCAAGCCACTTAACCCCATTGCCTTGCAAAAACTAATAAAAAACTATGATAATAATGACATATCATATCAAAACTTGTGGAATTCAGTCAAAGCAGTTATTAGGCAAAATTGTATATCTCTAAATACATACATGAATAAAATAAAAAGCAGATCATTGAGTTTGGCATGCAACTAAAAAAACTAGAAAAAGAACAAATTAAAAATTTCCAATTAAATACCAAATTAGAAATTCAGAAATCAAAGGAAAGATTAATAAAATTGAAAGTATGAAAACTATTAACCTAATAACTAAAATACAATAAAATAAAATAGATAAATTTTTGGTTAATTTGATTTAAAAAATAAGACAAATCACCTCATCAAAAATGAAAAGGATGAATTCAATAAGGAAGAAATCAAAGTAATAGTTTGAAACTGTTTTGTCCAACTGTATTCCAGTAAGTCTGACTTCCATGAATCGATGCTGAGTGAGCAGAATTAGGAGAACATTGAACACATCAATACTAACACTCCTTTCAACAGTTCAGTCATCAAGGATAACTTTAAAAGATTTGTAATGGAAAACATCAGCTACATCCAGTGATAAAAACTATAGAATATGAATGCAGATCAAAACATACTAATATTTCACTATTTAAATTTAGTTTTTCCCTTTTTTTCTTCTCGTAGATGTCTTCCCCCCTTTATTCTGATTCTTTGTTCACAG
This sequence comes from Macrotis lagotis, assembly GCF_037893015.1. Taxonomy (NCBI): domain Eukaryota; kingdom Metazoa; phylum Chordata; class Mammalia; order Peramelemorphia; family Peramelidae; genus Macrotis; species Macrotis lagotis. Next base: position 562,762,038 of record NC_133666.1, on the reverse strand, counting down.
AGTTAATAAGATGGAAATATATGTACTATGATTGTACATCTATAATCTATATCAGATTACTTGTCATCCTAGTATGGGGGAAGTGTGAAAGGGAGAAAAATGTTAGAAAAATGAATGCTAAAAAAGCTAAATATAATTGAAAAAAATTAAAATAAAAATTGTATTTGTGCAAGCATTTTATTTTTCCTAGAGACCCACCTGTTAAATATTAACTAGCACCCTTCTGGCTGACCACTAAAGTCCCTTCTACTGCTCAATTTATGATACTGAAATCAATTATTTTATGGAAACTAATGAAGAGTTTTCAAAGTAAAAGTATTTTTTATATATACAGAAAAAGCTTTCTAACAATTTCATTGGAATTAGTGAAAAATGCAAAGGAAAGTGATCTAAAACTTTATTATAAAGCATATCAAAATCATTTGTACTGGCTAAGAAATAGAGTGGTAGATCAGTGGAATAGATTAGTTACAGAAGAAAAAAAATAGTAATTGAGTATAGTAATCTATAATTTGATAAACTCAAAGATTAGCTTCTGGTATAAGAACTCACTATTTGACAAAAATTGCTGAGAAAACTGGAAAATAGTACGGCAGAAACTATGTATAGACCAACATCTCACATCCTATACACAAATAGGGTCAGAATGGGAACATGATTTACTGGTTGTCTGTTTCTCATCATTGGAAATTTATTGACAAGTTGGACATCTTTTTGTCAAGGATGTCAAGGAAGGAATTCTTGGCAACATGAGTTGGAGAAGATGCCACAGAGTTTTCTTCCAGCTCTCAGAAAATATGATTCTCTCTGGGATGTGTTTCTTCCCCTGAAAAATGAGGGACCTAGGCTAGATGAACACTAAGGTCTCTTCTAATTCTAAATAGATGGTAATATAACTGAAAGCTTTTTCACAACAGGCTTTTCATTTTCCTAACTCCTTGATATGTGTTCTATATTTCTCAAACCAAATCACACAAATTGATATAGCTAATCTTCTACCTGTCCATTTCTATCCACATCTTTGCTAATTTTCCACCTCTCAAATGTTTTATGAATTAAGAATTGCAAATTTGAAAAAATAAAATTTGTCATATTTTTGTTTTAAAAGTGGCTCTATACTTATATATAGATGCTTATTTTAATCAGATTTTTGATTTAGCTTTAAAAATAAAAGTCTTATTCCCATTTTCCCAACCTGTTCAGTCATAGTCCATCTAAGAGACAAAATAGTATTATTTACGCATAGCCCCTCCTCACTCCTACTTTATGATTCTTTGTCCTGGTCCTTAATATGCTTTTATAAAAAATAAATATAAAAGTTATCATTACTATTTATATAGTATTTTAAATATTGTCATTTATCTTCATAATAACCTTATTAGATAGATAGATAGATAGATAGAAGAAAAATAGATAACTAGATAGATAAAAAATTCTTTAAGCTCTGATAAGATGCTAAGTACTATGCTAAGCACAGGAAATGCAAATAAAAAGAAAAATTAAAATCCTTATCCTCCAGGAATTTATCACATTCTAATAAAGGAAGAAAACACAGAAAAGTGAAGTGGAAGGAAAGAGTCAAAGGGAAGTGATGGTACTCAAGCAGGAGCAAGTGGAAAAGTCCACACATTCTGGAGCAAAGCCAGGAGATAATTGATCATGAAAAGGTAAGGCATTTTTAAAAATAATGGTCCAGGAAGGAATTCAATATTCTGAAGAGGGGCCTTTAGGATTGAAACACTTCTAAAGTAAAGAGGTTGCTAGGAGAAAAGGCAGTAAAGTATGAAGTGTTACGAGTGCAGTGATGAGAGGTCTATTTTTATCTTTATTTTTACAAATGAGGGGACTGAGGAATTGTGATTTGTCAATATATCTAGTAAATTTCTGAAGCAAGATTTGAATTAAGATCTTCCTAACTTCTAGTATAGCATTCTGGCCACTATACCACTTAACAGCCTATATGTCTGCATCATGACAAGTCTGATAGACCCAACATATAATTTGTAGCTATTTGACCACACTTCATCATTGTTTTGTTCCAATGAAATATAATATGTGTGTGTGTGTGTGTGTGTGTGTGTGTGTGTGTGTGTGTGTGTATATATATACACACATATATATTATTTCTCAGGTAGAATATGAACACTTTAAGGACATATTTTTTTGCTTTTTCCACTTAAATCATTTTAAAAAAATATTTCTCTAAGGCAATGGGGTTAAGTGACTTACCCAAGGTCACACAGCTAGGCAATTACTATGTGTCTGAGGTCAAATTTGAACTCAGATCTTCCTGACTCCAGGGCTGGTGCTCTATCCACTGTATCTCCTAACTGGCCCCTTAAATGCATTTTAATTGATTTGAATTTTTCCATCAAAAATTAGTGATCAGAGTTATTTCCCAATATCAAATCTCCATTCAATGCTTAAAAAAAAGAAAATATCATACAAAAACACAACACTTGAAATCTCAGATCTCAGTTGTTCATTCTGACTTCAGCTGACTTTAATTGAAATGCATTTCTATTCAGGTATGTCTCCTGTGTCTGACATGTTAGTGCTTTAATGTTTTGAACAGGTTTTTTCTTTTGTGAGAAAATTTGAACTATGATGGTAAAGATTATAAGACTTTTATTTAATACATTATGTCTTCTTTCTCTGTCATTTTTTATTCCTGTGCAATAGGAGAATCCAACCCTACAAAAATACTTCGTGTTTATGAGTAATGGTAGTGATCTCTTAAGAAATCTTTTTCAGTATTGGAGAGACAGTTTTCAGAAAGTGGCTAAGACAGATAAAAACTTGGGGTTAACAGATGTATTGACAGAATTCAGGAACACTTTGAAGCAACAAGGAGTAAATTTTCTCTTTTAATAAGATATTACTTTGAAACACTTATAAAAATATTTTCTTTTTTTTAGATACTTTGATGAAGTATACTTGGAAGCCATGTAAACTACTGAGTATGTGTATATACACATACGGCCTCTATTCCTTCATCCTCCTTAAAGGTCATTAGCCTTGAGGGTGGCTCTCTTGATACTCCTTTCATGTTATAAAATTGATTAATCACTTGGTGAAAGGCATATTCAATAATATTCCAAAAGTTGAACTTTTATTGTATTTTATTTTTTTCCAATAAACTGTAAAAGTTTTCAACATTCATTTGAGTTCCATATTTTTCTATCTCTCTCTTTTCTACCCTCTTTCCAAGTTAGCAAATGTAGGTTTACAATGTAGGTTATGTTATACAATAATATTAAACATATTTAGTTAACTTGTAAAAGAAGAATCAGAACGAAAGGGAGAAACATGTGAGAAAGAAAAAACAAAAACAAAATTTAAAAAAGTGAAAATAATATGCTTTGGTCTGCATTCAGATTTCATAATTCTTTCTTTGGATGTGGATGGCATTTCATCACAAGTCTTTTGGAATTGTCTTTAGTCACTGTATTGTTGAGAATAGCTAAATCTATTACGGTTGATCATCAGACAGTGTTGCTGTGACTGTGTACAATGTTTTAATTCTGCAGCCTAGTCAAGGAAATCCAGAAAAATGCTGAAGAGAATTCTTGTTAGATGTGGTTTGGATCAGGGACCTCTAAGATTCATTCTAAATCTTAGTCTGGGATAAACTGGGTTGGATATAATAAATACTTTATCTTTCCAGTTGCCAAGGCTCCTCATGATCCTGAGGTGGGTCTAATATGGAATAATGATAAACACTAATAGAAATCATATATACTACAAAAAGTTTATTACATATGTTCTAAGCTCTTTTCCTTCTTGCTGAGATTTTTTTGCAATATACAATTAACATGATTCTTTCACACAAACTTGTTTTGTAATAATAACCTGAAATCTCCTTATTAATTATTCTATTTACACCCTCCATAAACAATATAACTGCAATTACTCTGACCACTTATTGCTATTTTTAGACATATTTTGAGGTTAGGAACTACTTCCCCCATAATAATAGTTAGCATTTATAAATCACTTTAACATTTAGAAGTACTTATAAGTATTATGTCTTATTTTATCTTCATAACAATTCTGGGAGAGGGATGTTTTTATTATCCTAATTTTACAAATAAAGAAACCAAGGTAGGCAAAGATTTAGTGACTTTCTCAGAATCACATAGCTAGCAAGTATGAAGCAGGATTTGAACTTCAGTCTGTTTATTATAGGGCCAGTGCTCTACTTATTTTGCCTCCAAGCTGCCCTTTTAACATTTTAAAAATGATTCCCTAACATTAGCACACTCCCTGTTACTTAGTAAGGTATTTAATAAATATGTTTTAATTCTCATACAATATATCACAAAACAATACATGATCAAATGTCATAAGTCACTTCATTAAAAAACAACAAGAGGCAGCTAGGTGGCGCAGTGGATAGATCCCTGGCCCTGGAATCAGGAGGGCCTGAGTTCCAATCTAATCTCAGATACTTAATAATTACCTAGCTATGTGACCTTGAGTATGTCACTTACCCCCCTTGCCTTGCAAAAAAAAACCCCAACAAAAACACAACAAAAAGCCCAAACTAAAATAGTTGCCATTCATCCCCATAGCAGGAAAGAGCTCTTAACCAAATAAGAGACAGAAGTGATCTCAAAATATCTAAAGACAAAATATATAATTTTAATTAAAAGAAATTTAAAAAGCTTTGCCCCCAACAAAATCAATGCAATTAGGATAAAAAGGAAACTATTGGCCCTTGGGGTCGAGGGAGAAGGTGGGGAAATCCCCTCTGAGTTGTAGGGTGAGGCTATATTAGGGGAAAGAAGGAGATGATAGAAGAGATAAGACTGAACTCAGCAGCAGATTGAATGCATGAATTGAGTATATTTAAAAAACTGAAGATTAGAAGTAGTCTGCAAACCTGCTGGAGAGTTCAAAGAAGGGTAACAATAAACAGCAAATGGGGAAAAAGGGAGGGTTTGAAGGGAGATATGCATAACAAGTTAGTGTCATATTGAGAATCTTTGCTGTCTCCAAAGCAATATCAAAATCTAAAGCTGAACTGAGTAAGTCTGTTATGCCCACAGGAAAAAAGCTTGAGGAAAGGGAGAAGGGGACACAGTTGAAGAAATAACACACAAAAGTGAGATTTCCCATGATCTATCATTTTTCCATTAACTGAATAGATGAGAAAAATAGTGAAAGAGCTAGCTTAGTGAGTTAGCTGAGTAACAGAGGAGGCTCAAAGAACAGTCCTTTAATATAACTTTATTGATACAAAGAAGACTATTTGTTCATTTTGAAAGTGCAACATTCTTTCATAGGATGACAAATTATTCCTTCCTTAAGTAGCAATTGGAAATATAGCCAGGCTTAGCCATAGACTTAGCAGCCCAGAGTCCAGTTTACAAGCAAAAATTTACCTTATAGGGAGCAGCTAGGTGGCACAGTGGATAGAACCCCAGCCCTGGAGTCAGGAGGACATGAGTTCAAATCCGACCTCAGACACTTAATAATTACCTAGCTGTGTGATCTTGGGCATCTCACTTAACCCTAGTGCCTTGCAAAAACAGCAAAAAAAAAATCTACCAATAGAAGAAAGTTTTCCCTGGAATTCTTAACCCAGAACCTCCAACAACCCTAAAAGAACATGATGAAAGTAGCATTACTTGTAAGGTGTGGCCCATCCAACAGCCACTATTCTAAATGATACCAAACTGACCTGTAAGTCTGCAAATTCAGCCAAACTGGGCAGAATAAAATTTAGCCTGAACTGTGACCTATTTTTTTCTGGCACATTTGTGATAGCCAAACTGTAAAAAGTCATTCAGTGACAGAGAAAGTAATTGTTTTAATTTGTTCCCTTCAGCCCTTGGGAGTTTTCTGGCTGGTTTTAGAATGATTGCAACTGGGTCTCTGCCTCAATGGAACTAGGTCTTCATCCAGACACATGTTCCCTGCCAACATCTCTTCACATACTGCAGACTTGCAGTTTTTGGAAACAATCCAAAAGTCATGAAGAAAGCATCAATAGCATATTAAAAAATCCCTTTGAAAAAAAGTTTTAAATTGTCATCATGTCTAGAACAAAATGGTCTTTCACCACTCAGGGAAGATGAGTGGAGATGGTTTCATTTTTTTTAATACAGTCTTCATAAGGTCTTTGCTGTTTTCAAGTCTTCTCTGACTCATTGTCAGAGGCCTAGGTCAGATGTGTTTTTGACAGTGGAAAGTTCCCAACCTTCAAAATGAAACCCTGATCCTTTACCATGAATCGTATCTCCCCAAGGAAATGTGGACAGAATTAGGAACTGTGTGTACCAGCTTTCCTGATGTCTTGGCTGGAAGAAAAAGAAAACAAGGTAGATATTAAAAAATATTCATAGCAAGAAGTGGAAATTTTTTCTAAAAGCAGTAAACTGTAGTTCTATTGCATAATTCATTTACTCTGTTAAAAGGTATGAACTACACATTACACATTCATTTATTCATTCAACAAATATTTCCTGAGAATTTATTCTAGATAGGGAACTAGCCTGACTCCTGATGGTTGTATAGAGACAAATAAGATGGGGTACCTGCCCTCAATGTGTTTACAACCAAGCCAGGGAGACTATAATCTAGTTCATTCATGAAAATTAGGCAGCAAAATGGAACAGTGGTAAGACCACCCTCTAGGAGACAATGCTTGTATTCTGTCTTTAATCTTCCAATTTTGCAGGTACTTCACCATGGGCATATTGTTTATCTGCTATAAGTCTATGATCTGTCAGATTGTTGGATGATGAATGGCTATTGAATTAGCCATGGATATTCACTTTATAGTACCAGTATATACATTTCACCTAAATTAAGAAACCAGAAAAACAGTTCTATTATCATTAGAGCACTATAAAAGTAGCAAAGAGATGAGAAGATCCTCAAATAGAAGTTGAAGTGGTATAACTGGGAGGGACATCAGATGCTATCTAGTCCAACCACCTCATTTTATAGATGAGGAAACTGAGAGCCAGTGCAAAGAAATTTGATTCTATGATTTTCAATTATTAGGGCAAAAAAATGAATTCAACACTTTAAAAATTTATTGATATAAAGAAGCAATAATCGAAAGGGAAATCCCATTATAAATAACTACAAATATTATAAAATATCTGGGAATCAGTCTACCAAAACCACAGAAAAAAAGAATAGATTCATTTCCAAAGTGTTCTTTAAAGGAATAGAGAACAACTTAATTAGTTGAAGGAATTAATGTTCGGATTCGCTCTGCCTATTTAATAAAAATGGTGCTAGTAGTGAAATAATTTGCACTTTTAATTCTGTAACAATCAATTTGCCATGGGAAGACTTTGTAGAACCTAATAAGATGATAACAAAATTCACTTGTAGGGGCAGCTAGGTAGCACAGCGGATTGAGCAGTGACCCTGGGGTCAGGAGGACCTGAGATTAAATTTGAACTCAGACACTTAATACTTACTTAGCTGTGTGATCTTGGGCAAGTCCCTTAACCCCATTACCTTGCAAACCTCCCCCACCCCACCCCTGCAGAAATATAAAGGGAATTCAAGTAAAAAAACAAAGAAAAAGAAGGAAAAATACTTCTAAACCTTAAACTATATTACAGAATAGTAGTTATCTAAACCATCTGATATTATTTTTTTAAAAAAAGATAAATCAATGGAACTGACAAAGGAGAATCATAAACAATACAATTCAATAACCCTATATATACTAAAGTGGAAGACATAAATTACCTAGGGGAAAAAAACTTATAAAAATAACTTGCTGGAAAAACCAGAAAGAAGTCTGGAGAAATTAGGCTTATACCAGTATCTTATACTATATTCCACTCTCTATTCTGAATGAATACATTACCTTAATATTGAACATAATGCTATCAAAAATTAAGAGAGAGATAGAAGAAAAAAGTTGTAGATAAAAATATATTATCAACCAAACAAGAGTTAGACAATTACAAAAGATAAAATAGATAAGTTAGATTATATGAATCTCATAAGTTTCTTCTCAAACAAAATTAATGCAACTAGGTTAAGAAGGGAAGTAGTCAAATGAGAAAAAATTTTGTATCAAATTTGTCTGAAAAGAGTTTGATATCCAAGATATATAAACTGTGTGTATATGTATGTATGTGTTTGTGTTGATATGTATGAATACAAACATATATAGGCATATTCACATACGCATATATACACATATATATTTTGTATGTATGTCTATTAATCATTTGCCAATGGGTAAGTGCTCAGAAGATATGAAAAAAAGTTCTCAGAAGAATTAAAAATTTTCATAACCACATAAATACTACAAATCACTAATACAGAGATATAAAAATTTAAAAAACATACCCCACAAATTGGCAAAAATGATAAAAAATGGCAATAGTTATTGTTGGAGTTGTAGAATAATAGACACACTAGTAAATTGTTGGTGGTTGGGAAATAATTTGAGATCATGCCAATAAAGTGAGGAAAAATGTCCTTTCCTGTGCTTCCTGGGCTTTTTTCTTTTCTTTTTTGTAATGTTTAAATAAATTTATTTATTTATTTTTGAATTTTACCATTTTTCCCTAAATCTCATTCCTCTCCCCCCAATGTTAGTCTTTACATTGTTTCCATTCTATACATTGATCTAAATTGAATGTGTTGAGAGAGAAAACATATCCTTAAGAAAAAAAATAAAATATAAGAGATAGCAAGATTACATAATGAGATAGTGGGGTTTTTTTTTAAATTAAAAGTAATCATCTTTGGTCTTTGTTCAAACTCCACAATTCCTTCTCAGGATACAGATGGTATTCTCCATAGCAGATACCCCAAAATTGTCCCTGATATTATGAAATGAGCAAGTTCATTAAGGTTGGTCATCAACCCCATGTTGCTGTTATGGTGTACAATGTTCTTCTGGTTCTGAGTTCATCTTGCTCAGCATCAGTTCATGCAGATCCCTCCAGGCTTCCCTGAATTCCCATCCCTCCTGGTTTCTAATAGAACAATAGTGTTCCATGACATACATAAACCACAGTTTGCTAAGCCATTCCCAATTGAAAAACGTTTACTTGATTTCCAATTCTTTGCCACCACAAACAGGTCTGCTATGGATATTTTTGTACAAGTGATGTTTTTACCCTTTTTCATGATCTCTTCAGGGTATAGACCCAGTAGTGGTATTGCTGGATCAAAGGGTATGCACATTTTTATTGCTGGACTTATTTTCTAAGGAAACCATCAAGAAGAAAGTTCCCATATACAACAAAATATTTATAGCATCACTTTTTATAAGTACAAAAAACTGGAAATAAAGCAGATGCTCATCAATCGGGGAATGACTACAGAAATTAAGGCACATGAATATAATGAAATAGTATTGTGTTGTAAGAAAATGTATGTGTTCTCAATTTGGATCAGTGTACAACATGGAAACAAAGTAAAGACTGACAAATTGCGTTCTTTGGGGGTGGGGTGGGGGAGGGAAGTAAGATTGAGGGAAAATTGTAAAACTCAAAATAAATAAAATCTTTAATAAAACAAAAAAAAGGAAAAATGAAAGAAAATGTGTGTGTGTTGAATAAAGAGAAGCATGGAAAAATCTATGTGAACTGATGCAGAGTGAAGTAAACCAGAGCCAAGAAAACATTACACATAGTAACTACACAGTGTAATTGGAAAGAGTGACTACACATCAAAAAATCAAAAGTCAATTTAACAAATCATAAAAAATGAAAAGCTATGAGAGGACACTCCAAACTCACCCTTTTATTAAGGGTGGGGAAGAGTCTGCAGGTGTTACACATCGTACATGTTTTTGAAACTTTTCAAAATATTGATCAATTTTGCTGATTTTTTTCCTTCTCTAAAAAACACTATTTGTTATATGAGATAGTCAAGTAAAGGGATAACTTGGAATCACTATGTTGATATAAGAAACAGATGTCAATAAAAACATTTTAAAAATTATTGATATATTTTATTTTTATATAACCTTAATTTCCAAATATATGTCCCCTCCTAACCAGAAAGGTAATTGTTTGTTTAAAAAAAAGGGAAAAAATGTCAGTTCAACAAAGCTTGTTGAGCAAGTTTGACAATAAATGTAAAGTTCCATACCCATAATCTCCTATTTCTTGTTGCTTATTCCAGGTTAAGAATTTGGATAGCTATATAAGTGTGCTTGTATATATGTGCTCCTACTCATTCATCATTCTTTCTCAAGATATATTAATATGTGTCTGCATCCAGATGGATAATGAAATTTATGTAGTGTAATCCTGGTATCAAAATTCCTTCCCAGTTCAGATCTGCAATTTGTCTATATGTTCTTGTCTTGGAGGTTCTTAACCTGGAGCCCATGAACTTTTTTAGAAAATATTTTCATAATTCTCATTTCAATTTCATTGATTTCTATTATAATTCTCTGTATTTTATCTTATGCATTTAAAACTTTATTCTGAGAAGATTCCTTTCTAATGACTTTACTTCCAAAGTAGACTATGGCACACATGAGAAAAGAATAAGAACCTGTGTCTTAATTGCTTCAGGTACTAAGAGATCAGTGATTTTTTCATGAATATAACTCAGAACTTGAGCCCCAATTTTATTCTCCACCTATTGTATCATACTTCCTCTTATTTTTCCCCTTATGACTTCCTATCTCCTCACCTCTCCCATGCCAACTTTCCTCCATTCCTCCCCTCCCATCTCCTCTCTTCTTTCCCTCTTCCTCTTTCTCTCTCCTCTGGTATTTGCCTGGTTTGATGTTCCCTGCTTCTTCTCTTCCCTTGATGATTACTTGTTTCTATACTTACACTCCACTGCTTCCTCAAATAATTTTCCAAGTCTACATAAAACTACATAAAATTGTTCCTTAGGTATGCAGTGTATCTCATTTCCAGGTATTCTTGGTTATAAGGAGAACTCAAAATGGATAAATACTGGGTATTTCATAACCAACAATCTTCTCATTATGATCCTTATGAGAATATTTGAAAATGAATACATTTGGTTCTCATTTTGAAATATTTTGTCCCAGGGACATTATTATTTATAACTAACTATGATCTTGGATGAGAAATGTAAGTCCCACTTTCTTCATTTTATTCAAGCCATTCTCTAGGGTTTATTTGTCCTAACTTTGATTTTTTGTTGCTTTGAGATATATAACTTTGAAATTTAATAAAATTTCAGGTTCAATTAAGATAATTCATTAAGCAATAAATAAATAAAATACTATTCTAGGACCTAGTCCCTCCAACAGATAAGACTGATACAAGAAGCTAGACATGTCACCCAAGTTCTGCAATGCCCTAATTCTATAAAATACTGATATGTGGAAAAGAAAATGATGATGTATTGAAATCTAAATGCATTAAAAATAGCTGGCATAGTCAAATCTTAATAAATGTTAGTTTGCACAGTTGTTAGAGAACTAGACCTGGAATCAGGATGTCTTTGGTTCAAATTTGGTCACAGACATTAGTTGTATTATCTCTAGGCAAATCATTGAAATGCCTGTGTGCCTAAGTTTCCTGAATTGTAAAATTTTGAAACAGAATTGTTATGAAGATCAAATGAGGTAAAATTTGTAAAGGATTTAGCACAGTACCTGCACATAATTGCACTTAATAAAATCTTGTTCTCAGTTCTACAAAAAGAGGAACACTCCAAAGTTCCAAAATATTTTTTCTATATTCATTCTTAAGAAGAAAAAAGTTAAATGAAAAGAACCCTTGCTGTTAGTAAGGATTTTTAAACCAAAAATTAGAGTAAACTTTTAGAATATGTCCAATAATTTATTTCAGGGCATGAATTAGATGATATTGGGGCAGCTAGGTGGCACAGTGGATAGAGCTCATGCCCTGGAGTCAGGAGGACCTGAGTTCAAATCCAGCCTCAGACACTTAATAATTACCTAGCTGTGTGACCTTGGGCAAGTCAGTTAACCCCATTGCCTTGCTAAAAAAAAAGAATTAAAATAGATTAGATGATGTCTATGTAAATGTTTCTTCTCAGATGCACACTTTAAATACATCTTTTGATTTCATCTTGAACATAGGTTCTGCTCTATGAACTAGAAGAAATGATTCTTTGCTCAGACTATGACATCTTTATGTTACAGTCATGACTTTTTGATCCTCTGTTTACCTGAATCCATTCATATTTAGGAGCAAAGTAGGCTACAGTTCTACCACCACTATTTTTAAATTTTCATTTACAGGATATTTGAGCACAGATCCCTGATGCAATGTCAAAATGTTTCAGAATAAAATCTGACTCACTAAGCAGTCATTGGCAAAGTTTCAACTTGTGGAGGAGGACAAGACTTACCCATTTGTATATTTTTCTGAAAATTTCTGTTAATACCCAAGCAAGGACACTATGACTGTTTTTACCTTTTTCTTTTCATTTTTCCTTGATTCTGGTTTTATCACTGAAGGATAATAGACAATTCCTGAAGATGTTAAAGCAAGCTGAAATCAACTCATGCCTCTGGAAGGGGTGAAGAGGAAAGGACTACATGCTCAAAAAATTGCTTGCGGTGTATTTTACACCTTCCCTCTCCCCTCCCCTCCCCAGGGTACCCCCCCTCCAAAAAAAAGTGCTAACTATTTTGGAACCAAAAAGGTTTTAGGACACCTACTATAAATTGCTCCACTGGGGTTTGGCAGAGGCTACAGCACTATCAACTCCAAGAAAATTAAATATATGCAAATACAAATGCCTTCAATTAGTTCTCTCTTTTCTATCTCACCCCTCCCCTCCCCTCCTCCCTTTTCCTTCCTTCCCTTTTCCTCTCTCTTCCTGGCCTCTCCCCTCCCCTCCCCTCCCCTCCCCTCTTCTGTCCACCTTCTTTTTCTTCTTCCTTCTATTTTCCTCCTTCATCTTCTGTCTCTCTCTCTCTCTCTCTCTCTCTCTCTCTCTCTCTCTCTCCCCCCTCCTTCCCTCCCTCTCCTCCCCTTTCCCCCCCTCTTATCCCCCCCCCATACCATGAAACAAATTAGTAACAGTTCTTCCCTTCCTCCCAAATCCCAGTCTCGCCTTTGTGCCAGTCAAGACAGAGCCTGTCAACAGTATCTTTTCCTTTTTCTTCCACCTGCATTGGTAGAAGAGGTACTGATTTGTAAGCCCGGAAATATGGAATGTTATTTCTGGAAGGTACTTCCAAGAGCTGATAATCTAATTTCCTCATTTCACAAATCAAGAAACTGTGAACCAAAAGGTAAACTGGTTGCCCAAGGTGAAACAGTGAATTAGTGGCAAACTCTTCTTTGAAGAAATGCATTGTTTCTTTGTCTTTGGGATTACTGTGTACATTTTGTTGTTTATTGCTTTATTATTATTAGGGATAAGACTTGTGATGTCACTAATAGAGGGAACTCCTACAAACTCCCTTTGCCAATAAATGTCAGTGCTTTTTCTTCAATTTATAATCTTAAGCAATTGCCTAGAGGAACACTAAATTTAAGAGACTTATCCAGGGCTCACACAATCAGTGTCTGCCAGAAAAGACACTTAAATCTATATAATTCTTAACCCAAAGTCAATTCTCTAACTCTGTTGTTGCTCTTTGTTAAAATTATTCTTTCAACAAATAGGAGGAATTTTCTGATAGATTTTTAGACTTGTATTGGCTGCAAATTTCCTTGAAAGTACAAGACCTCATTAAATATATCCTCTTAAAAATAACTATGAAAAGACTGGTAGATAGTCATTTATCTTAAATTAATTTCGATTAAGACAATCCAACCCAGTGTATTAATGGCAGACTTTCTGGAATTGAGAGAATTCATTCTTAGGGGAAATTTTACCATTGACTGCTGGAAAATACAGATCAATATTAATAAGACAAAAGCTCTGGCTCTTAAACTTTTAATAACTATTTGGATATTTTAATAGCAATTAATTAATCATTTGATAATTTAATAACTAATAACTTTTCTTCATTATAGATGTACTTGAAGGTTACTTTTAGGATAGTCCTATGATATTGTTTATAGGCAGAGAAACATGTTTCCTGATTGAATGAGAAACTTTTGGGAGAAAGAAGAGGACAAGAAGATTCAATGCATGATTTTTGAATTGTGAGAGACACTGAGCACTCCTTCTCTTCCCCCTTATAGATACAGCAAAATAAGGAAAGCTAGAACCCCATTATATTCCTTTATTCTCAGCAAATGTGTTAATTGTCGGGATGTGGTAGGGGTGGAAATAGTTCCCTTCCTGGTTGAGCTGAGATTTGATTTCGCTTTTAGATAACAGAGATCCCTCACAGTTGTTTATTCTGTTTTTTGTTTGCTTTGGTCCTTCATGTTTGAACAAGACCATGACATCTGGAGGTGATAGCATAAGCACATGAATTGGATTTGAGTGAGGAGGATGCTATGCTAAGTTGCCAGCCTCACTTTTTCCTCTGGAGTCATCTGGGTTCAGTGGCCAGATATGAATCAGGATGACTGGAGATGATCCTGGATGCAAGGTAATCAGAGTTAAGTGCTTTGCCCAAAATCACATAGCTAGTAAGTGTCAAATGTCAAAGGTTGGATTCGAACTCCTGTCCTCCTGACTTCAAGAACAGTGCTCTATATGCTGCATAAACTAACCTCCATGGTGCACTCCATTACTGTTTCACTTGCTTGCTTTGATAAATACTTTTTTGGATGGTCCTGAAGACCTTTTAAGTAATAAGCATATGGTGGGAGGTGAGGTTAAGCCAGTTGACATTAAAGTTACTTTATAGATTTGGAATGAAACTATTTCTTTTCCCTACTTTCTTACTTGAGGCAACCTTGAGAAAAATTAATTTAAAGTGACTAGGGAAAGTGACTTTTATCTGAAAATACCCAAGAATTATATTGCTAGACTTCATATATCTGTTGTGTTCCAGGCCCAACACACTTCTTGAAGAAAGAAGGGAGTGATTGCCTAGCCATACACATGCTCATAATATACAATATATATATATATATATATATATATATATATATATATATATATATATGTGTGTGTGTATATATATGTGTGTGTGTGTGTGTGTGTGTGTGTGTGTGTGTGTGTGTGTACAAGTCCAGTCTCTTTAGAGGCACACACACACACACACACATACACTTCACAGGAGACCCTTAAAAATCTCTGGGGCATAAGACTCTCCTGGTCTTTGTTGCAGTTGAAATTTGGTACTGATGTTTGAGATTGTATCAGAAATTCAAATTCCCACATAATTATTGTCTTAGATGGTGGAATCAAGTGGATTCATTTTTAATCCCAAACCTAGAAAATACAGAAAAGTATAAGAAGATAAGCTTAAGTTCAACTGTTGCATAATAATTTGAATATAGTAAGCTCTTAAAAATATTAATTGAACTGAATTTTATAACTGTCAGTATAATAAGAAAGTTTGGAAAGGTATAAAGATGAAGGCTTTTATATTTTTCATTGACTGAGTTTTATGTAAGATACTACCTCTAATTTTAAGGGTCTGGTAGTAAAGAGAAATTGTGAAGGCTTCTCAACTCAAATACCATTTTCTGCTAAAAAATTTTTCCCTTATATTGTTAACACTTTCACTATGAGATTACCTCCCACATATTATATGTATTTTGTATGTATGTTTGTATTTATTTATTTATTTTCTCCTCCATGAGAATATGAGTTCAATTGAATCATAGAGCATGAACAATTTTTTTTCTTTCTTTTAAGGAGAAAGTACTTGACCTTGAGTCAGGAAGACCTCAGTTAAAATCTGAACACTGATGCTTACTAGCTATGTGATCTTGGGCAAGTCATTTAACCTTTCTATATCTTATTTTCTCTATGTGTAAAAAGAAGATAATAGTAGCACTTGCCTCCCCGGATTATTGTAAGGATCAAATGAGATAGAAATTCTAAAATATTATTAATATTATTTGTAAAGTGCTTAGTGACTGATGCATAGTAGCAACTATATATTATTGCTGTTCAGTTGTGTCTCCAACTTGGTTTATTTTTAAGCAAAGATACTGATGCTATTTCCTTCTCCAACTCATTTTACAGATGAGCAAACTGAGGCAGAGTCATATAGGGTCATATAGCTAGTAAGTATATGAGGTTAGATTTAAATCAGAAAAGTGAGTCTTCCTAACTCTAGGTCTGGCATGCTATACCCAAGAACTATATAAACCCTGACTATTACTACTACTACTACTACTACTACTACTACTACTACTACTACTACTACTGCTACTACTACTGCTACTACTATTACTACTATAGCCACTATTGCTATAATAGCTACTCCTGCTACTATTGCAACTATTGTTACTACTTAGTACCCCTACTACTACCACTACTATTACTTCTACTATTAAATACTACTACTGCTACTATTTCTACAAAATATTTCTAACTACTACTGCTGCTGCTACTAGTAGTGCTACTACAAATACTGCTACTTTTACTACTACCTCTACTATTGCTACTTCTGCTACTAATTCTAACTACAAATACTATTATTTCTATTGTTACTGCTAATACTACTACCCCTACCACTATCACTGCTACTATATTTGTTGCCATAGATTTTCTTTTTAACATGATTTAAATTATGCCAGGGTTTGCCTCTAATATTTATTAAGTTTTCTTTCTTTTTTTTCTTTTTAACATTTCTTCCAATGTTTAGATAAGAAACATGCCAACTTCAGTGATTTTTTAGGAATCCCTCCCCAAAACCCCCCCAATATATTTCACTCTAGAGCAATTTAAAAGTACCATTAATTCTTCAACCCTAGAGACTTCAAGATGTAAGGAAATAAGTCATTATTCAAGTGATAGAATAATGTTGACTGTTTTTCACACAGTGTTTCCTACCCTGTTCAGCTGCTGCATGATTTGGGCATGATTTAAATTCAATCCATTTTTTCAAAATGAATAATTAAATTTATTAATACTTTGGCATTCATATTTATATTTTCATGATGAATGTCACATAATCCAGGATGTGCTTTGAAACTCCATTTACCAATATGATCTAAGTAATAATCATAATCATAATCATAAGGAATAGTTGATAGGGAGGGAAAAAATCCTGGTCTTCCATTTACTATTTGTGTAAGCTCAAACAAGTCATTTAACCTCTCAGGAACTCAATTTACTCACCTATAGAATGAAGAAATTGAAACAGCTGACCTGTAAGGGCTCTACTTAGAATATATGAATTATACTGTAAGTTCCTGGAGGGTAGAGACTCTCTTTTATCTTTTTGTATGCCTACCACTTAATGGTGTCTAGCTTTGAGCAGGAGCTTAATATACATTTATTGATCAATTGAATTTCCCCAATTAAATAGGTTACTTGGGCCAATTAAAGTCCAAGTTTATTTTGAATTTCATCCACATCAGTTTTCTTTTTTTTGTAGGAGTGGAAAAAGTCAGAGATAATGCTCTTAGAGAGGTAGATAGCTGCCTGAAACATCAACTAGATTATGATTATTTTTGACCATTGAACTTTTTATGATTTGATTTATCTAAATCTGAGAGTGGGAGGCTGAGGTCACCCACCAGTAGAATTTTGCTGTCTATGTCTTCCTGTAGTGCTTTCAGCTTCTCCTCTAAGAATTTGGATGCTATCCCATTGGGTGCATACATATTCCATATTGAAATCACTTTATTGTCTATGGTACCTTTTAGGAGAATATAGTTTCCTTCCTCATCTCTTTTAATGTTTTGTATTTTTGCAGCTGCTTTGTCTGAGATTAGGATTGCTACCCCTGCTTTTTTTCACTTCATCTGAAGCAAAATATATTTTGCTCCAAATTTTTACCTTTACTGTATATGTATCTCTCTTCTTTAAATGAGTTTCTTGTAAGGAGCATATTGTAGGATTGTGGTTTTTTAATTTATTCTGCTATTTGCAGGGAGAGTTCATCCCATTCAAATTCAAAGTTATAATTACTAACTATTTATTGCCCTTCATGCTATCTTCCCTGTTTATATTTTTCCCCCTTTCCCCCCTTTATCTGTATTCCCCAGTATTTTGTTTTTGAATACAATCCCCTTCAGTGTGTTTGCCCTCCTATATCCACCCCTCCCCTTTCTTTCCCCTTTCCCCTTTCCCCTTTTCCCTTCCCTTCCATTAGTTTCCCCTTTTCTCCCCCTCCCTGTCTCCATCAACCCTTCCCTTTTCCCCTTTTAATACTTGAAATGTAAGATTTTTTTAAAGTTAACTGAGTGTGTATGTGTAAGTTAACTTTAAGCCAAGTCTGATGAGAGGAAGATTCAGGTGTTTCTCATCTCCTCCCTTCTTCCCCTCTATTACCAGAGGTCTTTATACCTCTTAATGTAATAAGATTTGCCCCATTCAATCCCCTCCCTCCTCTCATCTCCTTCCTGTCTCCCTTTTTAAGGAGGAGGTGCTTTTAAATCATTCTATCTGAATCATAGAAAATTCTGAAAATCCATCACTTCTAGCTAAGTACATTCTATCTAATAGAGTTACAATTCTTGAGAGTTATTAGAGTCTTTCTCCCAAGTAGGGGTATAGCCAGTTTCCTCCCATTGGATAGCAGTCTCATGGATAAGTCATGAGTGTCCATCTCTTCTAGCTAGGTATATTCTTTCTGTTAGGGTTACAATTCTCAAGAGTTATAAGAATCTTTTTCCTATGCTGGGTTATAGCCAGTTGCATCTTATTGGATAGTAGTTTTTTTTTTCTTTACTCCTTTTTTTTTTTTTACCTTTTCATGTGTCTCTTGAACCTGCTGTTTGGTGTCCAAATTTTTTATTTAGCGCTGGTCTTTTCATCAGGGATTTTTGGAATTCTTCAGTTTCATTAAATGTCCATCTTTTCCCCCTATTGCTGAATAGTGGATTCTTGGCTGCATTCCAAGCTCCCTTGCTCTTTGGAATATCTCTTTCCAGGCCCTTCAATCCCTTAATGTTGATACAACCAGGTCTTGTGTAATCCTTATTGTGGCTCCTTGGTATTTAAATTGTTTCTTTCTGGCTGCTTGCAGAATTTTCTCTTTTATCTGATAGTTCTGGAATTTGGCCACAACATTCCTTGGTGTTTTCATTTTAGGATCTCTTTCCAGAGGGTATCAATGTATTCTTTCAATAACTATTTTGTCCTCTGGTTCCATGATATCAGGGCAATTTTCCATCACTAAATCCTGTAATATTAAATCCAGGCTTTTTTTTTTCTCTTCAATGGTTTCAGGAAGACCAATAATTCTCAGGTTGTCCCTCCTCGATCTATTCTCAAGGTCAGTGGTTTTGCTGATGAGGTATTTTTTCTATTTTTGGTTTTGTTTAACAGGCTCTTGCTGTCTTATGAAGTCATTAGTTGCTGCAGACTCCATTCTTTTTTTTTAGAGAGGAGTTTTCTTCATTTACCTTTTGCAACTCCTTCTACAATTGGTCAATTCTGTCTTTGAAAGAGCTTTCCATTTGACCAATTGAGGTTTTGAGAGAATTATTTTCTTTTTGCATTTACCCAATTGAAGATCTGAGAGAATTATTCTCATTTTGTATTTGTCCAATTGTATTTTCCAATGATTTGTTTTCTTTTTGCAAGGTGGGTTTCTTTTCCCAAACTTTCCAATTGATTTTTAAACTCCTTCCTTATTTCTTTAAGGAAGTCTTTCTGTGCTGGAGACCAGATCATATTCTCCTCAGAGGTTCTAGGTCTCTTTGAGTTAGGGTCTTTTCCTTCCAAGAATTTTTCTGTGGATCCACCTTTCAGCTGACCTTTTTTCATTTTGCTAAGACCTTGAGTTGGGGAGAGGCTGGTTCACAGAGTTTTGGTGTTGGGATCCCTAGAGGCTTTACTCACTTAGTGTAATATATCCAGCTGGCCAGTAGGGTGTGCTAGAGGATTTGCTCACTGAGTGTAATTTCTCCAGCTAGCCAGTAGGGGACGCTGGTTGCTTTCTCTGCAGTGTCTGTGACCTTGATTGAGGCCTTTTCCCTTGACCTGGAGGGAGTGATTAAAGCTGTTAAATACTTTAGTCTTCAGTCAATGGTGGGCTTTATCCTGGGGTGAGGTCATCACTCTGTTGTCAGCTGGGGTGGTTCTTCTGCTTACACACCTGTGCCTGGGGCAGAAGGTCTTTAATTGTGTTTGTTCTGGGAAGAGGCTTTAGCTGAAATGGAGGCATGGACTTGGAGTTCCTTCAGACTAGAGGAGCCCAGGGATGATGTCTGCAGCTCTCCTGCTCTGGAACTTTACTGCCAGCCCTGTCAGCAAGCCCCAGACTGTCAGCACCAACACCAATGCTTCTGCTCCCTAGTTGACCCAAGCCCCGGTGCAGGTTCAGGTTCCTGGACCCTCAGGCTCCCTGGGCTCCAGCTCTGCTGCTAATCAAGCCAATCCAGGGCTGATCCCCCCTCTGCCCCCCTCCCCCCCCACTCACCCATGACTGTGGAAGACAAATCCTGAGCTAGATATTTTTTCTCCTGACTTTTTTTTCTGGGTTTTGTTGATCAGATTTATGCTAAGAGGTTTGTTTCATATCATATTTGGGGAAAGATCAGGAGATTTTAGAACTGTACCTGTCTTCTCTCCACCATCTTGGTGCACTCTCTTGACCATTGAACTTGACAAAAGATCATTGGTGACTTTGGAGAGAGTAGTTTTGGAAGAATGGTAAGGTCAGAAGTCAAATTGTAAATGGTGAGTAAAGAGGAGAGTAAAAGGAAAGTGGAGATACCTTTTGCTGATAGCCTTTTCAAGAAGTATAGCCACAAAGGACAGAAAAGATATAGGATAATTGTTAGTATGGAAGGATCAAGAGAGTAGGGAAAGAACCAGCAGAGAGGAAGTAATTGAAAATAAGTGAGTTAGGATGATGGGATAATCCATTGGGGGATATGACATGAAATAGGATCACCTGAACAGGCCTTGGTAAAGAGGAAGGCCACCTCATCATGTGTGACAGGATGAAGGAATAGATAATGATAGGAAGCATATGAATGATAAGAGATGGAGAAAAGAGAGCTTAAGATTCTTTTTCTTCTGTAAACTAGAATGAAAGTTGAGAGGGTAAGGAAACGAGCAGTCACAGGAAGTTTTGAATAGGGATGAAAAGGTTTGGAAATGTGGAGAGTAGAAGAATAGTGAATCGATAAAGCAGTTAGTTATAGAAGAATTTTCTAACAGTAATGAGGACCCCATTAGGTTGCATAACATAAATTTGTAGTGTGTTCAATCATTACAATTATGTAATTTTCTTAAGCAAAGGCAGGGAACAGTGGGAATAATCCAAGGTTGAGATTTAACAAGGTTAGTCAGTGAAATGAAAAGGGGTTAAGGGGGTGAGGATTTGAGAGCAGAGCTCAGGGTAGAGTTAAATTGGTTCACAAAGGACTCAGGATGAGGGGGAAAAAAAGAAAGTACCTAGACCTGGGAGAGAATTGAAGGAGAAAGTGACAAAGAATAGGATTTTATAAGGGAAGACAGAAGAAAAGGTGAAAAATCAATAGATTGGGATCAGTTTAGAAGAATTCAGTATTCTTTGTTGTGGAGGGTTTTTTTGGTGGATGATGGCAAGATCTTTGTGTGTTGCTGAGATTGAGTGGATATGGCTATGGAATGTGAATAAGTTGAGGAGCTGAATGATTAGGATATTTGAAGGAGAGTCAATATAACATGGAAATCCCATAGTATGAAGGGGGAAAAGAGACAGGTTGTGAATTGTGTATTTAACTCATTGAAGAAGGAAGGAGAGTGACCTAGGATTCTGTAGTGTAAATAACAACTACCAGGATTCAGATTGGTTGGTAGATATGAATATGAACCACAAATGAGGAGAGGTAAGTTACTGATAGATAGTGAACCTGAAAATGACAATGGGGAGAAAGACATATTCCAGTTTCCCTTTGTTGACTAGTAATTAGTGAAATGTGTGAAGTCAGCACCAAACAGGGTGGTCAAGGAGGTTGAGTCATCAGGGGAAAGCCATGTTTCAATAAAAGTTATTAAATGGAAGGAGTGAGAGTGGAAAAGATTTATGATGAAGGGAACAGGCATTCCTACAAGGTACCATGGAGGGGGGGGGAGTATTTGGTTGGAAATTTGAGTTATAGGGCTAAGAGGTATGGGAATAAGGAATCAGGAACTGGGATGAGGAATGGGGTATAGATGATGACTGGTTGGAGATCAGAGTCACAATTTCATCTCTGATCTCCAACCAGTCATCAATAAATGGAAGACACCAGCTCTCTTCCCAAAGGATGCTGGAGATCAGACTGGATATAAATGCAGTATAAGATGGGAGGCCTATGGTCAGATTGGAAACCAATCTTTATTATTCCTTTTCCCTCTGAAAGGTAGAGACCAAGCAGTGAAGGACCCAGAGGAAGTGGAAGTTGAATTTGCATGGTAGGGGAAGAAAGTACCATTCCTCACCAATTTTCCCATTACCTTAAGGGATAGACATAGCAGAAGATGGCTTACCTGAAATCAAAGTGTAGGTAACTCCTCTTTGCCTGGAGATTCTTTACATCCTTTTTGAGAGATAGAACTGGTAGCAGGAGGTAAAAGTTATCTTTTGTTGGTAAAGATAGAAATTGTTGCTTTGGTGCAATTGGAAAGCTCCTTGTTAGTGCTTTCCCTCCTTTCAGGGGGGCATACTGCACAGCAGGAAATGGAAGACACCTGAGAAGGATTTATTTTTCTCTTCTTACCTGAGGAGGCTAGATATTAAGTGACAGCCAGAAATGGTAGACACTTTGTGAGGGGGAAACAACTTTGAGGAAGATGGAAACATTTGACCTGACCTGGTCTGGTGCCTTTTATGCACATTCACTTGGTTTAGCATGGAATCTCACATGTTGGTATGTGAATGGAAGATTTAGACCTGACAGAAAGAAAAACAAAAACTAAAACTAAAAGAAACCACTTCATAATTAGAACTATCTTTTGGTAGAATTGACCACCTGGGAAATAAGGGTTCCCTCTTACTTGAGTTATTTAAACAAAAGTTATATCATCACTTTTGAAGCATTTTGTTAAGAGGATCCTTTTAGTATGGCTAAGACTAGAAGTCTAAGGTGGTTCATTACCAATCTAAAATTCTGTGAATAGCTCCCTTCCTTCTAAGTCCACTTCCTCTAGTATATTTTATCTGATTTCCCAGATGAAAGTGATTTCCTTCTCTAAAATTGGAGAACTTAAAACAAGAGGGAATTTCTCATTTAGACAATACTGTCCATGCATTGTGAATCTAAATTCATAAATACAATTTGGGCATTGTTAGAAAATGTTGTCATACATCTTGGTTCACCCAGAATGGACTTTCTCATTTCAAGGATAATAATAATTTGTGTGGGATGAATGTAACCACTTAAATAAATTTTAGAGATTTCTCAAGGTATGAAGAAAAAAAAAGCTTTTTTTGATTCATGAGAAGTGGACCCCACTCAGCCTTAAAGACAGAGATTGAGGCAAAGGGACAAAAGACCCTAAGGGTCATATATACTAACATGATTCCCCCCCACCCCATCCTCATTAATGAGGATGTGGTCTTCACAATCTAAGAGTAAACTAATCTAAAGAAAAAAGCATATAATTCAAAGACAGGATTACCCCTCCAGTCCCAAGGAATTTCCAGACTTCAACAGATAAGATAGGATCAGTTGACTCTTTACACTTCAGTCATGATACCTCAGAAGTTGCTTGTCAAGGAAAGAGGGGCAGAAGAGATATAATACACAGTTCAACCATCTCTAATCTATAATATTCTACTGAAGAAATCTCAGCCTTATCCTACTCAAGTTCATCTTATATTTCTCACAAGAAAGTTAACATTTGCTTATATTTTTGTTTTTAATGTTATCCTATATACAATACCACCAAAAATGAAAGCAAGAGCATATATATGACATAAAGAATCAAATTTAGTAAGCTGATTTTTTTCTCTCCAAATATTATTTTTATCTCCAATTCTTTTCTTTCTTACTCTCTTGTCTCTGTCTCATGGTGCCTCTTTTTGTCTCTCTCTTCCTTCACAGTGTTTACTGATGACTCAAAATTCAGATCCATGTTGCTTCCTAATAAAAAACTGGTAAGCAAAGAAGAAAGCTAATTGTTATGAGGAGGACAAAAGATGATGCAAATTCTAGAAAAATAATATCTGTTCTAATTTGTGCTCTCACGATGAGTTTTATTGTTGTTGGTGGTAATTAGATACCTTCTGTTCACAATTTCAACAAACTAGACACATATCAAAGAAACAGCATGGTGAGGTAAATAAAGTATAGAACAGGGAGTCAGGAAAACTTTGATTCATATCCTCCTTCAGATATTTTTTAGATGTATGACCCTGGTAAGTTAGTTTCTCTGTACTTCAGTTTCTTCATCTGTAAAATGAAGAAGATGGGCTTGTTGAACTCTTAGTTTCCTTTAAGTTATGAACCTATGAGCCTTCTCAAAGCACTTCAAACAAATCCAAAATTTTGGGCAGGAAAAGGGACAGGCTATCAATCTGGCATATATTGTAAGAAAAAGTCATGCTGACCTTTGGCTAAAAAGAAAGCCTTAGAGTTCCTTTCAAATAAATTATATTAATTTAATTTTGAACAAGTTTGCTGGTTAAATGTCTAGATTTTGATGTTCAAAGAATGATGTCCTGTGGTAGAATTTCAATACCCTTCATTGTATATCTGAATTGGGTTGTTGAAAAAAAGATTTTTAAAAAAGGCAATTTCTCTATCACTGTTTGAATCACTACTATTGGGAAAAAGAACAATTGTTTTTCTTCCTGTATTAAATTTTTAAACAAAATTTCATTGAGGGATACTTCAATTCCCCATTATATTTTTGGGTATAAAATGCATGTAAGAACATAATGGAAATTACAATAAATTTTTCTTTTATATTAAAATATTTTTAATTTTAAAAACAGTTCAATTAAATGAATTCTTTTCAATTTTTTTATAATATACCAACCCACCCACTAACTATGGTAATTACCATTTGGTTGACAGCCTAACTTCATTTTCTTTCATTTCAGAAGAACTTGCTCCTCTGACTTTTCTGACCCTGACTTTTCCTTGACACCTTACATTATTTTCATCCTTGTTTCTGTTTGCCTCCTCCATATTTTTAACCAGGCCTGTTTTTTATGTCTTCTGTTGGTGTGATGATAACCTAATCTGAATAAGACAATAATTTTGATTAGCATTTTGCATCTCCCTCTCCCAGTACCTTTCTCCCAATGGTGAATTCACTCTTCCTTAGTTACTGTTGAAGGGATCTTTTGATGGGGTCTAATAGGCTATTATGAAAGCTGATTGATATGAGAAAAGAAGAGGTTCTTATTAAATCAAGGAGATTGTCAAATGGGAAGAGAGGAAGAATAGCTATTATTATTCCAAATACAGGTAATGAAATTAACTTGGAATTTTAAATCAGTCAGATATTTTCTGAAATTATACTGAGGATTAACAGGTTTGGAATCATGTCTAGAATATATAGCACTGTGAGAGTATAACTTTTTTGAACAAAACATCGTTATAGAAAAAGAGCTAGCATTTTGTCAGTGCAATATCTATCTCACATTTATGAACCAGATTGATGCCTGAATTCAAAGTGATTTTAGGCTTCAAAGGGTAGTTATAGAATGGTTTATGCTTATGATCCCAAATAGAGAACATAACTTTCTTAACAATTTAACTCTCAGTCCTATACCAGGTCCCTCTCTCCTACTTCTCTTCAACTGAGGGAAACAGTGTCCACCACCAAAGGGATACCACACAACACAAGAACAAAGCAGACCATAGATGTTTATGAGGGGAGGAAAAGAACCAACAAATGTATTTTTTAACAGAATAAAAATATATATGTATATATATACACACACACATATATATATATATGAAAAATATGATTAAAATAAGTTTAAAGTAAGGTAAGACTCTAATCAATTAGTCTTCTGTCTGATGACATATCTCTTCTCCCTCCTACTCCTAGATGAACACCTTCTATGATAAAACACTCACAGTTATATGCATCTCCCAATGTGTTCATTCAGATGGAGGTAATCTCTCATAATTTTACAGAAGGGTACTTTAGATATGGTCAACCCCTGGTGGTGCTGTAATCTCCTGATGTTATGCTAGAATGACTGCCACCTCTTCCTTTTCTCCTTTCCTTTAGGAGTCCCACATAATCCATGGTAGAGGAGGAATCTGGTGGACAATTTATCACAACAAATTCAACTTCCAGAAGACTATTTTCTTCTTTTAGCAATCAATGAATTGTCTGGGCAATTGGACATTTGTTTGAATTTTATTCATTATTGTATTTTTAGATTTTCTAACTTTGGAGAGAAAGGATGCAATTAGAACTTTTGTCCTAAACTAAAATGCTCTTGAATTAATCTCATCTCCAAGCAGACTGACTGTTTTTAACTAGAAATCTTTGAGTTTTCTTCACCTCCCAACCTTACCAATGGGTAGAGGAATAGACTACATGAGAAAGTAATCCACTGAACTGACTTCTTACAGTAGAGATAGGTATAATCATACCCATTCTCCCTACCCCTAAGGGAAAAGGAGTAAGGTATAGCTTCATCCAAATTTGTTTCTATGATAGCCTGTGCTAGACATCAATCTAGGTATAGAAAAAGGTGGATATTTATCAAGAACTCCCTAAGGAGGACATATATGGAAGATAGAAGGAGGTTCTCATAACCAAAGATGAATGAAAGCATGACATGGAATTTTAAGAATAGTATCAGAAAGAGTAAACAAAGAATGAATTGAAGCTTTAAAGAAAAAAAAAAGAAAAGGTTTATCAAAGGAGCTATTTATTTTTTGTTTTCTTTCTTTGATATTGTGGGATCTGAAAGTATAAGTCCACTGTTTGGGAAAAGATAATGTAGTGTTAAGATATGAGAGGCAGGAAGAAGTACCCAACTCCTTCTATCTTCTTTATCACTAAGAATATTCTTCAAAATAGAAATAATATTATGGCTTTTGTTAAGAGGGACAGAGATCCAGAATTAGTTAGGATATAGTAAGAAATTGCATAAATTCTTTAAATGTATTCAAATTTTTAAAGATCTTTTATTAAAAGATGTAATAATGAATTCTGTCCAAAACTTCCATTTAAGGAATGTCCCTATGTTCTTTTCAGCTTTCCTTTGTGTGTTGTTTTTTCCTCATTAGACTGTAAGATCTTTGAGAAGGATTTTCTTTCTTTTTATATTTTTATCACCAACAAATTGCAGAGTGACTGTTATTTAGAAGGTGCTTAATAAACTTTTATTGACTGATGACTATGACCAAGAAATTATGTTATATACAAGAGATTATGAACTCCAAAGAGTAAATGGATAGACAGGAACTAGGTATAAGAAGAATCATAATGTCAGTAGAGAACCAAGAAATGAAAGCCCTTATATATACTGGAGATCACCAGCTAAGAGAGCTCTGGCAGTAAAAGCTAGACAAGTCTAATGAATTGAATTCAGCTGGAGAATATCACTAATATGTGTAAAGAAACCCTAGCACTGCATTCCTTTATAGAGAAAAAAAGAATGAAATGAATAATCAGAATTTTTTTTCAAAATGTCAGGATATTGACCATTTTTTGGTAGAAAAAGAAACATTTCAGAGACATAATGCCAGGAATTGAGGATACGAGGAAGGAAGACAAGGATGAAAAGCACAGTTAGATATAGTCATTAAGTAAAAATGGAATGATAGGTTAAATGGCCAACTAGATAGTGAATAGAGTAATAAACTTTGATGTAGATTTGAGGGAGGAGGGGCATAGTAAGTGATTTTAAAGCTTAAAGATCTCCATTATCTCTGTTTTTCTCCAAATGGACCAAGTTGGAATGATCAATTATATCCCAAGGTACTGAAATATCAAACAAATGTAATTGTGAAATTAATATTTATACAGAATAATTAATATTTATACGGATGACTGATTAAGAACTCAATATTATTCTTTTTGAGGATCATTTGAGGGAGGTGGGGATATTTACCAGGGAAAGAAAAGAGTTAGGGAGAGAGAACTTGTCCTTCTTGATACAGGATTCTCTCCTTATTAGTGGAAATCAATTTACTCAACTTGCAAGAGGAGCATAGTGGAGTCTGTGAAAAATGAGAGAAAGCTTTTTAAAAACTCAGCAGTTCTTTCATGATCTTGGGCTTTGGACACTTCTGGCCTCCACCTTTGAGAAAGAATTTGGACAATGCTATTCATACTTCAGGCTGCTGTAGGAAAAGACTGGAAAGAAGTCAACATTTGAGAAACTGACAGTCTCTAATATGTCCCTGTCCCAAGACTGTTAAATTATAGAATTTGAGGAACTTCTCCTTGGGTGTGATCTGGGACTCTTCTGTGGATTATTATCATGTATTAATATTGTTTAAACCTAACTTTATATGAGTAGCAAATCGTCTAGCCATAAAAGTCTATTTTAAAGGTCAGGTTGACCTTCAGGGAAGCCAGATGGTTATACGATTGAATGCTTATATCTTACCCAGTGTTTGTTTTGGGTTCTCTCAGGTCATGTTTTGAGTTTCCCAAATTATGGGCTGATATACATCTGAAATTGCCCTTCTTTTGGTGATTATATACTGCCTACATTAGGGCAATCAGTCAAATATCCTTATACCCTTGTCTGAAATCCATATATTATAACCTCACAGAGACTTGGAGTTAAGACCACCCTCATATTTTTGGTTCTCTAATAAACAACCTAATAAATTTCATTCTATAATTCAGATTTTGAGGTTTGTTTCCCATGAAAGACAATTTCTGGTGGCATTAGTGGAACCCTGACAATTGGCCCAATGAGCTTGAAGTTTCCTTGAGGTTTAGAATTGAGCATAGGCAAGACCAAATAACAAGGGATTAAATCAACCCCTTGGGATCCTGATAAGTTCCTTAGAGGTTCAGATTGGGCATAGCTCTAAAGCTATATATTCAGAAAATTAAGACACTAGGTTTGACTTCAGTTCAGGGAAAGACAATTTGAATCAACCAGACCATCCAAAACTACCAAATAAGTTATGCCCTTGACTTGATCTCTGAAGGACTTGGTAAACAGCTGCTAAAGACACACACACACACACACACACACACACACACACACACACACACACAAACACACACATTGTCAAAAATTAGGGTAAGGGTAGAGGCTTTGTTCTTTTCTTTCCTTTATGGTAGTTCTTCTCAACTCTCTTGAACTATAGATTCTGTGATTAGTCAGTAGCCACCTGATTATCATGGTGAACATGGGCATCAATTCCATACTGATTCACTTAGGAGAACTATGAATTAGGGAGGAAAACTTGCATTGGGCATTGATTGGGGCTTCCATTTCTCAAGTTCTCTATTGTGTATAAGGTCTCATTTACCTTAAAGAACTTTGAAGGGAAACACATAGTCATGTAAAAAGACTGCAGTAAGAAAATACAGAAAAGTTGTTTAAGAGTGAAGAAAACTTATGAAGTTTCTAATTAATGTGTAATATTGAATAGGAACTTACTTCCACTGACTTTTTTGATTAGACTTTTGGGATTTGTTCTCATAAGTGATACTCTCTTGGCTGAGCAAATTCTGTTATTGAGCCATTTAGTCACTTTAACTCTTTGTTACATCATGAACCATACAGTACTTGAGGTTTTCCTGGAGTAGTTTGTCATTTCCTTCTCCACTGGCTTAGATTAAGCAGAGATTAAGTGACTTGCCCAGGGTTACACAAGCTAATTAGTATTTGAGGTTGGATTTGAGCTCAAGTATTCCTATTTCAAGTTATCCAGTGAGCCTAGCTGAGATACCACATTCCTAATCAGAGAGCTACTTTGCTTTGTATTGTTTGATATATCTTCTAAGAACACTTTCTTTGATTTCAAATTTTTGTTTGTTTATTTTTGGGACTTGTGTTTTTGTTGATTTTTTTGGTATTCAACTTGGATAAATATATTTCTTTGCTCTCTGCCATGTATGTTCATTATGGAACTGTTCTTTCAGTCACACCTTAAATCTAAAGCTTAGGTTCCTTCTTTCCCTATTAATGAAATTGATCAAAAGTATGTTGGAACCTGAAAATCACATTCCCCAAATTAATAATATTTAAGGAATCAGACAGATATAATTCTAGTCTATTATCCCATCTTTTTGAAGAGAACAGGGTGTCCAAGTTTCTGACTCTACCCTCCAATTTTCCCCCCAGGAAGGAGTGAAAGTCTCCCTTGAAGAAGAGTGTGTGGGGGGGAAGCCAGAAATGTTTAATCTACATCCCCTTTGAGCCATACAATGACACTCCCAAATTATATGCTGGAGGACAACCCTCAAGGAATTATAGTATGAAAGAGGAACTGAATTTATTCTGTAGACCCCAGGGCACAGAAAAAGGAGCAATGGTCAAAAATTCCACTGAGGGTGATTTTAGCTTGTTGAAAATATATCTCCTGGGAGATCTCTTCTCCTGTTTGGGACCCCCATTAATGCTATCTTAATTTCAAGATACTCTCTTAGTTCAGCTATACTCAAAATCATAACTCACAAGTCCTTTCTACTGTGTTTACTTTTACTAGCTAGTCAGAGGATGGGATGAATTTAAAGCATTAAGGAAATTCCACACAAAAGGCAGAAATAAATACTTTTTTTATATCAAATAATTAGACAGTACAAAAGAAGAAATCTTTTTGTATTTCCCAGTCTTGGTCTCCAGGGTCCAAGATTTTTTCAATATAGTTCCTTTTTTCTCCCTATGTCTGAGGCTGAACTATAATCTATTTTCCCAGCTTACTATGTGACTTAAATTTTTATGTAAATGCTGTATAAATGGCTTGAGAATACTTAGTCCAGAGTGATCAAAATGGTTTTTATTAAGATATCTTAACAAAATAGCACACCTCCCTCATGGTGGGAGAGGGGCAAGAAATTCCAGACAAGTAAATTATTTTATGCAGGTGAAAGGCTTTGTTCTTGCCCTCTCATGACAATCATAGACTGGGGTTACAAATCTAATTGATACATTGGTTCCTAAATGTTTCTTCCTCCTCCTCTGTCATTATACTATTGAGCAAGAACAGTTAGATCTCCTTGTGCATGAGCAAAGGAGAAGGTCAAGACTAGGTTAAACAGGTAGGGCAGTTTTTGATCAAACGGAGGCTAAATCTTTTATTTTAACTCAGTACCTGCCCATAGGCAGCAATATAGGCAGTCTTTGTAATGTAAGCTTACAATCCTCCTTTGTTGTTGTTATTGTTGTTGGCTGCTTATGTTCTCTAGTTAGCTCACACACACATATACTGTCTTTTCAAGAGTTTTGTGTAATCATCAATAGCCAGGACTGTGTTTTATATTTAAGCAAGGATTTATTGAGCATTTCTATTGGCTCCCTCTAGTAGTAGTCCAGCACTTGTCAATTTAGTGATTATGACAGTGACCCTCATTTATTGAATTGGTGATTTTCTAGAATCAGCCCAAAAGCTCCAACTATCCTAAAAGTCTGATTGCAGACTTCACAGAATGAGTTTCTACTTCATCAATCAGTAGATATTTCTCCTAGAAAAGAAATGAGTATCTCTTTCCTTAAACAAGGAGGAGGACTTAGGGCTATAATGCCAAATGGAAGTCATGATTTTTTGTTAAAATTTGTTTGAACCATCCATAGTTCAAACACAGAAATCCTGCTAATCTTAGTGGTGCCATTTGGTTTAGATCAGAGATGATTAAGAGAAAGTGTCAGGCTTTCTAATACTTGGGGCTATAACATTCTGGACATAATTTTCAAACAGAATTAATGAGATGTTGAACTACAGGGGCACAGGGTTGCTACTGATTGAACCTTACGTATAAAAAAAGCTTTTTAGAATTCATACAGAAAGATTCCCAAGGTTGTTGAGATCTGAACTGCATTATACAAAACACCAGATTCTGCAATTACATCTGTCAAATGGGAAGGGCAAGAATCTGAGGAATCAGAGATTTTACATAACTCCATTGCTTTTGCCCAGCTGTCACCAAAAAGGGGAAATCACAGCTTTGTTCTAGCCATGGCTTTCTGATGACTGTAGCTATATGATTTTTGAATGGAAGACTGGTTTAGATTTCCTGTAAAGAAAAGAATAAAGGATGTCTAAACTTATGAATGACAGGATATAAAAATCCTGAGGGCAAGACCAATTTCATTTCTGTATTTGCATTCCCAGGACCTATCATAGAGTCTGCTATGTAAGAAAGTTTAACAAATGTTAATTGATAAGTATTAATAAATATGTATTGAAGGATCAAAAATTCTTTATTTTACTATTGGCTAAACTAGTAATGGGAATTTTCTAGTAACTGTGTTAAGCACTTATAATTTTATTCAGATGACAGATTGGGTAATCAAAGAAACATTTATTGTGACTGATGTTTTCTAGGTTCATGTCAAATGCTGGAAATGAAACTATTAAAAAAGAAAAACAGTCTCTGTTCTCAAGGAGCTTACAATCTAAAAGAAGAGAAGACAACAGAGAAAAAGAGTCAGGGTAGTGAAAATCAGGAGATACCAGGAAAAGCAGCAGATGCAGAACTGCAGTGAACCCCAAAGTCTGGTTGTTGCTCTCTCTAGAGGGGAGACTTTTGCTACTCCACCTGTCAACCCTACAATCAGAAGGGAGAGGAGATTGAGGGAAGTGGTATCTATCAAGGTTTGAATAGATTAGAGATAATGATGTTTGACCTTTATTCTTGAAGAAGAACATGACATCAAGGAGGTGACTTCCTGATTTTGAATTTGTGTGAGAGGACTCTGTACTAAGTCATCAGACTTCCTTTTTCCTCCAGGGCCATCTGGGTCTAGTGGATAGATATGAATTAAATGACTAGAGATGGCCCTGGATGCGAGGCAATCAGGGTTAAATGGCTTGCCCAAGATCACACAATTAGTAAGTGGCAAGTATCTGAGGCTGGATTGGAACTCCCATCCTCCTGACTCCAAGGCCACCTAGTTATCCTAGATGATGAACTTAACCTGAGAGGAGTATATTGTTCTGTTGAGTTGAAAAAAACTAGACAGGGCAGAAGATGCTGAGTGATAAATATGGTTTATGCCTGATGCACATGCATAATTGTGGTTGAGATAGATGGCTCAGTGGATAGAACTCTGAATCTGGAATCAATAAGGCCTGAGTTCAAATCTGACCTCAGACATTTACTAGTTGTATGACTCTGAGCAAGTCACTTAACCTCTGTTTGCCTTAATCCAGTGGAGAAGGGAATAGCAAAACATTCCAGTACATTTGTCAAGGAAACCCCATGGACAATATTGGTATGCTATGTCCATGGTGTTAAGAAGAATCAGACACAACTGAACAACAAATATTTATTAATCCAAATCATTAATTAATTCAAGGTTTATTCAGTTTATTAAAAGCATATAAATATGACAGGTCCTGTGCAAGATGCCAGGGATACAAAAACAAAAGACAAAATAATTACTGCCTTTGGAAAATGTATTTTCTTATTGATAAGATACAACAAATACATAGATAAAGAACTTCTCTTTCTTTTTCTCTACCCTCTCTTTCAACATATATATGTAGGACAGCTGAGTAGTGCAATGGATAGAGCCTTGTAGTCAGGACCTGAGTTCAAATTTGAACTCAAACACTTGATGCTTACTAGCTATATGACTTTGGATAAGTCACTTAACCTTGATTGCCTCACATCCAGGGTCATCTCCAGTCATGCTGATTCTTTTCTGGCCACTGGACTCAGATAACCTGGGAGAAAATGAGACTGGTGGCTTAGCACAGCACCCCCTCACTCAAATCCAGTGCACTTACATGTCATGGCATCACCTCCCTGATGTCATGGTCTTATTCAAGAATGAAGGTCAAATAGGAAAGTGAGTGAATGTGTGTGTGTGTGTGTGTGTGTGTGTGTGTGTGTGTGTGTGTGTGTGTGTGTGTGTGTGTGTGTGTGAGAGAGAGAGAGAGAGAGAGAGAGAGATTAGCTGTCATATGTCTGCCAACTCATCTGTAACAGTAGAAGTTGAGATAACAATTTCTCAGAGATAATATAAGCAACATAGAAAATAATCAAATCATAACATCTAAGGCAAGAAGGTTCTACCAAGGGGAAGAATCGGCTTTTATCTCATGTAGGAGGTAGCACTTGAGATGAGCCATGAAACTTGCTACAAATTCTATGAGACAAGAATGAGAAGAAGATGCATTTCACACATGAGCAATTGCTTGTGAAAAGGTGCAGAAATGTAAGACAGAACGGGAATATCAATTTTGTAGCTATGCAGAGGATTGGAGGAAAAGACTGAAGGAAGGGATACCAATTAGGAGACTGGAAGTTCAGGTGACAAGTGATCTGACTCTGAATTATGGTGGTGACTGCCTGAGTGTAGAGAAGAGGACATATAAAAAAAAATAATAAATTTGTCATTTAACTCTTTTGGTGCTGAAATTTTTTTCTCCTTTCATCCCAGTTTTGAAAATTTTTTGCCAAATTTGAACCAAAATATGAAATTCACAAGGGATCAGTTATAGTTTCTTCCTAACTACTCTATAAATGAACCTAAAGCAACTAAATAACAAATAAAACTTGCCAAAAATATTTATTTTGCAGCATAATATGCTCCCTCACCAAAAGAGTTAATATACAAAAATAAATCCCCCTCCCAACTCTCCAGTCTACTTATCCATTGTTCTCCACAATTGCAGTCATACTTGACTGCTGGATCTTCCTCCCACTTTGCACTCCATCTCCAATCTCCTACCTTTGTACTGGCAGTGTCTAATGTTTACAGTACATTCCTGCGGTACCTTCACCTTTCAGACTACTATTTCCTTCAAGGTTCAACTTAATTGGAAGCTAAGACAACTTGGTACTACAATGGAGAGAGTTCTGGAATCAGAAAGATCTGAGTTGGGTTTCAATCTAGCCTCAGGCATTTACTATCTATGTGACCCTGGGCAAGTCATTTAATCTTTCCTTATCTGCAAAATGGATGTAAAATAGCACCTACCTTGCAGATATGCCTGGCTCATTGTGAGTGTTATGTACATGCTAACTATTATTATTGTCATCTTCATGAAGTCTTTCCTTATCTCCTCTGCTCATCCAGTGACTAAGCTGGTTCCTTCTCCTCCGTAACCTTTATATCTCTATTCCATGTGTATATAATATAGGTATGCATACACACACACACACACACACACACACACACACACACACACACACACACGCATATGTTTTGTCTCCTATTAGAATATCTACTCTTTGAAGGTAGGGATTATTTTATGTTGTCTTTTTATCCCACAGCCTTAACAGGGTGCCTTCCTCATTTTATATAGTGAGAAAAATGCTTGTTAATTGATTTATTCATTTTTACTGAACCCAGTTAGCTAAGTTGTGACTTAAAAAAATATTATGCAGGTGAAACCAGCACAAGAGAAAAAATGCAAATTTTAAAGACATATAAATATGATTTTATAAAGTTCATTTCCTTTTGTTTCATAAAGCAATTCTAATTATATCTCATGCCTATCAGAATGGCAAAGTAAAAAAAAAGGAAGATGACAAATGTTGAAGGAGTTGCATGAAAATAGAAATACTGGAATGTTGGTGGAGTGGGGAGTTGATCTAGCTATTCTAGAAAGCAATATGGAACAATGGCCCCAAAGTGATTAAATTCCTCATGAACTTAATGATAGCCACCACTAGGTCTATGCTCCAAAGGAAGAGGAAAAGAACCTAGGTTTGTAAAAATATTTAAAGAATTTCTCTTATAGTAGCAAAGAAGTGGAAAGTAAAATAAGCTGGGGCAATGACTGAACAAATATAGTATAAGAATATAATAGAATTTTACTGTGCTGAAAGAAATAACAAAGGGGAGAAGTTTTAGAGAAATCTGGGGATACTTGTATGAACTAGTTGAAAATGAGATGAAAGAAAACAAGTTAGATAATAACTATTTAAAAAATGAAGAACTCTGAGAAACTTAAGAATTCTGATCAGTACAATAACTAATCATAATTCTAGAGGAATTGTGATAAAGAATACCACCACTTCTTAAAAGAGAGTTCAGAATGAAACATACTTTTTGGAACATGGTCATTGTGGGAATTTGTTTTGCTTGATTATGTGTACTTGTGACGAGGATTTTGCTTTTCTTGTTTTTTCCTCTCATCCTCTCCTTGGACATGAGCAGAGTAGGATTAAAAGGAAAAGCATGCTTTTTTTTTTTGAAAAAGGACCAAAACAATCTTATTCATGTACCTAGGCCTAAGGGGTTTCTGTGTGTGTGTGTGTGTGTGTGTGTGTGTGTGTGTGTGTGTGTGTGTGTGTGTGTGAGAGAGAGAGAGAGAGAGAGAGAGAGAGAGAGAGAGAGAAAGAGGGAGAGATTGCCAAAAATAAGTTGGACTAAAAATTAAATTATTGTTTGGTTTCAGTAATGTTAAACAACATATCTGAATTTTTTTTTCAAAATCTAGTTGGTCATTTTATTATTGTTTGTTTAGTTCAATAAAATAGACATCCCTGATCATTCAGTCAAGCAAACAAAATTTATTGAGAGGTATTAACTTCTATAAAAATAATCAAGGAAATACAATACATGATCCTTTCTCTTTGTGGTTTGCAATTTAATTGGGGAAGACAGTATAAAGAAATTAAATCATTGAAATGTAGGTGACACATATAAAGATATAGACTGTTAACATTATTATGACTATATACATACTGTTGTAGTATAGAAAGATATACAGACAAAAAATAAAAAAAAGATATACAGACAATTGGTAATATAAATATATAACATGACTTTGGGTATGGAAAATTTGGATGAAGTTTGTTTATCTGTAGCAAATACAGAAACTTTCTTTTGTCTTAACTTTCTGTTCCCCCTAGTACCTTAGACAAAAATATCAAGAAATGTCTTAAACAAGCTTTCCCTGGGGTTTTGAGGTTGAAAGACTGAGTTAGGAGAGATAAAATGAGTGTGATATTATAGGCACTATGATCTGGGGAAGCAGTGAAAAGAACATAAACCCTGTCACACCACCATTATCAATGTGTCAAGCAACAGGTAATTAGAATATTTGATAAAGAGGAAGAATGATAACTTTCACTGGTGCATAATATAATGCACGAGAGCAATATGCACCAGAACTTTGTCCAGAAAAAATTATAGAAATCACTTATAGAAATCACGTTTCCCTCTGGTAGATTTACTTTTTTCTCAATGTGATATTAACACAAGTAACCAGTTAGGACTCAAGAAACATGTGGCTACACTGACTGGGCATCTTTTTTTTGATATGAGCATGTCCCTGTGTTTTTTCCTCTCAATATGGTGACATGAGGAAAGTTGGGAAAAGTCAATATGTTGCATCTGTATTCCTGCCTCTCTCTCCCCCACCCTGCCTCCTGACTGTCCTGAGTACCATCAGTAATGTAAGGGAGTCAGTTTTCTGATACAGCCAAGGCTGTGAACATAATTCAGGTTGAATCTCTGATAAGATTATTGTCTAAGAGGTTCCCTCTGATATTTCAGAATTTCAGATGTAGCAACTTTCTCTAGGAATCTTGGACAGTTCTTTCACTAAGTCAAAGATTTTTCACCACTTGAATCTAACAGCTGTTTTTAACTATTGTGCACTATTCATGCATCTATTATAATATAATGTTTCATGTATAAAGGAAAACTGAGGTTTTTCTATCGCCAAAATGTAATATTAAAGTTGTCAGTCTTTGCTATTGACAGATATGCTTAATAAATTTGAGCTAGGTAAATGAGGAACATTGACCTTGCCCCCAGAGTGCTCCAGCTCAAATTCATTCACTAAGTCAAAAAGGATCTTGGGGGCAAATAAGACTTATTAGTCACAAGTTAAGTAGTTTTTTGTCTGTTTTGTTTTGTTTTTTTATATTTTTACAAGGCAATGGGGTTAAGTGACTTGACCAAGGTCACACAGCTAGGTAATTAATTATTATGGATCTGATTTCGAATTTGAACTCAGGTCCTCCTTTCTCCTCTATTCACTGATGCCCAAGTTAAGTAGTTTTTACAGAGGACTTTGAACCCTGACTCAGACTTAGGAGTGGAAAAGGAAACAACAAATTTTAGCCTAGGGACATTCTGTCTGAATTTTGTTAGCTGAATAAGCAGACAAAGGACTCTGCCCTAACAGGGGAACTTCTAGCTAATAGACCTCAGCTGACTGAAAGTCCTATTTGGGCCATGACACCCAGTGGGGAGCTGCTCTGGTGAGCCCAATGGAACAATGAGTTCTTTGAGGAATGAGCCTAGTTGAAACCCAATGGAGTAACATGCCCAAGGGTAACCGCCAGCGTAGGAAGAAGCCAGGTTATTAAAAGCAATCCTACAGTTACCCCTCCACAGATTTCCTGCTGTTTAGAGTCTCTCATATGCAACCTCTATATTTGTTCACTCACTGCTCCTACAGATGGTGTGCGTATTTGTGGGACATTGTGCACTACATTTATGGAGGGAATGTTCTCTTGCAAAGCTTTTATCATTAAATGCCTTTGCTTTGAACTAATTGTGTGTTCTGGCTGACTAGATAGAAAGAAGGTACACTTATTGGAGTTTCTAAGTTATTGTTTTGAGTGAACATAAACTTGAATTATCTTCAACTTGTATTACTTATTCTTCAAACTTCTTGTGTGAGGAGAGGTACCACAGATGTTATCATATATGTCATATACTCCAACTAAGTTCCATAAGGGCAGAGGTCATGTTTTATATCTCTTTTTAAAAAAAAACACAATTAATTCTTCACAGTGAAACTGATATATACCTACCCTAGTAAAACAGTCTTAAGGAATTTTGTAAAATAATTTTATTCTTAGAATTATAACACATATAAATAATAATTCCTATCTATTCTTGGTTTTTAGTTACATATATTTAAGATTTGAAGAAGAATCTAGTGTTTTGATTTTAAAAATAATTTATTGCATTATTTAGGTTTGCCAGGAATCCCCCTCATTCTTATGAATTGTTTCTAGTAATAAGATTAGATTTTGATTATCTGAACTAACATGCTATGTTGCTTTAGTGTTTTTTTAATTAAAAAAATCTGTGTGCAGTTTTAACCTATGGTACTTAGTTTTAGTAGCCTAATAATGAGTTGCACTAAGACTTTTTTGGGGGGGACACCTTCAATTTGAATTTCAAGTGTCTTTTATTGTTGAGTTAAAAGTTCATACACATCATGGTTACACTTTTTACCGTTTTAAAAAAAGACAAAATGAAATCTCATCCAAAAGTGTAAAAAGGCTAAACCAGCTCTTTTAATATAATTGCCTATGTGATAGAAGGTTATGATTCTCTTGACTTTTTAAAATGACTTGACCTTCTTGTTTCAGCTCACAGAAAAGACAAACCATCAAAATAAATAGCTCATTATCTCTTCCCTAGGGAAAACAAAGAGAATAATTTAAAATTTCCTTTATATAAAACACTACTTTTTATGAATAGTCACCATCTGACTTTCATTTAAGATGGAGGTGTGAATGGTTTAAGTAGAATTGAGATCTATCACAAAAATCCTGCAAACTCTTAAGAGGGTACCAGTTGGATCCTAGATGGTACAGTAGATAGGTGATGGACATTGAATCAGGAAGACTTGAATTCAAATCTGACTTCATATACTATCTGTATGATCATGGGCAGATCATTTACTTCTGTCTGCCTTAATTTCCTCATCTGCAAAATAAGAGTCGTGAGGATTAAATGATAAATTTATCAAATGTTTTATAAACCTTAATTACTATATAAATACTGGTATTATTAGAAACAGTATTAGAATTGGCAACAGTAGGAACAGAGCAGCGATGGTAATAAATATTGAACAATGAGGAACACCAAGACATTCCTCTATCCAATCTCCTACACAGGAAGATAATCAAAGACCAATAGACACTCAGAGGTTAAGAGGCCAAGGGAGGCAGAGTCCAGTATGAATTCCAGTAAACAGAGATTTATGCTTCCTAGCACCCTGAATGGGGACTAAAAGGGAGTCAGAAGCAGCCTGGTTTCTGGTAATTGGGGTCTGAATTCACTGGAATGTTGGTCCTGGTCTGGTGGAATACTAATAGGAGAAAGATTCAAACCAACATTGGGAGACAGAGTCAGGCAAGTCATGCCTCAAAGTCATAGCAAGAAAGAGGACTAGCTAAGTGGCTGGGCACATATACTAGTGAAGGGAGAATGGACTTTTATAGGAGACTTAGACCAATACTATTGCTGATCTCCATTTGGGGAACTATATAGCTATATCTATATCTATATATCTATATAATTACATAACTATGTATATAAACATATTTACATGCATATGACTACATATATAAAACTATATATATAGATATATAACAATTTATCTCTATATAACTATATATATATCTGAATATAACTATATTCTATCTATCTATGCAACAGCATGAAATGGAGGCTGATTTGGAATTATGCAAAAAAGATTAGGAACTAGGGCAGCTAGGTGGCCCAGTGGATAAAGCACTGGCCCTGGAACCAGGAGTACCTGGGTTCAAATCCAGTCTCAGACACTTAATAATTACCTAGCTGTGTGGCCTTGGGCAAGCCACTTAATCCCATTTGCCTTGCCAAAAAAAAAACCTAAAAAAAAAAGATTAGGAACCAAGATCTACAGTGATTAATTAGGTCAAGGCTATAAACCAACCATCAGGAGTTGTAGAAAATACTCAAGAGATTGTAGCAGAGGATGTGTCTAACCCCAGCCACCCCAGAATTTCAATTTTAACAGCCTCCAGAATATAGCCTACAATTTGAAATTACCCTTCCCCTCCTATTTCCATGTAGAATAAGATAGATTTCTATATCCTGAGAATGTATATTATTCCTTCTTTGAATCAATTTTGAGTGCGTAAGCTTCAAGTTTTATCCATCATGCCCCCCATCTTTCCTCCACTGTAAAAAGTTGTTCACTTTTTTTTGCTAGATAATTCACCTTATTCTAGCTCTTCCCTCCTCTTCTCCAAATGCATCCCTCTTTCTCATCCTATAACTATTTAATATCACCCCTTTAATTTTTTTATATTTTCCCATCATAATCAATTCATATGGGTCATACTGGTTTAATGAAAATGATGAGAAAACACAGAGGTTGTTAATTGAAAAAAACAGAATTCCACAGGATTTATCATCAGAATAGGTCATCCATTTCTAAGAAGGTAGCATGTAATCCTGTTAAAAGTAAAGTACAAGTGAAGCTTAGAGAGATTCAGGATGCTTGGATCAGAAATTCAGTTATATGTGGATATTAAGAATACAAAGTGCTTTTAAGATTCCCTGAAAGCTATTTATGAACCAAAGACAGATGTGCATCTCAATTACTCAGTGTAAATGGAGTCACAATGATTAGTGATAGGGGCATGGTCCTAAAAAGATGGACTGAACACTTCCATAGTATTCTTTTTTGTTTTGTTTTGCTTTTTGTGAGCCAGTGGGGTTAAGTAGCTTGCCCAAGGTCACACAACTAGCAAATATCAAATATCTGAGGTCACATTTGAACCCAGATCCTCCTGACT
This sequence comes from Macrotis lagotis, assembly GCF_037893015.1. NCBI lineage: Eukaryota > Metazoa > Chordata > Mammalia > Peramelemorphia > Peramelidae > Macrotis > Macrotis lagotis. The sequence goes on along the minus strand of NC_133666.1, from coordinate 562,720,518 downwards.
CCACTGTGCCACTTAGCTGCCCCATTGGATTCTTAACAGACTGTCATCAATCAGTGTAAAAGCCATGAACCATTTATCTCAATTTGAAATCATCCATCCCTAGATGAAGTTCCAACTGAAAGCCATTAAGGTTCCTTTCATGTGGCAAAGTACCTGTTGCTGTTTCTATCCTAACTGAGATTTATGAAGTGTGTGTGTGTGTGTGTGTGTGTGTGTGGGCGGGGTCCATTGTTCATACAAAAGTAGACCAAAATTATCTAGGTTTTATGGCATGAGGAGGTTAATACCCAGGAGTTCAAGGTTATCTCTATTGTCCATCTCTATAAAGGTAAAGGGAATAGATTGTCCTAGGTGCATTTTTCTCTTAGGAATTGCTGGTAAGATTCTTACCAAAGTCCTCCTTAATAGCTCGATCTTCACCTGAAAAATAGTCATCTACTTGACAGACGACCCTCAGGAAGGGTTGAGAAATAGTCAATATGGTGTTTGCTGTTCAACAACAGCAGGAAAAATGCCAGGAGTAGAACAGAGATCTGTATACAACATTTATAAATCTGAATAAGACCTTCGATACTGTCAGTCATGAGGGTTTTTGGAAAATTATGTCAAAATGTGGTTGCCCCAAGAGGTTCATCAGTATAGTACATCAATTTCATGATGGTTTTCTAGATTCTATATTCTAGATAGTGGACGCTGTTCTTATAATATCCTAGTCACCAATGAAGTAAAACAAAGATTTGTCCTTATCCCCATGTTTTTAGCATGATGTTTTTAACCATGTTATCAAATATCTCCAGTGAGAATGAGTATGGCATCAAGGTAAATTTTTCAACTTGAAAAGACCCCAGGCCAAGATAAAAGTGGAGGGAGTGTTGATACATGGTTTTCTGTTTGCAGATGATTGTATATTCCATGAAGTCTCTGAAGCTGAAATACAACAAAGTATGGATTCATTCTGTGCTGCTGGTGCTAATTTAGTCAACAGCATACTATCCATAATACGGGACCATTGGTTACAGAAAATGGAGAAATTTTGAATACTATGAATGAATTCACTTACCTTGGCAGTATGCTTTCCAGGGAAGTACATAGTGATAATGAGGTTGACATACACATTGCTAGAGCTAGCTCAGTGTTTGGGAGGCTCCAAAAAAAAGATGTGGGAGAGAAGACATATTAGATTGACTACCAAATTGAAGGTCTATAGAGCCATCTTGCTGACCTCATTGTTGTATGCTTGTGAAACCTGGACAGTCTGCCATGCTAGGAAACTGAATCACTTCCATTTAAATTGTCTTAGGAAGATGCTGAAAACCATTTGGCAAGATTAGGTACAAGACACCGAGGTCCTTTTATTTTTGCATAAGAGATAATTTTAATAAAGTGTTCATCAGATTCTGAAGGGTTGGGGGGTTTTGTGTGTGAGAGTGTGAGAGTGTGTGTGTGTGTGTGTGTGTGTGTGTGTGTGTGTGTGTGTGTGTGTGTGTTTTGTTTTGTTTTGTTTTTCTTCCTCTGGATGGGGATGATATAATCCATAGCCAGTCTAATACAGGTAGTCCTAGCTTTCTGGACTGCTAAGAGGGGCTGCTTCCTTCAAGATTGTTCATCTCACAATGCTGTTGTTGATGTGTACATTGTTCACTTGGTTCTACTCCCTTCTCTCAGCATCAGATCCTGTATGTCATTCCATGCTTCTCTAGAGTTGAATCATTTATGGTTTCTTATAGAACAATAGTATTCCATAGTATTCATGTACCATAACTTGTTTAGTCATTCCCCAATTGATGGGAATTCCTTCAATTTCCAATTCTTTGTCACTACAAAAAGGAGCTGCTATGAATATTTTGTGACATGTAGGACTTTTCCTTTTTCAATAATTTCTTCTGAGATATAGACCTGGAATTGGAATTGCTAGGTCAAAGGGTATGAACAGTTTTATTGCTCTTTGAGTGTTGTTTCATGTTGTTCTCCAGAAAGAATGGATCTGTTCACTACTCCACCAGCAAAGCATCAGTGTCCCAATCCTCCCACAACCTCTTCAACATTGATCATTTTCCTTTTTTCTCATTTTGACCAGTCTGATAGGTGTGAGATGATACCTTAATATTACTTTGATTTGCATTTCTCTAATCAATAATGATTTGGAGCATTTTTTCATATTAATCATATGTATAGCTTCACTTTTTCATTTGAGAACTGTCTGTTCATATTCTTTGACCATTTATCAATTGGGGCATGACTTGAGACCTTATAAATTTGATGCAGTTCTCTATATATTTTAGAAATGAGATCTTTATCAGAACTTCTACTTGTGAAGACTGTTTCCTGTCTTTCTGCTTTCCTTCTAATTTCGGCAGCATTGATTTTATTTGTGCAAAATCTATTTCATTTAACATAGTCAAAATCATCCATTTTGCAGTTTCTAATATGCTCTAATTTTTGTTTGGTCATAAATTTATCTCCTTTCCATAGATTTGATAGAGTATTTCTTGGTCTATTAATTTATCTATGGTATCGCTCTTTATGTCTAAATGTTGTACTCATTTTGACCTCATTTTGATATAGGGTATGGATCTATGCCTAGTTTTTATCATACTATTTTCCAGTTTTCCCAATTTTTGTCAAATAGTGAGTTCTTATCCCAGAAGCTGATGTCTTTGGTTTTGTCAAGTAGATTGCTGTAGTCATTTACTGCAGTTTCTTTTGAATTTATCCTAATCCACTGATGAGTTACTCTATTTCTTAACCAGTTCCAGGCAGTTTTGATGACTGCCACTTTATAGTATCATTTTAGATCTAGTAGAGCTGGTTCACCTTTCTTTACATTTTTTTTCGTTAGTTCCTTTGCTACTCTTGTTAGCTCAGTAAAATAGTTATTTGGTGGTTTGATTGGTATGGCACTGAATAAGTAATTTAATTTGGGTAGAATTGTCATTTTTATTATATCAGCTCAACCTAACCATGAGCATTTGACATTTTCCCAATTATTTAGATATGACTTTATTTGGGTGAGAAGTACTTTATAATTGTGTTCATACAGCTTCTGCATTTGTCTTGGGAGGTAGATTCCCAAATATTTAAAGCTGTCTATAGTTATTGAAAATGGAATTTCTCTTTCTATTTCTTGCTCTTGGGTTTTGTTGTTTAAATATAGAAATGCTGATGATTTATGTGGATTTATTTTATATCCTGCGACTTTGTTGAATTTGCTAATTGTTTCAAGGAGTTTTTTAGATCATTTTCTTGGATTCTCTAAGTATACCATCATATCATCTGCAAAGAGAAAAAGCTTTGTTTCCTCATTGCCAATTCTTATTCATTCAATTTCTTTTTCTTCTCTTATTGCTAAAGGTAGCATTTTCTAATACTGTATTGAATAGTAATGCTAATAATGGGCATCCTTGTTTCACCCTTGATTTTATTGGAAATTCTCTGAGTTTGTTCCCATTATATATAATATTTGTTAATGGCTTATTATTTTAAGGGAAACTCCATTTAATCCTTAACTTTCTTGTGTTTTTTTAATAGGAATGGATGTATTTTTCAAAGGTTTTTTTCAGCATCTATTGAGATAATTATATGATTTCTGTTTTGCCATTGATATGTTCAAATATGTTGAGTGTTTTCCTAATGTTGAACCTTCCCTGCCTACCTGGTATAAGTCCTACCTGATCATGGTGTATTATCCTAACTGAGATCCTTTCTTGAGTTAAACTGCCAAGCATTCAAACTTTATTACAAAGAGTGCAACTCTGATGAACAGACCACACTGTTCAAATGACTTGACAAAAAGATGATTTTATGGAGAACTCACTTAGGGTAAGTGCTCACAAGGTTAGACGAAGTGATACTTCTCTGATGGTCTCTCTTAAGGACTTTGGAATTGATTGTACAGCATGAGAGATGATGGCATAGGACTGCCCAGCATGGCATGCCCTCATCAAAAGTAGGTGCTGTGCTCTGTGAGAAAAACTGAATTTAATCAGCTCAAGGCAAACAGGAGATGAACAAATTTAGAGAATCCACCCCAAGTGGACTATCCGTGCCTGACCTGTGGTAAAGCATTCCAAGCTTATTATTATTCTCATCAACTAGTCAGTTGTTTTTGTCTTCTTCAATAATGAAGGACAAGGAGTGGCTAAGTGGCACAGTGGATAGAGTCAGGAGTACCTGAGTTCAAATCTGACCTCAGACACTTAATAATTAATTACCTAGCTGTGTGGCCTTGGGCAAGCCACTTAACCCCACTGCCTTGCAAAAAAACCCAACCAAACAAAAAATAATGAAGGCCAGAACCAACTGAAGTAAACCTTTTAACTGTTCTAATAATTATAAAATTCTCATGAATTACAAATATTTTTCTCCTATATAGGATTAGAAACATTTTAACCTTTATTATAAACTCTATTTAAGCCTTTAATATAAACTCTATAACACTTCAAATGTTTCTTTCTTGTTTACTTTTTTATGCTTCTTTAGTCTTGTTTTGGAAAAATCAAACTTTCTGTTCAACTCTAGTCTTTTATTAATGGAATGCTTGAAAGTTTCCTATTTGATTAAATATCTATTATTTTTTCCTCTGGAGGATTGTGCTCTGTTTTAGTAGGTAAATAATTTTAGGTTGTAATCTTATCTCCTTCGCTCTTCAAAATATCATATCCCAAGCCCTCCCATCTGAAAGAATTAAAATATAAAAGCTGCTAAATTCTATGTGGTTCTATGATATTGGAATAGCTTATTTCTGGCTACTTTTAGCATTTTATCCTTGATGTGAAAGTTCTAGAATTTAGTTGTAATATTCTTGGGAATTGTTGTTTGGGGATCTCTTTTAGGAGGTGATCTATGAATTTTTCAATTTCTATTTTATCTTCTGGTTTTAGACAGGGCAATTTTCCTTGAAAATTTGTTGAAAGATGTTATTCAGGTTCTTTTTTTGATCATAACCTTCAGATAGTCTAATAATTCTTAAATAATCTCTTCTGGATCTATTTTCCAAGTTGGCTATTTTTCCAATAAGATATTTCACATTTTTCCTTTTTCATTCTTTTGATTTTGTTGTATTGTTTCTTGATCTCTGGTGGAGTCATTATGTTCCACTTGCCCAAAGAATTATTTTCTTCAGTGAACTTTTTAAATCTCCTTTCCCATTTGACTAATTCTACTTTTAAAGGAATTGTTTTCTTCAATGAATTTTTGTGCTTCTTTTTATCATATTTTTTTTGTCCTTTATTAAGTTGTTAGCTCTTTCTCAAGATTTTCTTACATCTTTCTTATTTATTTCCTCAATTTTTTCCTATCTCTCTTATTTGATTTTAAAAATCTTCTTTGAGTTCTTCTTAGATTTCCTTTTGAGCCTGAGGTCACTTCATTTTTTTTTCACTGACACTTTTGCATGTAGCCTTTTGACATTGTTTCATCTTCTGAGTTTGTGATGATCTTCACTGTCACCATAGTAACTTTCTATGGTCAAGTTCTTTTTTGTTGCTTGCTCATTTTTCCATTGTATGAGCTTGGTGTGGGGTCATAGCCATTGCTCTCTCAACCTCTCCTATAGTCTACTTTCTGACTAATTACCTTATTCCCTTACTATCTGTGATTTGAGAGCTTCAGAAGTTGTAGCTGCTGATTTCATCACTCCCAAGGTCTATTGCTTGTCAGGATGCTGTTGGCTTGTTGGGTGCAACCTACTGCTGGCTTGTAGGGGCATGATCTACTATCTGATGCTGGTTTGCTGTGGTGGGGTCTTCTCCTGGCTTGCTGGAGCAGCAGTGCTTTCTGGACTACACTCCACTTTCACTCCAGTGAGATAGACCTTGCCTGTCAACCTTCTAAGTTGTCTTGAACTGGATAATTGTTTCTCCCCATTATTTTGTTAGTTCTGCCACTCCAAAATTCATTTTGAGGTATTAATTTAAATTTGGAAGGGAATTTGGGAAAACTCAAATAGGTCTCTGCCTTTACTCTTTCATCTTGGCTCTGTCCCCATATTTATCCATGGTTGATTTTTTTTTAGGTTTTTTACAAGGCAATGGGTTAAGTGGCTTGCCCAAGGCCACACAGCTAGGTAATTATTAAGTGTCTGTGGTTGGATTTGAACTCAGGTACTCCTGACTCCAGGGTTGGTGCTCTATCCACTGCACCACCTAGCCGCACCCCCATGGTTAATTTTTAATTGTCTATTTTCCTGCAGCACAAGTTTCCTTGTACTTTTTCCTATATTCATTCCCTCAGACATTTTAAGAGCAAAGAAATAAAAGGAATATTCCTTATACTTGTAATCTATAAATGATGATCCATTTTTGCTCTGTGGCCCAATTTTTTTCTTCTCTTTTGTCCATCCCAGACTTTTATTCTTTCTCCCCCCTTTTAATCCACCTTTCACATTTCCCTTCCTAATATTGGAGTTTGTTTTATTTATCTACTCCATCACCTATCCTGCCCTGCAACTTAACTCCTCTCTGTCTTTTCCTTCCCCAGACTGTTTCCCAGGTGAGTTTAATGTTTTTCTACAAAATATATTTTGTGCATGTGTGTGTTTTGTGTGTGTGTGTGTGTGTATGTGTGTGTGTGTGTGTATCTATTCTACTTTCTTATGTCAAATTTAGATGAAAGTGAGGTTTATGAAATGCTTACTTTCCCTATCTTTTATTTCCTGTTATATCTCTACATTTCATAAAGTCTTATCTATAAGATACTGAATTTCTTCCCTTTCCTTCCTTCTTCTCCCTCTATTAGCATGAAAACAATTCATTTGCACATTTTCTCTTCCTGTGATCAAGCAGGTATCTTTTTATGTTTCTTGTCTCTTCCTTTTCCATTTCAATGTTTCTACTCAGTTGGAAGTGCTTGGAAATTATCTATTTCACTAAAACCAATTACCTCCCACCCCAATACAATTAACAGTTTGCTAAATATGTTTTCCTTAATTGCTAGTCTTTATCTTATGCATTCTGTAATATCATAGTGCAAAGTTTCTTCTTTCTTCTAGTACTAGGTACCAAATCTTATGTGATCTGAATTCTGACTCCCAGGTATTTTCAAATTTTGTTTTTTTTTTACTGTTTGGATTCCCCTTCCCCCCCCTTTAATCTAGAAGTTCTTGTTTTGGGGGTAATGATTAAAACTTTCATTCTGGGTTATATTCAGGAAATGACTGGCAAATTCTGTCTTTATTTTCTGAGAATTTTTGTTTTTGATATCTTGGAATATGGTATTTAAGTTATTTCTTTTAAAAATAACAATTTCCAGATAGTTTATTATTCTTAAATTATTTCTCCTCGACTTGCTTTCCAGGTCAATTATTTTTGATTACATATATATATATATATACCTTTTCCCCCCCTCTTTTTCAATCTTTGAATTTTGTTTTAATTTTTCTTTTATTTTGAAAACTGCTGTTTCCAGTTTATACCATTCTAATTTTTAGGGATTTAAATTATTGAGTTAAATTTACCATCATCTATTCAAAAACATAATTTTCCTTCTCATTTTTCCTTTGTTAACTGTTCCATTTTACTTCTCTTCTTTCATTTTTTTCAGGTACTCTTACAGTCCTTAAGGTCAGGGCAGTTTTTTTTTTTTGGAGTCTCTATGCAAAACTTTCCATGGAGTTAATTTCTTATTCTAGGTTTGCTGCTTTGGTTGCTTTATTTCTTTATTGGGTTTGGAGCTATTTTCTGTTGATTCATATTTCTTATCTTACTTGGGTAAAACTCTACCTCTCATACATTTGGATTGTGAGAACAGGTCCCATTTCATTTGTGTTTGGTGACAATGTTTAGACCATGACTTCTTCGGAAATCTTTTTTTTTCACCTCCAGCCCTGATGAGGGCTGTCTACCTGCTGCTCCGGGTTTGTCTCTTTCTTCAGAAAGGGTCATTAGGTTACCCAACTCTGGATGTTGTCTTCTGCCTGGAACAAGGTTTTTGACTTTTGCTGGCCTTATTTGCCAGTCTTAGATGGCACAGATAAATGGGACCCATGTATTACTCCACATTGGATGCTCATCTGGCCCTGTCTACTCTCCCTGAGTTATCCTGGTACAGTCCTGTCTTCTGGGACATCTACACTGGATGCTTCTCTTCCACTTTTTCTTACTGTGAGACCAGACACTTTTGTACTTTGCCTTCTCTAGCCTGACTGTTCTAGAAAATTCCAGAAGACTTCCTGTGAAGTCATAAATTGTATGAAGAAATTTATTGTTGTTTTTAAATTATGGCTGACTCATTTGACCTCATTTAAGGTTTTCTTGGCAAATATACTGGTGGTGGCTTGCTATTTTCATTCTCCAACTCATTTTACAGATGAGGAAACTGAGGTAAACAGAGTTCAATGACTTGTACAAAGTCACAAGGCAGTAAATGTCTGAGACCAGATTTGAACACAGGAAGATAGTCTTTCTGACTCCAAGTCCAACACTTTATCCACTGTGTCACCTAGTTGTGCTGAGAAAATTATAATACAATTTTTATTTGTATTCTCTCATTATTCCTTCTGATTCATTTTTAGAGCTTTATTAAGGTCTTTGCAAGAAATTTGAGTTCCTCTTGGCCCCAATATACCACCATCCTTCCTCTATTTATCATTTTGAGAAGAAATTGTAACTTCTGAGCAAATAAAGTTGGCTCTGGGAGAAAAGGAATTCATTTTGGGAAGCACCAAATGCAGATGATTTTATATTGTTCTTTAAGGAAGAATCAAGTGGTTTCACTCTACACAACAACGGTACACTGATCAGTTAAGAATAGCCTCATAAAGAGTAGTTGAAAGCTGCATTTTTTAAATTTAGTAACCAGGCAATTATTCTGCAATTTCAGTTGTACTAGCTAACTTAACTAAGTTCTCAAACTTAACTTAGAAATTGAAATCCCCTCCATTTAAAAGACAAATAAAACCTTTAAAGACATTTATCTAATTTATGAAGGATTATTAAATTCCCATGTTTCTAATCTTTTTCTCCATAATACCATAGCAGGTGTTGCCCTGGCAACTGCATAGGATGAAGATGCTGCTTTCTGGACATTTATTTTCAATATCTAGGCCTTCTTGCCTGGTAGGAAGGGAGAATTCTCGGAGATAGGAATAAGATGAGGCAACTCTTATTCTAAGAATGACCCTCAGCTGGTAGATGATGGGCATGCAAATTAGAATACCCATCATTCAAGAGCCTACATTAGGATTAGCAGGTTGGGAGTATTCTATGGGAACAATTCTGATTACTTATTATTTCTTCCAAGTATCTCTTATTAGATTTTTTTTTTTATTATATTTCCTCTGTGATTGCTCTCTTCACATTTTGGTTACTGAAATGCTCATTTCCGTTCACCCTTTCTGGATCTCTCTCCTAGATACTCTGTTTCAAAATACCCCCATCATTAATAGCAGTCCTCATAGATAATTTTATAGTTATAAATTATGACGCAATTTCCTGCATTAAAACCTTGTTTTGATTTGAACTACCAATAGCATCCCAAAAAATTATACTTCTCTTCTCAGAATTTACTTCCAAAGGCTACATACCATGAATACATAGATTTGGAGAGTCATCTGAATCTAAATCTGTGAGAATGAATGAGATGGTAAAGGAGAGAGTGTAGAGAAAAAAGATTAGGAATAATGGGTCTGTAAATGTAGTGATTTGTGAGTTTCAAAAAACAACACTGAGGACTGAAATTAGGAATAATCAAGGATACTGCATGATTCCATTTCCTAGTGAACATCTAGTATCTGAGTGTTAGGGTTTAGTATTGGAATTAACAAAACATATTGGCAAGAAATAGAGAGCATGAGATATAAAATGAATAATTTTGATTTATTAAATTAAAAAGATTTTGAACAAACAAAACCAATGCAATCAAGATTAGAAGTTTATTGCTAGCATATTCCACAATTTGGTCAACATTTCTCCAATTGATGAATATCTCTTAATTTCCAATTCTTTACCACCATAAAAAAGAGCTGCTATAAATATTTTTGTACAAACAAGTCCTTTCTCAACACCACTCCACCTTTCAAAAATATCTTTGGAGAACAGATCTGTCAGTGGTATTGATGAATCAAAGGTTATGCACAGTTTTATAGTACTTTGGACATAGTTCCAAATTGTTCTCCAGGATGGTTGGATCAATTCATAGTGGATTAGTGTCCTGATTTTTCCTTAACTCCTCCAGTTCTTTTTCTTTCATATTAGTCAATTTAATAGGTCTGAGGTGGTGACTGAGAATCATTTTAATTTATGTTTCTCTAATCAAAAATGATTTAGAGCACTTCTTCATGTGACTATAGATAGATTTGATTTCTTCTTCTGAATCTGTCTATTCATAACTTTGTGCTATGAGAAATGATGAGCAGGATGTTCAGGAAAGCCTAGAAAGACCTACATGAACTGAGGTGAGCAGAAATGAGAGAATATTGTACACAGTATCAGCAATATTGTAAGGTCATCTGTGAATAATTTAGCTAATCTCAGCAAAACAAAGATCCAAGACAATTCTGAACAACCTAGAATGAAAAATTCTATTCACTTCCAGAGAAGGAATTGAGAATCTGAATGCAGATAGGAGTATGCTATTTTTCACTTTGTTTTTTCATGGTTTTTTTGGGGGGGGGAAGGAGTGATGTTTATGCTTTCACAATAAGACAATATGACTTTTACGTGATTGCACATGTATAGCCCATATCAAATTGTTTTCTATCATAGGGAGGAAAAAGTGTGGGAGAAAAGGGAGAGAATTTTGAACTCAATTTTTAAAAAAAGAATATTATGAAAGATCAAAAGGTGGGCCTGAAGTTTAAGGAGGATAACCATATGAATGGAGATGGGGTATAGAGCTGTTACAAAGGACAATGGGTTGGGTTTGAGCAGACTCCAGCAGAAGGTAATGGGAGAGATCACTTTTTTTTATAGGGTATATGTTATAGAAAAGCAGGGTGTTGTGATTTTCATGGGAATTCAGAGTTGTTTAGGCTCTCCACAGATGATGTGGATAATGAAAGTTGTTTGGAGTTTCTTTGGAGGTAAGATCCCCACAATGCTCAACCAGGTATAACAGGGCAAATGTTAGATCCAGGTCTGGTTCTAATATATTAAATATTGCTTTTTAGATATAATTGATGGAAAATCTACTAAAAAAGAAAAAGACAAATCTATAATATATATCATCTTCTTGATTCTTAGTGACCCCTTCTCTGTTCACTAATCATAGTATATTGTAAGACATAACCCTAGTATTTTCTTTGAATGAGCCATTCATTCTGAATGAATATGTGATCTTTGTCTGTTTTTAGATATTGACAATTTCCTCCATTTTACTGTTGTTCAGTCATTTCAGATGTATGTGACTCTTTGTGACTCCATTTGGAGTTTTCTTGGCAAAGATACTAGAATAGTTTGCTATTTCCTTCTCCAGATCATTTTACAGGTAAGGAAACTGAGGCAAACAGTGTTTAGTGACTTGCCCAGAGTCACACAGTTAATAAGTATCTGTGGATAGATTTGAACTCAGGAAGATGAATTTTCCTCATTCCAAATCCAGTGGTCTCTCCACTGTACCACATAGCTGCTCCTAATTTTCTCTATACCAGTTGGTATAGGAAGTCAATTTAGTCACTTGCCACTTCTTACTAAGCTTAGCTGAAAAGAAAATTGTCGCTGATATGTAAAATGCAAGGACTTGGAATAAAAAATAGGTCATTTAACAATAGTGTAGTTAAGGACATAGATCACACATACACAACCCCAACATTTTATAGACAAGGACTTGGCATTCAGAATGAATGTTGTTTGTTCTTCATTTTTGAAGAGGACATGCCATCAAGGGGATGATACCATGATGTGCAAATGAATTGGATTTAAGTTAAGGAGGACTATGCAAAGTCACAAGTCTCACTTTCTCCTCCAGAACCATCTGGCTCCAGTGACCAGATATATACTGGAGAATGCAATGAGAGATCTTGGAGCAGTATCAATAGGTCATTTGACTAATGAGTTTTAAGATGATCTTGAAAGAGCATAACTGGACCTGAACCAGTGTGCATATCAACAGATTACTGACCAATACCTAACCACCAGAGAACCCTTTCAGAAGAAAAGATATGATTCTTGATATACAATCTTCCTGAAAGCAAGATGATTAAAACACTGGACCTTTCTCAAAATTGCAGGTATTTAGTCCCATGAATTTCCTTCTGCAGCTGTAGATGCTGTACAAATCCATCTAATTTTCTCAACATCATCTGCTTTTCAGGTTGCTGATGATTCTTGTCTACAATAATATACTATGAACCTCCATAATAGTGAATTTAGCCAAAATGTCTGAAATACTGTACACACAATGTCTACATGGCACACTGGCCTCCCTGTGCAGTCTTTCTCCAAGTCAATACTTATAGAGTCCAGTCACTATAGAATTCTTCTCATTATCCACCTTGTGACTCCTTAGGGAACAGGTAGCCCTTCTCCCCAGTTGCCCAACTCATACTCAAGCTGCCTTTTATATAGATTTGCATCTTGTGGTTAACATCTCTGGGCACCAGATTTTTTCTATATATTGAGGGATTTGGAGAGAAAATATTCATTGAAAGATTTCTATCAAATTTTGAGATCAGCCTAAGATAATGCTGTCATTTGTACAAATATATTTTGACTTCTCTATGGATAAATTTGTTAGCATAATTTCATTAAAGGTTAAAAAATACAAATCAAATATCATTGCAATGAATTCTAGAAGGTTTTTTTTCCTACTTCTAGCTAGGTGATGTGGTGGGTAAAGCATTGGATCTGAAATCAGGAAAACCCAAACATAAATTCATAAGTAAAATTTTTGAATCTGGGCTTAACCTCAACTTTCACATCTGTAAAAATGAGAAAATAATAGCAACTACTTCTCAAGGTTGTTTTGAGGATCAAATATGAAAAAAAATTTTCAAAAACCTTATCTCAGTGCAAGGAACATAGTGAGCAGTATGTAAATGTTAGCAGCAATATTGTTATTATTATTAAATATTTTATTTTACCATAGTACCAATTAACTCCCATTTATAGATGTCTCCTTTGTAGTACAGGTGAGATGCCTGAGTTTATTCAGGGAAAAAATCACAGTAATTTGGCAACTGCTAGCAGATACTTAGAGAAACCAGAAATAGACTGATGAAAATGACTGCTATTGTCTCAACAGCAGCTCTGTGAACATGTAGACAATCCAATTTACAATTCCAGTTTCTGATTCCCCCTTTTTTGAAAGAAAAATAGAGTATTAGCTACCTGTAGCATAGCTCAGGAGTTGTTAAGTATGAATAAATAAAGGAAGGATTTAGGCCTTTGGAGTCTTTGGGAAGGTAAGGCTCTAGTGGATGAAATCCAAGAATGGAGTCAAGTAGATCTAAACTCACCTCTAGACTTAAATGCTTTTATTACTTGAATGACCTTGAACAAGTCACTAAATCCCCTTTTGCCTCAGTTTTCTCATCTGTAAAATAAGGATAATAATGACATCTATCATTATTGTGACAATCAAATGAGATATCTGTAAAGTATTTCATAAACTTTAAAGTACTATGTAACACTGATAATACTAATTTTGTTTAGTTGTTTTTGGTTTGTTTTTTTTTTTAGCAAAGATACTGGTATTTCCTTCTAGCTCATTTTACAGATGAGGAACTGAGGCAGAAAGGTTTAAGAGACTTGCCAAGCATCACTCAGCTAGGAATTGTCTAAACCCCGAGTTGAACTAAGGAAGATGAATCTTCTTGACTTTAGGTTCAGCATTCATCCACTTAGCTGTCCAATAAAAATAATAATAATAGCCAACATTTTTATGGTGCTTACTATGTTTTTAAAAATAATCATAAGGTATTTACTAATTGATACTCCATATACTCTTTTTTTGATGTTTGAAGTTTAAGCAATGTGAATAGATACTGAATTTATCCTAGTTTAGAATGTATTTTGAAATGAAAAATCTCTATTGATTTCCAAAAAGATGTTATTCTCATCACATTAAATGTGGTACCTACTATGTACCAAGTACTATGTTAATAATAATTATAGTAATTATTTCCATTTCTATTCTATGGTTGTACTAGAATTTTCTTTACTTGTTTGAAATAAATGATCTAGTGACAGTAAGTTACAGTATTATAAATAATCAAAATTTTTTACGGTAGACTTTGACATATATGGACAAAAATTTTCAATTGTTTAGGAACTTGGAAAGTTTTGCATCTTAAAACTCAAAGCTAAATTGTAGTAGTAGTTAACACGTTATCTATATAAGTTAATGACTGAATGAAAGCTTCATTTTTTTAAAATGACAAAGTGCTTTTTACCAATATGCTACCTTGCCATTATTCTTGACCACTGAAGCATTAGTGTCCAAATGTCTTTTTTGCTGTAATTGCTGTAGAAATCTGAGATGTCATTTGAGAAATGAATCATAAATTTCCAATTCTTGATGCAATGACAAACTTGAATGGAAAAGAACTCAGAAGTTAATTTTGCAGTGAAAATCAATTGCGTAAATTTGTGTGAGAAAACTTGATTTACTTTAAAACTGAAATAGTTTGAAAAATATTCTTTCAAAATGAATTGTGCCAGAAAGCAAGAGATCAAAGGATTTGAGTAGTTTGATGTAATTAGGTTCATGATTTTAAATTTCTAAAGCCAAAAAAATGTTTTTGCCAAACTTGTTGAGGGTTTTTTTAAAGAAATATCTGTTATCTGAAAGCAAAATATGATAATGACTTTTAAAATTTATGTCACATCAAAAGAAAAAAAAAGAGCTTGGTGATTTTGGGTAAATTGCTTAAGTAAACTGGTAATCAGTTTCTTTATCAGTATAATGTAAGTTTTAGACAAGATAGTCTCTAAAGTTCCCTTCAGTTCCACTTCTATAATTTTCTAAATATCTCAATTAGGCCATAACATTTCTTTTAAATGTTCTGAACAAAGTGCTTATCATAGCACTTAAAAGCATTATATAATTGCAAAATATTAGTTTTACAAAGAAGTGACTTAGCCAGGTTTGCATTGAATTTTCATTGTTATATTTATGTATTAACTTCACAAGTCCAAAATAGGGGAAGCATGGCTGGACAGAAATTTTCTGAAAATGATTTGGAAGTTTTATAAGATTAAAAGCTCTATACAAGTCAGTAGTGTGACAGAACACCCAAGAACATGAATACCATCCTTGGCCACATAAGGAGAGAAACCCTGATGCACAAAAACCTTACCAATGAATGACTATGGAAGAAAAGCAGGATAAAAGGGTATTACAAGTGAAATATGTTGTCTGAAAAGAAAGTAAGCATGTGGTAAAAGCAATGGAGAATGCATGAATAGCATTCTCAAACTCATGAACAATAGTGTTAATGAAGTGTCAAGAAATTTAGGGGAAGGCTCCCAGAATTTTAAGCAATCTTCATTTAAGAGGATAGGAATAGATAAATCTCACAGGAAGAGAATGTATTAATAGTTACTATTCAGTATCATTGGAATCTATCAAATAATTCAAATCTCTAACACTAAGAAAGTCTGTTTTATCTGGTCAGACCACATTGTTTTCAGTTCTGGGCACTATATTTTAAGATCCATAGGCTATAGTGCACTTTGAGAAGTATATCAAAGGATTCAAGCTCCTGACAAATGAATATTGACTGAAGAAGTTGGGGTAGTTGACTAGGTTATGAGAAGACCTGACACCTGACACCAATTAGCTAAAAGGTGTCATGTGGAAGGCACAGTGGATAAAGACTGGCCCCTAGAATCAGGAGGACCTGAGTTCAATCTAGACTCAGGCACTTAAAACTTACTTAACTGTGTGATCTTGGGCAAGTCACTTAATCTCATTGCCTTGAAAAACCTAATAATAATAATAATAATAATAATAATAATAATAATAATAATAAATGATATTGATAATGATAATTGAGGAAATTTCAACATTAGTTGACATTAGTTGAGTTGTCCAGGGATAACAAGCTAGTAAGTGTCTAAAGTTGAATTTGAACTCAGATGTTTTTGACTTGGGGACAGTACTATCCACAATGCCAACTAACTGCTTCTATGCTACTTTACCTGCCTCTGGAAGTCTTCCAACAGAAACCAAATGGTTATTTGTTGGGTAGAATAGAAGAGATTCTTGACCAAGTATGAATTGACCTATGTTATCTGAGTAGAAGTTCCCTTCTACTCAGAGAGAAGTTAATTCTGTCCTTCATCTCCCGCTAGAAACTAACAAAGCTTATTTTAGTCTGCATATTTTAACATGATTGAGCCTTCCAGTTTTATTAAAGAAATACATATAGTAGATATACATATCCATGATTTTTTTTAGGATTTTGCAATGCAAATGGGGTTAAGTGGCTTGCTCAAGGCCACACAGCTAGGTAATTATTAAGTGTCTAAGGCCAGATTTGAATTTAGGTACTCCTGACTCCAGGGCCAATGCTCTATACACTGAGCCACCAAGCCGCCCCATTTCTTATGTTCTTAATGAAGCCCTGAAGTAAGTTATTTCACCACTTGTTCAATTTTATTTAAGGAAAATTTATTGAGTTCAAGTTTTATTTTTGCTCATTTTCCTCATATAGGTGAATATTTTCTTTGGTAAATATGGGTAATCTTTAATGCTATTTTACATGTTAAAAATCAATAATTACCTTGATAAGAATGAGTAGAGTTAACTGTTTCTTTTGGTGTTTTTTTAAGTATGATATGACACCAAATAGCCAGTTTGATTGGTTTTTTTTGTTCTCATTGAATAGATTTAGCCTTTGTGTATAGTCAACTCTTGGATGAGGAAGGAATAATAAATCACCTGAATTCTGATTGATCTGTTTCAAATCTTTCTTTCAAGCTAGTTGACAGTTCCTACTATATATCTGAGTAAAACTGTGGTGACATCTAATTAACTCACTATTGACAAAACTTAATCTGCTGAATTATAGCTTAGTTGGCATCTCAAAGCCTTTTGAAGGGCAAACTCTAAGCTATTTGTCCAGTTTGAAGGATGGGTTAAAGAAGGGAAAGCCTGGCTTCAGTTTGAGATGGTCTTGGAGAGGAACAAGTGCTCTATTTCTTGCACTGAGAAAGAACCATCAAAAAGACAGAAATCAAGAAGGCAGGTTAAGGAGATGCTTCAAGTCCATCTTTCCCCTCTTCATAGAGGAATTCATTTCATGAATTCATTCATTTATGCTTTCTTTAGTCATATTTTCACAGTAAGACTTTATTGTTTGGTTTGAAGTATATTCCTAGAACATCATATCGTTGTTGTTCAGTCATTCAGTCATGTCTAAGCTATGTGATCCCATGGACTTTTGTCCATGGTATTTTTCTTTTTAAAGATACTGAAGTAGTTTGTTATTTCCTTCTCTACTGTGTCCCCGTTTGACAGTTGAGGAATTAAGGCAAAATAAGGGTTAAATGACCTGCCTAGAGTTACACAGCTATTAAGTATCTTAGATCAGATTGAATTAATGCCTTCCTATATCCAAATCCAGTGATCTATTCGCTATACCACCTAACTGTCCCAGAATTTCCTGATAATAAGATCTAGCATTTATTATATATATTTAGGTTTGTGAAATGCTTTATATTTCATTTTTATCATCACAGCAAATCTGGGAAATAGGTATTATTATTATTATCTCCATTTTAACAAAGAGAAAATGAAGGCAGCAAAAAGTTAAGTGGGCATCACACACTTATTAAGTTATCTGAGATTACATTTGAATTCAGGTCTTCCTGTTTCAAGGTCCAGCTATTTGTCTTTCACCACTTATCAGTCAAGATAATATAATCCAACAAATATAAACAATATTTCAAAGTCAAATAAGCTGTTTTTTTTTAATTTACCCTATGCAAAAGAGATTTTTTGATGAAAAAAAAAAGCCCAGGAATGAGTTACAACTGCTGGACTACTATTGCTTGCTAAGCATCCTCTTTTGAAATTTATCAAACTTTAGAGATAATTTACAGAATCAAGGCCTCAGGTGCCAAGAGCATGATGGACATGGATATCTTTTCCTTTTTCCTAATCCACTCAGGCATAGTGAACTTTCCAATGGAAAAGTGATGTCTAGGGAAATGACATCTCTACAGTCATTGAACAACCTTTAGTCATCTGGGTGTGGTAAGTCTAATGAACAGAAAAAAACTTCAGATTTCTAGATTAGCCACTGAGGCATGTAGGTCTTAAAAAATCTCATAAAACAGTTGCCTTCTAACAAAAGATACTGTTCTCTAAAACTCCCTTGGGTAGACTCAGCAAAAAGCAAACAAATTGAGTAGCTGGTGACAATAGGCTGGACCATGAAAATTGCCTTGAACTTTGGACACTGAATGCAGATGAGCAGAGCTTCTGAATTCTGTCCTATATTACTAATGCTACTCAAAGATTCCTGGACAGTTTAAATCTCTTTAGATTTTTTCCAAATAATGTAGATGACTGGTGCTTTGTTACTTCTTGGTTGGACTGTCTTGCATTTGTCTCTACTTTAAATTGATTTTGTTAATTTGGGATTTTCCTCTTACCCCTCAAGACCAGTTTCCAATCTGTTTTTATTTTCTTGGATTCTATCTTTCTAGTATTCTTTTTTCTTTTTTTTATCTTTCTAGTATTCTTGTCAGTGGAGAAGTAGGCATCAGCAGAAACTTAATAAGCATCTTTATTCATTGATGAAAATGCTTAGGTCACTGATAAAAGTATTAAACTAAATAATACTGAGTCCAGAATCAAAAACTATGGAAAATAATAACCATTTGATAGGATAGATTGGCAGATGAAATGGAGTTTAGAGGTTATCTTGAACAACCTTTCCTTTTCATTTTTCTGATGAAGATGAAATGACTTGATTAAGGTCATGCTAGTGACAAGATTTAAATTCAGGTGCTATCATTCCAAACTCAGTGCTCTTCCCACTACCTATTATACCTCCAATGGATGTATGGAACAGGTGTTTTTTTTGAAGCTGAGGAAACATGAGTGCATTGTTGAGAGTAAGCTAACAGCCAGTATGTAGAAAGTTATTGAAGATTAGTAAGACAGTCGAGGGGGCAATCTGCTGGAGAAAATGGGATCCAGTGGAGACAATGTTCTTAAGAGATGGAACTTCTAGCAGAGACCAATATGATCACTTTACAGAAGGAAATCAGTACAGTGAGCAGTCTCAAAAGGATCAGTTGTCCTTCTGTGTGTGTGTGTGTGTGTATGTGTGTGTGTGTGTGTGTGTGTGTGTATGTGTGTGTGTGTCCTCACTACATGTGTGTCTTTGCAAACTGGCTCCTGTAGATCCCTAAGTATTTCCTCCCTGAATGACAAAGTGGATAGTGCACTGTGCCTGGGAATAAGAAGACCTGAATTCCAATCCAGCATAAAACAATAGCCATGTGATACTGAACAAGTCACAACCAATGTTTACCTGGTTTCCTCATCTGTAAAATAAGGATAATAACAGCACTTCCTTTCCAGGGTTGTTGTGTAGATCAAATGAAATAAGAATTGCAAAATATTCAACACATTAAGTTATTTTTTGTCCTTAGTTTCAAATGGGGCCAATAACATTAAGGGCAGATATCAACTGGCTTGTCAATTGGATTTAAGTTTACACATTTTTTTCTTTTCTTAAATATTTTATTTATTTGTTTTTCTAACTACATGCGATGGTAGCTTTTAGCCAATCTTTTTTTTTGCATTTTTGCATTTTTTACTCCCTCCTTCCTATCTCCCTCCACCTGACAGAAAGCAATCTAATATTGGTTAGACATTTATAATCATGCTAAACAAATTAATTATGAGAGAAGAATCCAAATGGAAGAAAGAATACATTGAAGAGACAAAAACTGGCTTAATGCATAAGACAGTTAAAAATTGAAGATGATAGAGTTTAGTCTTGATTTAAACTCTGCAGTTCCTTCTCTGGATATGGACAACATTTTCCATCATAAATGTTTTAAAATTGTCTTTGATTATTGTACTGCTGAAATGAACAAGTCCATCTTAGTTGATCATCACCCTTTGTTGTTAGTATGTATAATGTTCTTCTATTTCTGCTTATTTCACTCTGCATCAGTTCATGCAAGTTTTTCCACTTTTTTCTGAAATCCCAACCCTCATGATTTCTTATAGAACAGTTATATTACATCACATATACATATACCACAATTTGTTCAGCCATTTCCTAATTGATGGGTATCCTCTCAATTTCAATTTCCAATTTTTTGCCACTACAAAAAGAGCTGTTATGAATATTTTTCCACTGTTGGGATTTTTTTTTACTCTTTTTTTTTATGATCTCTTCAGGATACAGACCCAGTAGTGGTATCGCTGGATCAAAGTGTATGGACAGCAAATATACATATATTAATTACTATATAAATATTAGGGAAGATGATGATGATTCTTTATCTTCTGACATAAGAAGTTATTGTTTTGCTGCTCCCTTTTAGACAATTCCGCATTTGTCCATATTTTATATCCATTCTATTGATTTTCTGTCTTTCTCTAAATTCTTGTGGCAAGTTTTCATTCTGATCTTATTTAGAAGTAATATGTCTATTCTATATTCTTTTCTAAGCTTTGGGATTGGAAAACCATTCCCTTATACCTTGCTAGGCTGACAAATGAACTAAAATCTGAGTCTTCTCCAGTGCACTCACAACTTTGCAGTCAATGGCAGCTCATCCTGTTTAAAAGACCTTAAAAGAGCATCTCCAGCATCTGTCAAAATATATCTATATGAATTATGCTAAAATAGATGTGAATGTGTCTAGTAACGCTAGGCTGGTAGGGACAATGCCGGCTGAAGATCACCGCAGCCCACCCCAGCCGGTAGCGAACACTAAAATAAAACAGAAAAAATTATCTGTTCAGATGTGATAGTCCATATGCTATCTATAGCTGAGGAACTTAGAAGAGTTATTTAAAAATCCATGCAATTACCTTCTAAGCCAAATGTATTACTTAAGGCAAAACGAAAGTTAAAATTAAAACCAAGAGCCCTGTTTCCTTAGCACACTCAGACTTGGATACAGAACATTAAATGAATGAACTGTTTCTACTTCCGGTCAGTAATATTTGCTAGGGAACAGAGCAAAACTGGTGGCAATGAATCTCCCAAAGAACTGATGGTCTCTAGTAATGGAGCTAATTTTAATAGTCATTTATTTTATCATTCTATCTTTCATGGCAATTCTGAATATTGGAAACATTCAGACAGGAAAATTATAAGCTTTTCTGAGAAGTATTATAATGTATTAGTGGGGGGGAAATTAATGCTTTTAAAGCATTTGTTCATTCAGGACAAGTCAACTAATTAGAAAGCAGTCAAAGCAAGGGAGTGAGGTGGTGGTAGTTTTTTTGGGGGGTGAGGGGATTGAGCATTTTCTGAATATAAAACCTCAAATTACATTTGAGACCAAAAAAATGGTTTTAAACCATGTAGTGTTCCTCGGGTAAAAGGAATTCTCTTGTGCTTATTTGATAGACTAAAAATAGAATATATATATATATATATATATATATATATATATATATATATATATATATATATGTATATGAAATGGGATCATTGAATTTATCCATAAAAGAGATGTTATGGATTATCTAAATCCAATCTCTTCATTTTACAGATGGAGAAACCAGGATTCAGAGAGATTAAGTGACCAGTACAAGGTTATATAGACAAAAACTGGCACTAGAATGTGAATCTAGCTTCTCTAGGTTAAACCCCATTAATCTTCCCAAAATAAAAACAGAATTATCCCTATCTTGCAAATTGTTTAACTGGAGCAGAAAAACTAAATGCATTCCTTTGGGTCACCCACTAAAGATATTACAAAACTAAGAATGATTCCATCTACTCCCTACCTTACCCATGATTCCTTTTTTTTTCCTAATGAGTCCTTATTTTTCCTCTTGTTTGGCACTGAAAGTTCCTCATAATCTGGCACCTTCCTACCTTCTCAGTCCCCTTACATTTGCTATTTTCCATTAATTTTACAAACCAGCTACATTAGCCTAGATGCCTTTCCTCTCAAGTAAAACTCCATCTCTCTCTCCACTCACTACAAGTCTTCCATGCTTCTAAATGCTCACCCTTCACATCCATCTCTTAGCTACTCTGAGTTCCTTCAATATATATCTCAAATCCCACCTCCATAGGAAGCCATTCTTAATCTTTCAGCTGCCAATGCCACATCTATATATATATATGAGGTATATTGTGGAGTGTGAGCATCTTAAAACTGGTAATGGTTTTTGTTCTATTTTATAACCCCAGAGGTTAGCACAAGTCCTGTCCTGAAGTGTCCATTGACTGGTATACATAGACATATATATTTCTTACAAATACATACATATTTATAAGAGTAAGTTGTGGTCTTGCTATAAGCTAAACAAGCAAACCAGATAAAAAGGAAAGCATTAAGTAAAGAAAAATCTTAAAAAGAAGGAAAGGAAGTCAAATATAGGGGAATGGGAGTGGGTATTGGAGAAGTTAAAAATGGAGACATTTGCTCTGTTTTGATTGTCTCTTGCAGTCAAAGATAATCACTATTAGATAAATTGAAGGAAAATAGGACCATAATGGTACATATATTATCAATTTCTCCCATACTAGATATTGTAATTGTTTTAATTCAAGTAAAACATGAACATTTTTAAGCCAGAATTGGAAAAAAAAAGAAAAAGAAAAGTACCTCCACACATACCTGTGTTTGTATATGGACAAATAAAATGTTGCTTGCCAAGATTCAGTGGCATTGATCAGGCACCAAAATGGGCTATGAGGACAAAGAAAGAAAATGCCCCGGGGTGGGGGATGAGAAGAGTCCTTCATATAAGCTAGAACCAAGCATCTGCCATGCCTCACATAATAGGGGCTAAATCAATGCTTGTTGAGTTCTTATCAAAGAATTGTTAAAGAGGAAAAATGTGCATTTTTGCTCTAAATCTGTAAGGGTGATTCCAAGCCAAATTTAGAACTATCTCAACTTGATGAACAATATTTTGTTGGCTTTTCATTAAAAACTGGCCTATTATGGTACATTGGGAAGTTAGGACTAATGTTCAATGTAACTGATACAAATGGGCATAAATAAACTAGAGTAAGCTTACTTAACCATCCCCAAACTGCAATCATAAAACCTGGAGCTCATTAAAAAGAAAATCCACCCCATCTTCAGAGCAATCCAATCTCTTAGTTTCTAGTGAATTTAATTACAAGCCATATGTTTTATGAAATCAATTTTCCTAGTTAGCAAAATTTCCCCACCCATAAAACCAGGATAATCTTTAAAGAGAATGAAAACAGCATAAGGAAAGGAAGATAGTGTATCCTAGAAATAACACCCTGAAAAGGCTATATTACAGAGGTAACAATGGAAAGGTAAACAATCTGAAAAGGCAGACTTTCTTTTTTTCTTTTTTTTTTTGCAAGGCAGGGGTTAAGTGGCTTGCCCAAGGCCACACAGCTGGGTAATTATTAGGTGTCTCAGGCTGCATTTGAACTCAGGTCCTCCTGACTCCAGGGCTGGTGCTCTATCTACTGCACCACCTAGCCTCCCCAAAGACAGACTTTCTGAAGCAAATATATATAGAGAATCTAAAACTATATCAAATGTTACAAATCTGAGTGGAAGCCATGCAAACACAAAGGGTTATTCTTTACCAGAAGGAAAAAACAAATGGTTAATTGACCAAAATGACATATTTTAAAATTCAAGGCTAGAGCTCCTAGCCTTGGGGAAGCTTCTGTCTGTATACAAGTAAAACGGGATGGAAAGCCAGATTGCTAGAAGAATGCAATTAAAATCAAAGGATCTCAGGGTATTTTTAGGTAAGTCAATTGGTAGGTATTCCTTAGAGAGTTTTGTGAGCCCATTAATCACCTTTGGAGGAAAGGAATGTTTAAGAGAGCCTCTGGAAGAGACTTTGAGTTAAGTGGAAAAGCCCAAGGTATACTTCTGCTTTATTGAAATATAAACCAGCACAGAAGCTGAAAAAAATGAGACTAAGCACTGAGCAGTGTCCTCTAATTTGGATCTCTAGCCATAAAGTGACTCCATTATTTCAAAGGGTAACATTATAAAATACTTAAGAAATGAACTGATTTTAATTATCTTTTATTAAAAAAAATCCTATGAAATGATGGAATATTATAGTAGATAGAGATGGCCTCATGTACAGGAAAACATGGGTTTGAGTCCTATATCTGGGCAACCACTGTCTCTTTGACACTGACCCAATCACTTATTCTGTCAGTGTTGCAAGCTTTGAACAATTTAAGTTGTGGATAAGGTGTCCATCTTCTATATAGAGGGATTTACCTCATTCAGAAGTTTCTTAACCCTTGAAATCACAGATTCCTTCTCTATTCTATCCCTATTTACAGATACAAGGGGAAGAAACAGAACTAG
Source organism: Macrotis lagotis (assembly GCF_037893015.1). NCBI lineage: Eukaryota > Metazoa > Chordata > Mammalia > Peramelemorphia > Peramelidae > Macrotis > Macrotis lagotis. Next base: position 562,696,099 of record NC_133666.1, on the reverse strand, counting down.
AAAGGTCTGCAACAATGAGAGAACAATAACAACGAAAGAAAAAATTGTGAAACAATGTTTTGTAACTATAATGAATGAGTTTAATCCCCAAGAGTTGAAAAGTCAGAAAAAAAGTTTACAAATCTCATTTCACTGCAGAAGTAGGAGGCAATAGATTTAAAATTTTGCCTATACTGATGAGTGGGTTTTGCTGAAATTTTTTTCCATTCTTTATTTTAAAAATCTTAATTATTGCTGACAAGGTAGAGAAGTGGGAAAGGATATATTTAGAAAGAAATTTGATATAAAACCAAAGTATATCAATAAAATAAGACAAAAAATGTATTCTATATAGCACCTTGGAAAAGAGATGGAGTAGATCTTTAGGTGCCATAAAATCAAATAACATATTACCAATGTAAAATGATTCAGAATCCCCACTGGCATAGAGATTTGGCTCTCAACAGAGTTACAGAAATTTTGTGCCAGCAGATGCCACCCAGAATGATGAAAAACTAAAAAAAAAAGCAGTAAGAAAAACAGTTTTGATTCATGTTCACATTGTAATTTATTATAACTACTATCTGATTTAGTAGGAGAAATTTATTTGAACTTTCTGTACCAAAAAGGGTGATAACTTGCTTACTAATATTAGTATAAGGGAATCTTTTCAGGGGTTGGTTTTTGTAGGGCAATGGAGTTAAGTGACTTGCCCATGGTCACACAGCTAGTAAGTATCAAGTGTCTGAGGTAGGATTTGAACTCTAATCCTGTCCTCCTGATTCCAGGACTGGTATTTTATTCATTGAGCCACCTAACTGCCCCTGTATAAGGGAATTCTAGAGTAGAAACTCGAATTCTTGCCCTTAAGGAAATAATTAAAAACCATAATATTGAAAGAAAATAGAGGTTTCCATGCTAGGTCATTTTATCTATGCTGATATATCTTTTTTTTTAAGGGTTTTCAAGGCAATGGGGTTAAGTGGCTTGCCCAAGGCCACATGCCTTGGTAATTATTAAGTGTCTGAGACCAGATTTGAACTCAGGTACTCCTGACTCCAAGGCTAGTGCTCTATCCACTTTGCCACTATAGCCACCCCCTATGCTGATTATATCTTGAAGTAATACAGACTCTGTCCTAAAATACAATAAGACTTTAGGGGTTTTAAGGGAAAGGAAGAGATAAGAATAGGATTTATTAATTACCTACTATGCTAAGGACTTTACAAATTTAATTTCATTTGATAAGAAAGAAAATCTTGCTTATAATTCTAGCTCATACTGCTTCTGATTTTAGAGGACCAGCCTAGCTCCATAAGGAGAGAGTCATTACTAGAGGTGGGATATAGCAAGCTATGAATCAGATTAAAAACAAAAAAGAAAGAAAGAAAGAAAATGGCTCTCATTCAGTATATTTTCCATCTTCTACAGGGCTGATGGGAAGCTGAGGGGTGGGGGGAGAACAGAGTACAGAAAATACTCTACAAACCTAACTTTAGTTGTTAGTACCCTATATCTGTAGCTGTTGTTCAATGACCTAGGAGAGTATTTATAACTAAAATAATTGAATCACATCCTCATTGACATTTTTGCTATAAAAGAAAGCAGAAAACATAATGAAGTTGCAGCTAAATAGGAGAGGCAGTTAATAATTTTTCCTTATAGAGATAAAAGACAAGTTGAAGGAGTTAATTTCATTGTGTGCCTAAAGGCAACAAGAAACATCATTTCATTGCAACCCTGGTATCATAGGATCCCAGCCCAGATATTGCTTTTAGGGAGCCAAGATTCAAGTGGACCATCCCAGAGTTCTTATACTTCTGGTAGTGTTTTGGAGGTTTCTGGAAAACAGAAATTGAAGCTTAGGAGGAAGAGTTATTCTACTAGTTGTTTTCTAGATACTCCTGTTTGTGGATATCATTGTTCTGATTTCATTGTGGTAGAACATTATAGGGTAGAGGTTGAGTCTGGTGAAGCCTATAGACTTCTCAGAATAATGTCATAAGCTTACAGAGAAAACCAAAGTTTAGTGAAAATTAAACTATATATTTTAACTTCTTAAGCTCACAAACTACCCAAAATCCATCCAGGGACCCCTGCTTAAAAATCTCAAAGAAATATGGAGTCTTCTAAAATGTATCCACATTTAAAATTCCCATAGGAAAAAGAAGGTGGATGTAGAACATATATTTTCCAAATTCTGCTATGTAATTAATTGAACAATTAGATGGTACTAATCTATCTAGAAATGGATGAATTTCTTTAGATAAATAAAGCACTGAGTTGTATTGGAGATATTGAAGTGCTTTAAAGGACTCCAGACTTCTCCCTGAATTAAAATTTCATCCTATAAAAGTTCATATTCTTCTAGTGAAGTACTCTGAAGAACCAAAGTTGTAGAATATTGATGTAGAAATTTTGAATAAAATATTATAAAAGAAGCAAAAGATTAAAAATATCATTCATTGTAATGATTGCATTTATATAAGGAATGCATGCTTTATTCAACAAGATAGAAAACAAATATAAGACATCAGAGTAATAAGAAACATTTTAAAAAATTATTTCAAGAGATGCAGAAAGTTTTTGATAAAATATAACACTCATTTATGCAAAAAATTTAAAAACATATAAGTAAATACATTTTTGTTTATATGGTAAATAATAAGAACCAAGAACTAGTATTATATGTAATGAAAATAAATGTGAGAGGCCTTTCTAGTAAGATCAGGGGCAAAGTCATGATTTTCATTTTCATATAGTTTGAGTTGATGTAGTTTTAGAAATGCTAGATAAATAACTACTGAGATAAGAACTCACTATTTTTTTTAAATTTTATTTATTTTAGGCAATGGGGTTAAAGTGACTTGTCCAAGGTCACACAGCTAAGCAATTAAGTGTCTGAGGTCATATTTGAACTCAGGTCCTCCTGACTCCAGGGCCAATGCTCTATCCATAGCTGCCCAAGAACTCACTATTTGACAAAAGTTGTTGGGAAAACTGGAAAACAGTATTCAAAACCTAGGCATAGACCAATATTTCATATCCTATACTAAGAAAAGGTTGAATCGGGTACAGGATTTAGTTATCAAGGGTGATACCATAAGCCAATTAGGAGAACAAGAGTAGTCTATCAGCTAGATCTATGGAAAGGGGAGGAATTTATGACCAAACAAGACAGAGAACTGCAAATTCCAATAAATTTCAAAATGGATAATTTCATCTACATTAAATTGAAAAAAAAAATGCACAAATAAAATAAATAGCAATCAAGGGATCTCAGTATTATCAGATTTACTTTACAAAGCAGGAATCAATAAATAATTTAGTATTGGCTAAAAAATATAGAAAAATTGATCTATGAAACAAATTAGGTAAATAAGACTCCAAAGAAATTAAACCTCATTGCTCCATAAACCTACTATATCAATAAAACCATTAGCAACAATTAGTGGGACAAAATTTTTAATGTGGATAACTATTTGACAAAAATTGCTGGGAAATCTGGGAAACAATTCAGTATAAATTTGTTTTAGACCAGCATCTTAAACCACACATGCCACAATAAACTTCAGATGGATACATTTTCTAAATTTAAGAAGGTAATATAAAAAAAATTTAGAAAAGGAAAGAATATAACTGTCCCAATTATTTCTAAGGAGAGAAAAGTGATATTTGATTACATAAACACAAAATGCTTTTACACAAGAAAAACCAATACAGCTAGATTTAGAAGAGAAACAGTTAACAAGAAAAAGAGTCTTACAGAAAAATTTCTCTGGTTAAGGAATGAACACAAAGGACCCTCTTAATGAGTTAAATAGCCATTTAAAGGAAATGGACTATGAAAACTTGAAAACTTTCAAATGAATTAATGGAAGATATCAGCTACCTTAGGAAAATATTTCATATCACTAATAATAAGAAAAATATAAATTAAAAGAAGTTTGAGATGTCACTTCACATTGACTGAATTGACAAAGATAACAGAAATTAAAATGATGATCATAGGATCTGTGAGAAGACATGCACACTAACAATTCAACATTCTAGAAAACAATTTAAAAGCATACATATTCCATTCACTGAACTACTATTTGACATTACCTTAGAGATCAAAAACAAAGAGAAAAGACCCATATAAGCATAAATATTTATAGAAGCATTTGTTGCTGCCAGTAACTAGAATCAAAGTGAGGTGCCTATGAATAATATGATTTTTTAAAAACTGAACTTGGGAATTCATCTGTGTAGGAACTTTCCAATAAAAAAGTCCATTTATCAGTGCAAGTCAGTATCTGTTCCAGAAAACATATTCAGAAAGAATGACCAGGATAAAAAAAGAGATTAAGTTACTTTCCTAGGATCTATGTTTAGTAGATGACATGATTCATTATTTATTCCTCATGAGGTCTGATTGGATAACAAGCTCTGAATCCACCTAATTGTGCCTCCTTCTTGCTCACAAAGCTTTTGAGAGATTTTGTCAAAAGCTTTGATGAAATTTAGATCTATATACATAGACTTTTTTGATTTATCAGGCTAATAACCCTGTCAGAAAAGAAACTGGAATTAATCTGGCACAATCTATCTCCCCTTTACAGTGAGAACAGGTATGAAGCAACAATTCTCCAGTTCCATATCATTTTGAAATAAAAATTTATCACAAATGTAAATCAAAGTCAATTAAATCATCCCAAATAATTCAAAGGAAAGGCAATTATTTTTCCTATAAAATATGATTTTATTTTTAATAAACACTAGCAGCCTATTTAACACTCTTCTTTTTTGCTATACTGAAAATTTCACTGCACAAAGCAAAGTAAATCTCTGGTAATCTCTGGAGATGGACTGTAAGTTTAAAACAAACTAAAAGCTGTCTATCTTATTGCTGCAAATCTTTCTCATTGCTGAGTTTTCCAAGCTCTCTATATATTTGCTTTAATATCAGGCAAATTTGGAATTCAAGTTTAGAATACAAAAACTGTTTTATGAACAATTTAACCACATGTTGACAAGATAATTATGAGGAATATGACAGAACTATTATGTGGGCAGCTACTGCTGCCTTTCTCCTGTGTTCTGGCCTCCACCTTTTGGCTTTGGGGAACTGTCCTTTTGTTTGGGGGAACTTTTGGTATGCTAGGAGGGTAGCTAGGTGATGCAGTAGATAGAGCACTGGTCTTGGAGTCAGGAGGACAGGAGTTCAAATCCAGCCTCAGATATTTGACTCTAACCAGCTGTGTGACCTTGGGCAAGTCACTTAACTCTGCCTCATTTCCAGGACCATCTCAGTGGTCCTGATTCATATCTGGCCACTGGATCCAGATGGCTTCAGAGGAAAAAGTGAGACTGGTGACTTAGTATAGCATCCTCTCATTCAATTCCAATTCATGTGCTTGTCATGGTATCGCCTCCCTGATATTGTGGTCTTCTTAAAAAAATAAATGTCAAATATTATTATTATTATTATTATTATTATTATTATCATTATTATCATTATTATTTACTATGTTTAGCTCATCTCAGATCCAGATCCTAGCTACTTATCATTTACCTGCTCTGCTTCTTTGAGTATACCCTCCACCCTTTACACACACCCATCTATTTTGTCTCTAGCTCTGGAAACCAACACTACTATACCAAGAAAGGATTAATTAACAAATGAATCTAATCACTAAGCTCTATTTTTTTCTGGGACCAAACCATCTTTTTTTGGCTACCATTCCTACCAGTTTAGGACCCTCCAATTAGAATGTAAGCTCCCTTCAGGCAGAGACTATCTTTTTTTTTTTTTGACTATTTTTTTTTTTTGCCAAAGAACTTTCAGTGCTTAATTACAAAACCTACCATAAGCCTTTTCATTCATTCAAGAGACAAGACTTGGAGATCTGACCAGCACATTTCTCTGTTTTATAATTTGACCTCTGCTGTTAGAAGTGTCTCAAATCCTGATTCTTTGCCTTTCTTATTTATCATGGAACCATTTCTATTTATGGAATTTTGCATGTAGATTTGCCCTCTTGAGTGAATTGCCTAGAATATATGCCTACTCCACAATGAATTCAATGACCACAATCACAAAATTCTGCATTGCAATTGTCCTTTTTTCTTTTTATCTTGAGGCTATAGGAAATTTCTTTCCTTTAAGAGAGAACAAAATAACCTTCTAGATTAATTAGATTACCCTGTGAATAGTTTGTTTTAGTGTCTTCCCTCTCTGTCCAGTACCACTAGGGAGCCAGAACACTTCTATGAATCTCAGGCAGTAACAACAGAAAAGTGTGTTTAGAAAAGCTGTAATAAAAAGTTGTGATAAAAATTGCAGGCTACAGTTACAACTGACCTCAGGCATAGCAATAAGACTGAATAATCTGATTAATAAAGTAGTCTCAGATGAATATCTAGGAGGAGTGGGAAATATTAGAGGAGTTCCCACAAAAAGATATTGGCTGTTTTTTCTCTAGGATTCTATGAGAGGGGGAAAATCCCTGCATAGTCCTGGTTGACAAAATCCCTTGGTAGTTAGCAGTATACAGGGGATTAAATCAAAAGCTGTATAAGTTGGCAACCCTGTGAAATATTTGAATAATAACTCAACCCTGAGCATTGTATTTTAGGAAGGACCCAAATGGGAAATTAGGTAGTAAGATCCAGTGGCAAAATAAGGTGGTAAGGGACGCTGGAAACCATGTCATATGCATTCAGTTAATGGAACTTAGAATGTTAGCTTGGAGAAGACAATACTTAGAGGGTACAACATGGCAACTTTCAAGATTTGAAATGTTATCTTTTGGAAGAGAGATTTTATTCTGCTTTGTACCAAAAGGAAAAGCTAAGAGCAATAGATAGATGTTACAGTGAAAAGACTATAGTTTGATATAAATTTAATTTAATTCAATCCAATATGCATTTATGGAATATCTACTGTATGTACCACATTATACTAGTTGCTGAGAATGCAAAGTCTACGTACACAAGAAGCTGACATTCTAATGGATTGATACAACATCCAAAGACTAGAACCTTATCTAAGGAATTTAAACTATTGTTTAGGAAGCTGTAAGTTTGTCATTTAAGTAAATGTTGGACAAATAGTTTTAGGGTTGCTGTAAGGATCAAATGAGGTATTGTTTCTAAAGCACTTAGAATAATTTCTGACCCATAGTACACACTGCATAAATATTAGCTATTATTATTTTTGTTGTCACATTCCACTAGAGGATGTCTAAAACCCTTCCATCTCTGAGACTGAAAGGAAAGAAAAACAAGTATTAAAAAAGATCAGGCACAAATAAAAGATGCAAAACTACAAAAGTTAGCTGGTGGGTTATATGCCAAGCTCTCACACACTGTACTTCTGAAAACACTTTTCATTCCCCTACACTATGGTTTAGTCCTTGTATTGTTGACAACTGACTGCAAATTTAGAAAAATAAATATAGTAGGGAGTTTGTAATTCATCCACAAAGGAAGGTGTTGGGAACCAGGGCCTCTAAGCTGTTTGACTCAGTTGCAGCAAGAAGACTCAAGGCAATCACACTGCCTGGTGGAACAACATTTCCTTCTTCAATATATATAGGGATTCCATGTATACCAATATTTATAGGTTTATTATTGATTGCAAAATTTACTTACCCTAATAGTGGAATGACTATAAAGGAAGGATTTCAGAAAAAATTCCTTGAATAAAACAGATTGTAAACACTGTCCAAATTTAACAGAACTGCCTCTCCCTGAGGCATACAAAAGGCTTCAACATTATGAAATCTCTGGAAAACCCAACACTGGGAATTCCAAGGAGATGTCAGAATATATACAGGGAAAACAGATACATGATGGGTTAGATAGAATTCCAGGGGAAATTAATAGTTTTGCCCCCTTATCATAAACAGGAATATGTGAAAAAGATGGTGAGAAAATAGTACAGGTGACTGATATGGGAACTCCAGCAGCCTTAGTTTCATGGGAAAGATTAAAAAAGGCACAGAAACCGTGATTTCTACCAACAAGGCCTGAAAGAAAAATTGGCTATTGTAAGAGTTAACGGATGAGTGGACAAGCATAAAGACCCTCACTATAGATTGTTAAGGAAGTGTATGGAAAAACATTACTTACACAGAAAATATAAAAAACTTTCCATTAAAAGAATTGCTTAATAACTTTAAATGAATTAACAGTTATACAATGTAGTAATAAATAAGGTAACAGATAGGTTGAGGTCATCATGGTCTGAGTAGGGATAAGAAATCAATTAACTATATGATTATTAATTAAACTTGTAATCACATGATTAAAACTTGTAACTACATGAATTATATGATTAATGATGAAATTTGTACACTTCTGTAACCAAGGAAATGATCTTAGCTTGCTTGCTTGATGCATACATGATTCTGAAACTATAAAAATAAATCCAAGCAGCTGACAGTGAGTCAACCTGCTCCTGCCTTTACCCCCTTGTTGACTCAACTCATTTCACCGACTCTATCCCTCCTATCAGGTTCCCAGGACCCTGCGGAGGCTGGACCCAGGCAGGAAGGATAAGAGAATTATGAGTAAGGAGATATAGATAATGTTATAATTAATAATATAATTATGCATTCTAAAATAACTTATGTTTAATTGATAAAGACATGGAGAAAGTTGTTAGATCTGTATTAGTACTACTTAAGAAAAAGTTGTTTTGCTATTGTTGAGTCATGTTCTTCATGATCCCACTTAGAGTTTTCTTGACAAAGATACAAGACTGGTTTGCATTTTCTTCTGCACCTCATTTTATAGAAAACTGAGGCAAATAGGGTTAGTGACTTGCCCAGGGTCACAACTATTGAGAGTCTGAGACCAATTTGAACCCAGGGGAAAAAAGAGTCTTCCTGACTTGACGCTTGGCACTATGTCTACTATAGCATCTAGTTACCTTGCAAGAAAAAGTAAATTACATCAAGTAAAGAATGACCAACATAGTACTGACATAGAAAAGCAGGAAAGTTAAAAAAAACTAGCATATTATGTTTGGAAGGAAGCTCTTTGCAGGACTTTCCTGTCTCTAGAGGGCAAGCAAGAATGCTGCTTTCTTTTTATAGGAGTTTACTTACTTTTATTCTAGGCGCCCAGAAGCTCATGGAATTTGCATCTATGTGTCTCTATTACTATCTCTCTTCCTCTGTGTTTCAATTATTCTCAAGAAGAACTAGCCAATAGGACTTGTTGGTAAGAATGGTATCTTTAGTCTTTGTCTCATCTTTCCAGATGTATTTTCCATATTTTAGAATCTTTTTGAATAATACTTATTGAATAATATATTTTGAATAATATATTTGTCTCCTCTTATCCTGAATCCATCTTATTCATTCAATCTAAGTTCAATTTAGTAAATATTAATTGAGCATCTGCTGTATTCTAGGCACTTAGGTGTTGAGAAAGCAAACAAGAAATTACACTTGCCCTTAAAGAGTTATGTTCAGAGTATAAATATCAACATAGAGATAGACCAAATACTAATTTTTTTAAAGAGGTGCCAATAGCCTCTACCCCCCCCCCACCTTGGATGACAATTTATAAGACTGAACTTTAAAACCTTCTTTATTTAAGAACCTAAGTAAGCCAATGTGCATTTTTTCTTGCTTAATTAATAAATGTAAATGGATCTCCAGATGACTGCTTTCATCTGACAGCACTGATGAAAAGAGACAAATTATAATCATAACACTCTATGTTTGGATCTTTGGACATGATTAGCATTGAAGCTACCATATTTCCCCATGTATAGGACACACCCTTTTTTGAAAGATTTGGAGGTCTAAAACCCAGGGGCATCTTATACAGTTGTAGATTTTTAAACTTGTATTTCCCACTTCTTCTCACTTGTTGACTTTATGTTCATTGTTTTATATCTGTTACCAGTATATTAGGTTACATTTTGCTGCCAGAAATGGCTCAGAAAAGATTTTTGTACTGAATTCAAGTTAAATGTGATCCACTTTGCAAAAGTGAATGGAAACTGTGCTGCTGAACTTCAGTTTGGTCCTCCTCCTACTGAGAAAACAATCCAAGACTGGCTAAAGGAAGAAGAAACCCTACTGAAAATGTCCTGGCAGAAGGTGACTATGAGAGGCAAGTCAGCAAAATGGCCTGAGTTAAAGAGGGAATTGAAGAGATGAATTGAAGAGCAATAGGCAACTGGAATTCCTATGTCCACAAAAATGGTTCAGCGTGAGGCAAGAAGAATTGCTGATGGAAAAAAAAAGAAGTTACTGATTTCAAGGGAGGACACAATTGCTGCTTCAGGTTCATGAAATGGAATAGACTAAGCATGTGCACACACTAGACTTGCCCAGGAAGTTCTAGTGGTCAATCACAGACCAGAGCACAGTCACGAGAGCAGGCAGAGCCTCTCCTAAGACAGTGATTCTTCATCAAACACAGATGAGGACAAGCTAATGGGTGGGAGTTTTGACAGTGATGAGGAGTTGTAGGAATTTTATGATGAATAAAACTTGATTCAATAACTTTATGTAATACATTTTTTTTTCAAATTTCCGGCCCCCAAATTAGAGTACATCTTCTACATGGGAAAATATGGTAATCAAAACCAAGAGAAAAGTATCTCTTGACTTAGTTCCATTCTAATGCCATAATATAAGACAAAGTTTACATAAGACGAAGTTAATACAACTTCCATTTTCTCAGGAAGTCGAATTATTGTCTTTGAAGATCTAATAAAGATATTAAGTTTGGAATTCATTGTTCTTTTTAGTATGAAATTGTTTAAAAAAATCTATATCGTATCTAGGACTTTTCTTGTAGACTAAATAGATATAAAGACATAAGATATAATAAATATAAAAATTTATGAACATAAATCATTGATACCTTGACATTTAAATAATATGAGGATCTACACAAGTCATTTAGAACTTATTAATTTCCCCTTTTGTGTGTGAGTTCATCTCAAGGCACTGTATATTAAGTGTTGGGGATTCAAAGAAAAGAGAAAAACAATTCCTATTCTGAAGAATTTCACAGTCCAAGTGGAGAGCTAACATATAAGCAACACATAAAGAGATATGACCAACAGGAGATTTTATAAATATATATATATATATATAAAATAAAATTAGAATATTTAAAAGAAATTCTAAGATTAAAGAGGACTAAGAAAGTCTTCTTGAAGAAATTGGGACTGTAACTGAAACTTGAAGGAAGTCAGGAAAGCAGGAAACAGAAACATGCATTCTGACATGAGGAAGAGCTTAAGAAAATGCCCAGTTGATCAATTAAGCATCTTTCATGAATCACAGCAAGGAACAATCAAGTGACTCTAGATCCTACAACACTTGGAGGAGATCAGCAATCTCTTAATTGTCAAATTAAGCATGTAGGGTGTGTTCAAGGAAGAATAGTACTTTTGATGTGAGGGTTACTTTCTACCTTTGATGTCCACCTGAGCCACCAAATTCTCACATGTGGCTCCAAGAAGCTGTGGAATGCACAGTGGCCACATCCCAGTAAACCATTTTTGATAGGTGTGCTAAACCAGGAATTTGAAACTCATCTGTGATTTATGGGGGTTGTCTACTCTAAGCATGTGAAGTCTCCTACAACAAGAGCTGTTTGTCTTTCTGGCCGTGATAGCAGCTGAAGCAGGTACTGTGGAGCACTTAGAGCTTTATTAGATATCAAAGATGCCAAGGTGCCACTGTATCTAGAGCCATCACCAGTGGTCCTGACTCTTTCTTGCCACTGAATCATGACTGTAGAAGAGAGAATCTGATGACTTCTTTTAACTCTACATCACTTAAATCCAATTACACATGTATCAAAAGATATTACTGGTACCACTTTACCATTCCTCAAAGTCCTGAGGCAACAGGTAAATGATGAAGCAGATGAGGATCCACTAGGAGCTCTAGTTACAACCCTGCACACAGATGACCTAGGCCATACAGTTATTTTCCCACTGATTCAGCAGCCCCCCCCCCAAGGTGACTAAGTAGCCTATTTAAGGATTACATTGCTATCTGATGTGAGGATGGGTCTATAAAAGGTGCCCTAAAAATTGTCTGCTTACTGAACCCTGGTCTGATTGTTATGGTAGACAGGAATCCCACAGTGCTGCCAAGACACACAAAAAAATATCTACAAAAACTTCTTCTAGGGCAAGCTAATTAGTGCAGTGAATAGAATCCCAGACTTGGAGTCAGGAGGACCTGAGTTCAAATGTGACCTCAGACATGTAATGAATACCTAGGTGTATGATATTGCGCAAATCAATCCCACTGCCTTGCAAAAACCAAGAAAAAAAATGAAGATTCCTTGAAGGGAAAACTGAACCAATAAATAGTTGGCAACAGTAGAGCAGAAAAGGAGTGGGCAGCTTTCAGAGATCCGGTGTACAGTACTGCATTTGTTCATTTGGGCCAGAACATTTGCTAATGCCAAGACTAGTTTGTTTAAAATGATGAGGAAATACAGAAGCTGCCAAATGAAAAATGAGAATTCCACTGGGTTTATCAGCAAGATAGTTCATTCATTTCAAAGAAGGAAGCATTTAATTCCATTAAAAATAAAGGCCAAGTGAAGCTTAGAGAGATGCAGGATTCTTGGCTGAGTAAGAAGACAGATGAAAGTTTTAGACATATAATAACAAACCAAATTTCTTTGATGATGTCCTGAAGGCTATAAAAACATATGGTGCATCTCAAAGGCCAGGTTCATGATCCTAGAGAAATGAACTAAATACCTCCATAGTGTTCTTAACAGACCATCATCAATCAATGCAGAGACCAGTGACCACTTATCTCAAGTTGAAGTCAATCAGTCCCTAGTTGAAGTTCCAACTGAAGAAGGGGTTTTGAATGCCATTAGGCTCATTTTGTTAATTTTCCTCAATACTGAATTTCCTTGACATTTCTCTAGCCTTTGACATTATTGATCACCTTATCTGGATAATTTTTCCTTTTCAGGTTTTTGTGACAGAGTTGTTTCTTGGTGCTCTTCTTATCTATTAACCTATTAGCTATTAACCTTAACAATGAAGGATTATGTCCGGATCTTTTCTGTCCAGACCCCAAGTGAGCTTCTCAGTGGGCAACTGCTTCGGGCGTCCCCGGATTCTCCCTCCCGGGGGATCAGCGAGGAGGGACTCAGACGGACACTGCTTCAGGAGGCATATGCTTTATTAGGTGCGGAGGGAATCCACCGAACAGCTCAGGGCGTTGGTTTATATAGGGAGTTAGTTCCGGGCTGTCATCCTAACCCGCCCCGAGGGCGAGACCTGCCACCCGATAGGAGCAAGTGACATAGCCCAATCCCGGAAGGCCACGGTTCCTTCAAGAGGACCGTGTCGCTCTAGGATTGGGCCAACCTCACTCCCGGGGAGGTCCCTATCCGCTCAGGCGTCTAGGACCGACCCCCGAAAGGATTACAATCCAGAATGTACTACCCTGAAAAATTCAGCATATACTGTCAGGGAAAAAGATGAATGTTCAATGAAATACAGAACTTACATAACTTCCTGACATAAAGATGAGAACTGAATAGAGAATTCAATCACCAAATACATGACTAAAGCATTATATTAAAAAAAAGTAAATGAAAAAGGGGATTGAAAAAATGAAATTGTTTAGATAAATGTTATTTCCTAAAGGGGAAGATATAACAATTCTGATTCTTGAGAACTTTACTTCTCTAAGGAAAATTAGAGTGTAGAACATAATTGAATAGAATGGACCTAAAGAATAGGGATATAATTGAGTCTTGTCTCTCAATTGAAGAGGTCCTCAATCACATCAATATGTTTGAAACAAAAAACTCTAGGGGGGTGGGGAAAGCAGGAGTGTTAACTTCAATTTAAGTGTCTCATTGTAATATGACTCACAAGGTGCTAAGCACCTTTTCTAATGAGGGCATTGTAAGCCAGAGCCTCCCAGTATTTAGAGATCCTCAAGATTCTTACAGTTAATTAGATCAGCACCTGGTGCTTCACCTAAGAAAGGGATAGGTAGCCTGGGTGGGGAGGGGAGGAGGTAAAGGGGGGAAGAGAAATTAGTCCTTAGTTCACTTAACAAGATGTTAAGTACCTTGGGTGGGGGGGAGGGTAAAGTGTGAAAGATGATAGGCCTAGGGGGAAGGGCACAAATAGTTCAAGCAATGATATGGCTTTGGATGATACTATGGCTCATGCAGAGGACTGTGAGTACTTGAATGATACTTGAAAAGGGGGTAAGGTAAAAAAAAATGATTATAATTACAATTTGATGCAATTTGAGTCAATGCTGCTAATCAAGCTATCAAGGAAACAATCTCTGATGATATCTTGATAACAATAGGATCTTATCAAGCAATCAAATAATAAAACTATGCTTGATGATACCTGAGTAATAATATTAAAGCACCAAGGGAAGAGGCACAAAGATTTATAATTTTAGAGGGAAAGAAGGGAGAATGTGAATGCTAAGTAAATTCTATTCAAAGTTAGCCTAGTGAGAGAATAAGATACATTCCCACTTGAGTTTAAAAATCTAAATCTACAGGGAAGGGGACTGGAAACAGGAAAGATAAGGGAAGAAGGGAGTGATAAAAGGGAAGGGAAGGTATAAGTGGAAATAAACTGAAAGTTAAATTCCTAAAAGAAAAGTCAAAGGGGAAAGGTAAGTCGAGGAGGAATAAGAGAAAAGGAAAGAGATAAATATGAGAGGAGAAAGATAGCATGGAGGGAAACAGAGAATTAATAATCTTAACTGTAAATGTAAAATAGGATGAACTGTCCCATAAAACAGAAATAGACAGCAGAATGGATTAAAAACCAGAATCCTACAATGTATTGTTTACAAGAATCACATTTGAAGCAGAGAGATACACGAAGGGTAAAGGTAAAAGTCATCAAAACTGCCTGGTACTGATTAAAAAATAGAATAGTGGATCAGTGGATTAAGATAGGTTCAAAAGAAACTGTAGTTGAATGACTAATAGCAATCTATTATTTGAAACCCAAAGATATCAGCTTCTGATATAAGAACTCACCATTTGACAAAAATTTTGCAAAAACTAGGCATAGATCCATATCTCACACCCTATACTAAAGCAAGATCAAAAATGGGTATAGCATCTAGATATAAAGAGCAATACCACAGATAAATTAATGGACCAAGAAATACTCTATCTATCAAATGGAAGGAAAGGGAATAAATTTATGACCAAACAAGAATTACAGTTCATTAAAAACTGTAAAATGAATGTTTTTTACAATATAAAATTAAGGTTTTGCACTAATAAAATCAATGCTGCCAAAATTAGAAGGAAATCAGAAAAATGGGAAACAATCTTTACAACTAGGAGTCGTACATTTCTAAAATGTATAAAAAATTGCATTCAAATTTATAAGGTCACAAGTAATTCTCCAAATGATAAATGGTCAAAGGATATGAATAGTTTTCAAATGAAGAAATTGAAGCTATATATAATCATAAGAAAAAATGCTCCAAATCATTATTGATTAGAGAAATGCAAATTAAAACAACTATGAGGTATCACCTCACATCTATCAGATTGGTTAAGATGAGAAAAAGGAAAAATGATCAATGTTGGAAAGATTGTGGTAGCACAGGAACATTGATGCATTGATAGTGGAGTTGTGAATGGATCCAACCTTTCTGGAGAGCAATATGGAACTTTGCCTAAAGATCAATAAAACTATTCCTACCCTTTGTCCCAGAAATTCCAATTCTAGGAAGAAGAAGAGATTATATTTTAAAAAGGGAGAAATCCTACATGTTACAAAATATTCAGAGCAGCTCTTTTTAGTATTGGCAAAGAATCAGAAATTGAGGGAATGCCCATCAATTAGGGAATGGCTAAATAAGTTATCAATATTCACTAGGGAGATTTGTCTATAATTTTCTTTGTTTTGTTTTTTCCTGATTTAGGTATCAGCACCATGTAGGTTTCATAAAAGGAATTTGGCATGGGTGGCTAGGTGGTGTAGTGGATAAAGCACCAGCCTTGGAGTCAGGAGTATCTGGGTTCAAATCTGGTCTCAGATACTTAATAATTACCTAGCTGTGGGAGCTTTTTGTTGGTTTCTTCGATTTCTTTTTTCTGAAATGGGGTTTATTTAAGTAATTTATTTCCTCATCTGTTAATCTGGGCAGTTTGTGTTTTTGTAAATATTCATCCATTTCACTCAAGTTGTCCAATTTATTGGCATATAGTTTGTCAAAGTAGCTCTGAATTATCTCTTTAATTTCCTCCTCATTGGAGGTTAATTAACCCTTTTTTCATTTTTGATACTGGTGATTTTGTTATCTTTTTTAAATCAGATTATTGTCTATTTAACTGGCTTTTTCATAAAACCAACTATTAGTTTTATTTATGAGATCAATGATTTTCTTGATTTATATTTTATTAATCTCTCCCTTTATTTTCAGAATTTCTAATTTGTATTTAATTGGGGTTGTTAAAATTGTTCTTTTTCTAGCTTTTTTAGTTGTATACCCAATTCATTGATCTCCCTTTTCCTCTATTATATTCATATAGGCATTTAGAGATATCAGTTTTCCCCTCAAAACTTCCACTGATGCATCCCATAAATTTTCATATGATGTCTCATTATTATCATTTTCTTGGATATAATTATTGATTATTTATATTATTGTTTGATCCACCTATTATTTAAGATAAACTTATTTAATTTTTAATCAGTTCTTGGTTATCTTTCCCTGACCCTTTATTACATGTAATTTTTATTGCATCATGGTCTGAGAAGTGTGTGTTATTTACTTCTTCCTTTCTGCATTTGATTTTAAGGTTTTTTTGTACTTTTAGTGCATGATCAGTTTTGGTGAAGTTACTATGTACTACTGAGAAAAAAGTATATTCTTTTCTATCCCCATTAAATTTTCTACAAAGGTCTATCATATTATAGTTTTCTAAGATTTCATTCACCTTCTTAACTTCCTTCTTGTGTATTTTGTTGTTAGATCTATCTAGTTCTGAGAGAGGGAGATTGAGGTCTTCTGTTATTAAAGTTTTGCTCTCTATTTCTCCTTGTAATTCTCTCAGCTTTTCCTCTAGTAATCTGGATGCTATACTACTAGGTGCATACATGTTTAGTAATGATATGACTTCATTACCAATGGTCCCTTTTAAGAAGATATAGTATCCTGCCTTATCCCTTTTAATGAGATTGATTTTTGCTTTTATTTTGTCTGAGATTAGAATGGCTACCCCTGATTTTTTTACTTCAGCTGAGGCATAATATATTTTGCTCCAATCTTTTACCTTTACCCTGCGTGTATCTCTCTGCTTCAAATGTGATTCTTGTAAACAATACATTGTAGGATTCTGGTTTTTAATCCATTCTGCTGTCTATTTCTGTTTTATGGGACAGTTCATCCTATTTTACATTTACAGTTAAGATTATTAATTCTCTGTTTCCCTCCATGCTATCTTTCTCCTCTCATATTTATCTCTTTCCTTTTCTCTTATTCCTCCTCGACTTACCTTTCCCCTTTGACTTTTCTTTTAGGAATTTAACTTTCAGTTTATTTCCACTTATACCTTCCCTTCCCTTTTATCACTCCCTTCTTCCCTTATCTTTCCTGTTTCCAGTCCCCTTCCCTGTAGATTTAGATTTTTAAACTCAAGTGGGAATGTATCTTATTCTCTCACTAGGCTAACTTTGAATAGAATTTACTTAGCATTCACATTCTCCCTTCTTTCCCTCTAAAATTATAAATCTTTGTGCCTCTTCCCTTGGTGCTTTAATATTATTACTCAGGTATCATCAAGCATAGTTTTATTATTTGATTGCTTGATAAGATCCTATTGTTATCAAGATATCATCAGAGATTGTTTCCTTGATAGCTTGATTAGCAGCATTGACTCAAATTGCATCAAATTGTAATTATAATCATTTTTTTTACCTTACCCCCTTTTCAAGTATCATTCAAGTACTCACAGTCCTCTGCATGAGCCATAGTATCATCCAAAGCCATATCATTGCTTGAACTATTTGTGCCCTTCCCCCTAGGCCTATCATCTTTCACACTTTACCCTCCCCCCCCACCCAAGGTACTTAACATCTTGTTAAGTGAACTAAGGACTAATTTCTCTTCCCCCCTTTACCTCCTCCCCTCCCCACCCAGGCTACCTATCCCTTTCTTAGGTGAAGCACCAGGTGCTGATCTAATTAACTGTAAGAATCTTGAGGATCTCTAAATACTGGGAGGCTCTGGCTTACAATGCCCTCATTAGAAAAGGTGCTTAGCACCTTGTGAGTCATATTACAATGAGACACTTAAATTGAAGTTAACACTCCTGCTTTTATGGTATAGCTTTAGATCTGGTAGAGCTAGGCCACCTTCATTTACATTTTTTTCATCAATTCCATTGCTACTCTTGCCCTTTTGTTGCTCCAGATGAATTTTGTTACTATTTTTTTCTAGCTCAATAAAGTAGTTATTTGGTAGTTTAATTGGTATGGCACTGAATAAGTAATTTTATTGGGTAGATTTGTAATTTTTATTATATTAGCTTGATCTAACCATGAGCATTTGGCATTTTTCCAGTTATTTAGATCTGACTTTGAGCGAGAAATGCTTTACAATTGTGTTGATACAGTTTCTTGGTTTGTCTTGGGATTCCCAGGTATTTAATGTTGTCTATAGTTATTTTAAATAGAATTTCTCTTTCTATCTCTTGCTCTTGGACTTTGGTGTTTATATACAGAAATGATGATTTATGTGAGCTTATTTTATATCCCGCTATTTTGCTGAATTAGTTAATTGTTTCTAGGAATTTTTTAGATGTTTTCTTGAATTTTCTAAGTATACCATCATATCATCTGCAAAGAGTGAAAGTTTTGCTTCCTCATTGCCAATTCTGATTCATTTAATTTCTTTTTCTTATTCCTACAGTTAGCATTTCTAGTACTATATTGAATACTATTGTGATGATGGGCACCCTTGTGTCACCTAATGTTGAACCATCCCTGCCTACCTGGTATAAATGCTACCTGATCATGGTGCATTATCCTAGTAATAACTTGCTGTAGTCTCATTCCTAAAATTTAATCTAAAATTTTTGCTTCAACATTCACTAGGAAGATTGGTGGAACCAACTCTTATCACTCAAAAGTCATTTGGATTATATCATACCTGGTAAACCATAAGCAGCTCAGTGTAGTAGAAAACTGTGGCTCTTTGCAATCCAGCCCTGAAGTAAATGACAACCATTGGAAAGAAAGTCAAGAAGTGGGCGGCTAGGTGGCATAGTGGATAAAGCACCGACCTTGGAGTCAGGAGTACCTGGGTTCAAATCTGGTCTCAGACACTTAATAATTACCTAGCTGTGTGGCCTTGGGTAAGCCACTTAACCCCATTTGCCTTGCAAAAAAAAAAAAAAGGAAAGTCAAGAAGTAAGTGATAAGAAAAATAAAGGAGAGAAAAGAGTAAAATGATCAAAGATTTAAAGAAGAAGAAAACTCAAAGACATTAAATATAAAGAGATAAAGAAATAGAAATACAATGGAAGTGACCTCAATATCTAGTAAAGGAGTTCAGGCATGTAAGAATAAATGCTAAAAAATAAAGGGAAATGATCCAATAATTGATGAGAGAAAGGACCCTGTGGAATTTGAGCAGAACCTGTAATCACAATATGCTATTGCTGAGTGATTTAAAAGAGAATGAGAATCATGAAAGCAGAATATACGTCTAGCACAACAAAAGTAATGAAAGGTTAGAAAAATTTGGATCTGCAACATTTAACCTCACCAAAGAAACAAAAGAGCATAGGTTGGGAATATTCCTAAAAGAAAAGAAACAAAAAGGAAATGTTTTTAAAGAAAACATGCTTACTATGCAAGCAAAACTCAAGGACAGGTTTCATAAAAAAATCTAAAGATCATAGGTCTCCCATAGGAATGCAACCAGACAAAAAATATTAATGTTATAATGAAAAAAAATGAGAAAATTGCCTAGAACTTCTAAACATAGAAAATAAAAATCTAATTGAAAGAATTCATAGATTGTCAACAGAAATAAATAAACCTGAATTTCAAATTATATAATAGTTAAATTTACTAATTCAATTAAAAAACAACTTCTGCAAACCATCTGGAGACCTTAAAATATAAAGGAAAAGACATTTAAATGATGCATTATTTAAATGAAAATGAGAAGGAAATGGAATACTGTGATCTGAAAAGCAAGGTGTTCTAGTATACATTCTCCTTTCTCTGATTTCTGCTTTACTTGTCTTAATGGGTTACTTTACTATTTGCTTTGTATGTTCGTTGTGTAACTGGAGTTTGATGAGAAGAGACATATAGCTTGGGGTACTTCTTTCCTGTTAAGGATATTGATAAGTAGTATAGCTTGAGACTATAAATTACTTCCCCTAGACACAATTTTATGATAAACATAAGATAAAAATTTTTAAAGAAAATAACAATTTTAAAGTCAACAGAAATCTAGTTCAGTACTTTCTCTCTCTCTCTCTCTCTGGGGAGAGTAAAATGGTTACCCTCTGGTCCCAACCTCCAATTATCCCTCCTGTCATGAATCATTTTTCCTTCAAGAAGAGTGAGAGTTGGATATGTTAACAATCTATTCTTGTTTTTCTGTGAGTCACACCTAAATAGACTCATATGGTCTCATATAACCAATATGGACAAAAATAAAACAGCATCCCTTCAAATGCTCTTTTCCAATGTAAAAATAATTTAAAGGAAATAAGATGTGTATAGGAGGTTAAATTCTGAAAGGCTTTAAAATTCAAACAGGTCATTCTATACTGAATCCTGAAAATGATAGGGAGTCATTAGAGTTTATTGAATGGGTAGGAGAGAGTAGGTGGGAGGATTTGAGCATGGTCAGACTATGTTTTAGGAAAATCACTTTGGCAGTTGAGTGGAGAATGTGCTGGAGTGGGAAGAGATTGAAATAGGAAGATCAATCAGTTGTCCATTTCAATAGTCCAGAAGTGAAAAGATAAGGACCTGCATCAGTGTGGTGGAAGTATCTAAAGAGAAATTCTAGAAATGTTACCTTGGCAACAAACTGGATAGTGAGAAGTCAAGAATAATGCCTAGGTGGTGAGTCTAAGGAACTCTTACCCTTAACAGCAGCAGAGAATTTCAGAGGTGAGGAAGATTTAGGGTAAATAGGGTCAGTTTGGGAAATGTTGACTTTAGCATGTCTATAGAACATTCTGTTCAAGCTATCTGAAAGATAGTTGAAGGTGAGAGACTGAAGGTCTTGCCCGAGGAGGAGTTAATTAGAGAGGTTAACTCAGGATAAGTAAATTTGAGATAGCCCGGCATAGAGTTGAGACTTGCCACTATACTAGACACTGGAATACAAAAAAAGTGAAACTATCTCTGCTCTTATATAGCTTACATTCTATCAGGCAAAATGAAATATCTACTTATAAGTAAGATACACTTGAGGCAGCAAGATAGTACAATAGAGTAAAGAGATGAACTTGGACCTAAGAAGAGCTGAATTCCATTTCTACTTCAGGTGGTTAGTAGCTGTGCCACCTTGAGAAAATTTCTTGCTATCTCTGAATGGAGTTGAAAACAGCAAAAATAATGATTACCTTCCACTGAGGGCTTGTGCACCTAATAACCTTTTTATCACAAACACGGTCTTCCACTTAACTAAACATAAAACTTCCTGGATACACCCTCATAGCAAACATTGGCATCTATTAGAATATGTGATCTTGAGGAGAAGAGGCAGACAGGATGTGAGAGTGACAAAGGCAATGTGTGATGCAGAGTGCTGGAATAATCACAGATTCATTTTCTCTAAGCTAAATATTCTCATTCAATCAAAATCATTGCCCCAAAGCAAAATGAATACTAGAAGAATTAATGTCAAGAGATTAGAGTGTCTCTCTGAGAGGGAACAATTTGTTGCTAACATGGAGGGAAAACTGAGCCAACAAATATTTGGTAACAGTGGAGCATAAAAGGAGTGAGTAGCTTTTGGAGATCTGGTGTACAGCACTGCATTTGTTCATCTGGGTCAGAACACTTGCAAATGCCAAGACTACTTTGATGAAAATGATAAGGAAATACAGAAGATGCTATATGAAAAATGAGAACTCCACAGGGTTTATCAGCAAGATAGTTCATTCATTTTAAAGAAGGCAGCATTTAATTCCATTAAAAGTAAAGTCCAAGTGAAGCTTAGAGAGATACAAGGCTCTTGACTCAGTAAGAAGGAAGATGAAATTCAATTTTATGCAGACAGTAACAAACCAAAATGCTTTTATGATGCCTTGAAAACTATTTATGGACCAAAGACATATGGTACCTTTCAACTACTCAGTGCTGATGGATCCACATTGATTAACAATAGAGACTTGAACCTAGAGAGATGGGTTGAACACTTCCATACTGTTTTTAACAGACCATCATCAATCAATGCAGAAGTCATTGACTGCTTGCCTCAAGTTGAAGTCAATCAGTCCAACTGAAGAAGAGGTTTTGAATGCTATTAGGCTCCTTTCAAGTAGCAAACCACCTGATGCTGATTCTATTCCAGCTGAGATCTACAAGGTGAGGGGTCCATTGCTCATCCAAAAACTGACTGAAATTTTCCAGATATGAAGGTTATCCCCCAAGAATTCAAGAATGACCCCATGATCTATATTGATAAAGGTAAAGGGAATAGATTGTTTGATATCAATCACAAGGGTATTTCTCTTTTAGTCATTACTGGTAAGATTGAGATTCCTTTTCAATAGGCAATCCTTCACCTGGAATTCCTGACAGCTAGTGTGATATCAGCAAGGGTAGAGGAACAGTTGATATGATTGCTGCCCTACAACTTCAGGAAATATGCCAGGAGCATAACAGAGGTCTGTATGCAATATTTGTAGGTATGACCAAGTCCTTTGATATTCTATCAGTCATGAACTTTTTTTTTTTTTTTAGTTTTTGCAAGGCAATGGAGTTAAGTGGCTTGCCCAAGGTCACACAGCTAGGTACTTATTAAGTGTCTGAGGCCAGATTTGAACTCAAGTACTCCTGACTCCAAGGCCAGTGCTCTATCCACTGCACCACTTAGCTGCCCCCCCTAGTCATGAACTTTTATGGAACATTATGTCAAAATTTGGCTGCCTGGGAAAGCTGGTCAATATTGTTTGTCAATTCCATGACAGCATGCTTGCCTGGGTTCTGGATAGTGGACAATGCTCTCAAGATGCTCCCATCTTTTTTAGCCGTGTTTTCAACCATGCTATCAAATGCCTTCACTGAGAATGAACATGATCTCAAGGTCAGCTACAGCACTGATGGCAAATTCTTTAACCTGAAAAAGCTATAAGCCAAGACTGAAGTGGAGGGAGTATTGGTGCCAGATCTTTTTGCAGATGATTCTTTACTCGGTGCAGTCTCTGAAGCTGAGATGCAGCAAAGTATGGATCCATTCTCCGTAGCTTGTGCTAATTTTGGTCTAACAACACCAAGAAAACACAGATGCTCCATCAGCCAGTATCACATCATCCATATGCAGAACCTTTGATTACAGCAGATGGAGAAGTTTTGAGTACTGTTTACAAGTTCACTTACCTTGGCAGAGTCCTTTCCAAGGAAATGCACATTGACAATGAGGTTGACACTTGAACTGCCAAAGCTAACTCAGTATTTGGGAGACTTTGAAAGAAAGTATGGGAAAGAAGAGGTATTAGACTGACTATCAAACTGAAAATCTACAAAACTGTTGTGTTGATCTCATTGCTATATACCTGTGAAACCTGGACAATCTACGAACACATGTCAGGAAACTGAATTACTTCCATTTAAATTGTCTTAGGAAGACTCTGAATATCACCTGGCAAGAGAAGATACCAGACACTGAGTTCCTTTCTTTTTTTTTTTTTTTTTTTTATGTTTTTGCAAGGCAAACAGGGTTAAGTGGCTTACTCAAGGTCACACAGCTGGGTAATTATTAAGTGTCTGTGACCGGATTTGAGCCCAGGTACTCCTGACTCCAGGGCCGGTGCTTTATCCACTACACCACCTAGCCGCCCGTGAGTTGCTTTCTTGAGCTAAACTGCCCAGCATGTTAGAATGCCAGACATATGCTTGCCAAAAAAATTATCTTATAGAGAACTTACACAGGGAAAGTGCTCACAAGAGGGACAGAAGAAGTGATATCAAGACATCCTGAAAGTCTCATTAAAGAACTTTAGAATTGATTGTATAACTGGCACAGGATTGCCCAGCATGGTGTGCCCTTATCAGTGAAGGTGCTGGACTCTATGAGGAAGGCAGAATTAAAGCAGCTCAGAAGAAACATGACACACCTAAGTTTAGAGTGCCTACCTCAGGTGTTCACACAGACTATTTGTACCCAACTTGTGGTAGAGTATTCCAAGCTTGTATTGGTCTGATCAGTCACATTTTGACACACTGTAATTTGTCTCAAGCATAGTGATATAATTTTGGTCATCTTCAATAAGGAAGTTCAAAAACCAGCAATAATAAGACTTGAATTCAGTTCCTATTTCAAAGACTTGCTCTTTATTAAGTCATGCTGCTTCTTATGCAATCTTAAATAGACAATATGCAAATTAAATACAAGGTATTAGGGGAGGGCCACTGCTGATTCTAAGTAATGGAAATGAAGAGGAAGTGAATTCCAGGAAAAGAGAGTAGATAAAAAGTCCACATAAATAAACTAGCCAGATAGGCATGTGGTGTTGGAAGACTATTGGTCATTCCCCAATTGATAAATGTCAAAGGATATGAATAGATAGTTTTCAAATGAAGAAAATAAAGCTATTTATAATCATATGAAAAAAATCATTATTGATTAGAGAAATGCAAATTAGAACAGCAATGAAGTATAATTTCACACCTATCAGCTTGGCCAAGATGAGAAAAAGGGAAAATGATCCATGTTGGAGAGGCTGTGGAAAAATTGGAACATTGATGCATAGCTGGTGGAATTGTGAATGGACCCAATCTTTCTGGTGAGCATTATGGAATTATGACCAAAGAGCAATAAAACTGTTCATACTCTTTGACCCAGCAATTCCAATTCTAGGTCTAATTGTATAAGAAATTATAAAAAAAAGGGAAAAGTCCTACAAGTTCCAAAATATTCATAGCAGATCCTTTTGTAGTGGTAAAGAATTGGATATTGAGGGGGATGTCCTTCAATTGGGGAATGGCTAAACAAGTTATGGTACATGAATTCTATGGAAAACTATTATTCAATAAGAAACCATAAATGGTTGGACTATAGAGAAGCATGGAATGACTTACAGATCTGATGTTGAGTGAAGGGAGTAGAATCAAGAGAAGAATGTACACATTACATTGTGTACATTATGAGATGAACAACCTTGATGGAAACAGCTTCTCCCAGCAGTTCAGAGAGCTAGGACAATCTTATTAGACCAGCTATGGACTTTGTTACCCCATTCAGAGGAAGAAAAGTGAAACAAAACAAAACACACCAAAAACCCTCCAAAATTAACCAACCCTTCAGAATCTGATGAACATTTTATGAAAATTATCTCATATTTTTTTCCCTTAACCTTAATTCCTCATACTGAAAATAACAAATCTGTAAACATGTTTATCAAAATATGTACATACAATGCTAACTTGACTGTTCACTTTCCGAGGAGAGCTGAGTGGGAAGGAAGGTTGGAAGGAAATTTTGTAACTTAAAATTATACATGTAAATATGGATGAAAATAAATAAATAAATTTGTAAAAAACAAACAAAAAAATAAAGTGAAGGAAATCAGTTTGGAAGTGCCAAATTTCAAAAAAAAATATTGATTGAGTCTGGTTAAGAACTGGGACCTCAGGTGATCCAGATCTTTATTTGCTTTGAATTTTTGTCCTTAGGCTGTATTTTTATGTCAAAAAATTGTGTATTGCTCAGAGAGTAGCAATTCAATTTATTTTTCTCAGATTTGAAGTGTAAATCTGAGTTAACCTGTTATTTTCTTTCAGCAGCCACTTTATTGTTTTTCCTCTTGAATTTGGAGTTCCTTCCTAATCAATATAAAAAATTGAATTGAATTGTGATATCAAAATTAATTTCATAAGTATTATTGTTGGTGAGAGGAAGCTTTTTTTTTAGTTTTTACCAAACAATAGGGTTAAGTGGCTTGCCCAAGGCCACATAGCTAGCTAATTATTAAGTGTCTGAGGCTGGATTTGAACTCAGGTACTCCTGACCTCAGGGCTAGTGCTCTATCCACTGTGCCACCTAGCTGCCCCTAGGAGAAGCTTTTCTAAATTACTTGTTTTTAATCTGGTATTGATTGTAATAGCCTCTTTAGGGATGGGAATGAAGACTATGTATTAGGATGCTGTAAGATTTTTGTTTTGTTTTATTTTTGTTTTTCCCTAAATAAGAAAGGTTAACTAGGGATAAGTAAATTGAGTTTTGTTGCTGACCAGTTAATAATGGTTGTGCAAATGTTCCAGAAAAGCAACAGTCTAATTTGATTAAAAAAAATCAATTTGTTCAGTCCTATACTTGACAAGATGTCATTTTGATTAGTATTTCCTTGGCTACGTTCAGACCACTTAATTCCTGTAAGGAATGGCTGGGATATATTGGCAGTCAAAGGCCTAGACAAAACACATAATGCTGTTATGGCTAAAGTATATTATTCTTATCATACTAGATTAGGCTTTGACAGCATTTTCACACTACTGTGTTGTGCCAGGAAAGTAAAGGGAAAGGGGGTGGGCATCAAGTCATATGACCACTTGAGACCAGTCTACCTATAGGAGATGGATATTTTGTTTCTCAGAAGTTTTTGGAACTCAAAGGCATAAATTCTCCCTTTATCAAGTGATGAAGTGCTGACACCTGAATAAACTATATATGTGTCAGGTACTCCAGCAAATGGAGACATAAACATAGAAATCACAGTGATAATTTAACTTCAGACACATCCAGGCAAAAATAAAGCATATAGAAAATGAATATCTTCAGAACTACTCTTCAGTCCTCTCTGCAGACCACTAGGTTCTTTTAGGGTAGCTTTGTTATACAGTTGCCAGGCTGTTTAGCTTTCTTTTCATTCTCAAACTGGACTAGAAAAATTATATAAAACCAATCAATCAACAAGCAATCATTAAGAGGTTATTTGTACCTCATACTATCCTACATATTGGGAATAAGACAGTGAAATAGTCCCTGTTTTTTGGTGCTTCCATTCTAAATTCAGTTGAATTTTGTGGGGACCTGCAGTCTTAGTTCTCTGATTTATGTTTTAAGAAGATGTCACATTGAAGACAAAGTAAAAAGATTGGGGTGGAGCAAGATAGAGCAAATTAATGACATCAAAGAATATCAGGTTTACAAAAAGTCAAGGAGCAAACCATGGATGGGTCAAAGACTAAATTTTCTGAATATCAGCATTCAGGAAGGCACAGAAACATTTTTCAAGTGATCAAAATATTGTTAATGAGATACTGAGCTAGTTTAAAGTCACTGCAGAGATCAAAATTATAAAATCTTACAACTGAAAGGGACAAAGGAGATCATCTAGTCCTAGTTCAATCCATTGTGATTAAGAAATCAAAACAATTGAATGTGTCCCTTGGGCAACCTTTTGTTAATCCAAAGAGAAGTCAAACTATTCTGGTGAAGAAAAGGGCATTAAAAACAAAACCTCATGGAGATGGGAGAAAAGAATTTTAAGCAAAGACAACCACAACAAACAAATGGACCTGAACTCTAGGTTTGAACCAACAAAGTAATAAGTGTGTCAGAATAGGTATTATATTGATGAAACCTTCATCCTCCACTGGAAACTCTAAGGCAATAATCCTATATCTCCTTTATTCATTAAAGGTTCTCTTGGAAGTCTAAACTTTTTTAAGTAGGGCACTGAGAAACCCTGCATTTCTGTTTTAGATGTTTACTCCATACAAAATACATTAGCTTGTCCTTTGCTAGTCTGTGTGCTTTTCTTGAAAGTGCATTTTATGGGGCAACTAGGTGGTATAATGGATAGAACACTGGTCCTGAAGTCAGGAGGATCTGAGTTCAAGTATGACCTCAGACAGTTAATAATTACCTAATTGTGTGACTCTTGGGCAAATCATTTAACCCCATTGCCTTACCAAAAAAAAACAAACCCCAAAAAACCCCAGAAAAGAAAGTACATTTGGAAAGAGACAACTGAGAGATTAATAGCTAATGAGAAAGGATAGAGATGTAGCATAGGCATTTTGCCAGAATATTATCTCTAGCCCCGGATTCAGCACTTAAAAAAAAAAAAAAGAGAATCACAGATCCTTTGAATAAAACTTCCCATTTATAATGGGAAATCTATGTAGGCAATGAGTTGCTAATAAGGTGAGAAGGACAAATAGGATTAGCTGAAAGCTTGCTTGCTCACAGCACTACCCTACCACTTCACCAATTATTTATTTCTCAGTATTCCATTTTCTTTTTTCCCTTCCTTCTCTGTTTTACATCTTTCCACCTGCTCAGCAATATTATACAACACATGCTAGAATTCCCCTGAACTTTTACACATTCTTTTCTTTTGTTTCCTTGAAATATTTCTTTCATTCTATCAGGGAATACTTGATTCGTCATGCAAATTTGAGAGTTGAATCTGTCCCTCCATCCCTTTCATTTTCTCTTAAGGAACAAAGGATTGAATTTTGCATTTGCACTTCGGACACAACAGGAGTTTTAGGCACTGGAATAAAAAGGAAGATTGTATAATAGTTGTGGTCAACTTCAAAATTCTTTTTGCCTGACATACTTACTTGAAGGAAAATTTATAGTTCTTTGTCTTAGATAGTTCTCTTGTTTAAACCTTATTCTTAATTGACAAACTGGTTGTTTTCCATGCATGTTTATTCTCTAGGGTTCCTAAATTAGGATTATTTTTTTAAGGCATGCTTGTCATCTGTTCTGGTTATTGTGTGATGTAATTTGTTCAATTGCTTTGAACTGGCAATTAATGATATCTTATTATTTCTTAATACATTCAGAAGGAAAGAGAATTCCCTTGCAGCAATCCATCTTTTACTTAGATATAATAAGAATAGCAACAACATCTAAAAGTCTGTAATAGGAAAGAAGTATTTATATGATGCTTTTTAAGGGTTTTATACCTATTATTTCACTTGTTAATCTAAATAATCTTAGAAGGTAATAATAAAAGTAACAACTAACATTTATATAGTACCTATTATGTTTCAAGAACTATAAGACACTATAACAATTATCTTATTTGATACTCATAACAACTCTGGGATGGCAGTACTATTATTACCCCATTTACAGATGAGGAAACTGAGATAAAGCAACTTGCCTAAGATCACACTGATTGTGTTTGAGTTTAGAATTGTACTCAGGACTTCCGGCTTCCAAGTCCTACATTCCATGCACTCAGAGACATAGCTATTAGCCACTGTCCTCCAAATGTCTCCCTGTATTTATTGGGAACTAAGGCTTAATTTATTTAGTATAGAAGATGAATATTTAGTTATCTATAAACTATCCTTTTTGTTTAACTTTGTTACTGGTTTGAAAAGAAAACAAATAAACAAAAGCAGTTTAGCTACTAGGCCTTGTCTCAAGTGAACCATGGATCATTTTTTTGGTCCAAGAGGTGAAGAAACTTAGTAGTAGAAGGTCAAAGCTCAATTTTGGCTTTCAATGCCTAAAAATGTATTGTGGGATCCCAGTGCCAGGATTAATTTTTGGACCCTCTTCATCTCTACTTGGAGGAGATTAAAACTGAGGTCCAAACTATTTGCCATGGGGAGAAAAGAAATTTTGGGAAATTTCTTTGGAATATTTTAATTTTCCGAGGGTAATTCAGTAATTCTTCACACATGTTAGAGACCAAAAATACTTGAGCTCGAGATAGGTCATAGTTTCAACATCTGATTGCAACACATTATTCTTCAAATATTTGAGATGTGTCTTTTTTTACCTGTGTTTTCTGCCACAACAGTAACTTCTGAAATTTTCTCATTTGTTATGCCATCTCTTTATAATATGAAAACCAATGCTGAAATTCTGCAGAACAGGAAATGAAGATTGTAGTGTCTAGTCTGATTCCAAAGTTTAAGATGTTGCTCAGTGAACACAACCTATTAGTAAGTAGTTGTGGTTACTTAAGAATAAAATAAAAATAGTTATGACTTTCATGTATTTTTTTTTTTTACAAATGTTTTTCAAATGATTCTCTAATGGCTACCAAATGGGACAGTTTGGTGACATAATGGACCTGGAGTCAGGAAGACTACTCTTTGTGAGCTCAAACATGACTTTGAACACTAACTGTGTGACTTTGGGCAAGTCACTTTACCCTGTTTGGCACTGTTTCTCTTCTGTAAATTGAGTTAGAGAAGGAAATAATAAGTCACTCCAGTATTTCCTGCCAAGGAAACCTCACACGGGGTCACAAAGGGTTGTCCTGGACTGAAAAACAAAACAAAACATAAAACAAAGAAGACAACAACAAACCAAATGATTAGGATATAAGTACTTATCTAATTGTTACTAAATGAAATTGTTAAGTATTTCTCTTGGCTAAGGACATATTGAAACAAGAGAAACTAAGTGCAACTGTTAACCAATAAAGTTTGGGAAAATATAGAGTAAATTGGACAAAGAAAGCAAAAGATAATAAATCCTAGTCTAATTTAGTTAATTATAACATGGTATGGGGAAAGAAAACAGGATTTGGAGCCAGAGCCCTTGAGTTAAAAAACCCTGCTTTGGCCACTTCAGGTTTGAGTGACCTAAATCATGTGAAAAAAAATTTAATGAATAGCCGCTCAATGAAACAATTTTTCTGGGCCTCAGTTTTATCATTTTTACAATAAGGAGGTATAGAGTCAGAGTTAAAAGTTTCTTTCCAGTTTTTAATCTATCACTTTCTAATACTATAACATCAGTATTTGCTCTGCCATCAACTTAAAAGTTATGCAGAAGAGTAGAAGTCAATAATCCAAGTGAAGATTACACACTCTCTAAGGTCAGGGACATGCCATTTTTTTGTATCCCTTATAGTTCTTGTTCTTAGCATATCACAGATGCTCAGAAAGTTCTTTTTGACTGGATGATATCAACAGTGATACTGTAAGAAACCCTTAGATCAGGGATGGGGAAAAGTCCAGTCCATGGATCATATAAGGCTCATGCATTTGTTCAGTCTGGTGCTGCCACAAGCAACTGCAGGCAAGACTTGTAATTCAATAAATTTAGGAATTTTTTAAGGGTGAATTAATTAAATAAATGTTTGACCAAATATAGCTGCTGAATGATGTTATAAATATCCAAATGATCCTTGACAGATAAAAGATTCCTCACTCCTGACTTAGAAACTCTATCCTAAAACATCAGAAATAACGCACAATTTCTAATAGACGTGGGAAGGGAATAAGCATTTATTATTATACACTGTGCCAGATGGTTTTTTAAATAATTTTTTATTTTTATTTTTTACCTTTTAAAATTTTTTAAAAATTTTTTACAAATATTATATCATTTGATCCTTACAACAACCCTATAAGGTAGGCACTGATAATATCCTCATTTTATGGTTCAAGAAACTGAGGCAAATAGAGATTTAAGTGACTTGCCCAGAGTGATATGGCTAGTAAATAGCTGAGGTGGTATTTTAAGTCTGGTCTTCCTGATCCTAGACCCAGTCCTCTATCCTTTGCACCATTAGCTACCTAACCTCCCAAAGAATCCATAATTGTTCATCTTTAATCAACTTTCTGAGTAATGCTGTAGATTGCTAATGTTCTATTCTTATTTCAGAAATGGTTGTGGGTTAAATTAGTTACACCTGTATAGAGCAAATACTGAAACAACAGCAGCCATATTTCCTCTGTCTATTTCTGTTTCCTCTCAGTAGCAGCTGCCAGATTAACTGTGATTTTTCCATAATAAACTCAGGAATTTCATCTGGGTTACCCAGGTGACTTCTATAAATGGAAATCACTGGTCCTATATTAGGACCAGGTAAGTACTGACCTGAAAGATGTCAAAGATGTAAAATGTCATCAATTTAATAAAATGTGGGGTTTTTTTTGGGGGGGGGGTTCTTTTTTGGTATTCTCTACTTGACATTCAGAGCCTTTTATTAAAAAAAATGCTTGGAAAAACCCAATTCTAAGCTTTTCTGTATGACATGACCTTGCCTTTCCAGTTTTTACTTTCTCCACCTTATTTCCATTGCTTAGTGAATCCCTCATAGTGCAATTGATCTAAAAGTTTTCCTTAGCCTTTAATAAGTAAATTGAAATGGAACACTGCTATTACAATTCATTGTGACTTAATCATATCTACTCTAGTTCTGCATTTTTTACATGATCATAAGCATTTATTACGTGATAAGTACTGAGCAAATATACAAGTAAATATAGTTCTAGCCCTCAGTTCACATTCTAATAGGAGACTCCATATATAAGAAAATGTGGTTAGAGAAGGGAACTTTGGTCCTGAATTTCTAGGTTGATGAGTGAGGTCATGGAAGGCAGATTAACATACCCCTTCCAGGTAGAGTTGTTTTAATCATAGTTTCAGAATAGCAGTAAGGGTTGTTAGGGATTGGGGGTTGTAGAGATGTTGGGGGACCCTTAGGCAATTGGCTAAATAATAGGGAGAAAAGTATGGTTAATACCTGCCTGATATAGTACTAGTCATTTCACCAGTGGAAAGAATCTGGGAACAGATTCAGAATACCAGAGGGAAAATCTCAGAGAACCAGAGGGTAAAAACCTACAAGACATATTTTCAAATTGAAGTCTACACAACTTCATTTAGAAAAGTCTTCCAATTACCGGTACTAGTGGAGAAGTTACAATGCCATCCTCAGGACTAACTAATTTGTGATTTCAGAGGCCTTTGGCAGTTTTAGCTATTTAGTGCAGTCTTTAAAAAACAACATGGTTTGCAATTAATGTGATACAGGGAGGAAAAGCAAGGGAGAATGATAATATGTTTATTCTTTCAAAATCCTAGGATTTTCTAACTTAAGCCTTGAAAAATGAGAAAAGACTTGAAAATCTGATCTTAAAGAAAATTGTGTTTGAACTAATTTAGGGAACCCAAAGAGATGAATATTATTTTGGTATGCTGTAAGACTGAATAAACAAAGGAAAATATTTATGTAGCTCAATAATAATCTTTTATCATATTTTCAAATAGTCAAGGCATGTTGTATAATATCCAAATATCTTCTCAAATTAGCTATAAGAATTAAGTAGGTATAAAGTAGTCAGAATTACTAGAATGGTAGATCAGGAAAAAACTGGAGCAATATCCTGCATTGATTTCAGCAAAACATTTGAAAACTATTTTTCTACTCTCCTTGTAGACAAGATGGGAAGATGTGGTCTGGATGATAGCACCTTTAGATTTATTCAGAACTGGTGAAAGGAAAAGACTCATGGAGTACTCATTTATATCTCTAAATTAGGGAGTAAAAAGGAATAGATAAGCAATAATTAAGCACTGGCTAAGGGCTCTGGATGCAAATAATCAAAATAATCAAGCAAGATAGTTCCTGCCCTCAAGGAGTTTGCATAAAGGAGAGCTAATTAGAAAGTGATTGTAGGAAGGTGTTGGCTGTCTTTGCCACATAGTCCTTTGGAATAAGCTAAAAAATGTCATGGTGACTTAGTTCTTGAAGCAAAGTTGGAAATTACATTTCTCAGAGCCTAGGACCTCAGGATTGGGCGTCTGACTTCTGATAAGAGGCAAAGGAAGGCCACAAGGGCTTCCATATGATTTAGAGGCAGCTGGGACTTGAACATGTTCCATGACTCTAAATGGTTCTGTGCCTTCTCCACTCCCTATTCCAAGCCCAGTCCTTTAGCATCTAGATACTCTAGCTGTCCCTTACCTACAAGAGACAATAATTGGAAAGAATTGTTAGCAAGATTCTATAGTAACTTAGACTACTTTGCTTATATTTTTATTTAACTTAGTAATGGAGGTAGAAAGTAGACAGTATGTACAACTGTGAGGAGGAAAAAATCTAGTTTTTCTGATAATACTTCTTGAGGATTTTTTTCCAAGCAAGACCAAATATATTTCTTTCATTTCAGGTGTCTAGATAGAAGATAGGGAGTAGACCTGTGATTCCACTGCTATAGAGAAGTGCCAGATGTAGACACTGGTTGAAATTGGTTGCCACTTTTTCTGAATCTTATAGTCTTAGAGAGTTGACTAGAGTGCTGAGAGGATAAGTGACTTGATCACGGTCAAATAGCCTATTTATGTCAGAGGTAGTAGAGCTTGAATTCAGGTCTTTCTGTCCAGGAGGCCAGCTATCTATTGGAGCAGCTATGTGACACAATGGAGTCAGAAAGATTTGAGTTCAAATCTATATGCAGACACTTATTAGTTGTGGGAGCCTGGGGAAGTCATTTAACCCTTTTTTGCCTCAGCTTCCTCATCTGTAAAATGAACTGCCATAGGAAATGGCAAACTACTGTAGTATCCTTTCCAAGAAAACCCCAAATAGGATCATAAAGAATAATATGGGTAATATATAGGATTGTAGAAAATAAACAAAGTAATCTAGAAACTTTGAATTTTCTTATTATTTTTATTTATGAAGGACTTTTGATCTATTAAGTGTCATTGAGATTTGATATTATTCAGCTCATATGCAGAATAAGTAATGGGCATTTTGGGCTCAAAGGAACAAATAAGAGGGAAGATGTAATAGAACTGTATATCAAGGAGATATTTTTCTATAAGAAAAAATCACAAATTTCTTTGAGAAAACATTTTGGAGGACATTTAGATAATGTTCAATGGAAAGAGAAACCAAGGAGATGACCTGAGTGATACCAGTGACCTTTTTTTGGTCCAAAGCAAGGTTTTGAGGGGATGGTAAAATAAGAGGAATTTTAAAATAGTCTTGTAGACATTGTAATCTGAAGTTCGCAACAGACCACTAAGACAGCTGGAAGAAGTAGATTGTAAATTGAATTTTGATGAAGATCCCAAAGTCTCTTAGAAGGCAATATTTGATCGGACTGAGGAGCTTCAGAAATCAGAACCTTTTCTGGAATTCTCTCTGTAATATAAACAGAGCAGTCAAGAAATACCTAGTTTGCTTTGCTGATAACTTCATTTCTCAGAAGATCAAGGAACTAATGAAGAGAAATACTACTTTGCGCTTGATTTTACTAATAAATTTAGTGAAGTGGAATTTTAAAGAAACCCAAGGTAATAGCACTCATGCCACCCTAAAGTTCTGAACAGAGAAGGGGAATAACAAATATGTTGAATTATGTATGCTAGTCTGTGAAAATGTGCTTCTAAAGAATGAAAGGACAAATAGGATCTCAGGACTCAAGAACTTAGGAGAGTCAGATCAAGAGGAATAAAAGGTTCTCAATGACAAATTCTAGAGCAGTCAAAATGTTCTGAATTTTTTTATTTTAATGATATTTTAATTTTTCCTAATTACATGTAAAATTATTTTTAACATTTACTTTTTAAAATTTTTTCTTTTTCCTTTTTCCAATTGATAATTTATTTTATTTTCCCAATTACATGTTATAAAAGTTTTTCAACATCCACATATTTGTATGTTATATAATTTCCTTCTACCCTTCCTTCCCATACTTCTCCCCTCAGCAGATGAACATTCTGGTGAACATTGTACATATTGATGTGGATTTGATGTTTACAGATTAGTCATTTTTCTGTATGAGGAGTTAGCATTAAGGGAAAAGAAAGAAAATCATGAGATAGGAAAGAAAAACATAAGAGACGTTTTTAAAAAAGTGAACATAGGATTCATTCAGATTCTGGAGGGTTTTTTGTTTGTATTTATTTATTTATTTTTAAAATCTGGGTATGAATAGCATTGTCCATAATAGGTTTCCTAGGGTTGTCCTAGATCTCTGAACTGCTGAGAATAATGGCATACATCAAAGTTGATCAACTCACAGTGTTGTTAATACGTACAATGTTCTCTTGGTTCTGCTTCCTTCACTCAGCATCAGATCCTGTAATTAATTACATTCTTCTCTAGAGTTAAACTATTCATGGTTTATTTTTGTTTGTTTGTTTTTCTTGTTTTTTAGATTTTTCAAGGTAATGGAGTTAAGTGGTTTACCCAAGGTCACATGGCTAGGTAATTATTAAGTGTCTGAGATGGGATTTGAACCCAGGTACTCCTGACTCCAAGGCTGGTGCTCTATCCAATGCATCATTAGCTGCCCAAATTCATAATTTTTTGTAGAACAATAGTACTCCATAACATTCATATACCATATACCAGTTGATGGACATTCCAGTTTTTTGCTACTACAAAAAGAGCTACTATGATTATTTTGGAACATTATGGGACCTTTCCCATTTTTTATGATTGCTTCTGGATATAAGCCTAGAATTGGTATTGCTGGGTCAAAGGGTATAATCAGTTTTATTGCTTTTTGGGCAAAGTTCCATATTACACTCCAAAATAATTGGATTAGTTAAAAAAAAAATCCATCAACAGGGGCAGCTAGGTGATACAGTGGCTAGAGCACTGACTCTGGAGTGAGGAGTACCTGAGTTGAAATCCAGCCTCAGACACTTAATAATTACTTAGCCGCGTGGCCTTGGGCAAGCCACTTAACTCCATTTGCCTTGCAAAAACCTTAAAAAAATACCAAAAATGACCTAATGTCCCAATCCTCCCACAAG
Organism: Macrotis lagotis; assembly: GCF_037893015.1. Lineage (NCBI taxonomy): Eukaryota > Metazoa > Chordata > Mammalia > Peramelemorphia > Peramelidae > Macrotis > Macrotis lagotis. The sequence continues at coordinate 562,659,425 of NC_133666.1, read as the reverse complement.
CTCTGCAACATTGTCTTTCCTTTTTGTCATTTTAGCCAATTTGATTGTTGTGAGGTAGCACCTCAAAGCTCCTTTAATTTGCATTTCTCTAATTAGTAATGATTTGGAGCATTTTTCATATGATTATATTATGTAGCTTTAATTTCTTCATTTGAAAACTGCCTAACAGGCATATCATTTAACCATTTATGAATTAGAGAATGACTTGTAATTTTATAAATTTGATTCAATTCTCTCTATATATATTTTAGAAATGAGACCTTAATCAGGACCCCTAGCTGTAAAAATTGTTTCCCAGCTTTCTGTTTTTCTTCTAATCTTAGAAGTATTGGTTTTATTAATGTAAACACTTTTTAATTTAATATAATCAAAATCATCCATTTTACAATATAATGTACTCATTTTTTGGTTTGGTCATAAATTTCTCCCCTTTCCTTAGATTTGACAGAGTATTTTTTTTTAGGTTTTTTGCAAGAAAATAGGGTTAAGTGGCTTGCCCAAGGCCACACAGCTAGGTAATTATTAAGTGTCTGAGACTGGATTTGAACCCAGGTACTCCTGACTTCAAGGCCAGTGCTTTATCCACTACACCACCTAGCCGCCCCTAGAGTATTTCTTGATCTGTTAATTAATTGGTCTATGGTATCCCCCCCCCCCTCCATGTCTAAATCCTGTAGCAATTCTGACCTTATTTTGGTATAGAGTGTGAGGTGTGGATCTATGGCTATTTCTTGCTATACTATTTTCCAGTTTTCCCAATAATGTTTACTGAATAGTTAGTTCTTATCCTAGAGGTTATTGTTTTTGGATTACTACTGTTTCTTTTGTACCTATCCTAATCCACTAGTCCATTAGTTCATTTCTTTACCCGGACCACCGGTACCATGCAGTTTTGATAACTCCTTCTTTATAGTATAGTTTTAGAACTAGAACAGCCAGACTACCTTCCTTTATATTTTTTTCATCAGTTGCCTTGATATTCTTGACCTTTGTTGTTCTAGAATTTTTTCCAGTTAGGTAAAATAGTTATTTGGTAATTTGATTGATATGGCACTGAATAATTAAATTTGGGTAAAATCGCCATTTTTATTATATTATATATTATGTATATTAAAAGTATTATTATATTAGCTTGACCATTTGTTTAGATCTGACTTTATTTGGGTGAGAAATGCTTTGCAATTGTGTTCAAATAGTTGGGTCTACCATGGGAGGTAGATTCCCAAATATTTAATGCCGTCTGCAGTTACGTTAAATGGAATTTTTCTTTCTATCTCTTGCCCTTGGACTTTGTTGTTCATGCATAGAAATGCTGCTGATTTATGTGGGTTTATTTTACATCTTGTTACTTTACTGAATTTATCAATTGTTTCAAGTAGTTTTTAAGATGATTTTCTAGGATTCTCTAAGTATACCATATTATCTACAGAGTGAAAGTTTTCCTTCCTCACTACCAAGTCTCCTTCAATTTCTTTTTCTTTTGTTATTGCTAAGCTAACATCTGTAATACTATATAGAATAGTTATGGAAATAATGGGTATCTTTGTTTTACCCTTGATCTTATTGGAAATGCTCCTAGTTTATCTCCAGTATGTATAATATTTGTTGAAGGTTTTAGGTAGATACTGCTTATTATTTTAAGGAAAACTCATCTATTCCAATACTCTCTAGTGTTTTTAAATAGGAATAGATGTAATTTGTCTATTATTTCTATTGAGGTAATTGAGGTAATTCTATGATTTCTGTTGGTTTTGTTATTGATATGTTTAATTATGTTGCGTGTTTTCCTAATATTTAACCATCCCTGCCTACCTATTTATAAATCATACCTGATCATGGTGTATTATCCTAATAATAACTTGCTGTAATCTCTTTGCTAAAATTTTATTTAACATTTTTGCTTCAGTGTTCAATAGGGAGATAGGTCTAAAATTTTCTTTGTTTTGGTTCATCCTGGCTTAGTTATCAATACCATATTGATGTTAAAAAATGAATTTGGCAGAACTCCTATTTTTAAAAATAATTTATGTAGAATTGGAATTAATTAATTATTCCTTAAATGTTTGGTAAAATTTGCTTGTAAATCCATCTGGATTTAGAAACTTTTTCTTAGGGAGTTTATTGATAATTTCTTCAATTTTTTTTTCCTGAAATGCAGTTATTTAAGTATTTTATTTCTTCTTCTGTTAATCAGGATAGTTTGTGTTCTTGTAAATATCCATCCATTTCACTCAGGTATTCAAATTTATTGGCATATAGTTGGGAAAATTAGCTCCAAATTAGCTCTTTAATTTTCTCCTCATCGGTGGTGAGTTCATCCTTTGTATTTTTGATACTGGTAATCTGGTTATCTTCTTCCCTTTTAAAAATCAGATTAACCAAAGGATTATCTATCTTAATGACTTTTTCATAAACCAACTCTTGAGTTTTATTCATTAGATCAATGATTTTCTTGCTTTCAATTTTATTAATCTCTCCTTTGATTTTCAGAATTTCTAATTTGGTATTTAAGTGAAGATTTTTAATTTGATCATTTTGTAGCTTTTTAAAGCTGCATACCCAATTCATTGATCTCTTTCTCTATTTTTATTCATATGGGCATTTAGAGGGATGTAAAATTCCCCCTAAAACTGCCTTTGATTGCGTTCCATAAATTTTGGTAGATGTCTCATTATTGTTTTCTTGGATGAAATGATTATTTCTATGATTTGTTGTTTGATTCACTCCTTTAAAATTAAGTAATTTAGTTTTCAATGAATTTTTGGTTTGTCTTTCCATGGCCCATTATTACATGTAATTTTTATTGCATAATGTTTTGAAAAGTCTGCATTTATTCTTTCTTCCCTTCTGAATTTGATTGTAAGGTTTTTATGCCCTAGTACATGGACAATTTTGGTATAGGTGCCATGTACTACAGAGAAAAAAGTAAATTCCTTATTCAGTTTTTTCCAGAGGTATATCATATCTAAGTTTTCCAAAATTTTAATCACCTTCTTAACTTTCTTTTTGATTTTTTTGTGGTTAGATTTGTCTAATTCTGAGAGAAGGAGTGAGGTTCCTCTTATTATAGTTTTTCTGTCTTTGTCTCCTTGTAATTCATTCAGCTTCTCCTCTAAAAATTTGGACACTATACCACTAGCTGTATATATGTTTAATAATGCTATAACTTCATTGCCTATTGTACCTTTTAAGAAGATATAGTTTGGGGGCGGCTAGGTGGCATAGTGCATAAAGCACCGGCCCTGGAGTCAGGAGTACCTGGGTTCAAATCCAGTTTCAGACACTTAATAATTACCTAGCTGTGTGGCCTTGGGCAAGCCGCTTAACCCTGTTTGCCTTGCAAAAAAAAAAAGAAGTTTGTTTCTTATTTCCTTTAATGAAATCTATTTTTGCTTTTGCTTTGTTTAAGATCAGGATCACTACCCCTGATTTTTTTACTACTGTTAAAATATATTTTACTCCAGTCTTTTAACTTTACCTGGTGTGTATATCTATGCTTCAAATATGTTTTTTTTAAAGCAACATATTGCACGACTATGGTTTTTAATCCATTGTTCTATCCACTACTATTTTATGGAAGAGTTCATTTCATTCCCATTTATGATTAAAATGACTAATTATTTTCCTTCACGTTATCTCTCACTGTTTGTACTTTCCTTTTTCCTCTCCTCTTATTCCTCCTTACCTTTGTTCTTTTCCCTTTCCACTCTAACTTTTCTTTTAAATTTTAACTTTAAGTTTACTTTCACATATCTTTGCCTTCTCTTTTATCAATCCCTCCTTCACTTTTCTTTCCATTCCCTTTTCTGCTCATTTCCCTATATAGTAAAATAGATTTTTAAACCCAAATTTAGAATGTATGTTATTCCCTCTTTGAGTCAAATCTATTGAGTAGAATTTACTCCATTATCACACCCTCCCTTCTCTCCCCTCTACTTTTAAATGTCTTTGTGCCTCTCCATCTGGTATTATTTATTCATTAATGCCTAGCTTTCTCTGTATAGTACTTCTTTTTAAGTTTTTATTGTTTTAATCCTGTCTTGTACTACATTCCCTTGTCAAAATATACTCCTTTTATCAGACCTGATAGAAATACTGTCAATCAAAGTACAATAAATCGAAGATTGATTGGTTGATTGATTGAAAAACAACATTGCCTTTTAGTCACTAAGTACCCTCTGCTCTTCTGTCTCTTTAGAAATACACTTTTCAAGAGTCATGAATCACATCTAATTATAATCACTTTATATATTTCAAGTACCCTCCAAGGACACACAATCCTTATGAGTCAAAGCATCAAGCAAAGGCAAATCATTTAAAGAGCTATTTGTACCCCACCCCCCCAAGCATACTTCCTCCAATTGCAGCCAAAGCTTCAAGAAAAGCACGTCTCTTCATAATGTTTTTGTTCCAATCTAAGTATACTCTCTCCCTCTGTCTCTATAAGTACTTCAGCCACGGCCCTCCCCAACCAAAGAATCAGAGACACTCTCTCCCATTGTCCTTTTAGTATCCAATTATGATATTAAAACCCTTGTTAACTAAAGTATGGATTAAAATAATATCATTTCCTAATCTCTTTATGTCCAACCCTAACTGCATTCCCACCCTCAGCCCCTATACTATAAACCTATAAGTACTATAAACCTCTTAAGTATCTAGTAAAGTCAGTTCTGACTTAATTATGTAGAGCCTCTAAGTACTCTAAGTACTAGAACATTCTGAAAGTCTCTCTTAAGACCACTGGCTTTGATTATAAGGCATGGGAGACATTAGCACAGGACACCCAGGCTAGGGTGCCCTCATCAGAGAATGTGCTGAGCTCTATGAGCAAGGCAGACTTAAAGTACCTCAAAGAAAACATGAGATATATAAATATATTAAACACCCCAGATGTTCACTTGGACTATTTGCCTGTGATAGAATGTATTTGCCTAATCAACCACAGTCAGACACAGTAATTTTTCTTAAATATTATAGTGATGCCATTTTGTTCTTTTTTGGATAATGAAGGACAAGAACCAACCATACCCATATCCTCTAAGTACAATCTCTTCAACCACGTTTAACCTTTTAACTATCCTAAGAGAAATACAATTCTCAAGAGTTACAAATGTTATCTTCTCTTGTAGGGTTGTATGCAATTTAACATTATTGACAACATTTATTTTCCTCTTGTAATTCATCTTTTTTTAGGCATCTCTTGAGTCTTGCATACAGAGATCGAATTCTTTGTTTAGTTCTGGTCTTTTTATCCTTTATCCTTTTTTCTTTTTTTTTCAAGGGAATGGGTTTAAGTGACTTGCTCAAGGTCACATAGGTAATTATTAAGTGTTTAAGATCACATTTGAACTCAGATTCTCCTGATTCCAGGGCCACTGCTCTGTCCATTATGCTACCTAGTTGCCCCCTTTCTGGTCTTTTTATCAGGAAAATTCTGGAAGTCCTCTATTTCATTAAACAACCATTCCCCCCCCCCCCGTCAGAATATGCTAAATTTTGCTGTGTCCTTTGTCTTCTGAAATATTATATTCCAAGTCCTCTGATCCTATGCTGAAGCTCATAAATTCTGTGTAATTCTGATTGTGCTTCCTTTGTATTTAAATTGTTTCTTTTTTGGTTGCTTACAGTATTTTCTCCTTTATTTGAGAATTCTGGAATTTGGCTATGATAGTCCTTGGAGTTTTTATCCTGGGGTCTCTTTCTGTGTATTCTTGCAATGGTTATTTTGTCTTCTTGATCTAGTAGATTTGGATAGTTTTCCCTGATAATTTCCTGGAAGATATTTTCCATGCTTTTTTTTTTGATCCAGGCTTTCCATAAGATCAATAATTCATAAATAACCTCTCCTGGATCTATTTTCCAGGTTGTTTGCTTTCCTAAAAGGTACTTTAAATTTTCTTCAATTTTTTTCAGTCTTTTGACTTTAATGAGATCTTGGTGTCTCAAAGACTCATTGGTTTCTATTGATCCAATTCTAATTTGGGAGGGGGGGTTATGTTCTTCAGTTAGCTTCTGTGATTCCTTTTCCAGTTGGTTAATTTTATTTTTTGTGGAGAATCATTAAGTATCTGAGCTCAAATTTGAACTCAGGTCCTCCTGACTCCAGGACCCGTGCTCTATTCACTGAACCACCTAGCTGCCCCTGAGTTATATTCTCTTCTTAGATGGTTATTTTTACTTTTAAAGGAATTGATTCCTGCATGACTCTAATTTCTTTTTTCCATTTTTCTTCTTCCTCTCTTCTTTGGTTTTAACATTCTTTATTAAGTTCTTCTGTAAAGTTGTGGATTTGAGTCCAATTCATATACTTCTTTAAGATTTCTCATGTAAGTAATTTGTCACTGCTTTCTTTTTCTGAAGTTACATTTTCTCTGCATAGTAGCTTTCTATGGATAATTCTCTTTTATTTTTTGCTCATTTTGATTGTTTGAGTTCTGTTCCTGGGGGATTGTTTGAGTTCTGCATCCAAGCTTTTTGTTCTGGGACTGGGGTCTGATCCCTGCCTTATCACCAGTGCAGCCTGGGTGTTGCCTATGCAGAGGTTTATTTCCTCCTTTATGTCCAGGCTCTGCCTATGCAGACCTTGTCTGGGATTGGGATCCTCTCTGCTGGCTTGTTATTTAGCTGTCAGGACCTGTGCTGTTGTCTAGCTGCCAGGACCTAGACTACACTGGCTAAAAGCCTCCTGTTGATTTACCAGCTCTCCCACCTAGCTGGATTTTACTTCTTTTTCCCTTTCTCCCTCCTCCCCCTCTGCCAGGAGACAAACCTTCTCTGAAGATTTTCCACAATGCCTACGGTTGGTTGAAAATTTGTTTGGATCTTTTCTTGTATCTGTAGCTTTAATGTCTTTGTAGAGGCTTCATTTAGCATTGGGTAGGGAAAAGCTCTTGGAACATGGCTAGCTTCATGCCATCTTGGTTCCACCCTGGAAGTCCTTAACATTCACTTTCTCCTCCCATTCCTCTGAGATTGTAAGCAATTTGATATTGATTATACATATGAAATCATGCAAAAACATAATCCCATTAGTCATATTGTGAAAGATAACCTCCCCCCAAAATAAAGCAAAAAAATAGTATACTTTGATTTTCATTTGAATCATCAGTTTATAACTCCATCAGTTTTTTTCTCTGTATGTGGATAGTATTTTCCATCATAAATCCTTTGGAATTATCTTGGATCATTGTATTTCTTGGAATAACTAAGTCATTAACAGCTGGTTATCATACAATATTGCTTTTAGTATATACAGTGTTGCCCTAGTTCTGTTCACTTAAATTTACATTAGATCATGTTAAATCTTTACAGGTTTTTCTGAAATCATCCTATTCTTCATTTCTTATAGCACAGTAATATTTCTTTACAAGCATGTACTACAACTTGTTTAGTCATTCTCCAATTGGTGAACAGACCCTTAATTTCTAATTTTTTGCCACCTCACATAAACACACATAAATATAGCCACTAATATATCACAGCCAAAACTGTTATATTTTTGTACAAATAGGTCCTCTTCCCTCTCCTTTTTAAAATGTCATTGGGATACAGATACAGTGGTATTGTTGGATCAAAGGTTATGCACCCAGTTGGTTGTGAGTTTTTTGTTTGTTTTGTTTTTACTTCTTTGGTCATAGTTCCAATTTGAGAACCTATGATCTTAAAAGAAAGTATTTTAGAGATGAAAAAATGAAAATATAGCTGTGCTGAGGTACTTAGGTTCCAAATTGCTGATCATCATATAAACATAACAAGAATCTATTGCTGATTATACAGCAGCAGTATAATCTGGGGGAAGGATCTTGGGAGAAATTCTAGTTATGGGAATTCCCTATACAAATATAAATTGTACCACATCTGTGATATAGTTGAGAAACCTGAGATACATAGAGGTTAAATGACTCACAGTATCACTCAACTAATAAGATGCAAAAATAGGTTTTTGAATCTTTCTTTCTATACCCTGACTCTAATCTGACAGCATTCCCAATATTCTATTGTTCCTTTAGCAATATCATAATCACCTTAAAGTGTCTTCTCTAATATTGAATAGGGAGACAGATGTTTCTCTTTTATGCAGAATTATGGAAAATTTTATCTTTTTAAAGTACAATAGATTCTAGTCTTGGATTCTATTTACATTCTATTACTTTTCTTATTAGCTGCTTGGGAAATAAATGACTATTGCAGAAAGTTTGAAATTGACATGAGAGTATTGAAGTAGTTGTGGACAGGTCATAAGCAGAAATGGAAAATTTCTAGAAAATAAATGACCATAAATCTTTGTCATGTTTTCAGATCTATTATTCAGAGGACATACCCCCAAGGTTTTGTCCTTGGTCCCCCTTTTTTCTCACCTTTTTTTCTACACTGTCAAAAGATTGATAATGTAACAGTTGAGGCAAAGTTTAGTCCAAATATATTTAAATAAAAAATCCCCTCTATAACAAGAGATTTGATTATCTAGTGTCCACTTACAGACCTTCAGCAATGGGGAACTCACTATCTCTTTAGGTGGGTGAAGTAAATTTGGATAAATCTAATTTTTAGTAATTTGTTTTTTTATACAAAGTTGAACTATACCTGACCAGTCTTTCACTAATGTTCCTAGTTCTTTCCTATAGGACCAAGGAGAGCAGGATGAAAACTCTAGAAACACTTAAAAAGAGCTATTGCATTCATCCTTTATTTTCTCTTCTGTAGACCAGTCATGACTAGGAGGCACTATGATACAGTGGAAAAAGCACTAGGTTTGGGTAGTGCACTGGACCTGAAATCAAGAAGATCTGAGTTCAAATCCAGTCTCAGATACCTATTACCTTAGAAACCTTGGGCAAATCACTTCAAGTCTCTGCCTTAGTTTCTTCCTCTGTAAAATGGGAATAATAATAACACCTATCTCCCAGCATTGTTATGACAGTCAGATGAGACAATTGTGCTTGTCATATTAGGCATATAATGCTATTTAAGGTGTTAGATATTATTATTATTATTATTATTATTACCTCCAGTGTTTATTGTCATGGACACATCACGTAGCTTCACTGATCCTCAGAGTCTTTATCTATGAAATAAGAAGGCTGAACAAGATGACTTTAGAAGTTTCTTCCAGAAGACCTATGAGTCTATGACATACTCTAGTCAGTCTGTATAATGTGATCAATCACAAGTCCTCTCACCACTCTGGGAGAGGAAGGGGGAAAAGAAGAGGAGCAACACCAGAACCAGCCCAGGGATGTAAGAAAATTGACCCAACTAACTAGTTTATAGGTGAACCACTGCAACCTAGAAATCTGATTCTGCTTCAATAACCACTGGTGAATATCATAGCCAAGAGTAAAGGCAAGAAAGCAAGATAAAGAGAAATCTTTGCCAACTCCTAATTTATATTTTCACATGCTGTCTACCTAAATCCCCTCTTGGTTTCAACTGAGCAAATTTAGCCATATATAAATAATGTGATGCTAAGCCAAGTAGGAAAATTGGAAGCAATAAGCTGAGATACAGTAAGGGAAAGTTGACATCCTCCTGCACATTTATTAAAGCATATTCTCTTAGTTGTTTACCTTCCAATCTTGGTAAAATCTTCTTGAAAAAAAAAGTAATTTGAATATTCTTTTCCACTGAGTAAAGATAGATTTCTCTCTTCTCTCTTTGGATGTCTTATACATCATGATCTTGCAACTTGTTACATTTACATTTTCTTATTTGTTGTATCAATTAAAAAAGTGAAGATAGGGGATGATGAGATTTGTTAACTAATTTGCACTCTTTCCACAGGCTCTGAGCAGTGTTCCCAGAGTACAGGAAAATACTGCAGAGTCCTGCATAAATAGTAGCTGTTTTAATATCACTTTTCAACAAAAGAAAGGATTTTGGAAATAGAGAGGGATCTAAACTTCTGAATATAGGATGATGAGTGCTTGGCTTTAGGAGGTTCTCACCAGATAGTTGTTGAATGAATGAATTTTTTTTAAGTAATAATAGCTAGTTTTTAATGTATGCAAACCATGTAAGATTTGTAAAATACACATATTATCTCATTTTTTCCTCTCAATGTTGGAGAAATTAGTAATATTATTATCCTTATTTTATAGATGAGGAAGCTGAGGCAGACAGAGGTTAAATGACTTGCCTAAAGTCACATGGCTAGAAAGTGTTTGAACCCATATTTCAGCTCATTTTTTTTCTGAAATCTACATTTAATATTCTTAAGCATTAGGCCAATAGCTATCTATATTTGGGGTTATATTGTCAGAGACAGGAGGCACAGCTAGACAGAAAAGTCAATGGAAAGTATCTGGAGATTTGAGTGGATTATATGGCCTTTGAGTCAGGAGGATAGGAGTTAGAATCTGGCCTCAAACATTTGAATACTAGCTGAGACCCTCAGGCAAGTCACTTCACCTTGTTTGCTTCATATACAGGGCAATCTGCAATCATCCTGATTCATATCTGGCCATTGGACCCAATAGCTCTGGAGGAGAACGTGAGACCCAATATCCCCCTTGCTCAAATTCAATTTATGTGCTTATCATGGCATCATCTCCCTGATGTCATGGTCTTCTTTGAAAATTAAGGACAAATATTATTATAAAGTTCATTTGAGTTAACAGTGTGATATTACAACCAGTGGTTAATTCAATATTAACGGACTTTGATAGAGGGACATTTAATATTTTTTGTATAATTATAGGTAACCCACTGTAGGGAGCTTATTGATATGTTGGAGAGCATGCAAAGGGGAACAACCATCATGGTGAAAGACCTGGAGTTCATATCATATTACTCTTCTGTTAGTAAGCAGGCAAACTATATTTCCTTATTAGCAGGAAAAAAACTCCCAAGATAAAGTGAGAAAATTATGCTTTAATTTGCACTCAGAGTTCATCAGTTCTTTCTCTGGAGGCTGATAGCATTTTTTCCCCATTTTAATTCCTTTTGGAATTATTTTGGATCATTTTATTGATTAGAATAACCAAATCTTTTACAGTTGATCATCATTTCAACATTTCTGTAACTGTGCATGATGATCACCTGGTTCTTTTGACTTCTTTTTTTCATCAACTCACCTAGGTCTTGTTATGTTTTTCTGAAACACCCTCCTGTGGGTTCAATAGTTCCTTAAGAATAGTGACAGGTTTGTTTTTTTGTTTTGTTTTCTTTTTGCCTTCTTTGTTTCCTAAAGAAGGCTTTTTAAAAATCATTTTATCATTAATTAATTGTCCATTTTAGTAATTATTAATCAAGCATTTGTTATATAGATCCAATACTTTAAGATTTGCAAAGGATAATAATCTTATATGATCTTTAGAACAACCCTGTGAGGCAATTATTTATTATTATGCCCATTTTGGAGGTAAGGAAACTCAAGAAGAGGAGTTAAATAATAAATCCAGATTGACATACCTGGTAAGTGTATAGGATTGAATTTGAAATGAGGTCTTTCTGACTCCAAGTCCAACACTATATTCATATACCATCACCTGGCTGCTTATGAGGATTGGTTGAAGGAAATTGCTAAGTTCAGTCTGGAGAAATTAGACATTTTGAACCCAGAGTGGAAATAGGAACTAATTAAGTTATAAAAAATTACCAACAGAAATCATATGACTTTCTCAACAGATGCCGAAAAAGTCTTAGATAAAATATAATATCCATTCCTATTTAAAAAAAAACTAGAAAATTTAGGAATAAATGAATAAATGGAGTTTTTAGTATCTATAGAAAACCATCAACAAATATATTTAAATGGGAATAAACTTGGGGCATTTCCAACAATATCAGGGATGAAACAAGTATGTACATTATCACCAATACTCTTCAATATAGTAGTAGAAATGCTAGCTATAGCAATTAGAGAAGAAAAAGAAATTGAAGGAATCAGAATTGGCAATGAGGAAGCAAGACTCACTCTCTGTAGATGATATGATGGTATACTTAGAGAACCTGAGAAAATCATCTAAAATACTCCTTGAATCAATCAACAAATTCAGCAAAGTAGCAGGATATAAAATAAACCCATAAGCCATCAGCCTTTCTATATATATATAAACAACAAAGCCTAAGAGCAAGAGATAGAAAGAGAAATTCCATTTAAAGTAACTGTAGACAACATTAAATCCTTGGGAATCTCCCTCCCAAGACAAAGCCAGAAATTGTAACACAATTATAAAGCATTTATTACCAAATAAAGTCAGATGTAAATAATTGGAAAAATGTTAATTGCTCATGTTAAGTCTAGCTAATATAATAAAAATGACAATTCTACCCAAATTAAATTACTTATTCAGTGCCATACCAACCAAACTTACAAATACTTACTTCATTGAGCTAGAAAAAAAAATAGCAACAAAAGTCATCTGGAGCAATAAAAGGTCAAGAATATCAAGGAAACTGATGGAAAAAAATAAAGGAAGATGGCCTAGCTCTACTGGATCTAAAGCTATAGTATAAAGCAGCAGTCATCAAAAGAAATACAGTAATAGATCAGTGGATTAGCATAGGTTCAAAAGAAACCACAGTAAATGACTACAGCAATCTGCTGTTTGATAAATCCAAAGACATCAGCTTCTGGGATAAAAACTCACTATTTGACAAAAATTGTTGGGAAAATTGGAAAATAGTATGGCAAAAGCTAGATATAGACCCACATCTCACACCCTATACCAAAATAAGGTCAAAATGGGTACAGGATTTAGACATAAAGGGCGACATCATAGATAAATTAATAGACCAAGAAATACTCTATCAGATCTATGTAAAGGGGACAAATATATGACCAAATGTGAATTAGAGTACATTATAAACTGTAAAATGAATGATTTTGACTACATTAAATTAAAAAGGTTTTGCAATAATAAAACCAATACTGCCAAAATTAGAAGGAAAGCAGAACGTTGGGAAACAATCTTCACAACTATGAGCTCTGATAAAAGTCTCATTTCTAAAATATATAGAGAATTGCATCAAATTTAAAAAGTTGTAAGTCATTTCCCAATTGATAAATGATCAAAGAATATGAATAGACAATTTTCAAACAAAGAAATTAAAGCTGTCTATATATAATCATATGAAAAAATGTTACAAATCACTATTGATTAGAGAAGTGAAAATTAAAATTACCCTGAGGTATCACCTTACACTTATCAGATTGGCTAAGATGAGAAAAAGGGAAAATGATCAATGATGGAAAGATTGTGGGAGCACAGGGACATTGATGCATTGATGGTGGAGTTGTGATCTGATCCAATCATTCTGGAAAGGAATATGGAACTATGCCCAAAGAACAATAAAACTGTTCATACCCTTTGACTCAGAAATTCCAATTCTAGGTCTATATCCAGAAGAAATCATAAAAAATGGGAAAAGTCCCATATGTTCCAAAATATTCATAGCAGCTTTTTTTTTTTGGTAGTGGCAAAGGACTGGAAACTGAGAGGATGCCCATCATTTGGGAAATGGGTAGACAAGCTATGGTACATGAATACTATAGAACATTATTTTTCTATAAGAAACCATAAATGGGAAATTGCTCATTCCATCAGTGCAATAATCAGGGACAATTTTAGGGCATTTGTGATGGAGAATATTATCTGTATCCAGTTTAAACAAAGACCAAAAGACTATTACCTTCAATTAAAAAAAAAAAGTTGACTTATGTACTACTTAATTTTGCTATCTCTAAAATTTTGTCTTTTCCTCAAAGATATGTTTTTTCTCTCAACACATTCAATTTTGATCAATGCATAACATGGAAACATGTAAAGATTATCAAATTGTCGTCTGTAGTGGGGAGAGGGGAAAGGGAGGGAGGGTGGCGGGAAAAAGGATAAAATTCAAAACTTTACCAAAATGATAAGTAGAAACTACTATTGTATATAATTGGAAAACAAATAAAATATTTATATAATAAAGAAAAGAAACAAGAAACCATAAATGGTTGAACTCTAGAAAAGAGTGGAATGAGTTACAGGATCTGATGCTGAGCTAAGGGAGCAGAACCAAGAGAACAATGAACACATTAGCAACAACATTGTAATATGAACAACCTTGATGGAAGTAACTCCTTTCAGCAGTTCAGAGAGCTAGGACAACTGTGTCAGACTAGCTTTGGACAATGTTATCTCCATTCAGGGGAAGAAAAACAAAACAAAACAAAACAAAACCTACCCTTCAGAATCTGATGAACACTTTATAAATTTATTTTATGTATCTCTTTCTCTTAATCCTAATTCCTCACACCAAAAATGACTAATCTGTAAACATGTTTATCAAAAATATGTATGTATAATGTTAACCTGACTGCCACTGATGGGAGGGGGTGGGAGGAGGAAATTTTGTGATTTAAAAATTATATATATATATATATATATATATATATATATATATACACACACATATGGATGAATGTTGAAAAAATTAAATGGATGAACTTTTGGAAAAATTAAATTAAATTAAAAAAGAAATTAAAAAAACCAATTGAGGTAGAAAACTTTCTAATGAATGAAACTATTCAAAAGTAGAATGAGCTGTCTCAAGTTTCTCCCACAGTGAAGATTTATAAACAAAAGCTGGAGGAATCTTTGTTAGGCACACTGTGGAAAATATTTCATTTGGGAATAGTTTAGGTTTGTTGATGATTGATGTACATCCAATTTTGAAATTCTTTGATTTTGTGGAATCTTATGACTTTTGTAAATAAAAAATGGTATTGGACCTATAATTTCAGCAATACTGAGAACTCTTTGTGAAGATCTTCCTCTGCCAGCTATGCATTTTATAATGAATTGAAAGAAAAAGAAGAGAAAAAAATAGCAGATTCATGGAGTAGTTTAAGCTTTGTCTGTATGGATTAATTTCATAACTGAAAATATCATACTGTATTACTTCTTAATATACATATGAGAATTTTTTTTTTACATTTTTGACTATTTGGGATCACTTTTTGATGACTGTTATTTTTCATCATCAAAATGGACATTTTTTCTGAAGGCTTTATATATCTTTCCAATGTTATTTTTTAAAAATATATTTATTCATTTTAAATAGTTTTACTTTTTAAATTTTGAGTTCCAAATTCTTTCTTTCTTGCACACTTTCTGGCACCCAGTATGTTATCAATTTTATATGTGAAATCATGCAAATATATTTCCATATTAACCATATATATAAGAAAGCAAGATAAAGTGAGAAAAATTATATTTCAGTTTGCACTCAGAGTTCATCAGTTCTCTCTTTAGAGGTTAATAGCATTTTTTTTTATTATGAGTCCTTTGGAATTTTGTTGGAATTTATATTGATTAGAATGGCCAAATCTTTCACAGCTGATCATCATTACAACATTTCTGTCACTGTACCCAATGATCACCTGGTTCTTCACAATTCAATTTTCTTTGGTTCATATATGTCTTGTCATGTTTTTCTGAAACTATTCCCTTTGTCATCTTTTATAGTACAATAATATTCCATAATTTGTTTAACATACCCCAATGCTAAGCATCCTCTCTATCATTTCTTTGATGTAACAGAGTTGCTATAAATATTTGTGCTCAAATAGTTCCTTCACCCTGCTACCTCTTTTAAAATCTCTTTGGAATACAGACCTGATAGGGTTATGTTGGGTTAAAGTGTATGCACAATTTTATAGCCTTTCGAATATAGTTCCAAATTGTTCTCCAGAATGGTGGATCAGTTCACTACTCTTCCAGCAGTTCCTTGATGTAACTTCCCCCCCTTGTCTTTTACAGTATTTATCATTTCTGACAGGTGAAAGTGGTAATGTGTTAAGATAATATGTAAGGAAAAATTGTTTTTATTGTCATTTCCCTAATCAATAATAATTTAGAACTTTTTTTTCATAAGACTAGATAACTTGGATTTCTTCTTCTGAAAACTGCCCATTTATATCCCCTGACCATTTTTTAATTAGGGAATGACTTTTTTATATAAATTTAATTCAATTTTATACTCTATATATTTGAGAAGTGAAACCTTTATCAGAAACTTGATATAAAAATTTTGATATTATTTCAATATCAGTGGGAGCTTTTAGCATAATACAGCTCCAATGATTATCTCTTTTAATTGTCTATTTTTGCTTTTTTGCTTTGTTTAAGATCATGACTGCAACCCCTGATTTTTTTAGTTCTTTTTTTATTTTTTTCCCTGATTTTTTTTAAACATTAGCTGAAGCATATTAGATTCTGCTCCAACCCTTTATTTTAATTGTTTGACTTTCTATTTCAAGCATGTTGAAACATCATATTGTTGGCTTCTGGTTTCTAATCCATTCTGCTATCTGCTTCCATTTTATGTGTAAGTTCATTTCATTTACTTTCAGAGTTATAATTACTGTGCATTTCCCTCCATTTCATTTTCTTTTTTTTTCCTTTCACTCTTTTTATTCTGTCTCTTGTCAAAAGTCTATCTTGTTTCCAAACACTACCTCCCTTCATCTATCTTCCTGTTTATCACTCCCACTCTCCTTTCTCTTATCCCCTTCCCTTCCTATTTTTCTACTGGGCACAGTACATTTCTATACAAAACTAATTTTGTGAGTGTGTGTGTGTGTGTGTGTGTGTGTGCGCTTATTCTTCTCTCTGAACCAATTTCAGTGAGACAGATGTGCCAATGCCCCCTCATTTTCCTATTATGAAAGGTCTTCCTTGACTGCCTTTTTAATGTGAGAAAATTTTCCCTATTCTATCTATCTATATCTTCCCTTTTCTCCCAGTGCAACCTTTTCTCTTATTCCTCCATTTCTTTTTTTTTAGATTATGTAACATAATTGACTCACTCCCATGCTCTCTGTCTATGTAAACTCCTTTTAATTGACCTAATAATGAAAAATTTTTTTTTGGAATTACATATATCAACTTCCCATATAGGAATGTAAGCCATTTAACTTTAGTGAGAATCTTACAATTACTTTTGCATGTTAAGTCTTTTTATGCTTCTCTTGATCATGTGTTTGAATGTAAAACTATTTAATTACATATCCATTCCCCAGGAAGGATTATACTCAGTTTTGCTGACTAGGTGATTCTTAGTCATAATACTAACTCCTTTGCCTATTTGGAACATTATATTCCAAGGTACTGTTGGAAGGGTAGAAGCTGCTAAATCTTATGTTATCCTAATCTGATTCCGTGATATTTGAATTGTTTCTTCTGCTTGCATTATCTTCTGACTTGGGAGTTCTGGAATTCACATATAAAATTCCTGGGATTTCATATTGGCATTTGCTTCAGGAGGTGATCAGTGGATTTTTTAAATTTTTTTTTTTTTACCTTCTGGATTTACAATATCAGGGAAGTTTTCCTTCATGATTTTTAAAAATATGATGTGTAGGCTCTTTGTTTGATCATGACTTTTGGGTAGTCCAAAAATCCTTAAATTATTTCTTTTCAACTGTTTTCCAAGTCAATTTTTCCAATGATTTTTTTTCACATTTTCTTTCTTTTTTTATTCTTTGGTTTTTTAAAAAAATATTTCATTCAAGTCATTAGTTCCAGCAGGCCTAATTGTAATTTTAAGGAATTATTTATTTCAGTGAAATTTTCCATTTGATCAAGTCTGCTTTTTTTATGTAGTTCTTTTCATTGTATTTTTGTGCCTCTTTTACCATTTAGCCAATTCTGTTTTTTAAGGTGCTATTTTCTTCAGTATTTTTGTGACTTTTTACCAGCTTATTAATTTTCTTTTCATAATTTGATCACATCAATTTAATTTATTTCCTTAATTTTTCCTTAACCTCTCACCTGTTTTTTCAACTCTTCCAGGATTTCTTATTGGGTTTGCATTCAGTTAGCACTTTTCTTTGAGACTTTTTTGGGGGAAGGGGATCTGTTTTCATACTGTTATCTACTTCTGAGTTTATATCTTGGATTTCCCTGCTACCATAATAATTTTATGGATATATTCTTTTATTGTTGTTGTTTGTTCATTTTTCCAATCTATTTTTTGCTTTGAACTTTATACAAAATTGGGTCCTGTTCATATCAGGGTATGGAGGCACTGTTCCAAACTTAAGGCTTTTGTATGTTGCTGTTTTAAGGAGTCTAAAAGTTTTTGGTGGTTCCATAGTGGTATGATGCTGGAAGAGATGGGATCACAACTCCCTTGTGTCAGTACACTGATCTTTAAACAGGAAAAGTCACTGCTCCTCTGCAGCTGCAAATGCTAGCCCTCCTCCCTTCTTTGATATTGTGACCAAGGTCGCTGCTCCCTTGTGACTAATCACAAGCACTACTCTCCTCCCTAGAACACAAACTCAGAATTGCTTTTAGGAAATAGAGTTGTCAATCAGCACCAGCTGTATCCAGTGTCAGCAGAGTCCTCTATAATCTCTTTTTGACTATTTGTCCAACCCCCTTAACATTTCTGAACTGAGAGCTCCAAAAGCTGCTGCTGCTGCTGCTGCTGCTGCTGCTGTGGTAACTGATGTCATCTCTGCATTTATGGTTTTTGGACAGCCCTCCACTCAAATGTCACAGACTTCCCCAACTGACCTCTTAAGTTTTCTTAATCCAAAAAAAATTTACCCTTTTGCTGCCTCTGCTGATCCAAAATTTGATTTAAAACATTACTTTAAATTTGTTTAGAGGGAAAAATTGTAAGAATCACCATCTTGGCTCTCCTCACAGTGTTATTGGTTTTTTTTAAAGGATACTGAACACACCTTTACTTAATAGTTCTGGTCACCAACAATGCTCATTTTTTGTTGTATAATACTTTGATAACCTCTAGGGTTACTATAATTATTGCATCATAGATTGAGAGAAGAAAGACATATAGTTCAACCTTCTTAAATGACCTTATACTGCCATCATTAAAAAATTAAAAAAAATTATTGGTCTTTTTATCTTTCCTTTTAGACTATTAGTTGTAACACCATTATTATCAGTATTATTGCATGTAATAAAAATAAAAATAATACTAATAATTCCTGCTTCCAAGTCACTATGGACTGGGTAAACCATATAATTATTTATGTACTATGGGCTAGGTCTATTATGGTGGGTATAATAATATTGCAACTTGGCTTGTACTTCCTTGTCTGTCTTATTTCCTTGCTTTCTAAAACCCTCCAAAAAATAGGCTATCAATTCAACATCAAGGAAGAGTAGTAAATAATTCAACCTGTTGATGCTGTGCTCAAATCATTTACTAAACAGCTTCATCAGATACTACAGTCACAGTTACTGAAGAATTAGTAGAGAAAGTCTTGCCAACAAAGTAATTGGCACTGTTAAATGGTTCAATATCAGAAATCAACCTAATTTTAACAATAGAAATAGCACTGAAGAAGTATCAATACTTTCATTTCTGTTTTACTCTGAGAATCATGAGACTTTTTCCATCTGATCTGACATTGAAACTTTCCACACATGTTTTTTTTCCTGTTAGAAGATAAATTCCTTGAGAAAAGGAACTATCTTTTTTTTATTTGTATATCCAATACTAAACACATACTTCACACATACTAAGAACTTAAGAAATGTTTTTTTCCCATTCATTTATCTTTTCACCATCTCCTCTAAATCATCAAAACTCATCAAAACATGGAAACTATAAGAAAGTTGTTGTATAGCAGAAGAGTAAATAATTGTGTTGCCCATATCTTCATATCTATTAGTTTCCCCAACTACTTTTATACTTCTGAGACATGTGGAGAAAAATTAGGGGAAGGAGTTGAATGACAAGAACCCACATGGAGTGGCTTGCAAGCAATCAGCAAAAAATAGGAGAGAGCATCAGGGGAAGAATCAGTCTTTCAGTCTGTTCTCACAGTGGTTGGAGTTTCATGGCATCACTAATTTGTCTCCTGAGCCTATGCCACTAGTTCCACATTTCTCACAAGGCATCATAATTCCCTAGTCCTACACAGATCTGAGATTTGTCTCAGTTTCTCTTTCCTATGCCCAACTAGGGACACAGTGGCAGCCAAAGAAATAACAGGTAACATGCAGCTAGCAGTAGGAGGTCACCAGTTTGGCTGGAATAAATAGATTGGATATATCTACAAAGATAGACAGAAGAGGAACTTGGGGCATGTTAGGAAATGCATGCTTTAATACATTTCCTACTGTCTCTGTTGTCCTGCTGTTCTGTTTCCTCCCAGCAACCACCAGGGAGCACATTTATTACTTAGATAACCTTGCTATCTAAAACTGCATCTAAAATAAGAAATCACAAGTTCTGAGTGAAGGCAAAGTCTTTGAGACATCTATGATGACTATTCAGTTACACAGCATCCTGAGTGAGTATGTTTGTGGGCTTATATGTGCATGGACTTTTCTTGGTTCTTGGTTTTGTGTAGATATTTGAGGCCAAATAAATGATGTTTGAAGGTCATTCTTCTTCATCTTTTTATATATAGTTAATGTTTATTATCAACTATGATCAGTTGAGTTGGTTTCTATTTCTTGAAATGACTTCCCCTTAATGTTTTACTTAACCATTCCTTTAAAGGAATTCCACTTAATCTTTCCAGATCTGAGTGTTCCCCTATAATTGGTTGTATCACTTTAGAGTTAATTGTATATATATATATACACACACATATATATATTCATTTGGGACATTGGGTTCATATAGAGTTACATGTCATTCTTATCACCTTCATTTAGTTTTATAGCTTTTTTAAAACCTATATATTTATGTTTTATATTTTAAAATTGCATTTGCCTTGTAATTGAATGAATCCAGAAAGTCAGACTAGTTTAGAGGACAGAGAGACAGGTTCAAGGAAAAGAGGTCTAGAAGACCTGATTTCAGGTCCTGTTTCTGACAAAGTCAATGGGTATGGCTACTTTTTTTTTTGCAAGGCAATGGGGGTTAAGTGGCTTGCCCAAGGCCACACAGCTAGGTAATTATTAAGTGTCTGAGGCCAGATTTGAACACAGGTACTCCTGACTCCAGGGCTGGTGCACCATCCACTGTGACACCTAGCTGCTCCTGGGTATGGTTACTTTCACAGCCCTACCCTAAAATGTTGAGTCTTGCAGAGAATAACTCCTCTTTTTTTTTTTTTTGACCATACTTCATATAAGCCTTTATTTCCAAACCCATCTGGAGCTTTGATGAATATGTTTACTTCATTTCTCCCCCAAATCCAGGAAGTTCATATCCCATTTAGATGACCCCCTCCACTTCTTTTGTTCCCAAGGGCAATTAAGTTGTCTTACACATACCTAAGGTGTTTTTTTTAAGGAAAGAACCAGTTGGGGAGGGGAAGGGGGAGAATTGAGAATTCTGATATAGGAAACTACACTGGGAAAGAGGAAGATTTTATAATCATAGTATCATAGATTTGACAATGAAAAGAAAAGAATTTTAGAGACCATAAATTTCGGCTCCTTTATTTTGCAAGCAAGAACATTGAGGCACAGAGAAATTAAATGACTTGTTTAGGGTCACATAGCTAGCAAGAGTCTGAGGCAGGACTTCAGCATTTGATCCACAGTACTACCTCTGAATGGGTATGCTTATATATAAAACAGTTGTACCTATTTGTACCTAACATATTTGGAGGCTGTAAAGTATGGCAGTGGATAGAGCATTGTCTTAGAGTAAGGAGGACAGGAGTTTGAATTCAACCTCAGATTCTTGATACTTATTAACTGTATGAGTTGGACATAAGATCCAGATAGCTCTGGAGAAGAAAATGAGGCTGGTGACTTTGCACAGCTTCCCTCACTTAAATCTAATGTACTTTCATGTCTTGGCTTTATCTCCCTGTTGTCATGGTCTTCTTCAAGAACAAAGGACAAACGTCATTATCATTCCTTATCTGTTCCTCACAAGTAATACCATGGAGGTTTTACTACTTTCTATGCAACACCCTTAAAGGTCTTTTGTTGTAGTTTGTCTACAGATAACTCAGTAAATAGACAAATATAGAATGTTAGAGTCATGTAATGATCAGGTCCAGACTTATCACTTGAAAGTTTTTTTTTTGTTTGTTTTTCTTTTTTAGGTTTTTGTAAGGCAAATGGGGTTAAGTGGCTTGCCCAAGGCCACACAGCTAGGTAATTATTAAGTGTCTGAGGTGGGATTTGAACCCAGGTACTTCTGACTCCAGGGCCAGTGCTCTATCCACTGTGCCACCTAGCTGCCCCCCCACTTGAAAGTTTAATGAATTGTTCTAGATCATACAGCCAGAGATTAACCTAGAACATCATATCTTGATTCTTGATTAGATAAGATAAATATTCCTATAAAATGATTAGTGCAATGCTTTGCACATAGAAGGTCCTATAAAATGTTGTTGCCCTGTCTTTTCTTCCCATCTCCCAAACCTCACTGCCATACTCTGGATTGATTGCACTGGGCCTTTGAAAGGGAAACATTTATCTGAACATAGAAGATGTTTTCAGTGAGTCATGAATGTTTACAGAACATTTTGTGACTTTATCTCCATTATTGCAAATGATTTTTACTACAGACTATGAGTTAGGTAATACAAGAATGGTTTTTCTCATTTTACAAAGAAGGAAACTGATTCTTGGAGAATTGATTTGCCTAAGGTCATTTAAGTATCAAGGGCAGAGTAGAATTCAAAATAAGGGCTCTGACTTCCAATCTATTCAGTAAATGAGAAGAGCACAAGGTGACATTATTTATTTTGTGTACTGAGGTCTGAGGTGGCCAAGGTCTTACCTTTCAGAGAGAATATAATTTCCTGGTACATTTGACATCTCATTCTGATAGCCTCATAACAATCACAGAACTGATAAGGACTATCATATTGATTGCAATATCACCATCTGGTGGTGCTTGAGTAGAATGACATTCCTCTTCAAACTTTATGTACTTAAAACTGCAAATAATTTCTATTAACTGCTCAAAGCAGACAGAGAACTGGATAAAGGATGTGGGGGACATACAGAGAGAAAAAGAGCTGGACACTAGAATAGCATGGCTAGTTGTGTGGCCTTCTAAAAGACATGTCTTTTTTTTATGAATTTCTTTACTTATAAAAACAGAGGGTTGGATTAAATCAGAGGGATCTATGAATATATTTAATTCAATATAATTGATTTCCTTTATTGTTCTTTATATTTTACATATTTAAAAATATCATTATGAGAAGCAATTCATAGATTTCACCAGACTGACAAAAAAAGGTACATATTAGAAAAACATCTAAGGAATTCTAGACTAAATATTATCTATTGTCATTGAAAATGTGCTAGCAATTTATGAGTTATAGGACCTTGAATTCATATCCTATGTATCCAATTCATTAGGATCATAAATCAAAAGAACTGGAAAGTTTTAGATTACAGAAGAAGTGGATGAAAGTATAAGGAGAGGACATGATAACAGTTTTCAATCATTTAAAGAGATGTCATATTAGATTTATTTTGTTTGACTCCAAAAGACAAAATGAATAGAAACTGCAATGAGACAAATTTCAATTTGATACAAGGAACAGATTCCCTTGGATCCTAGGTGCTAGGATCACTACTGAATCTTCCAGACAAGAGCTTATAAAGTATATAAAGTGTTGCTTGCCTAAAAATCAATGCAAGTCATCAACACTAATGACTATCCAAATAACAAAGCCTCTACTGACTGAACTTTGCCTTTCAGACCACCACCCTTCTTTCCTAATCTCACTGACCCCAGAAAAGAAGTCAATGACTGCAATTTCTGCAGAACTGGTCTAGGTTAGGATGTGCCAGCTGGCATCCTGAGGCTCTCCTGCCATCTGGTCATTATGTTGGCTGCTGTGTTTATTCTGGCTTATCCCTCTAAACCTCAAAACCTGTGTCCCTTAACCTAATTCCTTTATCTGGCAAGTAGAAAAATATATCTTTTTTTCCCTGATAATAATAACAACCAACATATCAAACTCAAAGAGATGAAAACGGCTTTATGTACATTATTTTGTTTGATACTCCCAATAACCATGGTCTATAAAATATTTTAACCCTATTTTATAGATGAGGAAACTGAGTTCCAAAGGAATTTCATAGAATGACTTATTTGAAGGCACCTTAGAGAAACCATTTAGTTGTATCAAAGTTTTGTTTTACTGAGTAATTAATAATTTTCTTAATTTTGGCTAGCAAATAATTTTTTTTTATAAATGGTCATTTGGATGTTTTTCATAAATAAAAAAATCTCTCCTGGAGACCTCTTTTTAGAAATTTATTTAATTTTAGATTTATGGAATAAAACAATATTTCTATAACCCACTATAATAAAAAATATGGTTACACATGAAATTACAAATCTGTTTTGTACAACTTGCTATTCCTTTTAAGTGTATAATAAAGTTGTCAGGTAAATTTCTTTTTTCCCCTTCCCATCTTCCTCTCCTTTGCCCCCTGCTTTAAATAGATTTTACATATAAATACATAAATTAATCAATCAATCATACAGAATGATGATTTTCCTGGTAATGTGATTTGCCTTGGGAGAAGGGGTGGGAAGGGGAGGGATGATGTTGGACTTGAAACCAAGCAATACAGCTGGTGGTATGGAATTGAATGGTAAAATGTTTCTCTCCATCAACCATGCCAGTGGGAAGCTGCATTATTCTAAGGAAAGGTAAAGCATCTAGGAAGAAAGAAATATTCCCTTGAGTGCTACTGATCTTTTAAACCCAAACATGAAAAGTGATAGCGAATGTTTTAATATGAAAAATCAGATTTTTTTCCTACAGTATCATTTCACCTCTTTTTTATGCTTTCCCTTCAAGTCTATGTTGAATTCTCTTTTGTAAAGGAGACTGGTGCTCATTTCTCAAATTTATAAAAATAAGAGTTATTCTCCAATTAATGAATGATCAGAAGATATGAAGAGTTTTCAGATGAGGTTATCGATGCTATCTATAATCATATTCAAAAAATGTTCTAACCCACTATTGTTTGGAGAAATGCAAATTGAAGCAGTTCTAAGGTACTAACTTGAACCCATTAGATTGATTAAGAGGTCAGAAAAGGAAAATCATAAATATTGGAAAGAATTTTTTGAAAATGAGACATTGATGCATTGTTGGTAAAGTTGTGAACCAATTCAATCATTCTATAGAACAATATGGAACTATGCCCAAAAGGCTATAAAAGCATACCTATCCTTTGACCTAGCAATGCCACTACTAGGTCTATATTCCAAAAAGAGATGAAAAACTAAAAGGAAAAGAACCTATATGTATCAGAATATTTATTTATAGCAGTTTTTTCCTGGTGGCAAGGAATTGGAAATTGAGGGAAGGCTCATCAACTGGGAAATGACTGAACAAAATCTGGTTTGCGATTATGATGGGATGCTATTCTGTTATAAGAAATAATGTTTAGGATGCTTTTATAAAAACGTGGAAAGTTTCACATAAGTGAATGCAAAGTGTAATATACTATGTACAAAATAATAGCAATATTGTAGAATGATCAGCTGTGAAAGACTTAGCTTTGCTTAGCAATATAGTGACCAAAGACAACTCCAAAGGATTTATGATGAATCCTATCCATCCCCAGAAAAAGAGCTGATGGTATCTGAATACAGATTAAAGCATACTTTTTAGACAACTTTAAAAAAAAGAAAGAAAAAGAAGTTGGTGACCAGAAAGATATTTCTGTGAGAACCCAATGCATTTATATACAATTTTAGGGAATGACTCAATTTATTGTACAGGTCACTCTAACTGAAATAGAAAGTCAGGTAGTCAGATCAAGACAAAACTCCTGAGTAGAAAAAAAGCCTTCTTTAATCTTTTCTCTTAGCCTTCTTAATCTTTTCTTATTAGTCTAACATTTGTAATTGAATGGGACACAGAAGGGACATAGACTTTAATTTCACATTTCTCAGACAGCAATGTCAATTCCTTTTTATTTTTAATTTTTTGCATGGCAATAGGGTTAAGTGACTTGTCCAAGGTCACACAGCTAAATAATTTATTAGGTGTTTGAGGTTGGATTTGAACTCAGGTCCTACTGACTCAGGATTGGTGCTCTAGCCACTGTGCCACTTGGTTGTCCCATACAATGTCAATTCCTAAAGAAAACTCTCTACACTCTTAAGGGTATCATAAGCCCAAGAAGGTGAAGACATTGAGGCACAGGCCAGAAATGAGCCATAATAGAAATCAATGATGGCAATAAATTATTACTTTAATCTCAATTTATTATTTCACTGAAGCCAAATGCCACACATAAGAACATGAAATTTTGTAGATGCTTTAAAAATGATTTTGTGGTTTGCTTATAGTGAGGATGATTAGTCATCTTGGGGTGGGAAGAAAAAGAAACTATATCCCAAGTTACGAATGGTCCCTTTTGGAGATAGTAGTTAGTAGCTATCATTGTTTTCTGGGTTCTAAAATAAATAGCGCAGACTATCCTTTATTTATTGCTGAGCTTGCTGGTATGAACATAAAGACACCTTGTAGGAGAACTTAATAGGGACTTTTCTATTGTTATCAATTTTGATAATTTAATCAGTAGAGGCTGCCAGAGATTTAGAACCAACAGGGAAATACTTAAAATTCTTTCTTAAGTACAAAAACCTTACCACTTTGCAATCATCCTTTACAGGATTCCAAATCAACTCAAACTATTTTTAGAGCCATTAAAATTGGCTAATTATAAAGCAGTGCATGAGATATGTTTAGCACATTTTCTGTAATCCAAGAGGAGGTTCGTCATTAGAATTATTTAATGCTTAAGAATGGGTCAATGATTTAATTGCTCTGGAAGTTTGACCTTTCAGTTCTGAAAAAAAAAGGCAACAAAAGTGAAACAGTTTTATGACTCATCAAATAAGCATAAACCTACTTGAAATAATTTCTGTGGGGAGAGAGTATAAGGATCAAATTGTTCCTGTTGCTGAGTCTCTTCTTTCCATAATGTCATCTTGGAGGAATAAAAGAGGAGACATTTCTGAGGTGACTGATATGACTACGAAGGGAGCTCATCAGTGAGCACAGGTTTTAAAAAGACATGCAATAGAGATGCTAGGTAAGGCAGGTCACTGAAGATTACTATAAAATAAAGAAATAGTCCTATGAGAATAAGCATCATGAACACTAAACTCTAGTTTGAACTGAGGTTCATGATACATACTAAGGAAACCAAAATGGTTTTCCTTTCTATGACAGGGGCAAAGAGGGGAACAAGAAAACAATGGAGCTAACTAAGCCTTAGAGAAACAGACTAATGGATGAGGAGAAAACAGAACTATTCAATTCCTAATTTATCTTTGCTTTTTCTCCAAAATGCAAATGTTGTATGTATTAGGAGGGATTAGTATAGAAATGTTTGATAGAAAGGAGAGGCAGCATGGTGTGATGAAAAGAATAGTGGATTTCAAGTCTTAGGACTTGAGTTTGAATTTTATCTCTGCTTACTAATTATGTGAATTAGGGTATGCCATCTAATCTCACTGAGTCTAACTCTTATCCACTGTTCAGTAAGAAGTTTCACTTAACAAGGGTGTGGTAGAAATAATTCCAATTGACTTGAGAGAGCCAATTATTTAATTTTCAGTGTGTTTGCACCTCAGAAATGATGAAACAATACAAATCAGGGCTTGATGTATTGTTTTGAAGATTTTTTTAGATTTAATGAAATATTAATAATTCAGATTAAACTTTATAATGTATTGAATATACATTTTTTCAAAGGGAGCTGATTATTAAACTTCTACAAGTACATTAATGTTTCTTAGGTTCCTTTCCTGCTCTAAGCCTTTGCTTCTCTTATCCATTGTCCACTAAAAATGCTTGGACTTTCATCCAGGATTTTCATAACTATTTGTTGTACTCGCCCTAAAATGTCTTTTATGTGTATGAGTGCTCCTTTATTTCTATAGTATAAAAAAATAATAAACACTCAAGTTGTTGAGTAACATGAGAAATTAGAGATATTTTTCAATGATCTTTAAATTTCTCATATGTAGCTAATTGAAATAGGCCCTTCTTGACATATATGTCAATGAAAACCTATTGATTAACTCCTAATCTCTCCTCAGAGACAGAATTGATCTAATTAGATTGATCTATGCCTTTGAGGGAAATAAACGGAAACACCAGTAGCCCCAGTAGGTATAGAATTAAATTACTACCATATTTTTTAATACTAAGGATCACATTATATTGTTCAAATCCAATTCATATGCTTGTCATGGTATCACCTCCCTGATATGAGGGGCAGCTGAAAGGTGCATTGGGGTAGAGTGCTAGCTCTGAAATCAGGAGGACCTGAGTTCAAATCTGGACTTAGACACTTACTAGCTGTGTGACCTTGGGCAAGTCACTTAACCCTGATTGACTTACAACCAGAATTTTCTCCAGTCATCCTGATTCATATCTGACCACTGGACCCAGATGGCTCCCAAGGAGGAAGTGAGGTTGGTGACTTAGCGCAGTACCCCCTTAATCAAATCCAATTAAGGTGCTTATCATGGCATCCCCTCCTTGATATCATGGTCTTCTTTGAAAATGAAAGACAATTACTACTATTACTACTACTACTACTACTACTACTACTACTACTACTACTACTACTACTACTTCTACTACTACTACTACTATTATACTTCTTTAAAAGTTTTGCATGTAAAACAATCATGTTTACATTTATAAATATCATTTTGTGAAAACAATTCTTGTAGAGATGACTCTGGGAACCAAAGCAATAATAGTTTTTTTCCCCCTCAACTGTATTGGTTTTAAGTATGGACCAAGATTTTTGGGACACTGTATATTGATGGGACACCATGATGTCAAGTATATAAAAATATGCATCACCATTTAGCTATAAGTTCCTTAGGGCTGGCAAATAGTAAACATTAATGAATGCTTATTGCTTACTCAATTCCTTGACTGTTGACCAGGAAATGCAATAATTGAGTTGTTATAATAAGGGTGAGTGATTAAAGACGGAGAATCTATATGGGGTTAAAAATAAGAAGAAATCTATTGAGGAGTCATTATATGGGGGATCATTGAAAGACAGCAACAAATATTTACCTAGTACAAAGTTAGTTGGAGGATTTGTGATCTGTCAGTGCAAAGAATATTCATGCAATAAGATAAAAACATCCACTGACATAATGAGGGTCATATTTCATTACCAGATACTTTTTTGTCCTCAATATTTCCTTTTCATTAGACTCCATCTACATGTAGGAATGGTCTTATCTTCTTTACTCTTGGGTTTCTCAGTCTTGGACCCTTCTCAAATCTAGTCAAGAAAAATTCTTCTCCATTTGGATGGAAACAACAACAATAATGACAATAAAAATGATGATGACAGAAATTATATAGCTGGAACTTACACAGCACTTTAAGATTTGCAAAATGCTATATATCTGTTAGTTCATTTAGGTCTCACAACATACCTAAATCATTCACAAAGCTATTAAATTGATTTTTTAAAAGTGCATGTCTGACCATTTTATTTCCCCATTCAATAACCTTCAGGAGCTCCTTATTTCCTTCAAGATCAAATATAAACTACTCAGTTTAGTACTAAAAGTCTAGCCCCTTCCTCCATTTCTAGATTTATTGCTAATTGCCTCCCTTCAAGAACAGCAGACTTGTCAAATTGGCCTTCTTCCTCCTACACAATAAGGTCTTCATTATCATCTTCCTTTTTTTGCATGGGTTGCCTTCTCTCCTCACTTCTGTCTCTCAAAATCAACACCCAGTCTAAGAACCACCTTTTTATATGAAGCCTTAACTTGTCCCCTCAGATGTTAGTGTTTCCCTGGCATGCTTTCCTTTCTCATTACCTTAATTACTTCAGGTTTATGCCTTCTAATTTTAAGAGTTACCTAGATCATCAAGAAATCAAATAATTTGACCAGAATCATACATCCAGTAAATATCAGACAACAACAACAGTAATGATTAGTATTTAAATATCACCACATGGGCAAGTTACCTAGAAACTTTAGTGTAATATCCCTGGAATGTCACATCCTTGATTTTTCCCCTTTGATCAGACCAGGGAAGTTTTCCTTTTCAGTTTTTCACAGTAAAAGTGACACTAAATTATGATTACCACACTTTGTTCAGAAACAAGAGGAGAAAATTTTATTACTAATATCATGATCATATTTAGAGGTGGAAATGACATTGTTAGGTGAAAATAGTTTTCATCAAGGAAGGAGTCTAATAAAATGGAAACCTTGATTGTATCATGAAAAGATCACCTTTCATATGAAAAACCAAAAACCAAAACCAGTAAAAAACAAACCAAAAAAAAGTTCTCCATTAAATCATATTCTGATACTTCTGTTGTATATTTGTTCTAAGAGCATTTCAAATTCCCAAAGATTTTAGGATTTTGTTTTTAAATTTTAGAAAGGCTTTATTTTGTTTTATAATTTTCCCCCTAATCTCACTTCCCTCCCCCTCCCCCCACAGAAGGCAGTTTGCTAGTCTTTACATCATTCCCATAGTATGAATTTTTTAAAACAACAGTTAAACTCATTTTAGAGTTAATTCTGATGAATTCTGAACAGTTGATAGCCCTTCTTTCTTACTTCACTCTCTAAATACATATCACCATCTGGTGGCTACATGAAGTTATTGCACCCTGCTTTCTATTTTGGGGCCTACCTACTGAAAATTCACTTACGGAAGGTTTGGGATTTGAGTGACGTCTTTATTCAGTTATTTTTAGGGTTTGTTTCTATCAGATTTCCACTTTTTATCCTCTAATCCTAGAACTATACCATAATTTTCCTGAAATCATTTAAAATCTATTGCTATTTGTAGAATCCTTGTTTCACATCCTCCCTAATTTGTTTAATTTTTCTAAATATTAATTTTACTTCACAAAAAAGAAAATTAAATATACCCAGTAACTAATTTTAATTAGAAATTCAGCTAACCCAATTAAATTACTTTTAAATACTGCTTTTTGACAACTTTTATCCCCTCTGCTTTCACCAACAAAATATAGCATTAACTACTTTAAAGACAACTGGGGTGATTATTAATAATTAATGATAGGGGACTGATTTCAAAGGCATGTGAAGGAAAATATGTAAAGAGGATACAATAATTTTTTTTTTTACAGAATCAATATACATTTTGAAACTATAGAGTGTTTTGTACAAGATGTAATATTGCTGCCCTCTTGTGGTTTAAAAGTCTTTTCTCTCTAACCTTAAAATTTGCTATAAACTTATTGATACTTTCATGGATACTTGATCTGACAAATATAGCTATTGTCTCCAGTCATATAGGTCACATCCTCTCCACGCCTGCTCAGCCTGTCACTCTCAGTCATGTGTTCCTGTAAATCTCGATGGGGTCCACCCAGCAATAATCAATTCATCAATCAATTTATAAAGTACTAAGTATCAAACACTGTATAAATTCTAGAGATACAAAGAAAGACACAACAGTCCCTATCCTCCAGGAGGTTACATTTGAAAAAGGGGAGGAAGAACATATATAACTAGGCATCTATAAATTTCATGCTGAGTGAGAGATGGAAAGTAACCTTATGAGAGAAGACTTTAGGCATTCTTTAGAAAAGTGGGTTTTGAACTGAGTTAACATATTGGAGTTTAGCTTGCAGATTTATTGATACTGTATGAATACACTCACTACCCACCACTACCACAATAAAATTATTATTATTATTATTTATTATTTTTATTATTATTAAATAATACATTTTAAAAGTTCAATTCCTTAAACATGTCAACATTAGTGATACAAAAGAGGGAAAGATCAGTAGGGGATTAGTATGCCTTAAGACAACTACAGTTGTTGTAAAGGGCTAAGAGAAACCCTAGAATACCAGCAAATTTATTTCTGGGAATTCTAATGCTTGCGTGAATGTATAATATAAGTGCAAAAAGACAGATGGGGCAGCATAGAACTGCTGGCTGGTCCTACCTGAAACTGTCTTGACTCAGAGGACAGAAGAGTGATTAACTCTTCCTTGTATTTTTGCAAAGAAATAAAGATATCCTAAAACAAATCAGAAATTCAAATGTATATTCTATATTTTAGATATTTTGCATATATATATATATATATATATATATATATGTATATATATAGCACTAACCACTAAAGAAGGCAAACCAGGAGTGGCATGAAGTGGATTAAATACATGATTACTTTTACCATGTGTCAATACAATATCATAACAAAATAGGAATCAGAAGATACAACATATAAGCAAGAGTTTCATTCACACTGCTTTTTGTTACTGGTAACCTTAGCTACAAGTCACAAAGCAATATGTTGCTAACCACTGAAGGAAAATTTAAGAAAGAAAAGAAAGAAAAGGAAAGAAAGGAAGGAAGGAAGGAAGAAAGAAGGAAGAAAAGAAGAAAGAAGGAAGAAAAGAAGAAAGAAGGAAGAAAGGGAGGAGAGGAGGGAAGGGAGGGAGGGAGGGAGGAAGGAAGAAAGGAAGGAAAAATTAATCCTTTAGTCTAGATAAGGTACTTCCAAAATCTTAAAGGGGAAAAGTTGAAGAGTGTGAGATCATTTGAAAATCACCATTAAATGTAAATTCAGAAATTGTACCAGTCATAAAATTAATGACTAAAAGTAGCATAAGTTAAATTGAAAAGGATTTTGAAAAGCTTTTTTTTTTGATTTGAGAGCAGAATCAGTTATGGTAAAACTAAGTGTAATATGTCTGGGGTCACTGTGATAGATCAGATACTCAGAGATAGGGATCCTGAGAGGGAGACTGATTACATTTCCCTTCAGTGTTCTAGGGGTAATACTTAGGGGCTGTGATTTTTTTAAATTGATATTTCAATTTTCCAAGTACATGTTATGAAAATTTTTCAACATCCATCCATATGCATATATATATGTTTAAGCTAAAAAATATACTTCTACCCTCCTTCCCATGTCTCTCCCCTCAGCAGCAAACTGCCAGATTAATATTGTATATACATATTTGTGTTAAATATACAGATTAGTCGTTTTCGGTATGAGGAATTAGAATTAAGGGAAAGAGATACATAAAATATAATTTTTATAAAGTGTTCAGTTTCTGAAGGGTTTTTTGTTTTGTTTTGTTTTATCTTTCTTCCTCTAGATGGTGATAGTATTGTCCATAGCTGATCTAATATGGTTGTCCTAGCTCTCTGAATTGCTGAGAGGAACTGTATCCATCAGGTCTATCATCTCACAATGTTGTTGCTAATGTGTACATTTTGTTCCCTTTGCTCCACATCAGATCCTGTTATTCATTCCATGCTTCTCTAGAGTCCGACCATTCATATGTTTTTTTTAAATAGAATAATAGTATTCCACGATATTCATATAACATAACTTGTTCAACTGATGAACATTCCCTCAATTTCCAATTCTTTGCCACTATAAAAAGAGCTGCTATGAATATTTTGAAACATATTGGACTTTTCCCATTTTTTTATAATTTCTTCAGGATATAGACTTAGAATTGGAATTTCTGGATCAAAGGGGAATTGCTATTTGGGCATAGTTCCATATTGTTTTCCAGAGAAGTTGGATCCATTCACAACTCCACCAGTAATGCATCAATGTCCCAATCCTCTACTACCTCTCCAACATTGATCATTTTTCCTTTTTGTCATCTTAGCCAGTCTGATAGGGTGAGATGATACCTCATTGTTGTTTTAATTTCCAATTCTCCAATCAATGATGATTTGGAGCATTTTTTCATATGATTAAATATAGCTTTAATTTCTTCATTTGATAACTGCCTATTCATATCCTTTGACCATTTATCAATTGAGGAAGGGTTGTGATTTTTAATACTGCTGCTCCTGAGCCCCCACCAGTGTTCTCCTCATTAACAATAAAACAATTTATTCTATTAACATGAAGGGATAACTTAGTCATTCAGGCAATAAATGTTTGAGTACACAGTGCTAAGCACTGAGAATACAAATACAAAAGACAGACCCTGTTCTCAATAAGTTCACAATTTCATAGGAGGAACAACTTATAAACAAATAAGAACAAACTATATTCAGCAGAAGGAAGGAATTAACATTAAAAGTATTGGGGAAAACTGAAAAGGCATGAAATCAAAAAGAATTATTATAACCCATTTCCCTCTCCCATCAAATCTAAGGCAAACACTCCCACATTTTACACAGAATTCATGGGAAGAATGGGCAGCAACATAATACAATGGTAGTGAATGGAAGTATGTGCTATGGAGACTGATCATATTTAAGAGTCTTAGTGTCTCTTTTACCTCAAGCAATAGAATGAGAGGATGGAGGCATTTTTTTATGCTTTTAAAATCAATTTATTACTGTTTTCTCCACACACCTGCACATCTTTCCTTAAACAGCTCTCCTATTTATTATTCATAAGAATAATTTCTTTTTTGGAGTGTAAGTTTATGAGTTATGTGTTGTGCTTTGGGGAACTCTTAATAGTAAAAGAATTGCCATTAATATATAGAGTCCCATAGCACCTAAGTCCCTTGTCCAGTATCACTCACACTCAGTAAAGTTCAAAGGCTGGTCTTGGAACTAAGTCATTCTGATCCTAGAACTAACTTTCAATCCTAATCCACTAATTTGCCTCTTTATGTTACTACTATTTATTCTTACTTCTAATCCTTCTTATACTTATGAGTAGAATCCAATCCAGCTTACTAACTGTATGACCCTGAACAAGTCACTTAACCTATCTCTTCCTTTGTTTTCTCAGCTGTAAATTGTGATGAAACTATGCATAGAGAATCCACAATTCTAAGTTTGAAATGAGTATATTTGTTTATGTAAGAACCATATGCTGATTTTAAGATTTATAGATTAAGCATATAAACAGTTACATGTCACAATGGATAGTTCACTGCAGCAGGAATCAAAAAGGTTCATTTTTTCTGAGCACAAATCCAGCTTCAGTCACTTAACCTTGTGTACTTCAGTTCCTCATCTATAAAATGAACTGGAGAAGGAAATGGCAAACTACTCCAGTGTCTTTGCCAAGAACATCTCAAATAGGATCACAAAGAGTCAGAATGACTAAAA
Organism: Macrotis lagotis; assembly: GCF_037893015.1. Lineage (NCBI taxonomy): Eukaryota > Metazoa > Chordata > Mammalia > Peramelemorphia > Peramelidae > Macrotis > Macrotis lagotis. The sequence goes on along the minus strand of NC_133666.1, from coordinate 562,624,451 downwards.
CAACTGAATATCAACCACAAAAATATGAATAGTAAGGGGAAAGAAAGTGTTGATGGCCACCTTACTAGGGAGTGCATGACCCAAAAGACCTCACCTATAGAAGGCAGTTGGACCAGAACTTAAATTTCTATGAGTGTTCTAGATTGGTGGATAGGGGAGAGGGGAGGAAGAAAATAAGCCTTTCTTAAGGACCTACTACTTTACAAATATTTTTGCATTTGATCAAATTAAGTGTTAAAGAAATGCATCTAAAAAGGTTTTATCACCTCTCTATCACTTCACTTTCCTGTGCTATATGAAGCAAGGGAGAGATTGAAACTAAGAACACAAAGGGGCAGCTCAGTAGTGTAGTGGATAGAGCACCAGCCCTGGAGTCAGGAGGATCTGAGTTCAAATCCAACCTCAGACACTTTGCCTAGCTGTGTGACCTTGGACAAGTCACTCAACCCATTGCCTTAAAATAAATAAAAAAATTAAAAAAAAAACTGAGAACACAGCCCAGTCCATAATATACAACTGCTACTGACACAATCTACAGACTGTTTTTTGGGACCCTGAGATGTCAAGAAGGACTTTGACTACTTATCCAGTGGATATATTAAGGTCTCTCATTTTCACATTGATATCATCTAGGCTCCTCTTCAAGGAAGCTCAGAAACTTACTATTCAGAAATAGAACTAGAATTTTTTGCTTCTTTTTTTTCCTGCTAAGAATTATGATCATTTGCCTGGGAAGGATAAATCAAAAAGTATTGATAGAAAGTTGAAAACAAAACTATGTGATGATTTAGTAAGAGATTACTTAGATTTCTTCACCAAGTTCAGATGATTCATCAGGTTCAGATGATTTACATTCCTGTAATGCTAATGTAATGTAATCCTCAAAATATCATAGGAAATAGGAGATGTTTCAGAGGGTCAAGGAAAGGTAAATATCCCAATTTTCAATACAGGAAAATGGTCAATCAACATAGTTTGGGTGAATTCATAAAGAGTAAAATTACAAAAATAGAATGCCATAAATCAAAAGGGGTTATTTGAAATTAATCTCTGTTCTTTTTTTGGTAGTTATTAGTCTGGTAGATAAAGGGAAAGTCAGAAATAAAATAGATTATAATTTAAGCAGTATCTAAGGCAAAGTTTCTCAATCTTTACTAAGTGGGGGAGCTGGGGGTTGACATTAAGGGTGGGAGGGGATACATGTAAGAGAGATGATAGTATACATAGGGACTTTCAGGTTAAAAAAGTATTTATTAAGCACTATATGTTAGGTATTGTACTCACTGCTGAGTATACCAATATAAGTAAGAAGAAAGACAGTCCCTGCTTTCAAGAAACTTATATTCTTTTTTGAAATAGTATCCTATTTTTTTCCAATAACATATGAGGATAATTTTTAACCAAATTTTGAGATCCAAATTCCCCCTCCCTTCCTTTCCTCATCTCTTCTAAAATGGTAAGCGATTTGATAGAGGTTATATGTGTACCATCATGTAAAGTAAATAAGGAACATATATTCTAAATTGGGGGGAGAGAGCTAACACAAGTAAAGGCTAGGGTGCACATCAGAGGCATGGCGATAAAGTCTAGAGACTCAAAAGCAGAGCTGAGTGAGAACTCAAGAATAATTGGCTTGGGCCCTGGGAGGAATTCACCAATGGGAAAAGTGGCTGCAGGAATATGGAAAAAATTTAAAGGGTGAGAAGGTCACAGGGAAGGAGGGACCTTCCAGATGCTGAATTGGTTGAAGCCAGGACATAATGAAGAGTCATTAATAGGTCAATGTCATCTTGGAAAGAGATGTCTGTTTAAAGCTCTTAGTGACTAGTCCTTGTCCCTATATATATATTTTTTTACATTTTTAAAAATCAATATCTTGGATAAAGTCGTGACTGATATGCTTATAAGAGATGTGCAGGTCACACAGAGCAAAGAGAGATATCAAACATGTTAAATGATAGAATCTGGTTGCAAAAGACCTTTATAGTGAATAATAGGGAGATGAATATAATAGCATCACATTTTCTGGTATTAAATGTGTGTCTTTGTCTTGAGTCTGAGGATTTCACTAATTATATACAGGTTGGGAGGAATGGGTAAGAAATAGCTTTGGTACCCCCCCCAAAAAAAATCAAGGAGCTTTAGTAGACTGAGAATTCATGAGTCAACAATTTTACATGATGTACAAAAACCATAAATGCTATCTTAGATTGCATTAGGAGAGACCAAATGTATGGAACTAGTGAGGTGATGCATGGGTCAGACTACATCTGAAAAACACTGTTCAGTTCTGGGTCCACATTTCAGAAAGAAATTTGACAAATTGGAGAATGTGCAGAGAAAATGGTGAGGATGCTGGTTACTATTCCCTATGAGAATGGCTAAAAGGAAAAGGGAGTTTTTTTCTTGGAGAAAAGATTTAGTAGGGATACAATAGCAGTTTTCAAATATTTGAAGAGCAATCATTTGAGAAATTATTGAAGTTATTCTGCTTGACCCCAGAGAGCATAACTAGGAGAAAAGGGTGGAAGTTTCAGAGAGATAAATTTTTCCTTCCTATCAGGAAAAAACTTCTCAACAATTAAATCTCAAGAAATACCTTCTTAGGAGATGGGTTCACTCCTATGGAAATCTTTCTTGCTCCTCACTTCTACTCAAAGAAGACCAATGATATCACGAACAATGTGATCAACTGTGACTGATCGGTCCAATGTGAACTAAGAAGGTGCTACCACAGATTGAGCACAAGTAGTCCCTTTTGACATTTGGGATGGAGATGTCTCTAGATTTGAGCTTCTCATGTTTCTTCAAAGATCTTTATGGTAGCTTAGATCACTACTTGTTTATTAGTATTGTTTAGGGGATTCTTGCACATGACAGAGAGCACAATCTCTGAATTCTCTTCCAAATCTGAATTTCTCTCTGCAGCTCAGTTACCCCATCTGTAAAATGGAAATAATAGCACTTATAATAAATGTTGTGAATATCAAATGATAATAATAATAATAATAATAATAATTGTCCTTCATTTTTGAAGAAGACCATGACATTAGGGAGGTGATGCCATGACAAGTATATGAATTGGATTTGAGTGAAGGGGTGCTGTGCTAAGTCACCAGTCTCACTTTCTCCTCCAAAGTCAACTGGGTCCAGTGAACAGATCTGAATCAGGATGATTGGGGATGGCTTTGGATGCGAGGCAGTCAGGATTAAGTGACTTGCCCAAGGTCACACAGCTAGTAAGAGTCAAGTATATGAGGCTGGATTCAAAGTCCTGTTCTCCTGACTCCAAGGCTAGTAGTTCTCTCTTCATGTATCACCTAGCTACTCTAGCAAAAGAGATATTGTGTGTAAAGAGACTTAAAGCACAATACAAATATTCCCAAAGTCCAAGTACTGCTTTAAGTTGTAAAACTGCAAAACTACATTTTAGACTCTAGAACTTAACACTAAGACTTTTAATGTCTGTTAAAATCATCATCACCATTATCATTGCCTCTTCAGTGCACCTTTCTTACTTCTGCTGTTCTTCTTTCTTTGAAATAAGAAAGAAGGGAGAATTATATTCCTGTATGCATTTTTTACCTTCAATATTAGGATATGGATAGGAATTGTGATTTCATTTATTTAATAAGTACCCAGATAAGGAAGCTCCTTCTAACAAAACAGAGTGGTGTTTTCTCTGTACTGAGTTGTAGAAAATTGCTTAGAGCACTTGAGAGACTAAGTGACTTGACCAGAGTCATGGAGACAATGTGTGTCTTTTTTTCCCATGAGCCTAGGTCTTCCTAGTTCAGAAATCAGCTATCTACCACTTTGCTTCTCTTTGTCTTCAAAAAAACTTACCTTTAAAAAATGGATATTCACTCCCCCTCATCCAAAAGATTTTGAATGATTTCAATTCATGAAGACTTCTGCTTTATTAAAAACTCTATCTTGTTATACCATTCAGCTTGGTTCGATTCAGGTGTATAAATAAAAACAATTTCAAAGATAAGATGTAGACATCTTGAATCTGGGTTATGAGATGTAAAATAGTCTTAGGAGTTATCAGGTCTTAGGTTTAAGACTACAAGGGAATTGAGATATATAGTCTTGTTCTCATTTTAGAGAGGAGAAAACTAAAGCCCAGATAGGGTAAGTGATGTTCTCCTTCTGAATCCCACTCTCTTTCCCCTTAACAATGTATTCTCATACTTAATTATTCACAAATATAGAGATTCCTCCACGTTTTTTAGGGTTACTTCACTCAGTGACGTATCAACTTTCCTCTCACTTGCCTGGAACAAACCCAGCACTCTAGAGCTCATCTCAGACTACTTTGGTTACATGCTTGAAATCTATACCTTTGACCAGGACAAAATAATTTTAAGGATATATAATCTCTCCTGAGGGACTGCAGATGGATCAATACAATGAACCCTGTGACTTGAGGATGTATCTAACAATTCATAAAAAGAAAAGTAGTTCCTTAGGGTTGATAACATCTTTGTAGAAGATTTCCCCATAATTCTAGCTCTCACCATAATTCAGTTGAGCATAGAAGGCTTATTTCCCATGGATGATAATCACTGAAATAGCTCTCACTTAATTCAAGATGACCTTGACTTCACCTCAATTTTAGTTGTTTCTGACACAACAGCTCCTTGTGGTATAGACTAAATTTTCCAACCAGGACATTAAGTTCTGATGACAAGAGGACCAGAACTTGTCACCTAGCCGGGGCAGTGGGGAGCAAAACTTAAATCTGGCAATGGGAGCATGGAGCAATCAAAGTTGTTTTTGAAGAATCAATAAGTCCCTAAATATTTATTAAGAATTAATATGTTTCAGGCATAATGTCAAGAGATGGGGATTTATAGAAAAGGAAAAACATGGTGCTGCCCTCATAGCATTTAGACTCAGAGTATGGAATGAAAAGGAGTATGGAATGAAATACAACCAATATTTTTCTCTGTTAACCTAACTAATAATCCAGCCTCTGATTATAGACCTTCAGAAAAGTGAATGTCTCCTGACATCATGCTTAAATTTCCTTTTTGCATCTGGATCTAATTATTTATAGCTTTGCAACTATCCTGCCATCACTTATTCTCAAGCAAAATAAGTCTACTTCCTCTTCCTGGTTACAGCCTTTCAAATATTTGAAGATGGTTCTCTTTTGAAGATGGATTCAAAGAAAAGTTGTGGATTTTGAATCAGAGAAACTGTATTTTGATCCTTGTTCTGTTCCTTAAAACATGGGTGATTTTCATATCTTTTTTATATTTTATATTTTTTGGATGCTATTTTATCTATTTTTCCAATTACATACAAGATTTCTTTAACATTCATCTTTTTGTTAACTTTTGAGGTCCACATTTTTTCTACCTCTCTCTCTCTCTCTCTCTCTCTCTCTCTCTCTCTCTCTCTCTTCTTCCTCTTTCCCTCCTCATGACAATGAATAATCTGATATAGGCTATACCTATGTAATCCTATTTAATACATTTCTACATTTCTATATTTTATACTTTTAATATCATTTAAACCATTCTGGATCTCATTTTATTTGTCTATTAAATGAGGGAAATGGAGTTTCATGAACTCTAAGCTATTATAACCTTTGTAAGTCTGGTGAAGCCCAAGGACTTCTCAGAATATGATGTTTTAAAAAAATACATTAAAGATGATAACAAAGGAAACCAATTATATTGAAATAAGATTATTATTTTTTTAAATCTACAATCACAATACTAAGAACCTGAGAAGTAAGTTTGTTTTTCTACAGCAAGAATATGTGATACTCTGCCTTGTCTTCTCCTAATTAAATGCTCTTATTTCCTTCAAGTAATTCTAATAGGGTATAATCTTGAGTCCTTCATTATCCTGACTGCTCTGCTCTGGACACTTTCCAGTTTATCGGTGACCTTCCTAAAATATGACATTTAGTATAGAACATAATACCTTTGAACACAATATTTCTATCCACGTCATCATGGATCATTGAAATTTGATACATTTAACTCTGTCAGGTCTGATAGCTACTAATTTTGGTGTCAAGTAGAATCCAGCTTTATGGAGATAGGGATTAAAGCTGGGATTTTCATTAGTAGGAAAATTCCTTTGACCAGTTCATATTGGTACCAGCTTTGCAAATTGTCTTAAAGCATTCATAAAAGTAGCCTTTAATCCTTTGGCATAGGTGAAGCCTATGGGCCCATTCACAGAAATTTTTTGAATTCAAATAAAATACATTATAAAGGAAACCAATTATTCTAAAATATAGTTATAAATTTTTTTAAAGTTCATAAACCCAATTAAGTTCTAAAATACAGAGAGTTGCCTACAGCATTGGGAATTATACAGGCTAGTCAAGATTTACACAGTAGGTTTGTGTCAATAGTAGAACTTGAACCCAGATCTTCATTGCATCTGCTACACTATAATATCTTTATTACCCAAATTTGCAAGGTTGAATTCCTTGTGATGGGAGGAGAGGCTACCTTCTTACTTCCTCATATAAATCCCTCTTCACACACGAGGGAGCAAAGCCTGAAACAACCCCGCTCCTCTTATTTTTTCAGGGTGATTTTTGGCTCAGCTACACATTTGACATTTGTCACATGACCCATTCATTACAAATGTCTAGGAGAGTTCTGGAGGAACTCTGATGCAATTGGTATTGAACTCTCCTAGAAGATGCTCTTTTATTAAAGAAGCATAAATATGCTCCCCTCTCATCTCTCTGTTCTTCCCCATAGAAAATTGTGCTTCTCTATAAGCTATTGTGTAGTAAAGAACTTGATATGAATCTGCAGACCATCTGTTAATCCTCAATCCAACAGGTCAAGCTGGACCCAAGAGTCTGTTACATCTATGACTGAACTAAGTGTCGATAGCAGTGAGCCCAGAAGCTATGACTGCTCCTGCAGACTCCACAGCGAACTTGGGGGAGAGTCCATTTCTGGAATGCTTTACAGATCTTCTTCATCACATGGTCAGAGTACATCCAGGACAAATAATATTTTCTAATACCTAAGGACAGGGGCAGGTAGGTGCCAAACCCAGAGTCAAAAGGATGCATGTTCCTGAGTTCAAATATATCCTTAGACACTAACTAGGTGACCTTGGACAAGTCACTTAACCTTTTTGCCTCATTTTCCTCATATAAAATGAGCTAGAGAAGGAAATGACAGACTGCTCCAGTATTATTGCTAAATGAAGTTGCAAAGACACAAATGAAAAATGACTGAACTGAACATCTGACTTCAATGTATTCTTTCTGCCTTAATTCATGATACTCCCCTTCACCTAATCTACATTCCAGTCAAATTGGGGCACTATAAACTTGACATTCCATCTTCTGCTCCTATTTATGCAAACTGTCTCTTCCATATACCAAGAATGAATTTTCTTTTCATAGCCAATTTTAGCAATAATCTTCCTTTAAATCTTAACTCAGGTGTCACCTTTTCCTAGAAGTTTTTGTGCTGCTCTGATGGAATTTTACATTTTTATTTTTCTTGGAAAATTCCATCTGAATATCTCTTTGCTAGTGAAATAATTCAATTTTGTTTATTTTCATGTCTGACTTATCTTCCTTTCACCTCCTTTTTCTTACTCATTGAGGAAGTGAGAAAAATAAAATCCATTACAAATTTGTGGAGTCAAGCAAATAGTATTCCCAATCTAATCATGTTTAAAAATGCTTCATCTGTATTCTGAGTCTATCACTTCTCTATCTGAATGTGGTTTATCACATCTTAACATGAGTTTGTGATTGTCATTTGTTATTATGTTGATCAGAATTGCTAAGTCTTTCAAGTTGTTTGTTTTTACAGCAAAGTCATTGCAGATCCATTCTTGGTTCTGTTCACTTCACTTTGGATCAGTTTATACTAGTTTTCATATTTTTTCCTCTGAAAGCACCTCCTTCATTCTTTTCTATTCTACAATAATACCTCATCATATTCAAATAATATAATTTGTTAAGGAATTCCCAATTGATGGATGCTCCTCATTTTCCAACTTTTAGCTACCACAAAAAGATCTACTATATTTTTGTACATATGGGTCCCTTTCCTCTTTCTTTGTTTCTTTTGGGTAAAGACTTATACAAACTTGGATAATTTAGATCAAAGGCTATACCTAGTTTAAGAGCTTTTTGTACATAGATTCAAATTGCTTTCTTTTTTAAAAATTGTATTTACTTAAGGCAATGGGGTTAAGTGACTTGCCCAAGGTCACAGAGTTAATCAATTAAGTATCAGAGTTGTATATGAACTCAGTTTCTCCTGACTCCAGGGCTGGTGCTCTATCCACTATGATCCACTATCAAAGTGCTCTCTAGAGTGGCTTTATCAGTTCACACCTCTAACAATAATGCATTTAAGTACATATTTTCCTTATAGCCCTTCCAACATTTATCATTTTCTTTCTTTCTTTTCTTTGGTTCAATTTTGCCAATATGATAGGTTTAAGGTAGTGCTTGCTAAATTTTATTCTACCCTGGATTATCCTACTCTATGTTCAATCATAGGACTGCAAAATCTCAGTGGTACTACTGTGACTTTCTGGTCTAACTCATACCTACCAAGAATACCTTCTTGGCCTACAGGGATGCAGTGTTTGACTGAACTAGATTGAAATGTAATTGGGTAATGTTTAACAAAATAAATAAAATCACAGTACAAAATAATTAATGTTAATTTATGGTTTTCAAAGTCAATATCAGATCTTTAGAGATTCATTTCTATTTGAATTTGACATCACTCCTCCCAATGACATACTCAAAGACCTCCAGAAAGGAAGAACTCATTACCTCTAAAGAGGTTCATTCAACTTTTGGGGAGCTTTAATAACTATTTTTTTCTCTTATATCAAACTAAATTTCTCTAGTAGAATATAAGTCACTTGAAGGCATTATTTTTATCACAGTAGAAAGAGCTTTGGGCCTTGGGGACAGGAGGATAGGAGTTCAAATCCAGTCTCAGAAAGTAGCATGACCTTGGACAAGTCACTTAACCCTGATTGCCTCTCACCCAATCTACATCTCCAGTTGTCCCTATTCACATATGGCCACTGGACCTAGATGACTCTGAATGAGAAAGTGAGACTGGTGATTTAGCACAGCAACCCCCTCCCCCTCACTCAAATCCAATTCTCATGTTTGTAATGGCAACACCTCCCTGATACCATGGTCTTCTTCAAGAATGAAGGACAAGCTACTTCTCTTACTATGTGCATCTCGGCCTAGAAAGACGGATAGACTATATAGAGGGAAATTGAAAGAACATTCTATACACAGTGGGTGGCAGGAGTCCCACTCCTATGCTTTCTTATTTCCATTGGCACCTCACTACAAGAAAGCAATACTTTAACTCCTCTCTAACTAATTCTCAATTCCCTTTTCCATATTGGCTATTCCAAACCTTCTCTCCTTTCCTTATCATTTTATGTTCCACTCTAGTTTCACATGCACAACTAAAGACTTCATTTTATATATATATATATATATATGTAATTTTTTGCAATGGTTTTTGTTTTTCTTGCTTTCCTCAGCATTTATTAAACTTAATGTATTAGTGACAAGATTTTTTTTTAGTGTTTCTTTGGTGCTCTTTTCTTTCTTTTTTTGCCTTCCCCATCCCATCCCTTACAAATTTACCCTAAATAAAAACTATGCTTTATTAAAAAATAAATATATGCGAACGAAACAATTTCACAAGTTGGGCATATTTCAGAATGACTGTTGCATTGTACAGTAGTTCTTGTTTATCACTTCTTTGTCAAAAGATGGGAAGCATGCTTCACCTGAAACTAGGATTGGCTATGATATTAATCAGAGATTTTAAGCCATTCAAAGCAATTTTCTTATACTGTATTACAGTCATGTTGTAAATTGTTCTGGTTCTGATTGTTTCACACTTCATCACTTTATACAGGTCTTAAATTTCTCCTAATATAGTTATATGACATAATTTATTCAGTTATTGCCATCAATTCCTCCTTTTTGTCAGATCTTTGCTACAACAAGAAGATACTGCTATAACCATTTTATACATATGAGATTTTTCTCTCTATTTTGAACAATTTTTTTGAGTGTTTGGTCAGTCATAGTGTCCCTGGGTCAAAGTGAATGTACAGTTTAGTGCCTCATTAGGCAGAATTCCAAATTGCTTTTCAGAATGCAAATGTGTTCATTTGCACAATCTTGTTGATTCAACCTCTACAATATCTCTCACACTTGTCCCTTTCTCTCTGCTTACATTGGTATTACCCTAGTTCAATTCATACCTAAAGTATTTCAGTACTTTCCAATTTTTTCCCTAATCTGTTCTTTTACTCAGATGCCAAATGATTTTCCTAATGTGCATTTCTGATCATGTCACTCTCCATTCAACAAACTCAAATAGTTACTTCTTATCTACAGAATCAAATATAAAATTCCTGTTTGATATGTAGTCCTTTACAATCTGCCTTTCCCAGTTTTATTTTTCATTTCTCCCCTCTAAACATATTATAATCCCACCAAATTGACCTTTTGGCAGTTCCTCTTACATAGCACTATATTTTCTTGGTTGTCCCCAAGTTTGAAATCTACTTGCTTCTCACTTCCAACTTTCAGAAATCCCATTTTTCTTCAAAGCTCAGCTTAAGATCCATTTTCTACCTGAGGCCTTTCTTAATCCTTCTAGCTGTTAGTGCCTTCCTCTAAAACTAACTTTTGTCTATTGTGTATAACCCAATGTCTATATGTTTCTTCCTTCTGACAGACTGAAAACTCCTTGAAGCCAGGAGGTTTAACTTCTGTTGTTGTATTCTAATAACTAACATAGTATATATCTTGTACTAAATAAATTTATTGGAGCAATTAAGGTACAATTGATAGAGAACCCAACCTATAGTCAAGAAGATTTGAGTTCAGATTTGACCTCAGAAACTTACTGTGACCCTGGGAAGTCATTTAACCTTTTTTTTTGTCTCAGTTTTGTCATCTGTGAAATGGAGATAATAATATCGCCTACCTCCCAAGATTGTTGAGAAGATCAAATGAAATAACAGTAAAGCTTTTACCACATGATACATATAGAAAAGTGACTTATGAATGGCACTATATAAATGTTGGCTATTATTATTATTAATGAATATTAATAGATGAAACAAAAGTCTAGAGCCTGTATAAATAGTTCAGTAAATAGTTCGGATTACTGTAATATAGTATATGTGAGGGGCAGAGCGTGAGAAGTCTGGAAAGGGGAGGTGAAGTCAAATTAGCAAGGTTTTTAAATTCCAGATTAAAGAATTTTTAAAATTTTATTATATTTTTTCAATTACATGCAAAACATTAATGCATTTGTGAGCTTATGAATTCCACATTTTCAGTCATCCTCCCTTTCCTCCTTCCTCCCTATGGCAGTGAAAATCTGGTAAAAGTTGTATGCATATAGATAATATTTTTGAATGATTACAATTGGAAGGGACTTTAGAAATTATTCTAGACCAGCCCCTTAATTTTATCAATGAGGAAATTGAGACCCTGAAAAGGAAATTTACTTGTCCAAGTTACCCAGTTCATAAATAACTTAGACAAGATTTGAATCAGAGCTTTTATTTCACATAGAGCACTCTTTTCTTTAAAACTTTCTATTGCTCTTCAAAGTGTTGGAAAAGGGATAATATTATCATAAAAATAAGACTATATATCTAACAGTCCTGGAAAATCAAGAGAGTGAAAACTGACCAGGTAAGAGTCTATTTTCATAGTTCAGAGCTAGGATGAGAGTCTGAAGAAGACTGAAGTCTGTGGATGTGGAAAGGAGGGAACATATGCGAGAGATGATGAAGAGGTGGAATCAAAGGAATTTGATGACACGTCATATATTGGGGGCGGAGGTGAAGAAGAAAGGATTATCAAAGATGACTCAGAAAACAAGAACCTAGGGGAATGAGAGACTTATAATATGTATATTAGGAAATCAGGAAGAAGAACAGATTTAGGGAAAATATGAGTGAATAAATTGTTGAGTATTTGAGAAACTTTCTGATCTGGATCTGTAATTCAGCTTTTTTGAGAATTCCCAGATGAATAAGCTTCCTCTACCAACACAGATCAGCACCTTCTCTGCATGTTGTAGCCTTTAAAAAGCATTTAGAGCACTGAGAAGTTAGCTTATTTATCTGGGTCATTTAGCTAATTTATGTATGTCAGATTTTTGAATCCAGGTCCTCTTGGTTTCAAGGATGACTTTCTTATCATACTATTTCTCAGCTATTCCCATAGATATCTCAAATGCAACAGATCCAGAAAAGAATTCATTATCTTTTTTTTAGACAGCTAGGTGGTGCAATGGATAGAGCACTTAACTTGAAATAATTTACATTTATCTTTATAAGTTCAAATATGGCCTAAGACACTTAATACTTATTTGATCCTGGGTAAGTCACTTAACCCTGCTTGCCTCAATTTCTCAATTATAAAATGTGCTAGAGAAGGAAATGACAAACAATTCCAGTATCTTTGCCAACAAAATCCCAATGGGCATGAAGAGTTAGACATGATGGAAATGACATAACAAAAGTCCCTTACCTTTGACATAGGACAATGAATAGGACTTATAAATAGCACTATATAAAGTTGGCTATTATTATTATTAATAAATATCAATAGATGAAAAGTAAAGTGTTCAAATTATTGTAATATAGTATATGTGAGGTGCAGAGTGTGAGAAGCCTGGAAAGGGGAGGTGAGGTCAAATTAGCAAGGTTTTTAAATTCCAGATTAAGAATTTTTAAAATTTTATTATTTTTTACAATTACATGTAAAGGTAGTTTTCAACATTCATGCATTTGTGAGCTTATGAATTCCACATTTTTCGATCATCCTCCCTTCCTTGGACAGTAACGTAACTTTTCTGTGTCTCAGTTTTCTCATCTGTTGAATGAGTCTGAACTTGATGGCTTTTGAGGTTCTTTCTAGCTCTACATCTGTGATCTTTTATGTTCCTTTTCCCTAATTTCTTCTGGAGTATGGAATACCTTTCCACTAACTCAGGTTTACAACCTTAGGTTCATCCTTTGCTCTCTGCTCTCCCTCACATTCACTAAATCAAATCAGCCTTCTGTAACATAAAATGTAAGCTCCTAATTGTGATATTTAGAACTATTCTTATTCTGGATCCAGGTTACTAATTCCACTCACCTTCATACATTCTAGCCAAACAAGTCTAATTCCTGTTTCTCAGACTCAACCTTTCTTCTTCCAACTACATGCCTTTTCAAAGACTGTACCCCATTGATGGAATTTGTTTCTTCCTCACCCCAAGCTCTTAGAATCCCTGGATGATTTCAAGGATAAACTCATGTGTCACCTTCTATGAGAAACTTTCCCCAATTCCCGACTTAATATACTGTCCTCTCTCAAATATCATAAACATACACATCTACATACATACTGTGACTTCTTTCCTTCCAGTAGAATGTAAGTTCCTAAAGGAGAGTGATTATTTTTCCCATTATATCTCTTATTCCTAACACTTGACACAATGTTCTTTGAACAAAGAGGATACCAAGAATGAACAAAGTTGGTTTGGATAGGAAATATAACTTTGTCTCCATTAGATACACTTCTTTTCCATGTAGGATTATAGAATGGTCATAAACTAAGCTTCCACTTCGTGTTTTTAATGAGAGTTAAATTCATATATCCTTTAAAGACTTAGAAAAGGAAACTCATTGTATTATTTCTACTGTGCCACCCACACATCAGAGCTGTCTTCAAGTATTTGATGCACTGACATGTAAGAGGAATGAGTTCAACTTGCTCTACGTGACCCTAGAAGATAAAATCAGGAATGATGAGTAGAATTGACAGGAATTCAGATTGTGGCTCAAACTAAGGAAATTTACCCTAATAGTTAAATCTATCCTAAAGGAGACTCAGATACCTTTTAGGGTACATCAGTTGTTAGTCATTAAAGATCTTCAATTAGCAACTGGATGGCTATATGTTGGAGATATTATAGAGGAAATTGGGGGTTTAGACTAGGTTTGGACTAGATGACACATGAAATCTCTTCCAAACCTAAGTTTATGATTTCATAACAAAAAAAGAAACAAAAACAGCAACAACAAGAACAATTCACAGTGAGTCTTTAAGACAGTGATTAATTGTACTAGATTTAACAAGTATTTATTAAGTGCCTACTATGTGCATGCCACAGAACTAGGTGGTGGCTAGAAAAAAAAAAAAGACAAAAATGAATTAATCTATACTTTGAAGGTATTTACAAAGCTAAAATCAATATGGTAGTACTGTGTCTGTCTCTGCAATTCACTGTCAATTGGCTAAGTTGTGAATGAATAGCTTATATTACCAGGTAAATTTCAAGCTTATTGAAAGAACCTGGGATGGCTAGGTGATGCAGTAGATAGAGCCAGCCCTGCAGTCAGGAGGACCTGAGTTCAAATCTGACCTCAGAAACTTAATTTAGTAGCTGTGTGGTCTTGGGCAAGTCACTTAACCGCATTGCTTTGCAAAAAAAAAAACCCTAAAAAAGAAAGAACCCCAAAAAGACCACTTATACTTTTGTGCTTGTCTCAATCTTTAGAACAATGTCATAATAAAATAGATAAGTAATAAATTCCTGCCTAATGAATTGAGCATCATAGATAAATCCCCATGCTTAGTGAAAGCTGTCAAGTTTGAAACCATCTGTTTAAAAGAAAAAAAAATGAAGGAGTCTAGATATTTAGACATCATAAATGAATTGAACAAAAGACTTTATGGGTTGATAGATCATCAGAGTCAAGTAAACTAGGGTTCAGATCTTTTATTTGATGTATACTACTTGCTATATAACCATAAGCCCTCTATTTCATAGAATTATAAGGTGAGGATTCTAAGATAAGAGACAATGTAGTGTAGCATACCAGTTTTGGAACTGGGAAGACCTGAGTTTAAACATTAAATTTTTTTTTTGTTTTTTGCAAGACAATGTAGTTAAGTGACTTGCCTAAGGTCACATAGCTAGGTAATTATTAAGGTGTCTGAGGCTGGATTTGAACTCAGGTCCTCCTGACTCCAGGGCTGGTGTTCTATCCACTGAAGTACCTAGCTGCCCTGGAAGACCTGATTTTAAGTCCTGCTTACTTCTGACACATATTGTCTTCATGACCCTAGTCATGTCATTGAGATTCTAAGTGCCCTAGATACACTATAATTTGCAGAGAAGGTAGCAACCTGAATTGCCAGTGAGAATTCCTTTATGCCATAGTTTCATATGTTCATGAAGTCCCTGGTGTAGTCCCTCTCTCAACACCTATAAAATCCTACAGTTTTGTAGGTGACACTCACATTAATTACTACCCAAATCGACTCATAATTTTATAGTTATGGAAACTGAAACCCAAAATGGCTTTGGCCAAAATCATATAGAAGGAGAAACTTGAGAAAGAACTCTCATGACTGACTTACAATCTAAAACTCCTTTTTGTGTAATTAATAAGTAGACAAACACATATCAAGTACTTACCATGTTGATTTAATGACCTGCTTTGGTAATTGGATTGAATTAGAATACAGAGTATTCTCAATCAGTAAAGATGGGTTTATTTGGATACTCAAGAACAGATTCACTTTTTTTAAATACTTCCCAGAAAAGCATAGAGACAAACTAAGAAGAGAGTTCAGAGGCCATGTAGACCAACTTCCTTTCTTCTTTGCCCAGGGAAACTTAAATGACTGGGAAGATTTGTGATTTCATCCTTACTCCTCTATCCTTTAAGGAACAACGTCTTGAATGTCCTTGTCCCTTCAAATTCAACTCCTAGTGGTCCAGCTTTCATTATAATGAATCTTTTCATTAGCAATAATTGTATGAGATATATAGTCTGTCACAAGGTTCAAACTCAAAACATTTCTAGATTAACATAATTTCTAGATTGTTAAAATTTGTACTACATTAACAAAACTTTCAAGAACCCAGGTCATTACCATAATGCAAGGTGATGGAGACAGATTTTTTTAATAGGATTTAAGATTTCACTGGAATCAGGAACTACAGAGAGGAAGCTCCCTCTACCAGTGCAGATCACCACCTCATCTGAAATTCAGTCTTGCTCAAGGATGCTAAATTGTTAAGTAATTTGTCAATGTTCTCATAGTTAATATGAATCAGAGGTGGATGTATAGAGATTTTCCTAACTGTGACACTAATTCTCTATTACTAGACCTGGCTACCTCTTGAGGGAAGGAGACAGTCATTAGCACTAATTGCAAAGGATGATAGAGGTTAAGGGATGCCCAAGGTCATAATTTGAGTGACAGATGGAGACTTCAACTCAAAGTCCAATGCTCTTTTTACCACACCAAAAAAACATCTTTTTAGTTTACTGCTAGGTGGATTCAACCTTAGGGTGGATGATACTTTGGAGATAGTCCAACTTCATCCTTTAAATAAGCAGGACAAGATATATTTCTACTACTAATGACAGGGGACAATCTCAGACTCTTGAGCACTAAATTCTGAGCAATCTTCAAAATTCCATTGAACATGGTAAATCCCATCTCTGATACTTGCTATGTAAACTCAATTAACAAGTCCCTTAATTGTGCAAAGTCTTAATTTCCTCACCTGTGAAATGAGGGTAATACCTGCAGTCTATAATTCATTGGTAGTTGTGATATTTAATTATGATGTAAATAAAGCCCTTTGCAAACTTTAAAACTCCAAATAATTTTAGTTTATTATTATTATTATTATTATTATGATCATTAAGCCTTAAGTAATCAATTAGCTCAATATAGTAGCACCTTGAATTTGAAACTACTACAGCACCCACTTCAGGAGTGGATTTTTAAAAAATGTTTATCCCCCATTGTCATTGATTGGTTTGCTAAATGATCTTGCTTCATTTTTGCTTCAGTTTGATCCTGCGACTAGCTGAGGGACCTCTTCCAAGGTACAGAACATCTACTTTACTGTGGCATCTGACCCCGTGGTAATTGTGCAACTGAATGGAAAACATGCTTTAGATAAACATTCCAAGTAAGGCAGCCAAGCTTCAGAGACAGAGAAAGTCTTCCCCATATTGGCTCTATTCTTCTAGTCATTTATGCCCAAGCTTTTCTACATTGCCCAAAGGAGCCAGCCAGATTCCAAAAAAAAAAAAAAAAATCCCATCCTTCTTTTACATCTGTTACCTTGGGATGTGGATGCCACTGTAAGGTCAAAGGGAAAAAAAACATCAAGAAAAAAACAAAGCAAGTTATTTGATTTACTTTCATCTCTGAGTCACTCTAGTACAAAAATGACCATACTCTTTCACACCTGGATTTTCCCCATGGGTTCTATGAATTTTCCCCCTTCCTCCCAATAAACTCCCTTTCTCCAAAAGGGGAATTATCAGATTATTCATCCATGCAAAATACTGAAGCATTTTCTGCTCCTGTGAATTTGAGAGGGGGTGACCATAATCTCTCCTTCCTTCCTTCCACCTATATTCTGTTATAGGTCAGAAGAGGAGCAGCTAGGTGATGCAGTGAATAGAGCACTGGTTGTGGAGTCAGGAGGATGGGAGTTTGAATCTGGCCTCAGACACTTGCAACTTACTAGCTGTGTGACCTCACATCTCCAGCCATCCTGATTCATATCTGGCCACTGGACCCAGACGACTCTGGAGGAGAAAGTGAGACTGGTGACCAAGCACAGCACCCTCTCACTCAAATCCAATTCATGTGCTTCTTATGGCATCACTTCCCTGATGTTGTGGACTTCTTCAAAAATGAAGGAGAAACATTAACTTAGAAGAGAAGAGGTTAACAGGGCAAGGCAAATATGGTCAGCTTCAGGCAAAATTGAGAAATAGGTAAACTTTGTCCAAACAACTTCTCTTCCAGTTTTTGCTAGCCTTTGCTCTGCTTTGTTTCAAGCTATAGACAAATTGAAGATGATAAACAGAGGGAAGGAACCAGAATTAAGAGGCAATAAATGGATGAATAAATGAATGGATGGAGGAATGGGAGAAACATTTATTAAGTGCTTACTATACATCAAACTCTAAGATAAGTTGTAGTGATACAAATAGAAAAAGTCACTTTCTCATCTTAAGAAACTTACATTGTAATTAGGAGAGGTAGCACATAAAAAAAGTTCAGTTGTAGGGAAGATAGAGAAGTCCAAAGATGAAGTAGAAGGGTAAATGGCAATATTCTTAAATTAGATAATTCTAACTGATTATACCCTGGTTCTGGGTTTGTTTCATTTGAAAATTAGAAAACATTCCTGAAAATTCCTGGAATTCTATTTCTGAAAAAATTCTGGAAAGTATTATTGAGGTGCTTGTATATGAAACCTTAGAAAGAGAAGGAGTAATTGCTAAAAGCCATTAGGTCTTCATCCTTTTTTTTGTTAGCTTCTGTTTGTGATTGGACCAACACAATTTCCTTTCTTTTTTCTTGGTTTCTTGGTTTCTTAGTTTCTTGATTTCTTGGTTTTTTGGTTTCTTGATTCCTCCCTCCCTCCCTCCCTCCCTCCCTCCCTTCCTTCCTTCCTTCCTTCCTTCCTTCCTTCCTTCCTTCCTTCCTTCCTCCCTCCCTCCCTCCCTCCCTCCCTTCTCTCTCTCTCTCTCTCTCTCTCTCTCTCTTTTTCTTTCTTTTGATTTGACAGGGCATCATCAGGACTAATGGATCAGGAAAAGACCATCAATAGAATATGTTTAGATTTTACAAGTGCATGTAAAAAGGGTTCCTATGTCATTGTTCTCAATAAGATGTAAAACTATAATCTGGATGATCACTATAATAATAATAAATAGCATTTTATGATTTACAAATCACTTTGCATCTATTATCTCAATAGTTCTTCACAATAACTCTATGAGACAAGTTATTATTATGTCCATTTTACAGATGAGCAAAGTGAGACTGAGAGAGGTTATAGAGCTTGTAAATATCTAAGGTAGTTTTGAATTCAAGTCTTTACTACTCTTTCCAATTTGCCACCTAGCTACCTAGTGGAAAATTAAGTAGATTTGGGATCATTTGATGAAATAGGAAACGTAGGAATTTCCATATATGAGGTTTTTTAAAATCTACTCTACAAATACAGGTTGAAGAAGTCATGGCTAGACAATAGTTAAGTAATGAAATGCAAACTAAATGGCCCATGGATAGAATGCCTGGACTCAGGAAGATTCATCTTCCTGAGTTCAAATCCAGTCTCAGACATTTACTAGTTGTGTGGTCCTGGGCAAGTCATTTAACCTTGTTTGCCTCAGTTTTCTCATCTGCAAAATGAATTGGGAAACGAATCAGCAAATCTCTTCAGTATCTTTGCCTAAAAAACTTCAAATGGGATCATGAATAGGCATTCATGACTGAAATGACTGAAAAACAAACAAGGAAAGCTTTGTAAGAATTACTAGTGTGACATATCCACTCATGAGAAGTAGCATAGTACAATGCAAAGAATATTGGATTTGGAGTCAGAGGACCTGGATTCAGATCCCAGTTATGAAATTACTACCTATATGATCTTAGACAAGCTATTTAACTTCTTTGGGATTCAATTGCCCCATTTACAAAGGGTCATTGGAAAGAATGGTACTTCCAATGTGTGTCTAGAACCAGAGTAAACTTCCAGAATGATTTCTGGAGCATTGTGGAGATAATCAGGAATGCACCCTAAAGCCTCCAAAGACAGCAAATTTCTAATGGAAATTAATGGTTGAGGAATCTAGCATGCAAAAGCATAAGTTCAAGTCCTGACTCTGATATTTACCATCTATGTGACTCAGAACAGATTGCTTAGCCTCTGTGATATTCAGTTATTTTGGTATTTAAAAAAAGAATAAATTATATTTCTATTATTTACCTTCTAAGTTCACTGAAAGTCATGTTTTATGTATATTTTAATTTTTTTGATATATGTATATAAGTTTTTGGAACTGACACTGTGATTTCATTGATACAAGAAACTCAATATCAATGCACAATGGCAACTGCTGTGCAATATGGAGATATAAAGACGCAATGACTTGCCAGCATATAGCCAGTATAAGTCAGAAGCAGGACTTACTTACTCCTTACTTATTTACTCACTCTATTGCGCCACTCTATTATTCCTTTACACACATACTCATACAATACATAAATATATTTGTAGGCAAATATATGCCATATGCATACATGTTTGTATATAAGTATGAATATGCATATACATATGTGTATAATTAGAAGCATACACACCTATATTATTGTGGGGGTCCAGCCTCCGCGGGGTCCTTGGAACCTGACAGGAGAGATAGTGTCATTGAAACGAGTTGAGTCAACAAGGGGGTAAAGGCAGGAGCAGGTTGACTGAATGTCAGCTGCTTGGAATTATTTTTATAGTCTCAGAATCATGTATGCTTCAAGCAAGCAAGCTAAGATCATTTCCTTGGTTACAAAAGTATACAATTTTCATCATCAATCATATAATTCATGTGGTTACAAGTTTTAATCATGTGATTACAAGTTTAATTAATAATCATATAGTTAATTGATTTCTTATCCCTGCTCAGACCATGATGACCTCAACCTGTTACCTTATTTATTACTACATTGTATAATTGTTAATTCATTTTAAGTTATAATTAATAGCAATTCTTTTAATGGAAAGTTTTTTATATTTTTTGTGTAAGTAATGTTTTTTGATACACTTCCTTAACGATCTATAGTGAGGGTCTTTATGCTTGTCCACCCATCCGTTAACTCTTACAATAATCAATTTTTCTTTCAGGCCTTGTTGGTAGAAAACACGGTTTCTGTGACTTTTTTTATTCTTTCTCATGAAACTAAGGCTTCTGAAGTTCACATATCACTCACATGTACTAACTGTTTTCTCACCATCTTTTTCATATATTCCTGTTTATGATAAGGGGGCAAAACTATTAATTTCCCTTGAATTCTATCTGACCCATCTTGTATCTGTATTCCCTGTATATATTCTGACATCTACTTGGAATTCCCAGTGTTGGGTTTTCCAGAGATTTCATAATATTGAAGTCTTTTGTATGCCTTAGGGAGAGGCAGTCCTGTTAAATTTGGGCAGAGTTTACAATCTGTTTTATTCAAGGAATTTTTCTGGAATCCTTCCTTTATAAGTCATTCCACTATTAGGGTAAGTAAATATTGCGATCATTAATAGATCTATAAATATTGGTATACAGGGAATATTTATATATATATATATATATATATATATATATATATATATATACACATATATATTGAAGAAGAAAATGTTGTTCCATCAGGCAGTGTGATTGCCTTGAGTCTTCCTGCTGTGACTATGTCAAACAGCTTAGAGACCCTGGCTCCCAATATATAATATATATATATATATATATATATATATATATATATATATATATATGAAAATATAGAAACAAAAATAAATCATCTCAATACTTTATTGTGCTATCATCAATGTAGATACTACTTTTAATGATGAAGAGCACAATCCATCCATCAATATCCAGTCAGATTGAATTCTGCCCATCAGCAGGAATAAATGAATCAGCTGATCAATCTACAACTATTATTGCCTCAGGTCCTCCTGGTTTCAGGGTTGATGCTCTGTCCACTGTATCAACTAACTGTCTTCCATTTAACTAAACACAATAAAACTTCCTGGATACACCCTCATAGCAAACATTGACATCTATTAGATTATGTGATCTTAAGGGGAAGAGACAGGGTGTGAGAGTGACAAAGGCAATGTGTGATACAGAGTGCTGAACTGATCACAGACTCATCCTCTTTAAGTAAAATAATTACATTTCAACCAAAATGATGGCCCTAAGGCAAAATGAATACTAGAAGAATTAATGTCAAGAGATTTGAGTGTCTCTCTGAGTGGGAACAGTTTGTTGTTAACTTGGAGGGAAAACTGAGCCAAAAAACAGTTGGCAACAGTGGAGCAGAAAAGGAATGGGCAGCTTTCAGAGATCTGGTGTATAGCACTGCATTTATTCATCTGGGCCAGAACATTCACAAACACCAAGACTGTTTGATGAAAATGATGGGGAAATACAGAAGTTGCTAAATGAAAAATGAAAATTTCAGCAGGATAGTTCATTCATTTCTAAGAAGGCAGGATCTGATTCCATCAAAAGTAAAGAACAAGTGAAGCTTAGAGAAATGCAGAACTCTTGGCTCAGTAAGAAGGCAGATGAAATTCAGTTTTATGCAGACAGATAAACTAAAATTCTTTTATGATGCCCTGATGCTATTTATGTGTCAAAAGCCTATGGTGCTTCTCAACTATTCAGTGCTGATGGATCCACATTGATTAACAATAGGAACTTCAACCTAGAAAGATGAGCTGAATACTTCCAAACTGTTTTTAACAGACCATCATCAATCAATGCAGAAGTCATTGACTGCTTATCTCAAGTTGAAGTCAATCAGTCCTTAATTGAAGTTCCAACTGAAGAAGAGGTTTTCAATGCCATTATGCTCCTTTCAAGTGGCAAAGCACCGGGTACTGATTCTATCTAGCTGAAACCTCCAAAGTCCATTGCTCATCCAATAACTGGCTAATTTTCCAGGTTATATGGCATGAAGAGGTTATTACCCCAAGAATTCAAGAATGACCACATCCTCTATATCTATAAAAATAAAGGGAATAGATGTACTGTGACAATCACAGAGGTGTTTCTCTTTCAGCAGTCATTGCTGGTAAGATTCTTGCCAGAGTCCTGCTCAATAGGTTGATTCTTCATCTGATAGTCACCTCCCTGAAAGTCAGTGTGGTTTCAGAAAAGGATGAGGAACAATTGATATGGTATTTGCTGCCTGACAACTCCAGGAAAAATGCCAGGAACAGAACAGAGGTCTGTATACAACATTTCTAGATATAAGTCCTTCATTACCATCAGTTGTGAAAGTTTATGGAAAATTATGTCAAAATTTGGTTGTCTGGAGAAGTTCATCAGTATTGTTCATCAATTCCATGACAGCATGCATGTCTGAGTTTCTGGATAGTGGATGATGCTCTCGAGATTTCCCAGTCACCAATGGAGTAAAACAAGGATGTGTCCTGGCTCCCATACTTTTTAGCAGGATGTTTTTAGTCATATTATCAAATGCCTTCACTGAAGATGAACATGACCTCAAGATCAGCTACTGCACCAATGGCAAATTCTTCAACTTGAAAAAGCTACAAACCAAGACTCAAGTTGAGGGAGTGTTGGTGCATGATCTTCTGTTTGCATGATTATGCACTCAGTGCAGCCTCTGAAGCTGAGATGCAACAAAGTATGGGTTGATTCTCTGCTGCTTGTGTTAATTTTGGTCTTACAATTAACAACAATAAAACGCACGTGCTCCATCAGCTAGCATCCTACCATCCATATAAGGAACCATGGATTACATCAAATGAAGAATTTTTGAGTACTGTGGACATTCACTTACCTTTCCCAGGACATTGACAATGTGACCAATGACAATGAGGTTGATGCACACTTTGCTAGAGCTAGGTCATTATTTGGGAACCTCTGAAAGAAAGTATGGGAGAGAAGAGGTAGTAGACTACCAACCTGAAGGCATAAAGAGTCATTGTGCTGATCTCATTGCTATATGCCTGTGAAACCTGGACAGTCTACCAGTGCCATGATAGGAAACTGAATTGCTTCAATTTAAATTGTCTTAGGAAGATTCTGAAGATCACCTGGCAGAAGAAGATACTAGACACCGAGGTCTTTTCTTGAGCTAAACTGCCCAGCATTCCAACATTACTACAGAGAGTGCAACTATGATGGGCTGGACATGTTAGAATGCTAGACATATGCTTGCCAAAAAAAATATTTTATGGGGAGAACTCACACAGGGAAAGCACTCACAAGGGGGTCAGTAAAAGCGATACCAAGACACCCTGAATGTCTTACTGAAAAACTTTAAAACTGATTCTACAACATCGAAATACTGGCACAGAACTGCTCAGCATGGTGTGCCCTCAGCCATGTCAAAATAAAATTGAAGTAGTTCAAAGGAAACATGACATCTATAAGTTTAGAGTATCCATTCCAGGTGTTCACCTGGACTATTTCTGCCCAACCTGTGGTAAAGTATTCCAAACTCGTATTAGTCTTATCAGCTCAGTCAGAGACACTGTATTTGTCTCAAACATAGCAAGGTCATTTTGGTCTTCGACAAGGAAGGACAAGAACCATTATTGTCTCAATTGTTTCAGCATTGTCTAATTTTTTGGAACCCCATTTGGGAGTTTTCTTGGTAGAGATACTGGAATAGTTTGCTATTTCCTTCTCCAGCTCATTTTACATATGGGGAAATTGAGTCAGACAGGATGAAATCATAAGTTACACAGCTTGTAAGTGTCTGAGGTTGGATTTGAACTCAGCAAGATGAATTTTCCTGACTCCAGGTCTGGTACTCTAACCATTGTATCACTCATTTATGAGCCATCCTTATGTGTCAGACATTTTACTAAGGAATAAGGGTAATGTATAAAGGTGAAACAGTCTCTGCCCTTAGGATATTAAATTTCACTAATTTATATATCCACTAGGATACTCTGTATATTGGGGAATAGTAACCAGGGTGATTTGATTTATATAGTTATATAAATTATTAATGAAGTCATAGTTTGTCAAACCCTTTCAGTTATCCTCCCATAAACTCTCTATAGGAGGGGTAGCTAGATGGTGCAGTACTTAGAGCATCAGCCCCGGAGTCAGGAGGACCTGAGTTAAAATTCATCATCAGACACTTGACACTAACTGTGAGATCTTGGGCAAGTCACTTAACCCCAATTGACTGGCATCCAGGGACATCTCCAGTTGTCCTGACTCATATCTGGTCACTAGATTTGGATGGTTCTGGAAGAGAAAGTGAGACTGGTGACTTAGCACTGGGACCTTTCACTCAGATGCTTGTCACGGTACTGGTATCATGGTCTTCTTCAAGAATGAAGGACAAACACCAACTCCATAGGAGGTTCAACCACTTGCTAGGTGACTTCCTCTAGATATCATGTGGATAATCAAAGAAGTACACAGGGTGTCTATCATTTATTCCTTGATCTCATTTGGCAGTTGGTTCACTTTTTCATTTTAGGTAGCTTCAACAATGCAAAAAATAATGTGTATGTCTTTCACAGGCCTCTCCATGGTCTTTTGGTTGACCCTCAACTTTAATTGTTGAGAGAGAAGGAGATAGAGAGAGACAAAGAAAGAAAGAGAGAGAGAAAGAGAGAGAGAGAGAGAGAGAGAGAGAGAGAGAGAGAGAGAGAGAGAGAGAGAGAAGCAGAGAACAAGAACGAGAAAATGTTCATAGCAGAGAGTGGTCAACTACTCCCCACATCTGCCTCACTGCCCCATTTGTGGCCTTCATGAGAGCATATATTGCCCAATTTGTTTTAAGACTTCACTTGGAAACACACTTCCATATTTAGTAATCCTTTTTGACAGGAAGTTGTTATTTGTGTCTAATCTATAGTTCTCCTGCTGCAGTTTTAATTCATTTTCTCCTATTCATTCCTCAGTGATAATGTGGCCATCTGGTCTCCATCCTCTCTATCTTGTAAGTATAAACATTTTTGATGTTCTTGTCTGGTTTCTTTTGATCAATTTACTCTTAAGTTTTCAATGAAAATTCTCAAAAATTAGTAGCAAGTAGAGAAAACCAGTGACTGACTTTAAAACTTTTAAACTTGCAAATTTCTTCAACCTCTATAGCCTTGTGTTTAAAAATCTAATAGTGCATTCTATATATGTTTTGTTTGAAGTGACTTTTATTTTATGAATTAGTCTGGGAGAAATTCCACCAAGTAGAGAGTTTTGATGTGTAGGCATTAAATATGATGGCTGGTTTTGTACTAAGTTGCAATGCTTTTTGGCCCTTAAATAAAAGGAGCATATGCCTCCAGAGTTATGTATGACAGCTGGCACAGCAAGAATGTGGTGATGAGCAGATTCAGTGGCAAAACTGGTTCTCCAACTTTCCTTCTGTCTGGTTGAGGAGAGGGATTTTAGGTTGATATAACAGAGTTCAAAACATATAGGAAACAATAAAGCCCAGCATGAGGGCAGCATTGCTCACCTCCCTGTCGGTGGCCCGATGTGAGCTTCATTTTGTACATTTGGCAATGCTTCTTGTTCTTCTAATGGGGCAGTTTTGATCTTAAGGATCTCTTGCTTGGTGGCTGAGTATCGCCAGACAGTATGCTGCAGGGCTGTCTCCAAAGCCCAGTCATGGGAGTATGGCTGGTAGGGGCAGGCAGCTGAACTTCAAGGTCTATAAATACATTGATTACAAAGTGTATTCATGCATTGGCTTAGGTTTTTATATTGCTGCAGTAGCAACAGCAGGATTGTTTGAAATATTTCTTCTTGAGGTGAAAAAAAACTGGAGTGAGACTGGAATTTTCATTCCAATGTCTCCCTTATACCTTCTTATTGATTTGACAGATATTCAATGTCTACTTTATGTGGCATGATTTTATTGTTGTTTGTTACTATTGTTTTGACCAGGTTGTACAGAAATTGTTGGGAGGTATTTTGCTCTCTTTTTTACAAGGAAAATAAATGGTTTAGCTAGTGAAACTATGATAAAAGTCAATTTATGACTTTTATGACAATTTTCCATCTTCCTGCAAGATTGCAGCAAAACTCTAGAACTCATTCTGTTTTCAATACTTTGTGGTCCTGTGTACCTTTCTCCCTTTGACTGAAAAGGATGGAATATGGACTTTGGAGAGCTCCTCCTAGATCCTCCATTGAAAGAGGGAACCCAGTACAGCTGCCTTATCATTTCCCTTTTCTTTTTTTATAGATCAACTTTCCCATTATATTGTGAACTCCTTGAGGGCAGGTACTGTGTTACACCTTTCTTTATTTAGTTTATTATCATCATATAGAAGGAACTTATAAATGTTTGTTTACTGAGCAGTTTACTTTAAATTTATCATTTAGGCCTTTAGTCTAAAATGCACTTACACAATATCATTTTGTGCATCTGGTTAAGTTACAGCATAAAGACTGTTTCCTTCCCTTATAGATCATGGGAAAATGACTTGAAGTATTTGTCCTTATGTGTTTCCTAATGAAATTTTGCCTTAACTGAAAGATGTTAGAGGGATATCGTACTTCTGAGAAACTGGAAGGTCCTTAGATGTGAAGATAAGATGCTTGATCTAAGGGACCTCCAGTGTTCATGATGGACTGATTTCAATTTCATTTGTCCAGTTTGTATCTAGACATAGAAAGCAAATTCACAGAGAAGATGTGAAAATTCAGAGGAGTACAAGAACTTTTCTAATGTTGAGTAGGGGAAAAATATCAAGGAAGCTAGGAGAGAGCCAATCTCTGGGTCCCTTCAGTTTTTCTGACACTCAAATAACTAGTCAACTTCCTTAAAGGGTTTGAGTAAGATCTGGGTATGTGAATCTTATTTTTTTCATGAATATTTAAAAAAATAAAATACATTTTTAAAAAGGAAAATAATGGGGAAAATATGCTTCAACAAAAGAAAGAATATTGCATTGCAATGAGTCAAAGAGTGAGCTAGCTTTAAGTAAGTCAAATTCCCATGTCATGGTGGAGAAACTCACTCTGTACAGAATTTCATGTGACAATGATGCAAGTGATTCTCCCAAAGATCCCACTCTGTTCATATCCTCCACTCCATATTTGTGAGAATGAGTAGAGAGAATTTGGATTGAAAGATTAAAGGTCATGGTTATACAAATGGGTAAATTAAATTTACTGAAACATTAATTAAAATTTCTTTTTTTATGTTTTTATTAATCTGCTAAAATGTTCTAACTTTGCAGGTGAGAATATCATAATGAGCAGAAAAATAAGAAGAATGGACAGCAGGTGGGGACAGAGTTGAAAGATTGATTAAAAAATTGGGAGATGGGGGGGAAGATTCAGTGAATGATTGATAACCAGTTTACATCTATGTCTTGCTGAGAGCTTTCAAGGACTTCCCTGTTCAATGTGGTATCCTATTGTCTCTAGAATAAAATATAAATTCCTCTATTTAGACTTTAAAAATCTAAACCTGACCTCAACTTATCTTTTCAGCCTCGTTAATCATTATATTCCATCTCTCTTCTGCCCCCACTCCATAATCTGTGACCCAGCCAAACTGGACCTCTTCCTGTTCCTTACACATAACACTTCATCTCCCATTTCCATTCCTTTGTCCCAGAGTTTCCATATGCCTGAAATGGGCTCTTTCCATACCTCTGCATCAAAATATTTCTATCTTACATTAAGAATCAGTTTGAATATCATCTTCTACATGAAATCTTTCTTGATCCTCCTATACCTATCTTGCATTTAACTATTTTTGATATTTATATATGTAATAATTATATAATTATGCTGTCTATATTTTATATGCCTTATTTCCCCAAATAGAGTGTAAACTCTTACAAGTAAAGATTTCATTTTTTTTTTGGTACATGGATAGCCATGGTTTACCAAAGTGTTTGGCACATAGTGGATTCTTAATAAATATTATTTAATGTTAATTAATTGTATATTCCCATATCATCACCTAGTGGTGACATTGGTATATCATATTGTTAGAAATTTGACTCTAATAGAGAGGTCAGACAAATTTTTTTCGCTTTGAATGAAATAAAATGAGAAAGGGAACAAAAGATAGCATATTGACATCATAAAAAGTGGTGTGATACATTGGAAATTGTGTTGAGTTTGGAGTCAGAGAACTTGGATTCAAATCTTAACTATGACACTTATTGTATGATCTTAAGTAAGTCTTTTTTCTCTGTTTATACACATAGATGTATATATATATATATATATATACATGAAGTTTGCAAAATCTCTAAATAAATATTAACTATTCCTGTTATTGTTGTTACTTCTACTATTGAATTCAAACAACTAAATCTAAGCAAAAAGACTTTGTCCTTATTTCCTGAAATTTTTATATTCATTACGGGCAAGAAGAAGGCCTGGTGGTTAGTAGATCTACTTCTGTTCCATTCTTCTTCCTCCTTTGCCCTCTATTCTTTAGATCAGGGACATGGGACTTGAAAGCCCTGAGTAGTTCCCATTGCTGTCCACATCAAATGCCTTTGTCCAGTACTGAAGAATTTTGCATTGTACTGGAAATACCAGACAGCACAACTAATTTGTTTAGTATGACAATGACTGGGCATTCAGAAGTCAAAGAGTATTATAGTAGGTGATGCTATTTTGCTGATTTTACCTAGAGATAAGTTGTCACTTAAAGGACTTCGAAGGAAATGTTTGTGTTATTGATGATATGACCTGGTCTACTAGGTTAGTATGTGAGGTCTAAAATGATATGTAGCTTGGAGATAAAACCAGAGCTAAAGGGAGAGACAAGTATTTGAAGGGTGGAAACATGATATTTTCTATCCTTCATCCCAAGACAGCACTAGGAATAAATGGTGATCATTAAAAGGAGGGAGGTTTTCAATTGATATCAATAAATAAAATAAAACAACTTTCTAATAATTAAAGTCATCCAAATGTGAAATGAACTTCCTCAGGAAATAGTGTGTTCTTTCTCAGTGGAAATCTTTAAGCAGACACTGGATGACCACTTGGGACCCTTATAGAGTATTGGTCTCCAAAGTATGGCCCTCACTCCCAGGATTGTATGACACCAGGATGAACATATCATGGTACATTTAGAGAGTGTGAAAATGGATAACATTCTCCTTTCCTTGTGATAACAATTTATAGACCTTGTCTTCAATATAATTCACATCTCCCCTTCACTCATTATTTCCCAACATTCCCCTAATTGTCCTCCATCCAAGTAAGGACTCCTGAGATGTACAATCTTCCAACCTCTCTTCTTTTTAGGGTATCAACCCCTGAGGAAGGCTATCATATAACTACAACCCAGGCTACACAATCAACTGAAATGGCAAAATGCCTCTCGTCTCTGTCATACTTACACCTCATTAATGACTGATCAGTAAGGGCTCATATTTCTTTTCCTCCTTAACTTCTCAATGGGACGGAGTAAGTACTCAAGGATATGAAGGTATGGATTGGTTTCAATTTGCATCTCAAATCTCATTTTAATTACCTTTACCCTAATAACCACTACTCTTCTAAATTTATTAATTTCTGTTGAGTGTACAACCATCCTTGAATATCCAGGTTTTCAACCTCAGTGTTATCCTTGACTCTTCCTGCTCCCTCATCTTTCAGATCCAATTGGGAGTCAAGTCTTGTCAAATCTACCATCATAATTTTTTTTATCCATCCAGTTTTTCCACTCATTCAACTTCACATCCCACCCCCTTCCTAATCAGGTTTTCAACAACTCTCACCCTTCATCAACAATGGCCTCCGAATTAATCTTCCTGTTTCAGTCTTTTCTGTTTTACTGAATCAGTCCTCCACATACTCACCAAATTGATATTCCTATTTCTCAAGTCTAACAACGTTAACACCATATACAAAAGCCCCAAGTTACACTATGGATTTTAGAGGAAAATATTATTAAATGTTTCTTTCATATTTTAAATTTTTATTTCATGTAAATTTTATAATGTACATAATTATTGATGTAGTAGACATATATGATTTATAAATAAGTAAATATAATCATATATTTATATAAGTGTGTGTCCCAAATTTCTACCAGAAAGGGTACAAGATAAAAATACAAAGCTGTATAAACCATTATTGTTCAGGTATGGGGATGAACTAAATATCTCTCTCTCAGGTCTTTTTCAATGCTAAGTTTCTTTACTATTAGGACTTCTGTATTGTTTCAGCTTACAGAACAGAATAAGTAGGTTTTGTACTGTATATTAATATGTGAATATTTGAAGGAATACTCAAGGATCAATGACTTGGGAATTATCATGATTTGAAAACTTTGTCCAGGGGCTGCTAGGTGGTGCAGTGGATAGAGCACTGGCCTTGGAGTCAGGAGTACCTGAGTTCAAATCTGACCTCAGACACTTAATAATTACCTAGCTGTGTGGACTTGGGCAAGCCACTTAACCCCATTGCCTTGAAAAATCTAAAAAGTAAACAAACCAAAAAAAAAAAAGTTTCTCCACTGACCCATTGGTGATTATGACTTATTAAATAAGTCCTAGTGAGTTTCTTGAGGGACATGGGAACATGGGAACTTGTCTAGGGTGACCAAGTTAAGTGTTAGAGGGGAGACTTGAAACTCAGTCATCCTAACAGACTACTACTATTTCTATTACTACGGCAATGACTACTATTACTACCACCACTACAACTATGACTTTTATGACAACAACAGGTACAACAACAACTACTATTACTACTGCCACCATCACTATCATTACTATCACTATTACCACCATCACCACCACCATCACCATTACTACTACTACTACTACGACTACTATCACTCTACTACTATTACTACTATACTTCCACCACTATTACTACTATCACTACCTATAATTATATTTCTTCTATTACTACAAAAACTACTACTATTACCATTATTTCAAATACTAAAACACCACCACTATTTATTACAATAATCACTACAATAAATAATATAATGAATACTGCTATTAGCTTACATTTATATATAATTTTATATTATTGTTATCTTGTGATTTTTGCAATAATCTTGTAGGTAGGTGATATTTATATACCTTTTAAGAGATGAAGAATTTGAGATTGAGAGTGGTTAAGTGATTTGTTCAGAGTCAGACAGTAAGTAATTATCTGAAGTGCAATTCAAGTTCAGGTCCTTTCTGGCTGGAACTCAAGTCAAGCACTCTGGCCATGGTGCCACCTGTTGTCTGTGGCAAAAGTGTAGAAAACTATTCCTATAATCACAAATATGTGATGAAGCAGCTTGTCTTGTCCATGGTCTCATAGTTGTACATATATTCAATTTAGAATTCAATAATAGGGGCAGCTAAGTGGTGCAGTGGATAGAGCACTGACTCTGGAGTCAGGAGGACCTGAGTTCAAATCCTACTTCAGACACTTAATACTTACTTAGCTGTGTGACCTTGGGCACGTCACTTGACCCCATTGCCTTGCCAAAAAATTTTAAAAATAATTCAAAAATAAACTGAAATGTACTATTTATAGTTTGAAGACTCTTAACAGATTATCCTAATATTCCCATTTTTGAAGTGAAGGCTTATAGAACTAGAGTTAAAAAAGGGAGCTTATGGGCAATCTTGTCTAAGTTTCTCTTTTTTATAGATGGAGAAACTGAAGCTCAATTTGAAGAAGGTTAAGGGTTTGATCTTAGGTCTCTTATCACAAATAAAATACACTGTACCTCCTAATCTTTTAAAATACCTTGGCCAATGGCATTCTGAAAATTAGCAGAGCTAGGATTCCATCCCAGATGTTCTACTTGAAATCCAGAGTCTTTTCTATAACTGCACAGATTCACTAGATTGTAGAGTAAGTGCTTTATAAATTGTATAGTGTGACTTAGGCTATGATTCACGAACAGAAAACATCTAAGAGTTAAGCCTCGCTCATCTGATGTAAGACATAAATTTCAACCCAACCAACTGGCTTTTAACCCAGCACAAACACAACCCCCTTTGAACATCCCGGCAAATCCACTTTAGATGTCCACTTTAGAAGAAGACAAGGACCTTACCCTATGTTATTCCATTTGATGTGGCCTAATTCTGCTGGTCTCCAAAACAGGATTGCTGAGGTCACTCCTTAACCTCAACCCCCTATATAACCATTCAGAACACTTCCAGTGAGCTAAAGGGACAGCTATAGTTAGATTTTTCATTTAAATTTTGGCACAGCCTGAAGTCATTCCTGTTACTTCCAAGGACTGTTGCCATTATATTAAAAAAGAGTAAATTTGCTGCGCATTACTTACTGCCCAGAAAATCCAGTTGAAACCTGCTACTGCCAAATCTGCAGATTCAATGCAGGGCCAGAGACTTTAAATAGCTCCTGCAAGGGAGGATTTTCTGCTGTCTAGAAAAAAAAGAAAAAAAAAAGGGCTTGATAAAGCTTGAGTTTTGAAGAATTGGACATGGACCATTAAAACTAAAAATGGTTGGTAGGAGGACAGTCTCTACCTCTCTTGATGTCTGACTGCCC
The DNA here is from genome assembly GCF_037893015.1 of Macrotis lagotis. NCBI lineage: Eukaryota > Metazoa > Chordata > Mammalia > Peramelemorphia > Peramelidae > Macrotis > Macrotis lagotis. The sequence continues at coordinate 562,591,358 of NC_133666.1, read as the reverse complement.
CATTTGTGTTATTCTTGAAGGCAAAGGTTTCAGTTAATTATTAGTTCCTAAGACTGAAGATGCCTATTGTCAGACTAAGATAGAGAAGAGGATCTTCTCACTTGCATTTTATTACACATCCTTAAGTCTTGCTCTGTCAGGGACCCAGGTCCCTACATAGAGTATAACCTTCAGTTTCTAGTGGTGTCACCTAGATATAGGACTTGGAATCAGGCAGATCTGAATTCAAATCCTAAATCTGACCCTTAATAGTTTTTAAGTCATGTAACATTTTCAGCCCCAGTTTCTTCATCTGTAAAATGTAGAACCTGACTTCCAAAGTTGTTGTGAGGATTTAATGAGATATATGTGAAGTGCTTTGTAAACTTTAAAGAGCATTACAAGTGTTGGCAGTGAATGTTAAGTCTCCTAATTATTTACTTTTTTAACATCAACAATCTCATGAAAGTGACTAGGGACATAGAGAGTCCACATTGTTCTGCTGTTTGGTCCTAAGTTGAACAAATGAATTTTCTTGATTCAAGAATATTCTTGTGCTTAATTCACGGTGCTTAATGTGGTAATGTAGATACTATGAAAGACTCAAACTGGAAAAAATGTATTTTTTTCAAGAAATTTTACAATCTAATAGGATCTGTCTGATCAGAGTAGGCATATAGAAGGTGTTCAATAAATGCTTATTGACTAGGTAATAGTCTGACAAATGATAGAGCCAAGATAAGAACTCAGAGATGTTTCCTAATGATGCAACATCTGTTAAGTGTTTTCTATAGAATATTTTTATCATCTAGTTGCTAAAAGATAGATATTTCATCTGGAACAAATGTAAAGATTTAGTTTTAATTGCTATTTAGCTAAACATTAGAACATTAAATAAATTCATTGTTATTCTTTTATTATTAACAATATAGCTTAATGCTTAAATTGAGAGGCAGCATAGTTCAGTGAAAAGAAGGGTAGATTTAAATTCAGGACTTGGGTTCAGGTCTAGTTCTTTTACTTACTAACTCTGTGACTTTAAGTTATTTAGACTCTATTGGCACCAGGCTCAATTCATTCATCTGTAAAATTAAAAATGACTTCTAAGTTCTCTTCTAGATCTAAATCTATGTTTCTAAGTGTTGGTAAATGAATTTCTCCAGAGGGAAGTTCTAGCTCACTTTTAAAGTCACTAATCACTTCTGACTTGTTTAAATTACGTTTCTGAAACCAGCAGGACTGGTGGTTATTATGATAGAATGGAAAGGTCACTGACTAGAGACAAAAGACTTGGACCCAAATCTTGGCTCTGACTCTGTCTGTTTCTTTGGGCATATCCCTCTATGTCTCATTCTCTTTTCTCTCATGTATCAAATAAGACAGTTAAACTAGATCATCTCACCCAACTGATATCTTAAGATTCTTTCCACTTCACCCTATGGCATTGGGAAAATGTGGCAAATATGGCAAAAATGTGACCAAAGAAAATCCTCTCCTAGAGACAAAAATCTAACATTAAAAGATCCACAAGAGAAAAATTGAGTTTTACCTTCAAATTGATCCTATTTTTTTAAATCATATTCTTTGTAGATCTGGTCAATAAATCATCTTCTAAATACCTAAGGTAATTGAATAAACCACAAATCCCATATGATTCTCACTATAGACATTCTCTCCAAAGTTACTAATAATTTCTTAGTTACAAAAAATGATCTTTTCTCAATCCTTATTCTCCTTGAACTCTCTGAAGTCTTTAATATTATTGATCACCTTCTCTTTCTTGAAACTCTTTTCTCTAGGTTTTTGGGATTCTCCTGGTCCTCCTCTTATTTTCTGACTGCTCCTTCTCAGTCTCTATTGCTCATGTGGTCCACACCCTCTCACTTTAGATGTCCCTCAGATTTTGGTCCAGAGTTCTCTTCCCTCATTACACTTCTTGGTGATTTCATCAGCTCACATAGATGTCTAGACTAAACCTCCCTGCTGACTTCTAATATTTCATTTCCAACATCTCAAAGTGAATGTTTAATAGCTATTTCAAACTAAACATGTCCAAATCAGAATTCATTATATTTTCCCCTTAATCTCATTCTCACCCACCTACTTTCTTTGTTATTGTAGAAGGTCACACTACCCTTCCGGTTCCTCGGCCTTACAGCTTCAGTTCTGTGCTGTTTCTCACTTCCTATATCCAAATTGCTGACAAAGCCTGTTGAGTTCCCCTCTGTAATAGCTGTTGTATCCACTCTCTTTTCTCCTCTGACTTGGCCATCACTCTAGTGCAGACCCCCATCACCTAGCCCTCCTTCCTGGATCATTGAAATAGCCTGCTGGAGGGTTTGCCTGCTTCAAATTTTTTCCTCTACTCCAACCCACCTTCCATTCAGCTACCAAATTTTCCTACAGTTTAGATCTGACCATGTCACTCCCCTACTTCAGGATCAAATATAGAATGCTATACGTATCATTCAGAGCTCTTCATAACCCAACCCCCTCTCATCTTTCCAGTCTTCTTACATTCTACTCCTTGCTACAGAGCCTTAATTCCAGAGACACTGGCATTTGATGAATGGGGACCTAGACTTTAGGAGCATCATTTTGGCTGCTGAGTGGAAGATAAATCTCAAGAGACGAGACAGGGAGACCAATCAGCAGGTTACTGCAGGTGTGTATAGGTGTGAGATGGTAAATGCCTATACCATAGACTGGCAGTGTCAGAGAAAAGGAGGGAGTAGCCATCAAGTCTGTTTAAAGTTAGGAGGAGAATCAACGACATACACAAGAATGGAGCCTGGTGAGGGTCAAAGATACCTGAGCTCTATAGGAAGGGAGTGGGGGAGATGCTTATTAAAGGAAGAATTTAGGCAATGAATACCAACAAAGTGAAGTCACCCCTTCTCTTTCCACAATGCTGCTTGAATCTGGGAATATAAATGAGAGTAGAAAAAAAATCATCCAAGTGAACTGGGCAAGTTTTATACAAATGACACCTTAAATGAGAATTTCCAGCATGCATGACTTCTTTTTCCACCTCACATATATTTACCCATAATTATTTTTCAGTGAAGTGGCCTGACATCAAAAAATATTCCTAAAAGTCACTCCTTTTTTAACAGTTTCCAGATTAGATTTCCTAAGTGAGACAACCTTTATTACAGTCACTTAGTTATTAAGCACTTTCTTTGTTCATAGATTACCGAGCCTATATACTCCGTGCCTAATTACCTTGGACATTATCTAAGTTACCGAGGTAGGTGGCTATCTCACTATGAGCTCATAGCAGAGGTGGCTGCCATTGCTCTGGAAGGTTAATTTCATTCCCACCCATTTTCTATCTGGCAGATCCCATTGTCCACTGTCACCCAGACGCCTCTGATAGAAACAAAGGAGTTTAGCTGAACAAAACAAATAGAGATGCCCCAGTGCAACTGTCACCTAAAACTATTATGAATATTTTTAGGGAAGGTATTTTAAATGCATTTAATCTATTCAGTCTGAAGACTCAAATATCAGGGTTTCTGCTTTAGTGATGTGTCAATGCTTGGCCGCACTTTAAAGTTTCAAGCTTTTCATTGCAGCGCTGAAGTCAGCCTTGACAGAACAATTTATCAGTACAGTAAGTGTTCACTATGTATAATATTAATGGCTTTTTTTTTTACAAATTTAAGTTTCTCAGCATCAAATGGAACCTTCAATTACAGAAACTTCTTCATGGTAACTGGACCTTCTTTAGCTGGAAGTGTAGAGATGACTGAGCAGGTCATGGGAGGGGACAATGGGTACAGTCAGAAGGAAGGAAAGAATTAACCTGAAGCTCCTTTTATTTTTAACTATCATTGTTATTAATATTCATTGAGACCCCTTAAAAGCCTAGCACTATTCTAGGCACAAGGGGCCTCACCTGCTGGGCATTTATGTATATTTATTTTAGAGATCAATTGAGTTGCTTCAAGAAGCTCTCTTTTAATTAGACCCCAAAATATATTGTCTAGGTTTAATTAGGGTCAATCAATCTTTAGAGTAATTTTCTTTGTCTCTTTCAGAGTTATTTAATTCTACAAGTGTGCCTCACCCTAGCTCCCAAGAGTTTCAAGAAATCAAAAGCCCATTCTATCCATCTTAACATTCCAAATTGTCAATCCTTATTGTAAAGATTGCAAATTTAAATATTAAACACGTTGCTACTAAATCTGCCTCTTCTAATCACCAAAGGTTAGCTTTGGCGTCATAGTATCTTAGTTGAAAAGGACCTTGGGGATCACTTAGTGCAGCTTCTAATTGAAGCTTTAATCTTAAATACAACATCCCTTCACAGTGATTGCCCAGTCAACTTAGAGTTGAATAGCTGATGCAGAATTCACTACCTTATGGAATAGCTCCTTTCAAAAGTTTTGGAGAAAGATTGGGAAGACAATAATGACCAAAAATTCTGCATGGGATTTGACCCAAGAAAAATGGAAAATTCCTAAAAATAATGCTTATTTACTGACTGATAGACAATATAGAGGCAAATAATTATTCTAAGAATAATATGATCAGAGACATATTGGTGAATAATTAACAACCAATCACCATACACATATGTATTTATATGTATATATCTCAATACACATATATGTACATGTGTATTTCTATATACATCATATATATATGTATGACATTCTCTTAAGTTTAATCAACATTATTAATATTTTATCCATCACATCTGGACAATAAAAAAACAAATCAAGTTTTCATTTGTAGTGTTTGGCAGTTTCTAAGGTGCAAATGAATTGAAAGTTTAACATTTGCCTCTCTTGAGTTCACTGGTGCTGACTCCAGAACTCCTAACTTTTGTTCCCAAAGAACTTGCCAACAAATTTAGATTGAAGAAAAAATAAGTGTAGAAGATAGAAATAAGGACAAATTATGAGGGATGAATACAAAAGGATGGCATGATCCTGCTAGTGCAATGTCTAGAAGAGTCAATGAGTTCTGTAAAATTTAAGGTTTACTGTAAATGCCATTTAAAAAAAGGGCAATTGTATACTTTATTGGGGACATTAGGAAGATCAAAAAGAAGTCTGCTACTTTGACTAGACTGGACAAGCATAAGAGATAATAGAAAGGCCCAAAGTTCAAGTCTCATTTCCTTTTTGTTTTTGTTTTTATTTTTCCTCCCAAAGAGAATGATCGTAATCATTTTAGGCTAGGAAGGATAGATCAAAAATGATTAAAAAGATAATTGAGACAAGATAAATAAGGAGATAATAACTAAACAGCTAACATTTCACAGTAAATTGAAGTCGTGGGTTCAAACAAATTGCAGTAAAGAGCAACTCAAGAAATGGCAAATGAAGATTTCAAAGTACTTTGAGATGCTCATGGGAGAAATCATGGAGAACAGCAGAAAGTTAGAGGTACTATAGTACTTGAAATGGGAAACATTTCTTTTTTTCTGAGAAGGTGGAGTTTTCAAAATGGTGGATAAAGAATGTGATTGTTATTCCTGAGAAAGATTTTAAAGAGATAGTTTGAGAAAAATTAGAAAAAACAACCAGTAAGTGCCAACATGACTTTAACAAGAACAAGTGATACCAGACTAACCACTTATCCTTTGCTGACAGATTAAGCTCTCATATATCTGGTATTTGAAGATATCAACAGGGGCGGCTAGGTGGCGCAATGGGTAGAACACCAGCCCTGAAGTCAGGAGTACCTGAGTTCAAATCTGGCCTCAGACGCTTAATAATTACCTAGCTGTGTGGCCTTGGGCAAGCCACTTAACCCCATGTGCCTTGCAAAAAAAAAAAACCCTAAAAAAAAGATATCAACAAAGCATTTTAAGATGCCTAACATACCTCTTTATAGACAAAAATGGAGAGATGTCAGAATTGTTGATGATAATGCAGATAGAGACTGGCTACATGATAAAATGAAAAGATTAATGAATCTTTTAATGGCACAGAATAGAGCCATGTTTAATGGAGTACCATTAGGATTTGTCCATGTTTTGTTCTATTTGATAATTTTATCAACTATTTTGATGAAAGCATAAATATTTATTAATATGTATCAAACTTTCATGTTAAGAGTTCTTAATTAAAATTATGATAAAAAATTATAATTACAAAGAAACCAAAAATCCCCCATAACCTTAGTGGGTTGGAATGTTTGCTTAAATCTAAGAGGAAATTAATATGGGAAAATGTAAATCTTCGATATGAATTTAAAAAGCAACCACATAAATACTAGACAAAGAAAACATATAAAGATAATCTTTTTTGGGAATGAGATGGGGAAAGAAGGAGTAGATTACAAATTCAATACTGCAACCAATTTCTATTATAGCCAAAGAACAAAACAAAAACTAATGTGATTTTAGGTCACATTAAGAGATGCATAATACCCAGGACAAGGATTTCCACTATTCTTCCCTCTGCCCAAGTTAGAAGATATTTGAAATTTTATGTAAAATTCTGGATACCACATTTTTAAAAAGACATTGACAATATAGAACATGTTCAGAAGAGGATGACAAGGGTGGTACAAGATCTAAATACCATGTTAGACAAAGATTGATTGATGGCACTAAGGATGTTTGGCAAGGAAAAAGGAAGGTTGGATGACATTCTTCAAGTATTTGAATAAATCTGCTTTTGAAGCAGATTAGAATTATTCTTTTTGTATTTTAGAGAACAGATCTTGGAAGCACTGGGTCAAAGTTGCAAAGACTTCTAGCTAGAATCAACAGAAAGAAAAGTTCCCCAATAATGTTAAATTGAAAATGATTGTTTCAGGAGACAGAAGATGATCTTCTTATTAGAGAATTTTTAGTGACATACCATATTGTTGGAGGGAGCTTGTAACTGTGGGGTTTGGTCAGATATAAGATACACAAAGGACGCCTAAAGTCTTTTCCAACAATGAAATTTATGATTATTAGAAAAGAAGTAATAATAATAATAACTAAATCATATTGTGCTTTAAAATTTGTGAAATGCTTTATGATGCTATCTTATTTGATTTTCACAGTAACACTATGAGATAGGTGCTCATATATATCTATTTTTCAGAAGAGGAAACTGAAACTAAAAGTTTAAGCTACTTGCCCAGATTGTTGCAACTGGTCATTATCTATGGCAAGATTCAAATTCAGGTTCCCCTAAAAGTCAATTCCAGCACTTTAGTCATGATGGTATCTAACTACTTTAGCCTTTTTGGATAAGAGCAAGAAATGATTGTTGTCACTGCAACAGAAAGAACTAGATACATTCAATCTACACACTTTTATGCCATCATTTGAAAAGTATTTTAGAGTTATTGTGATTAATTTTTTAAATCTTTTCTTAATTCGCATCAATTTTCAGTTTTGTTTCCTTTCTTACTCTTTCCATTCTCAAAAGTCTAAATGCTTAGTCATCTGTTAATAAGCATTTCTTGAGTGTCTATTATTAGACAGGTCATGTGCTAAGAGCTGGGATACAAAAAAAATTAAAAGACACCCCTTACTCTCAAGGAACTCATAGCCTAATGAGGGAGAAAACATGCAAGTAGCTATACAAAGCATGTGCTATAAAATGCTTGAGAAAATAACAATGAAAAGCAAACTTCTTGATACTAATGTTAAGGCTAATTAGCACTGAAGGGACTACTAAAGCTGTCCCTGTTAAAATTCTATAGCTTCCATGCATTTCTTAAGTGCCTACTGTGCTAACCAAGTTTAAAATATCTCATTGGTTCCTTACAACAACAATATGCTATTATTTGCCTTATTTTCCATTTGAGAAAACTGAGGAAGAGTGAGAACTTAAGTGTGTTGCCCAGGATACAGGACTATTAAGTATTTGAGACTGGAATTGAACTCAGGTCTTCCTGACTCTAGGCCCAGTGCTCTATCTCCTGCATATTGGTAATATGATCATTGGAAAAGAGTCTTTGTTTTTTGTTTTTTGTTTTTTTTAGGTTTTTGCAAGGCAAATGGGGTTAAATGGCTTGCCCAAGGCCACACAGCTAGGTAATTATTAAGTGTCTGAGACCAGATCTGAACCCAGGTACTCCTGACTCCAAGGCCGGTGCTTTATCCACTATGCCACCTAGCCGCCCCAGAAAAGATTCTTAAAAGAGTCAAAAACTTCTAATAATTCCTTTGTGAAATGATAAACTATACTTTAATAAGTAAAAATGAACATTTTATAGAAAAAAACAGTGTCCTCCCTACAAATGTGAATAACAAGCTATAATCATATTATCCTATGTGGACAAGTCACTTTAATTCCCTAGGCCTCAGTTTTGTTACCTGTAAAATGAGGTGGTTGTAGTAGATGGCCACTGAATTGCCTTCATGATTTAATTTTCTTATTCTTCTTGTCATGACATTTCTTGATATTGACTTTAAGGTATATTTTAGATTCAATTTTTCTCCGATTCCCTTTCCTTTGATTTTTTTCAGGGGATGTGACCTTCCTGTACCCAGGAACTCAGTGTTACTTTATTGTTGTTTTTCAAAGAGCAAACCCAAGGCTTCCATCAGCCAATAGTGTTCCTTTCAGAATTTTAATTTTTGCCCTTTCCCCTAGGTCCCTTGGAGTTTCAGTAAATTTTTGGCATAAATCCCCTTCCTTTGCCCCCCCCCCCCCACCAATAATAACACATTAATGTCTTAAGTGAGGTAAAACTATAAAGAAAAAAGTCAGTCTTTCAGCCAGCATAGTGAAGATTGTGGACTTGGAAGTCAGGAGGCACCTTTCTTCAGAGTCTGACACAAAATATGCAAATCATAAATAAGCCACTTACTCTCCCTTAGCCATGATTTCTTCATTTGTAAAATGTATCCACACAGGGACTTTTTAAGGTTTCAGTGCAGTTTTGTTCTATTAAAGTTTAATGATTTGCATATTAAAACTTAATGATTTGCTACATTAAGCTTTAGGGGCACCCTATATTTCCTATCATACAGGATTGTTCTGAGAATCAAGTGAGACCACTTATCAAAATCATTTTGTAAACATTATGAGGGTTAAATGAAAATCTGTTATCATAATTAGGAACAACAATAAAGAATTCATTTATTCTTCTCTGTCTCTTTTGTCTGCTTTCTTCTTCTGAGTATATGTCTTTACATGAATTAGAAAATGGAGTTAAGTTTTTTGGGGGAAAGAGCATACATACTAATAGTTTTTTATTAAAATAAAACATAATAATTACACCAGTAGGCCAATCAGAGTAATATATGAGATCCAAAAGGGAAAAGATCATAAAACTGGAAAAATTAGGGTAGGCTTTAATATTTAATGACTAGTGTAGAGAAAGGAGAAAATTCTAAATGTGGGGAACAGTATGAACAATGAGATAGAGGCAGGAAAATGAGAGGTATGAATATGGACAGAGAGTAATCCAACTTGGTCAGAGTACACAGTGTTTAAGTATGAGCAATATGAAGTATGTCTGGAAAGAAACGTTGGCACCAGATTGTAGAGTACCTCGAATATCAAATAAAAAAAACTTCACCAAAAAAGGTAAAATAAAAGAGGTTGCAACCAAAGAATAACAAGACTGAAACTAAGCAAAAGTGATTCTGTGGTATTTTACCTGGTAATTGGATATAATTGGGTCATATATCTTATGTTTGCAATGAAGACCCATGTACCTTTCAAAAATCACAGCTGCCCATGAACGTGCTCCATTTCTCCTTTTTTTGTGACAAGGAAACATTAGAGATTTGTGAATATTCCATGAATCTGGTCATAAATTTGCAGAATTGACTTTCAAAGTTATTTTGTAAAGGCAGTTTCTTGTGCTGATCCTGTAGATATGTGGAGACCATTGTTTTTAAAATTGCAGTTTTGTTGTTCTTTCTATTTCAAGGGAGGAGACTTTTCTATCTTAGTTGTAAAAGACTTCCTTTTGCTATCTGAAGAGAGTGCTATCAAATTAGTCTTACCTATCAGAAGCCTTAACCAAAGGTACTTGAAAGGAAGTGATTTATTTGTAACACATTCACCATTCGAGGCATGTCTCCCTGGGTGACTCCAAGCCATAATTAAAGGTCTTCTGAAATGACTGGCCCATTTACTATGATGATCTGCCTCATCCTGTATCTCCCAACAATGCTACCAGGTATTTTGGCCAACAGATAATTGGCAAAGAATTTAAACAATGATCCTTCTTTGGAAAAGGTTATTATAACTAATCTTACCTCTCCATGCTGTTTATATATGACATTGTGCCATAAACCAACAAAAGAATTTCAGAAAAGTTGGGCAGGAGATAAAGTATAATACAATGGAAGAACAGTATAATGGAGAGACTCTTGATCTTGTTGTGAGATACGACCTGGATTGAAATCTCCCCTCTAATACTTACTAATCATATATTTAACTTCTCTAAATCTCAGATTACTCATCTGTAAAATGGGGTTAATAATAGAACTAATTTCAGAGGATTATTGTGAGGATCAAATTCAGTTATTTTTTTATTCCTGAGTTTTTCCTTTTTATCTAGAGTTGTCTTTTTTTTGGGGGGGGTGGAAACAACAAAATGAAAACAAAAACCAAAAAAACTCAGAGCCCTATGCATTGGTCATCATAAATGCAGAGAGACATATAGACAGAGGCAGAGGAAGATAGATGCACAGAGACAAAGAGAAATAGTCATAGAGAATGATAAATGCATAGGAGGGTGAGGGGAAGGAAGGAAGGAAGGAAGGAAGGAAGGAAGGAAGGAAGGAAGGAAAGGAAAGGAAAGGAAAACATGAAGGGAAAAGTTTACTGTAAGGATGGAAGGGAAAAGGAAATAAAAAAAGAAGGGAGAGGGAGATAGATTTGAAGAACTTAAAATAGGTCCTAAAAGTCAGAGAAAAGAACGTTGACAATGGAATAACCATAATTTATAAAGCATTTTACACACACACATATACACACACACACATACACAATTCTGAGATGAATAGTGCATTCCTCTCTACTATTTTCCAAGTTAGAAAATAGAAGTTCAGAGATTTTAAGTGACTTGCCTAAGGTCATATGCTTAATGACATGGATACAGGTCTTCTGAATTCTAAGACCACAGACAATAGTATTATTTATCACCCCACACTTTGACTTCATAAGACAAACTAAAAGTTACTTTTGTCAAAGCTGAAATGCCCTACTCTTGAAGAGCAGCTGATGGGAATGTTCCTGATTTTGGGGGAATGGGACTATTTGTACCTCCTGGGTATCAGAAGTAGAAGGGATTTTGAGTTCAATCCTTTGGAGGGCATGCTTTGATAGCATCCTCTCCTCCATGCCAGAGAAAGCTGCTTCTAGGGTTTATCAGGCTCTGACATGGCTGGGAAGCTTTGTCATGTTTCCGGCTGTGGCAGATTGTATCACAATGGAACAGCCTTGCTTTCTACCCTGCTTCCAATTTGGATAAAGACCTAGAGAAGGATTTCCAAATGTTCTAAAAATCTGGGACATTTCTTTTGCCATCCTCTGCATCCCAGCAACTGTTCCCAAACCTTCCAGCACTTGTCCTGAAGCCATTTCATTCAGAGTCATAGGAAATTTGTTCTCCCCTGGTAAAAGGAAGTATGACCTGTGTTTATTCATTAATCAAATGATACTAGAGACTTCTCAACCCACAATTGCAAAGGAGATGGCTTTGGGTATTTGGCTTGTTTTTATTTTTTTGTTTTGCTTTCCTCCCTATCATTCCGGTGGCCAAAGAAGTCATTAGAATTAGCCAGAAATCTGTTTGTTAGAATAACTTCACAAATTGCATCATGACTTCACTAAAAAAAAAACATATTTCCTATACTAAGATTAAAATAATTTAAATTGGGTAATGGCAGTTCAGCCTACAAAGAAAGAGGAGGTGATGTGCCTAAGGTCAAGAAATTCAATTCAATACACATTTATGAAGTATTTAGTTATGCCCTAGATTATGGACACCCAGGCAAAAAGTTCCTTGCCCTTTAAGGGCCTAACTTCTACTCTAGGGATACAGGTTATACAATATTTCCCTCAGAGGGAAAGAGTCAGTATTTTCATTTATTAATTACCTACTATGTCTCAGACCCTGTGTTAAGTTTGAGGATACAAAGAAAGATAAAAACACTATCCATCTGAATGGAGTTCACAATTCAATGGAGATAAATAGGAAGATAATTCCACACATGCAAGATATTTAAACTGTGGGTGGAGTTCTCAGAAGAAAAGGTACTCATAAACTGGGAAAGTCATGGAAGTCTTTATATGAGACAGCCCCTGAATGTTGCTTTTGAAAGAACCTAGGAAGTCTACCAGACAGAGACTAGGAGGTTGTACATTTTAGGCATAGGAGATCTCTTGGGGGTCTAAAGACCAGAAGTCATAAATGGAGCAACCTGCATGGGGAATGACAAGTTTGGCAAGCTCTAGCACAGAACATGTGTGAAGCATAATCATAGGGAATAAGACTGTCAGGACAGGCAATAGCAAGATACAAAGAGAGAAGATCAGATAACAAGTAGCAGTAGGGGTCTTAATCCCATTCCAAATTCAGGGCTCTTTCTTTTGGGCTATGAGGCTTCTCTTGTTGAGGTCTGGGTGCTGGCACAATCCAGGAAAATGCTATGGGAGTATTGGCTCCCGGGAGCAGGAACATTTGGGCAGTAGTCTTTTGGAACAGAAACAGCCATTTGGTAGCAAATTTGTTAACTGAATTTTGCTACAGCCACAATTGATTTTGGTAGGAAACTGATAAATAGGAACCTCTGGGTGCTCAATTGGTTCTTAATTCTACTGACAGGGACCATGGCTAGGGAATTGCACTTTGCATTTCCTGACCCTGGTGAGGGTCTCACACCATCATGTCTATCCTGTCTTCTCTTTCTGTCTTTCTGTCTTTCAGTCTGTCTGTCCTGTCTGTCTATCTGTCTGTCTGTCTCTCTCCTCTCTCTGTTTCTGTGTCTCTCTTCCAATCAGTCAGTTAACAAGCACACACACACACACACAATAACACATGAACACTGGAGTTCTGAAAAATTAAACACACCCAAGTTCTGACATTTGAACACATGCTTATAGCAGGTTAAAAAAAAATCTACGTCCCTCATTGTAATTGTATGCTTGGTTAGAAATGTCTATTGCGTGGGGTGGCCAGGTGGTGCAATGGATAGAGCACCAGTCCTGGAGTCAGGAGTACCTGAGTTCAAATGTGACCTCAGACCCTTAATAATTACCTAGCTGTGTGGCCTTGGGCAAGCCACTTAACCCCATTTGCCTTGCAAAAACGTAAAAAAAAAAAGAAATGTCTATTGTGACTAGACAATAGATCTCACATAATCAAATTTCATAAAATCTTAGACCTCACAGAATTCAGAGGTGTTCGTTCACAGCTGCTTGGAAAGGGAAGAACTATATAATATCATTTCTTTAAATTTTCCTTACTTTTTTGAATAATAATATTGAATAAGAGAAGGCAGGAGTGCATAATGGAAAGATTAATGAGTCAGAACCTGAGTTCAAATCCTAGCTGCTATTTACTACCTTTTGACTTTGCACAAATCACTTAACTCCTCTGTGACTCAGTTTCCTACTCTCTGAAACAAAATGGTTGGATTACATGACTTCTAAAGATTCTCCCAGTCCTACTTCTATGAGCCATGATGTTATGAGTAGACATGTAAGGAAAGGCTGTGAAAAGTGGTACAAACTGACTTCTTATGACACCTTCCCACTGAAATGAAATTCCATCAAGTCTTAGCAGCTCTGAGGATAACATAAGAAAATAAAAGACCCAAATTATAATAACCAAACCTATAAGACCAGGAAACTGTTGTTTGGGGGATGATATGAAATTATCTTCTCTGAAGGACTTTAAAGAGAGGATAGAATAACCAAGAATAGAATAATCAAGATTGTCTTGATTGACCTGACTATTTTTTAAATTTCTTTTTCTGTTCTGAGATTTTCTGACCCAATTAGTTTTCTGAGAGCCTGAAACTGTTTGAAATTTAGGACCAAAGTACCAGGTTTGTATTCTGCAAAAACTCAAAATGTTTTATGAGTCAGTGGAAAGAGATCATGCCACGAGGAAGATATTTTAACTCAGAAATAGGAGAATGCTAGGGCACTGCTTAGATAACCTTGAAGAGGGAATTAGAAACTTGTACTTTTGTATATTTCTAATATTTTCAGTATTTTTAGCCTGGAAAGTTAATAGTTTCTGGCTGCTTGACCCATCTCATAATTTGAGTATGTTTTCTTTCTCTGGCTGTGAGAGAATTCATCCCATTCAGCACTGATGCTTCTCTTGCAAGCATCTGTTCTGTATCTCCATACCCCAAATGTAACACTGAGAAGCAAATCCATTCTTTTTTGGCATTCAGGTTTCAGGCACTCTTTGTGCCAGGCCTTCTGAAAAGAAGGGGGATGAACAAACATCTTTAAATATTGGATACCCTGCTGCCTCAGGGCCTCTTCTCCTCTCTATATACACTTTTCCTTGTCCAATCTTTTACTATTTATATCTTGCCTTAAGTCCAGCCCAATATTCTTACTGTCTGGACATATCCACTTGGATGAGACTAAGAAATCAATCAGTCAATCAACAAGCATAAAAAATACAGATCAAGTATAAAAGTTACAAAGCAGCCCCTGTCTTCCAGGAATTATGGAGACAACACGTAACAACTGGGTACACACAAAATGCATATTTAGTTGGAAAAATACTCTCAGAAAGGAAGACACTAGCTATTGAAGAGGGGTCAGGAAAGGTCTCCTGTAGAAGATGGGATCTGAGTTAAGTTTTGAAAACAGCCAGTGAAAATAAGGGGTGGAGGAAAGGAAAGAGATCAATCTAGGCATTGGGGATATTATAAAGAAGGAGACAGGACTTGGACTGTAACCTGTGAGGAGGAGCAAAGAGGTCAGTGTAGCTAGATCATGGAGTGTACAGAGGGTAGCAAAGGGTAAGAAAACTAAAAGAGGGGAGGGAAAGGCCCGACTAGGAATGGCTTTAGATACCAGTAACACTTTAATCTCAACATGTCCTACCTGGAACTCATTACTTTCTGCTCAGACTTTATTCTTTATTTCAATTTCAGTTGATGACACTACAAGCCAAAATTGAATCTCCAGTAATGTTTGCTTCTTCTTATCCCACCCCCTCAAAATCAAACTAGAGGTAAGGTTTTTGGTTATTTTTAATGAATATTACTTGGTTGTACTTTCCCCACTCCTTTTCATCCATAAATTAACTCAACACTTTGCTTTTCACTTGGATGATTACAATAGCATCATGAACACTCCATTCTCTGGTCTCCAGGGTATTCTTCACATTGCAACCAAAATATCCTTTTGACCATGTCACTTATCTGTATAAAAACTTTAATTGGTAGGAAAAAAAAGTTAAACTCAGTCTGGCTTATAAGATCTTCTGCCATCTGGTTCCCATTTAACTTTCCAGTCTTATTTCAGCTTTTCCCTCTTCATGCAGCCAAATTACAATTGTTCTATAAGCTGTTGCTTGGATTCAACATGTCATTCCCTGCTAGGTGATGCAGTGGATAGAGAACTGGGTCAAGAGTGAGGAAGGCTTATTTACTAGCTATGTGACCTTGGACTTTTGTCTGTCTCCATTTCTTCAGTTGTAAATTAGGGATAATAATGGCGCTTATCTCCAAAGGCTGTAATGATGATCAAATGAGATAATATTTGTAAAGCACTTGGGAGACTGCCCAATGTGGTTCAGTTATTGTTCGATTATTTTTTTTTTAGTTGTGTCCAACTCTTCATGATCCCATATGGAATTTTCATGACAAGGATACTGGAATGGGTTGCCATTTCCTTCTCAAATTTATTTTACATATGAGGAAACTGAGACATGCAGGGTTAAATGACTTAATCAAAGTTCCACTGTTAATAAGTATCTGAAACTGGATTTGAATTCTCAAGTCTTCCTGACTCCTGACTTGGCACTTCTCTGCCTGGGATTTTGTAGGCATTTAATAAATATTTGCATTCTTCCTTCCATGGATCCATGTATTTTCAGAAAGTTGTTCCCCTAAAACTTACACCCATTTCTTAGAATGTTTTTAATCTTCCTTCATTACTAGATCTGGGTATTAGCTTCTCCAATGACTCAGGAATAGCCCTGATCTATTCCCATCCACTCAGCTGAAAATGTTTCTTTCTGCTTCAAAATTTCCTATAGCATTTTATCCATATTTCTTATCTGTTATCATTCTCTATCTAGTTATAGGCTTATCTTTATACATTCTGTTTGCATAATCATATCATAAAATACTTAATAATGAATACTGTTCTATTTTTTCACTACTGAAATAGTAACTTATATTTATTTAAGATTCATAATTTGAATTCATCACATGCAAAAAATGACAGAGTGAAAGAATTATTTCCAGAAACAAAATATGACCCAAAGTCTTTTGACTATTTCCACCCTACAATCTTAATATTCCAAGTCTAATTTTAGAATTTCTAAAAAGATATTAGTGGTTCTTTGAAAAATCTATACCTAGATAGGCTGCAGTACACACAATAAGTAGTTGGTTATGCAGGTTTTATTTGGAAACCTTCAATGAGAGAAGAATCCATTTCCTTCCAAGACAGCACATTCCACTTAACTTTTATGGTAGAAATTTTTCTTAACATCAAATATAGATCTTGTCAAATTGCATTCACTGGTTCCTTTTTCTATACTCTATGGCCACAAAGTAAGTGTTTAACCTCTCTTCAATGTGATAACTCATCAAATAGACATGTTCCTATGCCTAAGTTAACTCATCTAAAGATTTCTATTTCTTTCAATTGATCCTTATATGGTATAAACTTGAGTCCTATCATAATTGGGGTGCCTTCCTCTAGTGGTGTCTTTACTAATAAACTAATATGAATAAATCTTTAAAAATCTTTAAAGCTATGTGAAATGAGAGATATCTTGATTATTACTAAATCTGGGACTTAGAATTAAACATAATATTTTCTATGTTGTCTAACTAGAAACAATACCCCTCTTAATGCATATTAAAATCACATTGGCTTTTTTTGGCTGTCTTATCACCCAGCTGTCTCACATTAAGCTCAAAGCTGACTAAACCTCCAGATCATTTCCAGACAAATTGTTGTCTAACACGCTTACCCTATCCTATATTTTGTGAAATGGATTTTTTTAAACTCAGTTATAAGGTTTAAATATTCTCATTAATTGTATTAGATCTGCCCAGTATGTTAGCTAGCTCTCCCAAGTTTGTGCCATCTGAAACTTGGAGAAACCTGTTCTTTATTATCATTTTAAAATATTTTATTTTTTTCCTCTATTACATATAAATGTTTTTAAAATATTAGTTAAGGGACAGCTAGAGGGTGCAGTGGATAGCAAGCATTGACCCTAGAGTTAGGTGGGCCTGAGTTCAAATCCGTCCCCTAGGCAATGAATAATTATCCAGCTGTATGACCATGTGCAGTCATCACTTAACCCTATTGCCTTTCAAAAACAAAGAAATTAGTTGTTAGGTTTTGAATTCCATGTTCTCTCTATCCCACCTCCCCACATACCTGAGATAGTAAGTACCTCAATATAAGTAATATATGCATAATCAGATGAAACATTTCCATATTAGTCATGTGAAAAAAAATTGAATAAAGCAAAGAAAAAGGAAGAAGGAAAGAGAAAAAAAGAGAAAGAAAGAAAGAAGGAAAGAAAGAAAGAAAGATAGGAAGGAAGGAAGGAAGGAAAGAAGATAGAAAAGAAGAAAGAAAGAAAAATAGTATGCTTAGGTCTGTATTCAAGTGCCAACTGATAAACAATTTAAGAATTATAGAATCAAATACCAATATCTAGAGAAATATAGTGAGCAGAGATTGGGGGGTAATGAAAAGGCCAGTTAGGAATGAGAAGTGGGTTTCATACCTCAATATCTGTGTACAGAATCACCAAAGTGAGGATAATATAAAGAAATTGGTGTGTGCTAACCATTGAAAAATAAGTATCAGTGATAAATGACCATATTTTTGAAGTTCCTCCTTTGTGGTTGTCTTGTTTCAGAGTTAGAGCTGGTTAAAGTAGATCTGAATGAGAAATGGCTCTATCATAGAATAAAAAACTCTGGAGTATTGAAGAAGACCAGAAATTGGGATCTGGAATCAACTTTTTTTTTGCATGTTTTGCCTTGCTGTTATTGTTGCTTTTGTTAATACCCAAGTGGGTTGATACATTTACTGTGGATAAATAATAGTCCATTCAGATTATTTTTAGTAGCACTGCTTCATAAAACAGCGAAAAGCAGAGGGAAAATACAGTTGAGGAGAATAATCATAAGTAAAAAAAAATTAAACTTCAAAGAATGGATCATTGAATGGAGATTAAAGGAAAGAAAACTTAAGAACCATTGATCAAAGTGTAGGAGAAAGGAAGAGATAAAGGATCAGTTATAGATCACCAGTTCCTTCTCTTCAACATTCTTTTTTCTTTTTTTTTATTAAAGATATTATTTGAGTTTTATAATTTTCTCCCAATCTTGCTTCCCTCCCCTCACCCCCACCCCACAGATAGCACTCCCTCAGTCTTTACTTTGTTTCCATGTTGGACCTTGCTCCAAATTGGGTGTGATGAGAGAGAAATCATATCCTTAAAGAGAACAGATTCTCAGAGGTAACCAGATCAGACAATAAGATATGTTTTTTTTTTTCCAAATTAAAGGGAATAGACCTTGTACTTTGTTCAAACTCCACAGCTCCTTATCTGGATACAGATGGTACTCTCCTTTGCAGACAGCCCAAACTTGTTCCCAATTGTTGCACTGATGGAATGAGCAAGTCCTTCAAGGTTGAACATCACTCCCATGTTGCTGTTAGGGTGTACAGTGTTTTTCTGGTTCTGCTCACCTATGTTGCTGTTAGGGTGTACAGTGTTTTTCTGGTTCTGCTGATCTCACTCAGCATCAGTTCATGCAAATCCCTCCGGGTTTCCCTGAAATCCCGTCCCTCCTGGTTTCCTAATAGAACAATAGTGTTCCATGACATACATATACCACAGTTTGCTAAGCCATTCCCCAATTGAAGGACATTTACCGGATTTCCAATTCTTTGCCACCACAAACAGGGCTGCTATAAATATATTTGTACAAGTAATGTTTTTACCCTTTTCCCTCATCTCTTCAGGGTATAGACCCAGTAGTGTTATTGCTGAGTCAAAGGGTATGCACATTTTTGTTGCCCTTTGGGCATAGTTCCAAATAGCTCTCCAGAAGGGTTGGATGAGTTCACAGCTCCACCAACAGTGTAATAGTTTCCCAGATTTCCCACATCCCTTCCAACAATGATCATTATCCTTTCTGGTCATACTGGCCAATCTGAGAGGTGTGAGGTGGTACCTCGGTGAAGCTTTAATTTGCATTTCTCTAATAATTAATGATTTAGAGCATTTTTTCCTATGGCTATGAATTGCTTTGATCTCCTCATCTGTAAATTGCCTTTGCATATCCTTTGACCATTTGTCAATTGGGGAATGGCTTTTTGTTTTAAAAATATGACTCAGTTCTCTGTATATTTTAGAAATGAGTCCTTTGTCAGAATCATTAATTGTAAAGATTGTTTCCCAATTTACTACTTTTCTTTTGATCTTGATTACATTGGTTTTATCTATGCAAAAGCTTTTTAATTTAATGTAATCGAAATCATCTAATTGGTTTTTAGTGATGTTCTCCAACTCTTCCTTAGTCATAAACTGCTCCCCTTTCCATAGATCTGACAGGTAAACTAGTCCTTGATCTTCTAATTTGCTTATAGTATTGTTTTTCATGTCTATGTCCTGTAACCATTTGGATCTTATCTTGGTAAAGGGTGTGAGGTGTTGGTCTAATCTAAGTTTCTTCCATACTAACTTCCAATTATCCCAGCAGTTTTTAATCAAAGAGGGAGTTTTTATCCCAGTGGCCAGACTCTTTGGGTTTATCAAACAGCAGATTACTATACTCCTCTCCTGCTTTTACACCTAGTCTATTCCACTGGTCGACCACTCTATTCCTTAGCTAATACCAAGCAGTTTTGATGACTGATGCTTTATAATATAATTTTAGATTGGGTAGGGCTAAGCCACCTTCATTTGCATTTTTTTCATTAAGCTCCTGGCAATTCTTGACTTTTTATTTCTCCATATGAATTTACTTACAATTTTTTCTAACTCATTAAAGTAATTTTTTGGAATTTTGATTGGTAGGGCACTAAACAGATAGTTTAGTTTTGGTAGAATTGTGATTTTTATTATATTAGCTCTCCCTATCCATAAGCAGTTGATATTTGCCCAGTTACTTAAATCTGATTTAATTTGTGTGAGAAGTGTTTTATAATTGTTTTCAAAAAGATTCTGAGTCTGTCTTGGCAAATAGACTCCCAAATATTTTACACTGTCAGAGGTTACTTTGAATGGGATTTCTCTTTCTAGCTCTTCCTGTTGTTTCTTGCTAGACATATATAGAAAAGTTGAGGATTTATGGGGGTTTATTTTATAACCTGCAACTTTGCTAAAATTGCTAATTGTTTCCAGTAGTTTTTTAGATGATTTCTTAGGATTCTCTAGGTAGACCATCATGTCATCTGCGAAGAATGAGACTTTTGTCTCTTCCTTCCCAATTCTAATTCCTTCAATTTCTTTTTCTTCTCTAATTGCTGAAGCTAACATTTCTAATACAATATTGAATAGTAGTGGTGATAATGGGCACCCTTGTTTAACCCCTGATCTTATTGGGAATGCCTCTAGCCTCTCCCCATTGAATATAATGCTTGTTGATGGTTTCAGATAGATACTGCTAATTATTTTAAGGAACAGTCCATTTATTCTTACACTCTCTAGTGTTTTTAATAGGAATGGATGCTGTATTTTGTCAAAAGCTTTTTCAGCATTTATTGATATGATCATATGATTTCTGATAGGTTTGCTATTGATATAATTGAGTATACTAATATTGAACCAACCCTGCATTCCTGGAATAAATCCTACTTGATCATAATGTATTATCCTAGTGATGACTTGTTGTAGTCATTTTGCTAATATTTTATTTAGGATTTTTGCATCTGTATTCATCAGGGTGATAGGTTTATAATTTTCTTTCTCTGTTTTAACTCTTCCTGGTTTAGGTAACAGTACCATATTGGTTTCATAGAAAGAGTTAGGCAGAGTTCCATCTTTCCCTATTTTTCCAAAGAGTTTATATAGGATTGGAGCCAATTGTTCCTTAAATGTTTGGTAGAATTCACTTGTGAATCCATCAGGCCCTGGAGAATTTTTTTTAGGGAGTTCAATAATGGCTTGTTGAATTTCTTTTTCTGAGATAAGGTTGTTTAGGTATTTAATCTCTTCTTCATTTAACCTGGGCAACTTATATTTTTGTAAATATTCATCCATTTCACTTAGATTATCAAATTTATTGGCATAGAGTTGGGCAAAATAATTTTGAATTATTACTTTAATTTCCTCCTCATTGGTGGTGAGTTCACCTTTTTCATTTATAATACTAGCAATTTGGTTTTCTTCTTTCTTTTTTTTAATCAAATTGACCAGAGGTTTATCAATTTTATTGGTTTTTTCATAATACCAACTTTTGGTTTTATTTATTAATTCAATAGTTTTTTTTTGCTTTCAATTTTATTAATTTCCCCTTTAATTTTTAAAATTTCTAATTTGTTATTTGATTGGGGATTTTTGATTTGTTCTTTCTCTAATTTTTTTAGTTGCATGTTTAGTTCATTGATTTCCTCTTTCTCCAATTTATTCATATAAGCATTTAGAGCTATAATATATCCCCTGAGAGTTGCTTTGAATGAATCCCATAGGTTTTGGTATGTTGTTTCATTATTATCATTATCTAGGATAAAATGGTTAATTCTTTCTATAATTTGTTTTTTGGTCCACTCATTTTTTAAGATGAGGTTATTCAGTTTCCAATTTCCTCTGGGTCTATATCTCCTTGGCCCAGTATTGCATATGACTTTTATTGCATTGTGATCTGAGAAAGATGTATTTACTATTTCTGCCTTTCTGCAATTGATCATTAGGTTTTTATGTCCTAGTACATGGTCAATTTTTGTATAAGTTACATGTACTGCAGAGGAAAGGGTATATTCCTTCCTATCCCCCATTCAATTTCCTCCATAAGTCTACCATATCTAATTTTTCTAACAATCTATTTACCTCCCTAATTTCTTTCTTGTTTGTTTTATGATTTGATTTATCTAGATCTGATAGCGGGAGGTTGAGGTCTCCTACTAGTAAAGTTTTGCTGTCTATGTCTTCCTGTAATTCTTTCAGCTTCTCCTCTAAGAATTTGGGTGCTGTCCCACTGGGTGCATATACATTCAATATTGAAATGACTTTATTGTCTATGGTACCTTTTAGGAGGATAAAGTTTCCTTCCTTATCTCTTTTAACGCTATCTATTTTTGCTGCTGCTTTGTCTGAGATAAGGATTGCTACCCCTGCTTTTTTACTTCAGCTGAAGCAAAATATATTTTGCTCCAACCTTTTACCTTTACTCTATATGTATCTCTCTGCTTCAAATGAGTTTCTTGTAAGCAGCATATTGTAGGATTCTGGTTTTTCATCCACTCTGCTATTTGCTTATATTTTATGGGAGAGTTTATCCCATTCACATTCAAGGTTATGATTACTAATTCTTTATTGCCCTCTGTGCTATCTTCACTCTGTTTGTATTTTTCCCCCCTTTCCCTCCCTTTTATCCATATTCCCCAGTATTTTGTTTTTGAATACTACCCCCCTTCAGTGTGTTTGCCCTCCTATATCACACCCTCCCCTTTCTTTCCCCTTTCCCTTTTTCCCTTTTCCCTTCCCTTCCTTTTGTTATTTCCCCTTATTTCCCCCACTCCCCTTCCCTTTCTCCCTCCCCCCTCCCCTTTTCCCCTTTTAATACTTGAAAGGTTAGATGTTTTATAAGTTAACTGAGTATGTGTAGGTTGACTTTAAGCCAAGTCTGATGAGAAGAAGATTCAGGTGTTTCTCCTCTGCTCCATTCTTCCCCTCTATTACCATAGGTTTTTTGTACCTCTTAGTGTAATGAGATTTGTCCCATTCAATCCCCTCCCTCCTCCTGTCTCTTTCCTGTCCCCCTTTTTAGGGAGGTAGTGTATTTTTTTAGATCATTCTATCTAGGTCATAGAAAATTGTGAGTGTCTGTCCCTTCTAGTTCAGTATATTCTTTTGGATAGAGTCAAAATTCTTGAGAGTTATTAAAGTCTTTCTCCCAAGTGGGGTTGAAGCCAGTTACATCCCATTAGATATCAGTCTCATGGATAGGTCATGGATGTCCATCATTTCTGGCTAGGTGTATTCTCTCTGTTAGTGTTACATTTCTCAGGATTCTCAGGATTTATGAGAGTCTCTACCCCCCCCCCCCCATGCTGGGATATAGCCAGTTTCAACTTGCTGGATTGCATTTTTTTCCTTTTACCTCCCCCCCCTTTTTTTTTTACCTTTTCATGTGTCTCTTGAACCTCCTGTTTGATATCCAAATTTTCTTTTCTAGCTCTGGTCTTTTCATCAGAAATTTTTGGAACTCTTCCATTTCGTTAAATGCCCATCTTTTTCCCTGGAAGAGAAGGCTCAGCTTTGCAGGAAAGTAGATTCTTAATGTATTGCCTGTGGACTTGTGAACCGATCCAACTATTCTGCAGAGCAACATGGAACTATACCCAAAGAGCAATAAAATTTTATACCCTTTGACCAAGCAATTCCAATACTAGGCCTATATACAGAAGAAATCATAAAAAATGGGAAAAGTTCCACATGTTCGAAAACATTAATAGCAGCTCTTTTTGTAGCAACAAAGAATTAGAAATTAAAGGCATGCACATCAATTGGACAATGGTTAAACAAGTTATGGCTCATGAATACCATGGAATACTATTGTTCTATAATGAACCATAAATGGTCAGTCTCTAGAGAGGCATGGAATGAATTCCAGAATCTGACACTGAATGAAGGAAGCAGAACCAAAAGAACAATATACATATTAACAACAATGTTGTGAGATGATCAATGCTGGTAGATACAGTTGGTCTAACAGTTCAGAGAGCTAAAACAACCCTATTAGACTGCCTATGGACAATGCTATACCCATCCAGAGAAAGCAAAGCAAAACAAAACAAAACAAAATCCTTCAGAATCTGAACATTGCATTCATTTTTAAAAAATATCTTTAAAGTATTTCTTTCCCTTAATCCTAATTCCTCATATCAAAAATGACTAATCTGTAAACATGTTTAAAATAAATGGGTATGAACAATATTTACTTGACTGTTCACCAATAAGGGGAAGGGACTGGGAAGGGTGGGTGGAAGGAAATTTTGTAACTTAAAAATGTACATAGGCCTATGGGTGAATGTTGAAAAGCTTTCATAACATGTATTTAGAAAAATAAAATACTAATAAAAATGACTATAACACAATAAAATTTTTAATAAGGGTCTTTGAAGAAAATAACTCAAACTTAAGTGTAGTCTAAATACTTAGTCCTAAAGAATTGGTGGGCCAAAAACAAATAACGGAAATGAAAATTAATTTCAATAAACAAAATAAAAACAATGATGTAACTAATCAGAACACATGAGAGGCAGGCAAAGGAGTGCTGAAGGAAAAATGTGCAAAAGGTATCCCAAGTTTCTTAGTGCATTTTTTACTTTAATAGCTTTAAAAGTATAAATTTTAAAACCTTACAAAATCATCTGAAATTTTAGAAGCTTAAATTTATTTTACCTTTGGTTTTTGAACTTCTGATGTCAAATTTGTTATTTTTATTTTGTCAAGACAAGACACTTGCATTGTGCATTACGACAATTTTGGGGTGACATTTTTACAGACAGGTTCTCTATTGGTAGATATCTGCTTTCTTGGTTACCTTGGTCACCTGCTCTAGTACCATCAGACATTTTTTGTGAGGTCATGTCAAAACTGATATTACTAATTCATGTCTAAATATCAAGTTTCATTCTTTGGAGGCTAGGAGTAAAAATAGAATTCTTCAAGTCAATGAGCAGCCACTAGTGCAAGTACAAAAGCTTTCAAAGTTTAGAAACTGGCTAGACAATGATTATGTTTAATTGTAGTAAGAATCATATCAACACTTTAAAAATTTTAAATAATTAACCTTCCAAATATTTTGGAGGTTGGAAGTATTTAAACTTCTAAAATTATTAAAACTTAAAACTGTTTTAAGACTTTTGGGACATTGTATTAGTAAATACTTTTAATTAAAAAAAGAGAGAAAATAGATTGATGTGTTGTTCATACACCTAAAAAACAACTAGAAAAGCATAAAGTAAAAACCAAACAAAACACACACACACACACACACACACACACACACACACACACATATATAGAGAGAGATCCTGAAAATCAAGAGTTGAAGAAAATTGAAAACAACTTCCAACTCCATAAATATTGAATCAATAAATAAAATCACGACATGGTTTAAAAAACAAAATAGAAACAATACTAGCCAATCTAATTTTAAAAGGAGAGAAGAAAATAAACTACTTTAGAAAGAATGATTTAAATGAAAAACATAATTTTGTTGCCAAATATAAAATACATAGAATAGCAGAACAAGAAATAAAAAAATTAAACAATCAACTTTAAGAAGATATTGAATGGGGCGGCTAGGTGGCGCAGTGGATAAGGCACCGGCCCTGGAGTCAGGAGTACCTGAGTTCAAATCCTACCTCAGGCACTTAATAATTACCTAGCCATGTGGTCTTGGGCAAGCCACTTAACCCCATTTGCCTTGCAAAAACCTAAAAAAAAAAAAAAAGAAGATATTGAACAAACCATAAATTGAATCCCAAAGGAAGAAAAAGTCGGATGTACTTTGCAACTGACTGCTATGAAGCATTAAAATAATTAATTTCCATATTACATAAGCTTTTTGCAAAAGATAGAAAAAATTAATCCTGCCAAACATTGTCTTGATATCAAACCAAGGAAAGGCAAATCAAAGAAGGAAAACTATAGAGCAGCATTCCTAATGAATATAAATGAAAAAAAAATAAATAAAATATTGACAATAGGCTATAGTGACATATTTAAAAGATTATAGACTATGACCAAGCAATATTTAAACTGGGAATTCAGGATTGACTCAATATTAAGAAAACTATTAATAAAGAGATCACACTAATGTACTAATTATAATTATTGCTTGATAAATAAAAACACGATGCTCATTTTGGTTAAAATATTGAAAAGTACAGGAAGAAATGAATATAACTGTTTCTGGATATCCCTTCTTTTACTAAACACTCTTGCACATGGTCATTTATCCTGATAATTATAGAAGGTGAAGTCTTTATGCAAGAGTGCTCTGATTCCATATGTTCCTTCAACCTTGCCAGCCCTTGCAGTGAATGCTAGGAAATGTGGTAATTAGAGTTTTGAATTTGAATTCTAAGATAACATGCTACTTATATAATACTGGGTATATCATTTAACTTTTCCCAGTCTCACATATCTAATTTATAATCTTAATCAATCATCTTATAATAGCAAATATACTCTAATTTACTCTCCCAGATTATGTCTACCACATGTGCTCCTCAGGGCTCAGCTATGGTCCTATGGGTATTTGTCAGGGATTATGGGCAAGAAATTCATGTTTAGGTGTGGATCAGAAGGGACCTCTGCTTCTGTATTCCTTCAACCTAAGAAATGCATAATGGATGGCACTGAAGGAAAGAAAATAGAAAATACTAGTGAGGAAGTCTTTAGGGGCAATTGTATGAGAATATAAAAGTAGCCCTTCTCACTGCACATGCTACCACTTCTTGGGACTACAGAAAAGAGTTGCTGATAAATGGATGCCAAAGGTAAATAAATAATCCAGAGAAAAGTTCAGTAAATCTTTATACCAGAGGTGATAGTCCTTCCCAAACACCCCACAGCACTAAAACCACTTCTTCTAACATGTTAAACCATATTGAGAATAACCAACAGCCCTAAAACCTATAGGGGGATGCCTACCCTAACCATGTGGAGACTTTTACTGGTCAGATGGTCAGAATGAACAGATAAAAATAATTTGGTTCAATAGCCATGAAAGCAGTTAAAGCAGTTTCTGTATAACACTCAGAACTTAATTAGACATTGAAGCTATAAGCATCATTCACCACATCCCAAGTCACCACCAGTTATCCCGACTTCTGTTTTGCCACTGGACTTTGAAGAGTCTGAAAGAGAGAATGTGCTACATTGTCTCAAATTCAATTCACTCTCAAATCAAGATATCACCTGAGATTTCATTAGTCCTTTTTAAAAAATTAATAAGGTAAAATATTTTCCCACATCAAGGATAGCATTGAGTATCTAGAGATTCTGGCAACTCACTTGTTATCTGTTTGTTTCCTTTCGATGCTCCTTTAATCTCAGATTTGCCCTTGTGTCTTTTTTATATCTTCTCTGCTAATATGACTAAATCAAGGATATATTGAAGTTAATTGATTCATAGAGGTCCATTTATTACATGCCTGACTTTTCTTTATTCTTTCTGTTTCAGATCTCTTCCAAATCCAGTTGATTCTTCATTCAGCTGCCAAGAAGATTTTTCTAAGGCACAGATTTCTCCATATAAACTCCTGTTCTCATACTTCAGTATATAAGTGACTCAGGGTACTTCAACACACATGGCTGTGTATGCTGATACCCCAAATAGCCTAACTTTCTAGTTCTTCAATTCCCATGACTTACTCATCCACTAAAGCTCATTAAACTAATTTCCCATGTTATTTTCTATGCTAAGTATTTATATCTCTCATCCTAATCTATTATAATCATTCTTCCAAAATTCTCATCTCCTCTCCCCAACCTGGCTATATACTCTTGACTCACAAGTCATCACCTGCAAGTCTACCATTTCTATGTTCATGAAATTCAAATTCCTTTATCTGCTTCTATTTCATTTAGATGATGTGTTTCCCTCATCTTTACCTTCTCCCTCTTTTTCCATTGTATTCCTCTTCCCCATTCTTTACATTACTCTTTAGAGATCATCAAAACACAACAGAATTATGCTCAGAGTTTCTAATTATACTTCCTCCATGGCCCCTGATGGTGATTAAGTTCTGAGGGGATACGAGAATAATCATTCTATATTTGATGGTTGACAGTTTAATTTTGTTTAGTCCCTTAAGTTGCTAACACATGTTTATCTTTTGATACTTTTATTGACTTGTGCCTGCATGTCAAATTTACTATTGAACTTGGATCTTTTAATGTTTTAAAGTCTTTTTTTTTCATTTTGGGTTTAGTTTTCTCATATAGGATATACTGGAGAAATTAGACTTATTTATAAGTCTAGGTCTTTTACTTTCTGGGGATATCAAATTCCAAGTTTTCCACTCCTTTATAGTGATGGCTGTTAAATTGTTTGTTTTCCTGATTAACCCCTCAGTACTTTAATTCTTTCTTTCTAACTTCCTGCAGTATTTTTTTCATTGATCTGTATACTCTGCATTTGGGCTATAATATTCCAAGGAGTGTTCATTTGGGGTCTTTTTTAGACAGTGACCAGTAGGTCACTTTCAAATTTTACTTTGTTCTGTCATAGCTCAAAGAGATCAAAGTTTTTAAAATTTATTGAAATAGTATATCTAGTCTTTTTTTGTTTCTGTTTTTCATGACTTTCAGGTAGTTCAATGATTCTTAAATTATATCTTCTTGATCTGTTTTCCAAGTCAGTTTTCATTTGCTTTGAAATATTCCAAATTTTATTCTTTTTCATTTGGTTAGATTTATTATTTCTTGATTTATTATGGAGCAATTAGCTTTTATTTGGCAGCTAGATGGATAGAGGACTGTGTCTGGAGTCAGAAAATCCTGAGTTCAAATGTGACCTCAGATATTCACTAGCTGTATGATGCTGAGTGATCTTTGCCTTAGGTTCCTCTTCCTATAAAATGAATTGGAGAAGGAAACAAAAAAAACTCCCTACAAGATAACCCCAATTGGGGTTACCGAGTCAAAAATGACCAAATAAACAACTGAATAATAATAATAATAATAATAATAATAATAATAATAATAATAATAATAATAATAATTTTCAGAAAGTTATTTTCTAAACTCAGTTTTTATATTTCTCATCCTAATCTATTATATCATTCTTCCAAAACTCTCATCTCCCCTTCCCCAGATTTTCCCATTTGGTTTTTAAATAACTTTTTAGCTTTTAAATTTTTAACTCTTTTGTCAACCATTCCAGTCTAATTCCTTCTACTCCTCTGCCATCTTGACTCTGCTACTTACCAATGTACTTTTCACTCTTTCTCAGCTTTATATAATAATTTGATCTATTAATAATGTTCTCAATCATTAAAGAAGTATTGGTTTGATTACTACAGGATGGACTATATCCTATTTTCATGCAGAGTTTCTATGTTTTTACTATATGAAAAAAGCATTGTTCTAAGTTCCAGGATATAAAAAAGGAAAAATCAAGACTATTCCTGCTTTCAAGAAGCTTGCACTCAAGTAGTTGAAATTCACACATATAGCATTTTCAGATGAATATCAGATGTAAATACCCTATGCTCCTTGGGGTACAATGTCAAAGCTGATAGTTATGTATTTTTAGAATCATTTCTTTTTTTAACTGATATTTTATTTTATTTTTCCAATTACATGTTATGAAAGTTTTTCAATATTCATCTACCACATAGTAATATTTATGTTACATAATTTCCTTCTCCCTCCCTTCTCTCCCCCTTCCCCTCAATAGTGAACAGTCAGGTGAATATTATACATATACATTTGTCTTTTAACATATTTATAGATAGTCATTTTAGGTATGAAGAATTAGGATTAAGAGAAAAGAAAGGATTTCCGGCCAAGATGGCGGAGAGAAGACAGGCACAGTTCTAAAGTCTCCTGATCTCTTCCCCATCTATCACATGAAAAAAACCTCTTAAAAGAAATCCAAACCAGGAAACCCAGAAAGAAAAGCCAGGAGAGGAAAATCTACCTCAGGATTTGTCTCCCGCAGCAGCCTTGGCTGAGTACTGGCAGGTGAGTCTGAGCTCCCAGGGAAGATCAGCCAGACCAACAGCTGAATCAGAACCGGGAGTCTGAGGGCCCAAGAGCCGGACCTGCTGGATCAGCGGTGGGGCTGGACGAAAGGGGCTTGGGTCCACGGAGAAGCAGAGGCACTGGTGTTGTTGCTGTCCCCCTGGAGCTTGGGGAAGGGGCTGAGGGGAGAGGTCTGGGGGAGAGGTCTAGTGTAGGACAGCTGCTGACACCATCCCTGGTCTCCTCAGGTCTGAGAAACTCTGAGCCCAAGCCTCCATTGCGCTGAGGCCTCCTCCCAAACAAATGCAAATTATTTCTGCCCCAGGCCCAGGTGTGTGAGCAAAAGATCCAGCCCAGCTGAGGAATGACCTCAGGCCAGGGTAAAGCCCACCATTGATTGAAGGCAAAAGAATTCAATAGCTCCAATTCCCTCCCTCCAGCAAAGGGAGAAGGCCTCGCAACCAAGATCATAGACACCCCAGAGAGGGCAACCAGCTCCTCCTACTGGCCAGCCGAGAAACTGCACTCAGTAAAGCCTTTAGAGACCCCAAGCCCAGGTGAACCAGCCCCACCCAACTCAAGGTCTTAGCATAATGAAGAAGGGTCAGTGGAAAGGTGGATCCATAGAAAAATTCCTGGAAGGGAAAGACCCCAACCCAGAGAGACCTGGAACATCTGAGGAGAATACAATCTGGTCTCCAGCATAGAAAGACTTCCTTGAAGAAATAAGGAAGGAGTTTAAAAATCAACTGGAAAATTTGGGGGAGACAATTAATACCTTGCAACAAGAAAACAAAACCTTAGAAAGTACAATTGGACAAACACAAAAGGAGAATAAATCACTCAGATCATCAATTGGACAATTACAAAATGAGAATAATTCTCTCAGAACCTCAAATGACCAAATGCAAAAAGAAATTAATTCTCTCAAAACCTCAACTGGTCAAATGGAAAGCTCTTTCAAAAGTAGAATTGACCAATTGGAAAAGGTTAATGAAGAAAACTCCTCCCCCCAAAAAATAATGGAGTCTACAGAAACTAATGACTCCACGAGACAGCAAGAGTCAGTTAAACAAAATCAAAAAATAGAAAAAATAGAAGCAAATGTGAAATACCTCATCAACAAAACCACTGACCTCGAGAATAGATCAAGGAGGGGCAACCTGAAAATTATAGGACTTCCTGAAAACATTGAAGAGAAAAAAAGCCTGGACTTAATATTACAGGATCTAGTGATGGAAAACTGCCCTGACATCATGGAATCGGAGGGCAAAGTAGTTATTGAAAGAGTACATCGATCCCCACCAGAAAAAGATCCTAAAAGGAAAACACCAAGGAATGTTGTGGCCAAACTGCAGAACTATCAGATAAAAAGAGAAAATCCTGCAAGCAGCCAGAAAGAAACAATTTAAATATCAAGGAGCCACAGTAAGGATCATGCAGGACCTGGCTACATCAACTTTAAGCGATCAAAGGGCCTGGAACGAGATATTTCTAAGAGCACGGGAGCTTGGAATGCAGCCAAGAATCTACTTTCCTGCGAAGCTGAGCCTTCTCTTCCAGGGAAAAAGATGGACATTTAAGGAAATGGAAGAATTCCAAAAATTTCTGATGAAAAGACCAGAGCTAAACAGAAAATTTGGATATCAAACAGGAGGTTCAAGAGACACATGAAAAGGTAAAAAAAAAGGGGGGGGTAAAAGGAAAAAAATGCAATCCAGCGAGTTGAAACTGGCTATATCCCAGCATGGGGGGGGGGGGGGGTAGAGACTCTTATAAATCCTGAGAATCCTGAGAAATGTAACTCTAACAGAGAGAATACACCTAGCCAGAAATGCTGGACATCCATGACCTATCCATGAGACTGATATCTAATGGGATGTAACTGGCTTTAACTCCACTGGGGAGAAAGATTCTAATAACTCTCAGGAATTTGGACTCTATTCAACAGAATATACTGAACTAGAAGGGACAGACACTCAGAATTTTCTATGACTTAGATAGAATGATTTAAAAAAAATACACTACCTCGCTAAAAAGGGGGACAGGAAAGAGACGGGAGGAGGGAAGGGATTGAATGGGACAAATCTCATTACACTAAGAGGTACAAAAAAACCTATGGTAATAGAGGGGAAGAAGGGAGTAGAGGAGAAACACCTGAATCTTCTTCTCATCAGACTTGGCTTAAAGTCAACCTACACATACTCAGTTAAGTTATAAAACATCTAACCTTTCAAGAAGTAAAAGGGGAAAAGGGGAGGGAGGACAGAGAAAGGGAAGGGGAGTGGAGGAAATAAAGGGAAATAACAAAAGGAAGGGAAGGGAACAGGGAAAGGGGAAAGAAAGGGGAGGGAGTGATATAGGAGGGCAAACACACTGAAGGGGGTGGTATTCAAAAACAAAATACTGGGGAATATGGATAAAAGGGGGGAAAGAGGGAAAAATACAAACAGAGTGAAGATAGCACAGAGGGCAATAAAGAATTAGTAATCATAACCTTGAATGTGAATGGGATGAACACTCCCTTAAAACGTAAGCAAATAGCAGAGTGGATGAAAAACCAGAATCCTACAATATGCTGCTTACAAGAAACTCATTTGAAGCAGAGAGATACATATAGAGTAAAGGTAAAAGGTTGGAGCAAAATATATTTTGCTTCAGCTGAAGTAAAAAAGCAGGGGTAGCAATCCTTATCTCAGACAAAGCAGCAGCAAAAATAGATAGCATTAAAAGAGATAAGGAAGGAAACTTTATCCTCTTAAAAGGTACCATAGACAATAAAGTCATTTCAATATTGAATGTATATGCACCCAGTGGGACAGCACCCAAATTCTTAGAGGAGAAGCTGAAAGAATTACAGGAAGACATAGACAGCAAAACTCTACTAGTAGGAGACCTCAACCTCCTGCTATCAGATCTAGATAAATCAAATCATAAAACAAACAAGAAAGAAATTAGGGAGGTAAATAGATTGTTAGAAAAATTAGATATGGTAGACTTATGGAGGAAACTGAATGGGGGATAGGAAGGAATATACCTTTTTCTCTGCAGTACATGGAACTTATACAAAAATTGACCATGTACTAGGACATAAAAACCTAATGATCAACTGCAGAAAGGCAGAAATAGTGAATACATCTTTCTCAGATCACAATGCAATAAAAGTCAAATGCAATACTGGGCCAAGGAGATATAGACCCAGAGCAAATTGGAAACTGAATAACCTCATCTTAAAAAATGAGTGGACCAAAAAAAAAATTATAGAAAGGATTAACCATTTTATCCTAGATAATGATAATAATGAAACAACATACTAAAACCTATGGTATTCATTCAAAGCAACTCTCAGGGGATATATTATAGCTCTAAATGCTTATATGAATAAATTGGAGAAAGAGGAAATCAATGAACTAAACATGCAACTAAAAAAATTAGAGAAAGAACAAATCAAAAATCCCCAATCAAATAACAAATTAGAAATTTTAACAATCAAAGGAGAAATTAATAAAATTGAGAGCAAAAAAACTATTGAATTAATAAAACCAAAATTTGGTATTATGAAAAAAACCAATAAAATTGATAAACCTCTGGTCAATTTGATTAAAAAAAGAAAGAAGAAAACCAAATTGCTAGCATTATAAATGAAAAAGGTGAACTCACCACCAATGAGGAGGAAATTAAAGTAATAATTCAAAATTATTTTGCCCAACTCTATGCCAATAAATTTGATAATCTAAGTGAAATGGATGAATATTTACAAAAATATAAGTTGCCCAGGTTAAATGAAGAAGAGATTAAATACCTGAACAACCCTATCTCAGAAAAAGAAATTCAACAAGCCATTAGTGAACTTCCTAAAAAAAAATCTCCAGGGCCTGATGGATTCACAAGTGAATTCTACCAAACATTTAAGGAACAATTGGCTCCAATCCTATATAAACTCTTTGGAAAAATAGGGAAAGATGGAACTCTGCCTAACTCTTTCTATGAAACCAATATGGTACTGCTACCTAAACCAGGAAGAGTTAAAACAGAGAAAGAAAATTATAGACCTATTTCCCTGATGAATATAGATGCAAAAATCCTAAATAAAATCTTAGCAAAACGACTACAACAAGTCATCACTAGGATAATACATTATGATCAAGTAGGATTTATTCCAGGAATGCAGGGTTGGTTCAATATTAGGAAAACTGTTAGTATACACAATCATATCAATAACAAACCTATCAGAAACCATATGATCATATCAATAGATGCTGAAAAAGCTTTTGACAAAATACAGCATCCATTCCTATTAAAAACACTAGAGAGTGTAGGAATAAATGGACTGTTCCTTAAAATAATTAGCAGTATCTATCTGAAACCATCAACAAGCATTATACTCAATGGGGAGAGGCTAGAGGCATTCCCAATAAGATCAGGGGTTAAACAAGGGTGCCCATTATCACCACTACTATTCAATATTGTATTAGAAATGTTAGCTTCAGCAATTAGAGAAGAAAAAGAAATTGAAGGAATTAGAATTGGGAAGGAAGAGACAAAAGTCTCATTCTTCGCAGATGACATGATGGTCTACCTAGAGAATCCTAAGAAATCATCTAAAAAACTACTGGAAACAATTAGCAATTTTAGCAAAGTTGCAGGTTATAAAATAAACCCCCATAAATCCTCAACTTTTCTATATATGTCTAGCAAGAAACAACAGGAAGAGCTAGAAAGAGAAATCCCATTCAAAGTAACCTCTGACAGTGTAAAATACTTGGGAGTCTATTTGCCAAGACAGACTCAGAATCTTTTTGAAAACAATTATAAAACACTTCTCACACAAATTAAATCAGATTTAAGTAACTGGGCAAATATCAACTGCTCATGGATAGGGAGAGCTAATATAATAAAAATCACAATTCTACCAAAACTAAACTATCTGTTTAGTGCCCTACCAATCAAAAT
The DNA here is from genome assembly GCF_037893015.1 of Macrotis lagotis. Taxonomy (NCBI): domain Eukaryota; kingdom Metazoa; phylum Chordata; class Mammalia; order Peramelemorphia; family Peramelidae; genus Macrotis; species Macrotis lagotis. The sequence continues at coordinate 562,556,390 of NC_133666.1, read as the reverse complement.
TCCAAAAAATTACTTTAATGAGCTAGAAAAAATTGTAAGTAAATTCATATGGAGAAATAAAAAGTCAAGAATTGCCAGGAGCTTAATGAAAAAAAAAATGCAAACGAAGGTGGCTTAGCACTACCGGATCTAAAACTATATTATAAAGCATCAGTCATCAAAACTGTTTTGTATTGGCTAAGAAATAGAGTGGTCGACCAGTGGAATAGACTAGGTGTAAAAAGCAGGAGATTATTATAATAATACACTGTTTGATAAACCCAAAGAGTCCAGCCATTGGGATAAAAACTCCCTCTTTGATAAAAACTGCTGGGATAATTGGAAGTTAGTAAGGAAGAAACTTAGATTAGACCAACACCTCACACCCTTTACCAAGATAAGATCCAAATGGTTACAGGACATAGACATGAAAAACTATACTATAAGCAAATTAGAAGATCAAGGACTAGTCTACCTGTCAGTTCTATGGAAAGGGGAACAGTTTATGACTAAGGAAGAGTTGGAGAACATCACTAAAAACCAATTAGATGATTTCGATTAAATTAAATTAAAAAGCTTTTGCACAGGTAAAACCAATGTAATCAAAATCAAAAGAAAAGTAGTAAATTGGGAAGCAATCTTTACAACTAATGATTCTGACAAAGGACTCATTTCTAAAATATACAGAGAACTGAGTCATATTTTTAAAACAAAAAGCCATTCCCCAATTGACAAATGGTCAAAGGATATGCAAAGGCAATTTACAGATGAGGAGATCAAAGCAATCCATAGCCATATGAAAAAGTGCTCTAAATCATTAATTATTAGAGAAATGCAAATTAAAGCTTCGCTGAGGTACCACCTCACACCTCTCAGATTGGCCAGTATGACCAGGAAGGATAATGATCATTGTTGGAAGGGATGTGGGAAATCTGGGACACTATTACACTGTTGGTGGAGCTGTGAACTCATCCAACTCTTCTGGAGAGCTATTTGGAACTATGCCCAAAGGGCAACAAAAGTATGCATACCCTTTGATCCAGCAATACCACTACTGGGTCTATACCCTGAAGAAATGAGGAAAAAGGGTAAAAACATTACTTGTACAAAAATATTTATAGCAGCCCTGTTTGTGGTGGCAAAGAATTGGAAATTCAGTAAATGTCCTTCAATTGGGGAATGGCTTAGCAAACTGTGGTATATGTATGTCATGGAACACTATTGTTCTATTAGAAACCAGGAGGGATGGGATTTCAGGGAAACCTGGAGGGATTTGCATGAACTGATGCTGAGTGAGATGAGCAGAACCAGAAAAACACTGTACACCCTAACAGCAACATGGGAGTGATGTTCAACCTTGAAGGACTTGCTCATTCCATCAGTGCAACAATTGGGAACAAGTTTGGGCTGTTTGCATCTGTATCCAGATAAGGAGCTGTGGAGTTTGAACAAAGTATAAGGACTATTCCCTTTAATTTGGAAAAAAAAACCCCAGATGTATTATGGTTTTATCTGGTTACCTCTGAGAATTCTGTTGTCTTTAAGGATATGATTTCTCTCTCATCACACCCAATTTGGATCGAGGTACAACATGGAAACAAAGTAAAGACTGAGGGAGTGCTATTTGTGGGGTGGGGGTGGGGGGAGGGAAGCAAGATTGGGAGAAAACTGTAAAACTCAAATAATATCTTTAATAAAAAATTAAAAAAAGAGAGAAAAGAAAGAAAACCATGAAATAGGAAAGAAATACATAAGGGACATTTTTAAAAGGGGAATTTTTTATTTTCTTTTTCTTCCTCTGGATGGGGATAGCATTGTCCATAGACAGGCTTCTAGGTTTGTCCAAGCTTTGAACTGTTGAAAGGAACTGTATCTATCAAGGTTGATCAACTCATATTATTGTTTTTTAAGATGTACAATGCTCTCTTGATTATGCTCCCTTTGCTCAGTATCAGATACTGTAATTTATTCCATACTTCTCTAGAGTCTGACCATTCATGGTTTCTTATAGAATAATAGTATTTCATAACATTTATATACCATAACTTGTTCAGTCATTCCCCATTTGGTGGGTATCCCCTCAATTTCCAATTCTTTGCTACCTCATAAAGAGCAGCTATGAATATTTTGGATCATGTGGGACCTTTCCCATTTTTTTGTGATTTCTTCTGGATATAATCCTAGTATTAAAATTGTTGGGTCGAATCCATTTTATTGCTCTTTGGGAATAGTTCCATATTGCTCTCCATAATGGTTGGATATAGGTTCATAGCTCCACCAATAATGCATTAATGTCCCAATCTTCCCATAACCTCTCCAATATTGATCTTTTCCTTTTTGACATCTTAGTCAATCTGATAGGTATGAGGTATAACATTATAGTTGTTTAAATTTGCCTTTCTCTAATCAGTAGTGATTTGGAGTATTTTTTCATATGATAATATATAGCTTCAATTTCTTCCTTTGAAAACTGTTCATGTCTTTGACCATTTAACAATTGGGGTATGACTTGTAATCTTATAAATTTGATGCAATTCCATATATATATATATGTATATATATATTTTTTTTTTCAGAAATGAGACCTTAATCAGAATCCCTAGCTGTGAAAATTGTTTCCCAGCTCTCTGTTTTCTTTCTAATTTTGACAGCATTGGTTTCATTAGTACAAAACCTTTTTAATTTAATATAGTCAATATCCATTCTATTTCTTACTTGATCATAAATTTTCCTTTCCATAGATCTGACAGATAGAATATTTCTTGAACTAGTAATTGGTCTATGATATCACACTTTATGTCTAAATCTGATACCCATTTTGACCTTATTTTGGCAAAGGGTGTGAGATGTGGGTGCTTAGTTTTTGCCATACTGTTTTCTAGTTTTCCCAAAAATTTTGGTCAACTTTGTCAAACAGTAGATTACTGTAGTCATTTACTACTGTTTCTTTTAAATGTATCCTAATCCACTGATTCATTAGTTTATTTCTTAACCAGTACTAGGCAATTTTGATGTCTGCCACTTTATAGTATAGTTTAGATATGACAGAGTTAGGCTACCTTCCTTTACATTTTTTTTCCATCAGCTGCCTTGACATTATTAACGTTTTGTTGCTCCAGATGAATTTTGTTCCTATTTTTCTTAGCTCAATAAAATAATTATTTGGTAGTTTGATTGGTATGACACTAAATAAGTAATTTAATTTGGATAGAATTGTCATTTTTATTATATTTGCTCAACTTGACTATGAGCAACTGATATTTTCCCAGTTGTTTAGATCTAATGTTATTTGAGTGAGAAGTGCTTTGAAATTGTGTTCACAAAGTTTCCGGATTTACCTGAGGATGTAGATTCCCAGGTATTTAATATTGTCTGCAGTTCCTTTAAATGGAATTTCTCTTTCTATCTTTTACTTTTTTACTCTTTTTTTTAGGTTTTTGCAAGGCAAATGGGGTTAAGTGGCTTGCCCAAGGCCACACAGCTAGGTAATTATTAAGTATCTGAGACCAGATTTGAACCCAGGTACTCCTGACTCCAGGGCTGGTGCTTTATCCACTGTGCCACCTAGCTGCCTCTTATCTTTTACTCTTGGGATTTCATGTTCTTATATAGAAATGTTGATGATTTATGAGGGTTTATTTTATCTTCTACTACTTTGCTAAATTTGTTAATTGTTTCAAGAAATTTTTTACATGTTTTTCTTGGGTTCTCTAAGAATACTATCATATCATCTGCTAAGAGTGAATATTTTGCTTCCTGATTGCCAATTCTGATTCCTTCAATTTCTTTTCTTCTCTTAAGGTTAAAGCTAACATTTCTAATACTATACTGAATAGTAATGGTAGTAATGGGCATCCTTGTTTCACCCCTGATCTTATTGGAAATCCTTTTAGTTTATTCCCATTACATATAATATTTGGTGATGGTTTTAGATAGATAAATACTTATTATTTTAAGGAAAACTTCATTTATTCCTATACTTTCTACTGTTTTGAAGAGAAATGGATCTTGTATTTTATCAAAATATAGCATCAATTGAGATAACCATTTGATTTCTGTTGATTTTGTTATTGATTTGTTAATTATGTTGAATGCTTTCCTAATATTGAACCATCCCTGCCTACTTGGTATAAATCCTATGTGACAATGATGTATTATCCTAGTAATAATTTGCTGTAATCTCTTTGCTAAAATTTTATTTGAGATTTTTACATCAATGTTCATTAGGCAGATTGGTCTATAAATTGTTTTGGTTCTTCTGGTTTAGGGATCAGCATTATAATTATCTCACAAAAAATTTGGCAGAATTCCTCCTTCTCCTATTTTAAAAAATAGTTTATGTAGAATAGGAATCAATTATTCTTAAATGTTTGGTGGTCCACTTGTAAATTGATCTGGAGCTGGAGTCGTTTTCTTAGGGAGTATATTGATGATATCTTCTTCAATTTCTCTTTCTGAAATAGGGTTATTTAAGCATTTTATTTACTCTTCTGCTAAACTGGGAAGTTTCTATATTTGTAAATATTCATCCATTTCACTCAAGTTATCAAATTTATTGGCATACAGTTTAGCAAAAAAAAAAAAACCTGAATTATCTCTTTAATTTCCTCCTTATTGGTGCTTAGTTCACCCTTTCCATCTTTGATACTAGTAATTTAGTATCTTCTTTCTTTCTTTTTTAATCAGCTTAACCAAATGTTTGTCCATTTTATTAGTTTTCAAATGAAACTAACTCTTAATTTTATTTATTAGGTCAATGATTTTTAATTGCTTTCAATTTTATTAATCTCTCCCATGATTTTCAGAATTTCTAAGCTGGTATTTAATTAGAGATCTTTAATTTGTTCTTTTTCTAGGTTTTTTTAGTTGTATACATAGTTCATTGATCTTCTCTTTCTCTATTTTATTCATATAAGCATTTAGAGATGTAAAATTTCCCCTAAAATTGCCTTGAATACATTCCATAAATATTGGTTTAATATCTCATTGCTATTATTTTCTTGGATGTAATTATTGATTATTTCTAAGATTTGTTGTTTGATCAACTTGATCTTTTAAATTAAGTTATTTAAATTCCAATTAATTAATGTTTTCTCCCTGACATTTTATTACATGCAATTTTTATTACATCATAATCTGAAAAGTATGCATTTATTATTTCTGCCCTTCTTTATTTGATATAAGGTTTTTATACATGGTCAGTTTTGATATAGGTGCCAATTTGGTATAGGTAATGCAGAGAAAAAGGTATGTTCTTTTCTATCCCCACTCATTTTTCTCCAGAGGTCTATCATATCTAAGTTTGTAAGAGTTTACTCACCTTCTTAACTTCCTTCTTATTTATTTTATGATTAGATTTATCTAGTTCTGAGAGAGGGAGATTGAGACTACCCATTATTAAAGTTTCTGCCTATGTCTCCTTGTATTTCCACTCAGCTTTTCCTCTAGGAATTGGAATGCTATACCTCTAGGTGCATACATATTTAATAATGAAGCTATAACTTCATTGCTTATGATGCCTTTCAAGAAAAATGTTGTTTCCTTCTTTATTTCTTTTAATGAGATAAGGTTTTGCATTTGCATTTGCATTGTCTGTGATCAGGATCTCTACCCCTCATTTTTTTACTTCAGCTGAAGCATAATATATTTTTCAACAGTCTTTTACCTTTACCCTATGTGTATCTCTCTACTTCAAATGTGTTTCTTGTAAACATATTGTAAGATTCTGGTTTTTAATCCATTTTGCTATCTGCTTCTGTTTTATGGGAGAGTTTATTTCCTTCATATTTACAGTTAAAATTACTAATTCTGTGTTTCCTTTCATGCTATCTTTCCTCTTCTTCCTCCTCACCAAAATTTTACTCCCTTTCCCATTTATCTTTTCTTTAAAATTTTAACTTTGTTTATTTTCACTTATATTTCCATCTTCCCTTTTATCAATCCCTTCTTCCCTTTTTTTCTTCTTCCCCCTCCTCCCACCCCATATCCCTGTCACATAGGATAGATTTTTTTTTCAGACATAAAACTCAGTTTTATTTAGAGGATTCAACACTTGAGCTTCTTTTTTAAAAAATCAGCCTGGGAATACCAAGGATCTAGTATTAAGTAGAAGACTTGTAACTGCAAACCAGGAATGCTAGGCTTTAAAATTAATTTAGATCTGTCATACTTCTGCCCTTAATCTTTATCAAAATGGTCTCATCCTACAACAATTCCTATTTTAAAATCTGACCTATGTATTCAAAGTTCCAAATCTATTCCAAACTAATTTTAAAGAACTTGCTCAAGTCAAAAGGTCTAGCAAATTGGCATGGCTGGGATATACCTTTGTCCTATTTTGATTCTAAAATCATAGGATAGATTTTTAAACCCAAGTGGGAATGTGAGTCAACTCTATTAAGTAGTATTTCCTAAGTGTTCATACCCTCTCTTCTTTCTCTCTATCATAATAGATCTTTGTGCCTCTTCACCTGTTATTTACCTATAGAAATACTATCAATCAATGCTACCTATCAACTGCCATCAATCAAAAGCTGATTAATTGATTACTTGATTTCTTGATAAGCTCATAAATACTATCAATCAAAGTAGAATCACAGGTTGATTGATTGACTGCTTGATTGCATGATAAGCAACATTGTCTCATAGTCACTAAGTACCCTCCCCTCTTCTGTCTCATTAGAAATACACTTTTCAAGAGTCATGAATCATTCCAAATTATAATCATTTTATACTCTACTCCCTTTTCAAGCACCTTTCAAGGACACACAATCCTTATGGGCCAAAGCATAATACAAAGCCAAATTATTTCATGAACCATCTGTACCCCCTCCTCAAGCATACTCTCTCCCATATTTTCCCCCTTTAGTTCCCCAACCAGGGTACTTAAACCTTTCTTAACTGAAATATGAATTAAGTCCAACCCTTCTAAGTAGGTTCCCACCCTTGACTCCTAAAGTCACTTCTGACTTAATTAAAATTAGAGTCTCCAAGTGCTCTAAGTACTTGGACACTCTAAAGGTCTCTCTTAAGAGAGACCTTTTACAATTGATTGTAAGGTATAGGAAATTCAGACTCCAGATCACCTAGCACAGGATGCCCTCATCAGAGAAAGTGATAAACTTTATGAGCAGCAAAGCAGCATTAAAGTAGGTCAAAAGAAACTGAGAAACATAAGCTTACAATACATACCCCAACTTTTCATCTGGACTTTTTGTCTCAAACATAGTGATGTCATCTTGGTCCTCTTCAATGGAAAGACAAGAATTAACTATACTCATATCCTCTAAAATTATATCTCTTCAATTATATTCAACCCATTAACTATTCTAAGAGAAATACAATTCTCAGGAGTTACAAAGATTGTATACAATTAGATGTTCTTGACTAACATTTGTTTTTCCCCTTTTTGTTTACCTTTTCAAGCATTTCTTAAGCCTTGAATTTGGAGATTGAATTCTCTGTTCAGTTCTGGTCTTTTTATCAGGAAATTTTGGAAGTCCTCTGTTTCATTGTACATCCATCTTTTTGCCTGACAGAATATGTTGAATTTTTTAGGGTAGTAAATACTTGGTTGTAATCCAAGGTCCTTTGCCTTCTGATATATGGTATTCCAGGTCCTCTGGTCCTTCAGTATTGAAGTGATAAGTCTTGTGTAAATCTGATTGTGTTTCCTTTATATTTAAATTACTTCTTTTTTGCTAATTGCAGTATTTTCTCTTTTATTTGAGAATTCTTGAATTTGGCTATGACAGCCCTTGGAATTTTTATCCTGGGGTCTCTTTCTGGAGGAGTTCTGTATATAATTTCAAAGGCTATTTTGTCTTCTTACTCTAGTAGAACTGGAGAATTTTCCCTGATAATTTTCTGTATGATATTTTCCAGGTTTTTTTATCTAGTTTTTTGTTAGTTCCAATTAGTCACAAAACAACTCTCCTGGATCTATTTCCCAGGTCATTTGTTTTTCCTAAAAGGTTCTTTATGTTTTTATCATTTTTTAAAGTCTTTTTGCTTTGTTTGATGGAATCTTGTATTCTAGTAAATTCATTGGTTTCTGTTTGTACATCTGATTTTTAGGTTTTTATTTTCTTCAATTTGCTTTTGTGTTTCCTTTTCCAGTTAGTTAATTTTATTCTTTGCTGAGTTGCATTCCTTTTCCAGTTGGTTGATTTTACTTTTTGAAGAATTACATTCTTTTTCCAGTTGAATATTTTTACTTTTATAGCAACTGATTTCTTTGGTCAATTTTTCATAATTTTCCTGAATGACTCATTTTTAAAGTTTTCTTCTTCCTCTCTTCTTTGGTTTTTAAATTCTTTTTTAAGTTCTATGAGCTTCTGAATTTAAGATGCTTTTAAGATTTCCCCTGTAGGTAATTTTTCACTGTTTCCTTTTTTCTGAAGAGCCATTGTTATCATTTTTAATCTGCATAGCAACTTTTTATAGTGAGTATGTTTAGCTTTTTTGCTCATTTTGATTGTCTGAGCTTTAATTCTGAAATATAGGGAGTAAAGACCTAAACTTTTTATGCTGGGCCTGAGATCTGATCCCTGGCTTGTTGTTGGCCAAGATACTGCCAGTGTAGCCCAGTTGCTCTTACAGAGGTTTGCTTCCTCCTTTATGTCCAGATTCTGTCTATGCTGTGGTTTGTTCTCAACCTAGTCCTATGTTTTGCCCCAGTGTTCCCAGGGTTCAGATCTTGTCTGAGATTTGGACTCTCCCTGCTGGCTTGCTATATAACTGCTGTGACCTATGCTGTTTACCTGTTGGAACCTTGAATGCATTGTGGCTAAAATCCTCCCACTGGCTTTCCCCCGCTTCAGCCTCCTTGGATTTTCCTTCCCCTTTTCCCCCCAAAGAGAAGACCTTCACTGAATATCCTCCACAATGTCTACTGTTGAAAACTTCTTTGGATCTTGTCTTTTCTTTTGGTGAGATCCCAGTTTTAATGTCTATGCAGAGGCTTCATTTAGCTTTGTGTAGGGAAAAGCTTCTGGAAAATGCTAGCTTCATCCTGCCATTTTGGGTTTGACCTGGAAGTCCTTTAGCACCATTTTCAATGGTAAAACATCAATATTTTGGATATTAAGGTATTTGAAAGTGTCTTGTATTTCAGTAGTCAGAATTTTATTTTCCAAGTCTTCTTTAGCTCTGAATTATGGGGGAGATCAGAGGTTATAACATTTGCAAAAAATAATTGCTTGGCCACATTTCCACAAGGATTACTCACTTGGATGGCTAACTGGGATGGAGTATGTTTGGGTAGGGATAAGAATACTGAAAAGTCAAAAATTCTAGCTAATATATTAAGGATTATCTTCTTACTACTGCCTCCTATTATGACTTTCAGTTTCCCCACAAATGTAGTTTTCAGATTTTTCAGAGACAGATCTGCTGGCATCTCTATAAAACATAGACAGGTAATAATTGGAAAGATTGCAATGTAGAATACAACAATTTTCTGCTTATATGAAATGCACAAATCTGCAACTATGCTCAAAGAGAAATAAAGCTGATCATGACCTTTGACTCAGCAATAGCAATACTAGGATAATATCCAAAAGAAATCATCAAAAATAGGAAAAATCTCACATGTTCCAAAATATTCATGGCAGCTCTTTTTGTAGTGGCAAAGAATTGGAAATTGAAGGTATACCCATCAATTAGGGAATGACTGAACAAGTTATAGTACATAAATATTAAGGAGTACTATTGTTCTATAAGAAATCATGAATGATTGGACTCTATAGAAGCATGGAAAGAATTAAAGGAACTGATGCTAAATGAAGGGAGTAGGACCAAGAGAATATTGTGCACATTAACAGCAATATTGCAAATTAATCAGTTTTAATGAAAGCAGCTTCTCTTCTCAGTTCATAGAGCTAGTTCATCCCTGGGAGACCTGTTACAGACAATGCTATCCCCATACAGAGGAAGAAAAACAATACAAAACAAAAAACAAACTACAGAATCTGAATGACCAGTATCTTCACTTTTTAAAAGAATTTCTCTTATGTTTTTCCTTCCTATCTTGTGGGTTTCTTTTTTTCCCCTTAGTCGTAGCTCCTTATACAGAAAATGACTATCGTGTTCATTAGACTGTTTGCTGCTGGGGGGGGGGGAAGGGAGAGTGGAAAGAAATTTTGTTACTTATAAATAAATGTAAATATGGAAAAAACAAAAGCAAAAATAAATTATTAAAAGTCAATTGAAAAAATCAAGAAATGCAAAGGGTAACAGAATATGACTAATCCAGCTGCAGGTAGAAAAACAGAGACATCTCAGTTAGAGGACTCTCCTAGTTCAATTTGTATTCATTGTTGAGCTTTAAACTTTGGCTCAAGAAATTAATTTGACAAGTATCAGCTGTGAGTCATCTGAAGAACTTCTGGAAGAATTGGTGAACTCCAGGCTCAATGGGGTTCTGCAATGTCCTGTGGCAGTCAAAAAACATAAATGCAATTTGAGTTGTATTCAAGAGAGGCAATCCCTTCAGGAAGAAGACCTGTTGATCCCTATCCTAGAGTTTTGCTTTAGTCTGGAATTTTGTGTTCAGTTCCAGTTGCCACATTTTAGACAAGACATTGATAAACTGGAGAAAGAGTAGGCAAGATGATGAAAGTCATTGGTTTGTCATTTGAATGTGGTTGAATATACTGGGAATATTTATCCTGGAGAGAACACCTTAGGGGAAAAGTGATAGCAATATACATATTACCTGCATATTCAAGAGGAATTAAATTTGTTCCCTGATTCAAAAGATAAAGATGGGAATAATATTTGGAATTGGGTTTTATCTTAAGAAAAATTACCTAATAATTAGAGTTTCCTCAAAACTAAATTGGATCCCTCAGGAGATTGTGGGTTCTCCCTACTCTTCAAGGAAAGACTAGATTACATGTTGGGAATGTTGCCAAGGATGCCCACACATACATATATATGTACATGCATACGTATATACTTATATTTTGTTTAGATATAATTTCAGCAAGTCTTTTCCTATTCTGATTTTTCATGAGTCTCTATTTCTTGCATGGAATGCTCTGTCTACTTTCATGGTGGAATTTACTCTCTCACAGTTTTCACTTAAAGGAATGAATGGAGAATTTATGAAGTTGCAAAACTCAGTACTCAAGTCACTGACAATGATACCCTGCCTTCTGTGGTCAAGGAAATAGCAATAAGATGAATTTTGCAAAAGTACTGTCAAGCCAGTTTGAATATAAAGCAAATATAATATAAGGTTAAAAGATTATAAAATGGGTAGAAATGTAAAATGAGATTTCTCTTAATTACCAGAAAATGATATTCTTTTAAAAAGATAATAGATAACTGCAGGGTTATATAAAATGACTTTAGTAAAGCAATTGTTTGCTTTTACCTAACTGAACTATCATTTTTGACCAACTTTTGCAATCAGTCAAAAATACCTATCTTGTCTTAATATGGATGTCAACTTTGGGAATTAACAAAACAGTTTCTCTATAGAATAATTATTTAATTCCTTGTTTAAGATTGCTTGTCATTACAGTTGATTTCATGATTAACTTCTATTCCCTATGCTGTGTCCTGTTTTCTGCTTTTATCCCATCATCCTTATCTTTTATGGGTTGGTCCATTTTTTACTGATCCATTAAACAAAGAGAATAGGCAATATGTTTCCTATTTTCGTGATCAGATTCTCCTGAATTTTCCAAATGACTTTAAGATTTAACTTCAAATTCTCATTGAAACATTAATGGAGTGCATATTGTAAGCATCACATCTTCCTCCCAATTTCTAGGATTATTTATCTGATTGTATTATAAGCCTTAATATAAATCTGTGCAGAGATATTCTATTTTAGTTGAGAAACTGATGCTGACAGTTTACTGCCAGATGACAAATGAATGCTGACATTTTATTCTTACATGTTTATAAATCAGTTTAAAGGTTGAGTCATTAATGTGGACAATCCAAAGGATCCATATGCATAAACAAAATATTCATTTTGGGCAAGTGTATATATTCAATATTATTCATAAAAGATAAAATGAAAATTTGAGGTATAGGGAAAAATACAAGCTTACTATATTAGTTTATATTTAAACTAAAAGCTAACTTATTGAATGATAGGTGATATGATCAAAATCAGAGTCAGCATCAGTTTTCATACCGATATTACCAGTTCTCAGCTCACATAAAAAAATACTTTTCTCTTGGATTATTTGAATAGTTTGCTAATAGCTACATCATCACTCCTAATCACACCAATTGATCAAAACTACCATTATGTCTTGGATGGAATAAAAAATGTAAAATCCTGTGCCAAAATTTATTAGATCATTTGCAGATTTTTCTTCCTTCTTTTGGTCAAACTCCTGGACAATGATCTGTCTAAGAAATCATTCCTATACCATCAAGGATACAAAGTCTGTATTTTGCATGTCAGAGTAGAGTTATTCAAAATCAATTTATTTTAAAAATTATGAAACTCAGAATCTTTGGTTCCCTTTCTTTCCAATGAATAATGAAGAACAGGATCATGGACTATTTTCTAAAATGCATTAGAGGAAGTTATAATGGAGTAGGTCTCAGATGTCCAAATAAGTAAAATAAGTCATCTAAAGTCAATCAGCATATAAATTGCACTTTACTCAAACTCAAGTTTTATTTCCTAGTCCAATGCTCTTCCTGCCACCATTCTGGAACTCCAAGTTGGAGGTATGGCATAAAGGACATTGAGAAGAATGTCACGTAATACAAGACCAGTCTATCCACTGACCATCTGGCACTGCTATTAGTTTGGTTGACTCTGTGGGGACAATTATTTCTAGACCTCTAGAAATAGATCTTCTGAGCAAAGTTTTAGGTCATAACTATAGCTAACTTTATATAGTATTTCTTAGGTGCCAAGCTCAACCTTAGGAGGCAGGTTCTATTTTTATCTCCATTCTACAGATGAGAAAATTGAGGCAAACAGACAAAACTTGTCCAGAATCACACAGCTACTAAGTATCTGAGACTAGATTTAAACTGAAGTCTTTCTCCATTGCACACCAGGTGCCCCAGAGATGTCCCTTTGGTGAATATTTTAGAGGACATTAGTTCAAGGACAGTTTGGAGGAGATTTTATAAATGTATATGATGAAAAAGATCAGATTTTAATAATAGAAGCCTACTGATATCCTGAAGCAAAGGTCTAATGTCATCCATCCTTGATATCAAAGCCAAAGAAACCCGACTCTACCTATCTTTCTATCCTCCTTAGATATTACTCTTCCTAACATGACCTGCAATCCAGTGAAATCAATCTCCTCTCTGTTCCTCACATATAAGAGTTCATCTCTTGTCTCTATGAATGTGTGCTGGCTATTTTCCATGAGTGTAATTCATTTTCTCTTTACCTTGGTTTCATAGAATCCTTTTCTCTCCCTTCAAGATACATATTGAATACCAAAGCTTCTACATAATACCTTGTCTAATTCTCTTAACTTATAATGCCCTCTCCTTCAAATTATTTTGTATTCATTTGTATTTGTTATTTTTTGCATTTCTTCTATATACGCATACACATACATACATAGTACAAGTGTGTATAGATGGATTAGTCAGATTAGATTGGATAGTTATTGATATATTTTCTTATCTTCCTTATTAGAATGTAACCTGTCTGTAGAGATTTTTAAAATTGTATTTAGAACCTATTACAGGGTCCAGCACATACTTAATAAATACTTGATAATTAATTGGGACCCTAATTTAGAAGAAAGCCTGTCAGGACTCTGACACAGTTTAGAAAGTACCAATATTATGATAAATGTTAACAATACATTTGTAAGGGCCATAGAATTATCATATAGCAATCAATCAATCAATCATAGACCATCTGAACAAGAAACTCTTAAAAAGACAATTATTCATTCAATTTTTTCTTTATTCAACATCAAAGTTAGTCTTCTTATGTGACTAAGCATTCAAGTTTCCTTTACTCAAACATCACATAGACTTTTGAATTTATTTTTAACTATAGAAATAAAATAAAATTTTGATATTCTAAGCAGCTAAAAGATATATACCTTGAAAAATTAGGAAAAATCTCAATATCGGGTAATTGCACAAGAAACTCTTCAGAAAAAATGAAAAAGAAAAATACTGGAGACCTTATAAAGGAAGAAAGAGAGGTTTCACCAGAATAAATTTCACCCAATATGAAATTATCTACATTTTGCAAATATCATACATAATGGGACTAATTTCCTAATGGGAATTGGGGCATAAGACCTTGCAGTAAATTGCATTCTGTAGAAAGTTCTCATCTGCAAAACCAGTCATACATGAGAAAGGCCTTTATCCTCAGATAATCTGCCAGACTCTAGGACTGAATTCACTGCAATTCCCTGAGAAATTGCATTTGTTAGTGGTAATCTTCCTAATGAGAGGACTGAAAATCTTTTAAGATCAATTTTCACTGTGAGACAAAATTTGATTTCTCTCTTTTCTATATTTTTCTTCTCAGGGTTCTTTGTTTTAATAAAAGGGATGGAGAGCTATCAGCAATCAAACTGAATAGATTTGATCTTTCTATCTATCACTAAGCAGGGACCCTGGAAATCCTAGGAATTTATTACTTTTTCTGAAAATTTATCTTTGTCTTTACTGTCAGTAATAGTTACTTGCTAATAAAATGATTTTGGTTCAGTTATTTTGTTTTGCAAACAAAAAACTAGAGGGTGGTATTAGAGGGATTCTTCCTCAAAGGAGAGTCTTTATAACTATAAAATAGATGTCTATTTAGTCTCTCTCTGACTTACATATTCCTAGTTTCATCTATCCTCATCACAGTTACCAAAGTGATTTTCCAAAGTCACTATAAGACTATAAAATAAAACTGAATACTGAGTAAATTGTAATGACCCGTTTTCTTCCCTGAAATCAGGTGATACTGAGAGATAAGGTCTTTCTTCAGAGAAAGGGGGGATTACAGGGATACAGTGCTGCATATGCTTTTCTTTTTTTAAACTTTCATATTATTTTACTTTATTTTTCCTGGTTACATGCAAAAACAAATTTTGACATTCACTTTTAAAACCTTGAGTTCTAAATTCGTTCCCTTCCTCCCACCCTAATCACTTCACTGAAAAAGCAAGTTATTTGAATAGGTCAAAAATGAGTAGTCATGAAAAACATTACCACAATAATGTTGTAAAAGTAAAATGACACCCCTCCCCCCAAAAAGAAACTTTAATAAAAACAAAGTAAAAAAATACTTCAATCTGTATTCAGAATTTCTTTGTGATGGATAGTATTCTTTATCATAAGTCTTTCAGAGTTCTTTTGGCTACAACATTGCTGAGAAAAGGTCTTTCAAAGCTGATTATTCTACCATTTCTGTTTCTTTGTATATAACACATTTCCTATGGCATCTGCTTATGTAAGATTTTTTTTTTACTGAGAACATCCTGTTCTTCATTTCTTTTAAAAGCATTTCATCTTAATCACACACCACAATTTGTTCAGTCATTCCTCAGCTGATGGGCATACCCTGAATTTCCAGTTCCTTGTCACCAGAGAATATCCATATATATACAAGTCCTTTTCCTTCTTGTTTTTCATGTCTTCTGGAATATAGACCTGGAATTGGCATAGCTAGGTCAAAGGGTAGGCATGGCTTTATAACCCTTTGGGCATAGTTCCAAGATGCTTTACAAAATTACTGAATTCTTTCACATTTCCATCAACAGAACATTAATGTCTCATTTTTCCTATACCCTCTTCAGCATTTGTCATTTTCTCAATCTGTTTTATTAGGCAATCTTTGTCAATAGTGAGTTAGGACATTTTTAAAAAATGATCTAAATAACATTGATAACCTCATCTGAAAACTGTCCATATCTTTTGATCACTTATCAATTGGAAATTTTTAAATTTGACTGTTTTCTAAGCTTGAGAAGTAAGATTTTTATTAGAGAAACTTGTTTCAATATTCCCCCCCACAATTGCTGTTGCTAACTGTATTTCCTTCCATCCTATTCTCCCACTACCATTTATTCTATTCTCTTTCACCTTTCACCCATTCTCTCCTCAGAACTGTTTTTCATCTGCCCACCCCCTTCCCACAATCTTCCTTCCCTTCTATCACCTATCCTCCATCCCATTTTCCTAACCCTTTCCTCTCCTACTTTCTAGGGTAAGATAGATTTTTAGATGCAATTGAGTGTGTATGTTATTCTTTCTCTGAGAATTCCAATGAGAATAAAGCTCACCTCCTCCCTCTCACCTCCCTCTTTCACTCTTTCATTCCACTGCAAAAGTTTTTTCTTTTCTCTTTTGTGTGAAATAGCTTAATCTAATCTACCTTCCTCTTTCCCTTTCTTCCATACATTCTTCTAATCTCTTAACTCCATCTTTTTATATATTATGCCTTCAAATTCAATTTCACTTGTGCCTTGTCTATTTTTGCTCATTCCAACTGTCCTAATAAATGAGAAAGTTCAATGTAGTTGTCAGTATCGTCTTCCCATGTAGGGATATAAGCAATTCAACATCATTAAGTCCCTTATGATTTACCTTTCCTCTTTACCTTTACATGCTTTACTTGAGTCTTATACTGAAGAACAGCTCTGGTTCAGCTCTGGTCTTTTCATCAGGAAAGTTTGAAAGTCCCCTATTTCATTGAATGTTCATCTTTTCCTCTGAAAAAAGTATGTTACCCAATTTTTCTGGGTAGTTGAGTCTTGGTTGTAATCCAAGCCCTTTGGCCTCCTGGAATATCATATTACAATCCCTATGGTCCCTTAATATAGAAGCTACTAAAACTTGCATTATCTTGAATGTGGCTCCATGATAATTGAACTGCTTCTTTTTGACTGCTTACAATATTTTCTCCTTGACTTGAGATCTCTGAAATTTGGCTTTAATATTCCTGGCAGCTTTCAGTTTGAGATCTTTTTCAAGAGGTGATTGGTAGATTCTTTCAAGTTCTATTTTACCTTCTTCTTCTAGAATATAAGGGCATTTTTCAAATGATATCTAGGGGGCAGCTAGGTGATACAGTGGATAGAGCACTGGCCCTGGAGTCAGGAGTACTTGAGTTCAAATCTGGACTCAGACACTTAATAATTACCTAGCTGTGTGGCCTTGGGCAAGCCACTTAATCCCATTGCTTTACAAAAAACTAAAAAAATGATATCTAGGCTCATTTTTGGTCATGGCTTTCAGGTAGTCTAATCATTTTAAAATAATCTCTTTTGGATCTGTTTTCCAGGTCTGTTGTTTTACCAATGAGATATTTCAAATTTTCTTCTAGTTTTTCATTCTTCTGGTTTATTTTATTGTTTCATCATCCCTCACAGTCATCAGATTTCCCTTGTGCAACTCTATATTTTAAGGAATTATTTTCTTTAGTAAATTTTTGTATCTTCTTTTCTATTTGACCAGTTCTGCTCTTGTAAGACATTCTTCTCCTCATTGATTTTTTGGACTTCTTTTCCCACTTGGCCAAGTCTGGTTTTTAAGATACTATTGTCTTCAAATTTTTTTTTGTATCTTCTTCACCAAGCTGCTGACTTGGTTTTCATGATTTTCCTTGCATCTCTCTTTTCCCTTCCCAATTTTCCCACTTCCTCTCTTACTTGGTTTTCAAATTTTTTTTTGATCTTTTCAATAATCTTAGCCCAATTCATATTTTTCATGGAGGTTTTGGATGTAGAAACTTTAACTTTGTTAACTTCTTCTGAATGTGTATTTTGAACTTTCATATGACCAGATTAACTGTCTGTAGTCAGGTTTTTTTCCCTGTTGCTTGCTCATTTACCCAGCTTATGACATGATTTTAATTCTTTGTTAAGGTAGAATTCTGCTTCCGGGGGGAAGATGCACTGTCCCAAGTTTTTTTTAATTAATTTTTATTAAAGATATTATTTGAGTTTTACAATTTCCCCCCCAATCTTACTTCCCTCCCCCCTGCCAAGGAAAGCAATCTGCCAGTCTTTACTTTGTTTCCATGTTGTACCTTGATCCAAATTGGGTGTGATGAGAGAGTAATCATACCCTTAGAGAAGAGACAAGAATTCTAAGAGGTAACAAGATCAGACAATAAGATATCTGTTTTTTCTAAATTAAAGGGAATAGTCCTTGAACTTTATTCAAACTCCACAGCTCCTTAACTAGATACAGATGGCACTCTCCTTTGCAGACAGCCCAAGTCCTTCAAGGTTGACCATCACTCCCATGTTGCTGTTAGGGTATAAAGTGTTTTTCTGGTTCTGTTCATCTCACTCAGCATCAGTTCATGCAAATCCCTCCAGGCTTCCCTGAAATTCCGTCCCTCCTGGTTTCTAATAGGACAATAATATTCCATGACATTATATATTGACATTATATATATATATATATATATATATATATATATATATATATACATACATATATATATATATATATGTATGTATATATACCACAGTTTTCTAAGCCATTCCCCAATTGAAGGACATTTACTGAATTTCCAATTCTTTGCCATCACAAACAGGGCTGCTATAAATATTTTTGTATAAGTAATTTTTTACCCTTTTTCTTCATCTCTTCAGGATATAGAATCAGTAGTGGTACTGCTGGGTCAAAGGGTATGCACATTTTTGTTGCCCTTTGGGTATAGTTCCAAATAGCTCTCCAGAAAGGTTGGATGAGTTCACAGCTCTACCAACAGTGTAATAGTGTCCCAGATTTCCCACAACCCTTCCAACAATGATTATTATCCTTTCTGGTCATATCTGCCAATCTGAGAGGTTTGAGGTGGTACCTCAGAGAAGCTTTAATTTGCATTTCTCTAATAATTAATGATTTAGAGCACTTTTTCATATGGCTATGGATTGCTTTGATCTCCTCATCTGTAAATTGCCTTTGCATATCCTTTGACCATTTGTCAATTGGGGAATGGCTTTTTGTTTTAAAAATATGACTCAGTTCTCTGTATATTTTAGAAATGAGTCCTTTGTCAGAATCATTACTTGTAAAGATTGTTTCCCAATTTACTACATTTCTTTTGATCTTGGTTACAGTGCTTTTATCTGTGCAAAAGCTTTTTAATTTAATGTAATCGAAATCATCTAATTGGTTTTTGGTGATGTTCTCCAACTCTTCCTTAGTCATAAACTGCTCCCCTTTCCATAGATCTGACAGGTAAACTAGTCCTTGATCTTCTAATTTGCTTATAGTATTGTTTTTTATGTCTAAATCCTGTAACCATTTGGATCTTATCTTGGTAAAGGGTGTTAGGTGTTGGTCTAATCTAAGTTTCTTCCATACTAACTTCCAATTAACCCAGCAGTTTTTATCAAAGAGGGAGTTTTTATCCCAATGGCTGGACTCTTTGGGTATATCAAACAGCAGATTACTATAATCATCTCCTGCTTTTACACCTAGTCTATTCCACTGGTCGACCACTCTATTTCTTAGCCAATACCAAACAGTTTTGATGACTGATGCTTTATAATATAATTTTAGATTAGGTAGGGCTAAGCCACCTTCTTTTTGCACTTTTTTTTCATTAAGCTCCTGGCAATTCTTGACTTTTTATTTCTCCATATGAATTTACTTACAATTTTTTTCTAACTCATTAAAGTAATTTTTTGGAATTTTGATTGGTAGGGCGCTAAACAGATAGTTTAGTTTTGGTAGAATTGTCATTGTTATTATATTTGCTCTACCTATCCATGAGCAGTGGATATTTGCCCAGTTATTTAAATCGATTTAATTTGTGTGAGAAGTGTTTTATGATTGTTTTCAAAAAGATTCTGAGTCTGTCTTGGCAAATAGACTCCCAAGTATTTTATATTGTCTGAGGTTACTTTGAATTGGATTTCTCTTTCTAGCTCTTCCTGCTTTATCTTGCTAGACATATATAGAAAAGTTGAGGATTTATGAGGGTTTATTTTATAACCTGCAACTTTGCTAAAATTGCTAATTGTTTCCAGTAGTTTTTTGGATGATTTCTTGGGATTCTCTAGGTAGACCATCATGTCATCTACAGAGTGAGAGTTTTGTCTCTTCCTTCCCAATTCTAATTCCTTCAATTTCTTTTTTCTTCTCTAATTGCTGATGCTAACATTTCTAATACAATATTGAATAGTAGTGGTGATAATGGGCACCCTTGTTTCACCCTTGATCTTATTGGGAATGACTCTAGCCTCTCCCCATTGAATATAATGCTTGTTGATGGTTTCAGATAGATACTGCTAATTATTTTAAGGAACAGTCTATTTATTCTACACTCTCTAGTGTTTTTTAATAGGAATGGATGCTGTATTTTGTCAAAAGCTTTTACAGCATCTATTGATATGATCATATGGTTTCTGATAGATTTGTTGTTGATATAATTGAGCATACTAACAGTTTTCCTAATATTGAACCAACCCTGCATTCCTAGGATAAATCCTACTTGATCATAATGTATTATGCTGGTGATAACTTGTAATCATTTTGCTAAGATTTTATTTAAGATTTTTGCATCTATATTCATCAGGGAAATATGTCTATAATTTTCTTTCTCTGTTTTAACTCTTCCTGGTTTAGGTAACAGCACCATATTGGTTTCATAGACAGAGTTAGGCAGAGTTCCATCTTTCCCTATTTTTCCAAAGAGTTTATATAGAATTGGAACCAATTGTTCCTTAAATGTTTGGTAGAATTCACTTGTGAATCCATCAGGCCCTGGAGATTTTGTTTTAGGGAGTTCAATGATGGCTTGTTGAATTTCTTTTTCTGAGATAGGGTTGTTTAGGTATTTAATCTCTTCTTCATTTAACCTGGGCAACTTGTATTTTTGTAAATATTCATCCATTTCACTTAGATTATCAAATTTATTGGCATAGAGTTGGGCAAAATAATTTTGAATTATTACTTTAATTTCCTCCTCATTGGTGGTGAGTTCACCTGTTTCATTCATGATACTAGAATTTTGTTTTCTTCTTTTTTTTAATCAAAGTGACCAGAGATTTATCAATTTTATTGCTTTTTTCATAATACCAACTTTTGGTTTTATTTATTAATTCAATAGTTTTTTTGCTTTTCATTTTATTAATTTCTCCTTTAATTTTTAGAATTTCTAATTTGGTATTTAATTGGGGATTTTTGCTTTGTTCTCTCTCTAATTTTTTAGTTGCATGTTTAGTTCATTGATTTCCTCTTTCTCCAATTTATTCATGTAAGCATTTAGAGTTATAATATATCCCCTGAGAATTGCTTTGAATGAATCCCATAGGTTTTTGTATGTTGTTTCATTATTATCATTATCTAGGATAAAATGGTTAATTCTTTCTATAATTTGTTTTTTGTCTACTTATTTTTTAAAATGAGCTTATTCAGTTTCCAATTTGTTCTGGGTCTATATCTCCTTGGCCCAATATTGCATATGACTTTTATTGCATTGTGATCTGACAAAGATGTATTCACTATTTCTGCCTTTCTGCAGTTGATCATTAGGTTTTTATGTCCTATTAGAAAGTCAATTTTTGTATAAGTTTGTCTCAAGTTTTTGAGGGTTTTTGCAGCTTTTTTCAGAGATATGTCTAGGGACCTGCAAGTTTTCAATTCTCCCAGGGTCTTAAGAAAGATTATGACTACTCTATCACCTGTTCTCTAGTCTGTGGGTGACCACAAACACTCATACTCCTCTGCCCTGGTACTATGAGGAAAGTCCCTTTCCACTATGGCAGTAAAGCTCACCTTTCTGATAGGATTTGAGTATGGGGGTTCTGCCTCAGAGATAGCACAGAGACTGCTGTAATCTTCTTCTGATACCTTTAATGTCTTTTTTTGCAAGGCAAATGGAGTTAAGTGACTTGCCCAAGGCCACACAGCTAGGTAATTATTAAGTGTCTGAAGCCGGATTTGAACTCAGGTACTCCTGACTCTAGGGCTGGTGCTCTATCCAATGCACCACCTAGCTGCCCCTGATACCTTTAATATCAGTGGACTAAGAGCTCTGGAAGCAGCTACTGCTGATTCAGTGGCTCTGTAAGCTTGTTCTTATTCAGCTGGGGTCTGGTCTGCACCACTGAAACCTGTGCCGGACTATGCTCCAATCTCATTCTAATGCTGCCTACTTTTCTGCAGTTGATCTTGGCAATCCCTGGACTGAGAGATGTGGAAACTGTCACTTTTGCCACCCAGTCACCCAGCTGTGTGTTCCTGGTTGCTTGGGGTTGATTGCCTAAGGGGGAATGTTTCTTTTGTGCAGCAGACCTTTCTGACTGATCTTCCAAATTGTCTTGACTTGGAAGATTATTTCACTCAGTCTTTTTGTGGGTTCTGACACTTTAGAATTTGGTTAGTCATTATTTAAAAGTTTTTGGAGTAATTTGCAGGAGAACTCAGGTGAGTCCCTGACTTTACATTGCCATCTTGTCTTTCCCTCTGCATATACTTTTTAAAAAAATATTTATTTCCATCCATTTTCACATGTATATTTTTAAGTTACAAAATTTCCTTCCACTCTCCCTTCCCACCCTCCTTCCCTCAGTGGTAAACAGTCAGGTTAGAATTGTATATACATATTTTTGATAAACATGTTTAATGATTAGTTATTTTTGGTATGAGGAATTAGGATTAAGGGAAAGAGATATTTAAGAGAAAATTTTTATAAAGTATTCATCAGATTCTGAGGGTTGTTTTGTGTGTGTGTGTGTGTGTGTGTGTGTGTGTGTGTGTGTGTTATGTTTTGTTTTTTCTTCCTCTGGATGGGGATAACATTGTCCATATCCAGTCTAATACAGCTGTCCTAGCTCTCCGAACTGCTGAGAGGAGATACTTCCAGCTAGGTTGTTCATCTCACAATGTTGTTTTCTTAGTTCTGCTCCCTTCACTCATCATCAGATCCTGTAACTCATTCCATGCTTCTCTAGAATCCAACCATTCATGGTTTCTTATAGAACAATAGTTCTTATAGAACAATACTCCTCCATAGTATTCTTGTACCAAAATGTGTTTAGCCATTCCTCAATTGATGAGCATCCCCTCAATTTCCAATTTTTTGTCCCTACAAAAAGTTGCTAAGAATACTTTGGAACATTAGGACTTTTCCCTTTTTTATGGATATAGACCTTCCGGATATAGATAGAATTGGAATCACTGGATCAAAAGGTATGAACAGTTTTATTGTTCTTTGGTCATAGTTCTATATTGTTCTCCAGAAAGGTTGAATCCATTCACAACTTCATCAGCAATGCATCAATGTCCCAGACCTCCCACAACCTCTCCAACATTGATCACTTTCCCTTTTTCTCATTTTAGCCAATCTGGTAGGTGTGAGGTGATACCACACTGTTGTTTTAATTTGCATTTCTCTAATCTATAATGATTTGGAGCATTTTTTCATATGATTATAGCTTTAATTTCTTTATTTGAAAACTTTCTGTTCATATCCTTTGGCCATTTTATCAATTGAGGAATGAATGACTTGTAACCTCATCTCTGCATATACTTTCTTTTTTTTTCTCTTTTTTTCAGGTTTTTTTTTTTTTTTGCAAGGCAATGGGGTTAAGTGGTTTGCCTGAGGCCACGCGGCTAGGTAATTATTAAGTGTCTGAGACCGGATTTGAACCCAGGTACTCCTGACTCCAGGGCCAGTGCTTTATCCACTACGCCACCTAGCCGCCCCCTCTGCATATACTTTCAAAGGAATTCAGTTTTTTCTTCCCTCCTTCATTTTTCTTCCTTCCTCCCTCCCTCCCTCTCTTCCTTTACTTTCTTCCTTTTCCTTCCTTCCTATTTTATTTCTCTTTCTTTCCTTTCTTTCCTTCCTTCCTTTGTTCCTTCCTTCGTTCCTTCATTTCTTTCTTCCTTCCTTTCTTTCTTTCTTTCTTTCTTTCTTTCTTTCTTTCTTTCTTTCTTTCTTTCTTTCTCCCTCTCTCTCTCTCTCTCCATATGTGTGTGTGTGTGTGTGTGTATTGAGAGAAGAGAAGACACAAAGGAAGTGGTCAAAAATTATATCCAGAAATTTCTATAATGTAAAAAAACCATATTTATGGATAAGAGACAATATTCTTACAATGTCTGTATCATCTGAGGCACTTAAATTAATGAAAGATTGAAGATATCCATAACAATAATTTGTAGCTTTTTTGTTGTATGGGATTCAGTTGCATATGGTAGTAGAATTTAATAACAAGTGTTAATATTTTTAAAGTACGAGAATATTCTGCAAGCAAATGTGAAAAATAATTGACCAATATTGGTAGTTGGCAGCTGCCCTTAGGACAATCATGTGGTTATTAATGTTATATTTTATTGGTTCCATCATTTATTCAATAGCCATGTGCAAGCCACTGTACTAGGTTGTATAGGGAATAAAATTCAAATGAGACATGATCTCTTTCTATATGAAATATACAATCTAATAGGGGTTATATCATATAGATGCGCAAAATGAAAATATTAGGTAAGAGATTCAGGAAGTTCTCTGAAAGATTCAGAGAATGAATAATTTCTGGAATGTTTTATATGAAAGATATGCCAGGAAGTAGAGAATTATTAAGATTATAATGGACTTTAGACTGGAGATGCACTTCCTTTATGTGGGTTTGAACTATTTTGAGCCACAACCATCTAGAATTTATCTTTCATTGGGATCTAATTAGAAATTTACCTTACTATTAGTTATAAATATTATTTTACTAAGCAAATTAATAGTTTAAACAGAACAACAGAATAATTACATTAGAAAGGGAAAAACTATTTTCATATAATTTAGAAGCATTCATTTACTCATGAACAATTAATATACTAATTATAGATCTTCATAATCTGTTCATTAAAGGATGTTCCCCTATGAGGTGCTAACAGGACATTTGGTATTGAAACTCTAAGTAATGGGACATCATGAAGCTGTAACTCTTTAAATATAATTGATAGATTTTTCTCAAATTCTAAGTAGCTATTGACTGCATCTATGAAAAAGTAATGAAGTTTTTTTGCTCCTTTCTAACAATGTGATAGCGTTTTTGAATATGGACACCTTGTTTACCTTTTGTGAGATGTTTCATTTTGAAGTAGACATCATTTCAAAGAAATCTCAAACACTTTGGTGGCAATTGATTGAAAACAAAAAAAATTCTTATTTATCTCATTAATGGAAACATGCTCTTAGAGATATCTTCCCAAGTTACTTATGGAATCAAAGCTGTCTGTGATTAAAAATTCATTTAAATTATTAGTCAATTATTAGTTAGTTAATAAATTAATAGTTCTTATAATATAGTAATAAATTAAATAAATGATTAAATTAATTAGTTAAATGAACTAAAAGTTCATCTAAATTATTAGCAAATTATAGTTCATGAATTTAATCAGAGACTGGATCAGTTTCAATGTGCAGAAACTCTTTAGATACCAATTTAGTCATGTGGGAGAGAACTAAAGATACATCACTTCCAGTTATGGCAAAGAATTGGAAATTGAGAAGATGCCCATCAATTTGGGAATGTTGAACAAGTTATGTATGGTATAGGAATATTATGGAATACTATTGTTCTATAAGAAATCATAAGTGGTAGAACTCTAGAGAAGTATGGAATTAATTGCAGGATCTGATGCTGAGTGAAAGGAGAACCAAAAGAACATTCTACACGCGAACAACAACATTGTGATCAACCTTAATGAATGCAGCTCCTCCCAGCAGTTCAGAGAGCTAGGACAATCCTATTAACTTGGCTATGGACAATGCTATCCTCATCCAGAGGAAGGAAAACAAAATAAAACAAAGAAAAAAACCCTTCAGAATCTGATGAATACTATATTCACTTTTTAAAAAAATCAACTCTTATGCATTTCTTCCCTTAATCCTAATTCCTCATACCAAAAATGACTAATCTGTAAATATGTTTAACACAAATTTATAAGTACAATATTAACCTGACTGTTTGCCACTTAGGGGAAGGAAGGATGGAAGGAAATTTTGTAACTTAAAAATATGATCATGCATATGGATGAATGTTGAAAAAAATAACATATTTGGAAAAATAAAATACCAATTAACAAAAGATACATTGCTTCCTTGTCAATTTACAATATGATGCAGTAGTAGAAAGTTTTATATGTTTTCCTATCAAAAAGCCAAAGGAGGTTAAAATTCTGATCTCTACCATTTACTTTCAGTTAGTCATTTCCTCTCTTTAAGATTTAGTTTTCTCATCTGTAATTTAGAAGGTTTGGAGCAGATGACATGTATGAGTCCTCTCAGCTCAAATTTTATGAATCTACCTTTAGTGGCCTTATAATATGTCAATCATTCTATTTAATTTGTTTTATGTTTCATTGTAGTTTTAGCAACAGTGTTAGGAATTTGTGAAAGTTGTTAACAGTTGAACCCCCATAATACTTTTTAATCTCGTCCTTTATATTTTTTATTTAGATGTGTTGTTAACAGTAACAACAATGATGATGATGATAAGAATAACAGAAAAGAAATGAATGAAACTACTACTTCTGCTACTACTTCTCTGAAAAATAAGAAAGTGTCAAAGCTGCATTGGAGACATATTAAATATTAAACAATTATTCTAGTGTAGTAACTTATACCAAGATAATTATTATCAGAACACATAAAAGACAAAAATAATTATATTTGGAGGGAGGGGATATGGAGTTAAGATGACAGAGAAAAGGCAGGACTCACCTGATAACTCCTTTAAATAATGACTAAGAATTCTAGAATGGCAGAATTCACAAAAAGACTGAGTGAAACAATTTTCCAGCCCAGGACAACTTGGAAGAGCAGTGGAAAGGGTATGTTGTAGCATGATGAGAGAGGAGTGCAGTGCAGGTTATGCCAGAAAGAACTGGCCCCAGCAATCCAGAAATAGGAAGCAGGGTGACTGGGTGGTGGCAATCTCTAGACCTCTCAGCCAAGAGATTGCCAAGGACAACTTGGAAGGTCAGCAGGAAAAATCTGCTGCTCTGGGATGAGAGTAGAGGACAGTCCAGTGCAGTCAGGACACCAGCTGACTAGCAACAGATTTTGGGAGCCACTGAAACAACAGCAGTAGCTGCTTCCAGAGTTTTCAGTTCACTGATAGTAAGGGATCAGAAGGAGATTTCAGGGTTTTCTTTGTTGTGACTGAGGCAAGACTGTTGTTTTGCACATACAGTGATCTGGGTCACAGTCTCAGGAAGAAGGGTAGCATAACAGGGCTTGTTGCCCAGGGGAATGGGAGATCCTCCTCTCAACTCCAGGGCAGAAAGAAGTGCTTGCGATCACCCACAGACCAGAGTACAGGTCAGGGCAGTAGTAGTAAAAACCTTTTCTTAGACTTTTGGGGTAAAGCCAAGGTGGTGGTAGTATGAAAGTAATATGCTCCCAGAGCTTTTCCTTACCAAAGATAAATGAAGCCTGTACTTTGACATTCACACTACAGAGCCCACTAAGAAAAAAAGAAGATTCAAAGAAGTTTTCAATAGTAGCCATCATGGAGGATCTTCTGTGAAGATTTGCCTCTTTTGGGGAAAAGGAGAAATAAAGTCCAGGAGGTGGGAGAGTGGGAAAGCCAGTAGGCGGCTCTTAGCTACAGGGCAATCCAGGTCCTGACAGTTTACCAACAGCAGAGATACCAGCAGCTAGAAAAACCTCTTCTTAGACCATACAATCTTGAAAGAATTGAAAGCTTACAGGTCTCTCAAAGTATCTCACAAAACATCTGCCCAAAAAACCTCAAAAGCTTAGGACAATATTCCCTCCATCCTGGAAGTAGAGATCTGCCTTAACAGAGAGTTAAAGTCACGTTATGGTCTGGAGAAATGAGCAAACAACAGAAGAAGAACAATCTGATCATAGACAGTTACTATGGTGATAAGGAAGATCAAAATTCACACTCAGGAGAAGATACCAAATTCAAAATTTCTACATCCAAAACATCCAAGGAAAATATGAACTGGTCTCAGGACATGGAGGAGTTTTAAAAGGTTTTGAAAATCAAATATGGGAGACAGGGAAAATTGGGATGAGAAATGAGAATGATGCATGAAAGTCATGAAAACTGAGTCAGCAGCTTGGTGAAGGAGGTTCAAAAAATATTGAAGAAAATAACATCTAAAAAGCCAACTGGAAAAAAGTTGATCAAAAAACCAATGATAAGAATGTCTTAAAAAGCAGAATTAATCAAATGGAAAAGGAGATAGAAAAACTCACCAATGAAAATAATTCCTTGAAATATAGAATTGTTCAAGGGGAATCTGATAACTTTATGAGAAATGGAGAAAAAAAAATATAACAAAAACAATGAAAAACTAGAAGAAAATTTGAAATATGTCATTGGAAAAATAATTGACCTGGAAAATAAATCCAGAAGAGATCACTTAAAAATTATTGGACTATCTGAAAGCCATGATCAAAAAAAGGCTGAGACAGAAACTAGGCATAGCCCAATATCTCACACCCTAAACTAGGATGAGGTCAAAATGGGTGCAGGATTTAGACATGAAAGGTAATATTATAAGCCAAATTAATGAACAAGGAATAGTTTACATGTTAAATCTATGGAAAAGGAAGCATTTTATGTCCAAAGAAGAGAAGAGAACATTATAAAAAACAAACTGGATAATTTTGATTACATTAAATTAAAAAGGTTTTACACAAATAAAACCACAGCAACTAAGATTTAAAGAAATTTAGTAAGTTGGGAAACAATTTTTACATGGTGTTCCTGACAAAACACTCATTTCTAAGATATATAGAGAACTGAGTCAAATTTATAAAAAGACAAATCATTCCCACTTGATAAATGGTCAAAGGATATGGGAAGGCAATTCTCAGATAAAGAAATAAAATCTATCTAAAGTCATATGAAAAATTGCTCTAAAGCATTATTGATTAGAGAAATTCGATTTAAAACATCTCTGAGGTACCACCTGGTTCCTCTCAGATTAATCAATATTGCTATAAAGGAAAATAATCACTCTTGGAGGGGATGAGGGAAAACTGGGACACCAATGCATTGTTGGTGGAGTTGTGAAATAATTAAACCTTTATGGAGAGAAATTTGGAATTATGCTCAAAGGGCAATAAAATGTGCATATTCTTTGATCCAGCAATACCATTACTGGAGCTATATCCTGAAAAGATCATGAAAAAAGTTAAAAATCCCACAAGTACAAAGGTATTCATAGTAGCTCTTTTTGTAGCGGCAAAGAATTGTAAATTGAGGGGATGCTCATCAATTGGAGAATAACTGAACGATTGTGGAATATGTATGGGATGGAACATTATTGTTTTTTTTTTAAGAAATCATGAAGTACAAGATTTCAGGAAGACCTAGAAAGATTTGCATGAATTGATGCTGAATGAAATGAGCAGAACCAGAAGAACATTTTCCACCTTAACAACAGCATGGAGTCATGATCAACTATGAAGGACTTGTTCATTTCAACAGTTCAGTAATCAACAATTTTAAGGGACTTGTGATAGAAAATACCATCCATATTCAGACAAGGAATTTGGGTGTTTAAATGAAGATCAAAGCTTATTATCTTCAGTTATTAAAAATTATCCTAAGTATTATGTCATTTTTCTCTCTCTAACATTTACTTTCTTCCATTTGTATCTAATTCTTCTCTCACAATATGTTTAATATCAATCCATGTTTAGCAGGTTATAAATTTAGAGTTTATATCAGAATGCTTTCTGTCAAGGGGAGGGGAGAGGAAAAAAAACATAAAACTCAAAACCTTGCAAAAAATGATTAGTAAAAACTAGTGGTACATGTAGTTGGATAAACAAATAAATAAACTATTTAAATGTAAAAAAAGACTTGGACATCATCTTTCAAGAATTTATCAGGGAAAACTGTCCTAATATTATAAAAGCAGAGTGGTAAAATAAAGATTGAAGGAATGCACTGATCACTATCTGAAAGAGATCTCAAAATGAAAACTTCCAGGAATATTATAATCAAATTTCAGAGCTCCCAAGTTAAAGAGAAAAATATTGCAAGCAACCTGAAAGAAGTAATTCAATCATTGTGGAACCATAGTCAGAATGACACAAGATTTAGCAGCATCTACATTAAAGAACCATAGGGATTGGAATATGATATTCTAGAAGGCATAAGAGCTTGGATTACAACCAAAAATCAACTGCTTAGCAAAATTGAACATACTCTTTCAGGGAAAAAATGGATTTTTAATGAAACAGGGAACTTCCAAACTTTTCTGATGAAAAAATCAGGGCTGAACAGAAAATTCTTTTATTTAAATAGTGGAACATTAAAAGGTAAACAGGAAAGGTAAATGTTGATGTTGAACTACTTATATTCATACATGGGAAGATGATAGACAACTCACATGAATGTTCTCATTAATTAGGGCCGATAGAATGACAAGGCACAAGTGTGAGTTGAATTTTAAGGTATAATATATTAAAAATGGAATTAAGAGATGAGAGAGGAAAGTACTGGCAGAAAGGGAAAGAGGGAGATATAATGGATTAAGCTATTTCACAAAAAAGAGACAAGAAAATTTTTGCAGTAGAGTAGAAGAGGAGGGGAGTGAGAGGGAGTGAGTGAACTTTACTCTCATTGCAATTGGCTTAGAGAGTGAATAACATGCACTTATTACCCTAGAGGAAAGTAGTAGGGGAAGGGAATGGGAGAAAGGAAGGGTAGGTGATAAAAAGGAGGGAAAATTCTGGGAGGGGGTGATCAAATGCAAAATGCTTTTGAGGAGGGACAGGGTGAAAGGAGAGAAAGAATAGAAAAATGGGGGGGAATAGGATGGCAAGAAATATAGTTATCATTATGGGAAAAGTATTGAAGCATGTTTCTCTGATAAAGACCTTTATTTTCAAACATAGAAAACTGAATCAAATGTATAAAATAACAAGGGTCATTACCTAATACTAAACGAGTAAAATTTCTGAACAGTTTTCAGATGAGGTTATCAATGCTATCTATGATCACATTAAAAAAAATCTTAATTCTCTGTTGATTGGAGAAATGCAAATTAAAGCAATTCTGATTAACTGCCTTATACCTATTGGATTGGCTAATAAGACAGAAAGAGAAAATGATGAATATTGCAGGGGATATAGGGAAAATGAGACCTTAATGCACTTTAATATTAGAGGAGTTGTGAAATGATTCAACAACAATTTGGAACTACACCCAAAGGGCTACAAATCCATCCCTATCCTTTGACTGAGCAATACTGCTAGGTGGATATTCCAGAAAATGGTGAAAAATGGGAAGGAAAAGCACCTGTATGTATAAAGATATTTATAGCAACTTTTTTCTTGTGGCAAGGAGCTGAAAATTGAAAGGGTATGCATCATTTAGGGTATGACTGAACAAATTGTGGTATATGATTATGATGGAATGCTATTCTGTTATAAGAAATGATGAGAAGAATGCTCTCAGTAATATCTGGAAAGATTTACATGAGCAGATGAAATGGGAATGTACTATATACAAAGTAACAATGTTGTAGGATGATCAGTTGTGAATGATCTACCCTTTCTCAGCAATGCTATGACCCAAGATGACTTTGAAGGATTTATGATAAAGAATACTATCCATCCCAGAGACAGAGCTGATGGTATCTAAATACAGATTGAAGCATACTATTTTTTAAACTTATTTTTCTTGAGGTTTCTTTTTTTCAGGGAGGAAAGAGGCCTATGTTTATTTTCATAACATGAATTTATAGAAATGTTTCACATGACTACACATTCTTAACCTATATCAAATAACATGCTTTCACAATGAGGGGGAGGTGGTAGTTGGGAAGAAGGGACAGAATTCAGATCTCAAAGTTTTAAAAATGAATGTTAAAACTTGTTTTCATATGTAACTGGGGAAAATACAATTAAAAAAGAATGAGATGATGATGATGATGATGATGATGATGATGATGATGATGTTGATAATGGTAAACCAATGTCAATTTAACCTTACTACAGAATATTGAGAAGTAAAGAAATTCAAGATAAGCAAGAATTCCTAAAGAAGAAGTATAAAGAAGTGCATGGATGCCAAGGTTTGAAAGAAGTACATTCCAAGAAAAGCACACATTTGATCAAATGAGTAACAGAAAACTTCTGTGTTATTAATAGTTTGTTGTACACTTGCTTTCAGTCATATCCAACTCTTTATGACACTATTTGGATTCTCTTGGCAAAGATACTGGAATGTTTTGTCATTTCCTTCTGAGGCAAATAGGTTTAAGTGACCTGCCCATGGTCACATGACTTTTAAGTATCTTAAATCAGATGATGATGAAAATATTCAAATGACATCTTTGAAGGCTGAAATGGAGAAGGGTGTCATGGGAACAAAAGTTGAACATGGGCCACATGGTCCTGAGAGATAGGTAGACTTTATCTCAAAGGCATGGGCATTGCTCTCCTTGCCTCCATTGCCCAAGGGGGATTTAAAAGGATTCAGGCTCAGATCCCTGAATCTGGGGTGGCAGAGAGGATCTGGGTGGCACCTCAAGACATCCAATGTGGGAATACAACAAATCCTGCAGGAGCTCTGGAATGAATTATCTTTTCTTTATTAAGGACAGGGCTGCACTGGAATGAGTTTGCCCAGAAAGAGGGGCCCATGTCTTGGAAAGTGTCATGGTTCTTGCAGTATCTGGTGAGTTTAAGTTCGGGGGAGTATACTAACAGAGCTGAGCAACAAAGATCTCTAGGGGCAAAGTGGTTTTGTTCAAATCTTATTGAAAAGTTGTAGCTAATGTTATACTATTGAGTTGTTCATAAAACCACTAGACTGGTGATTAGTCCATTGAGAAGCAGGTTTGAATGCAATGTTATTTCACCAATTTTATTTACTAGAGCTTTGCCCAGCATTGCCAGAGCACCATGGAGCCTCACTATTACAGAAGAAAAATTACATCTACCAGAGTAATGACTCTTGCAGAATCCAGACTTCATCAAGAGTGCTGTTTCCTATCAGTCAGGCTAAGAGGTGAAATGGTTCTGGAAAAGGCAAGTGAGAAGGATGTCTTTGCCTAACACTGACCTCACTCTAATAAAAATAGTGTGTAAGTAATGATACCATGTATATGATATCTTGGACCTCATTGTTTAGGAAGGATGACCATCATCATTATCATCATCATCCACTGAACCATTTAGCTGCCCCCATTAACATTATGAATGACAAAACAATTACAAGGGAAGTAACTGGAATTCTTGATTTTTTGCCAAACCTGGAAGTGGCAAGGCTAAATAAGATAGCTAATTATTTGTTCAAATGCTTCATAGTGGTTCATGAATTGCTTCAAAGAATTTTATCAACTTCCTTTCAGACACAAACCTTTTCTTAAGAGAAAGTATAACAGTGACCATTCCAAATTACTTGCTTAATAGAGTTTACACAAAAGATTCATATCATTCACTGAAAAAACCCAAAAGTTGTAAGAGTGAAATATGCTGTCTGAGGAGCAAAATAGTGGGCAAAAAATACCACAAGGATATGATAAGTAGTTTATTATTGATTCAGTAATTGTTAAAAATCTAAAGCTCATAATAATAATAATACATTATTGACTAACACAAAGCTTTTGATTCAGTTTTGCACTCATTGCCCTTCCATATAAAATATAAATTATAACCAAGTTGGGATCATAAAGTTCTTTTATACATCATACCACCAATACAAAACTCAAAACAATTGATATAAAATATTGTATTTTCCATGGAGTCAGTTCAAGATCATTATATTTCTATCTCACTTTAAATTCATTAAAATATAGTAAATGTCTCCACTGAAAAAAAACAATAATCATCTTTTGGAATATTTTCTCCAGTATATAGAAATGTAATTTGAACTTGATCAAGATATAATTTTTTAAACATGCCAAGGAAACACAGAGACAAAAATCTTTCAGTTTGAATTCAGAGGTTATTTTGAACCAATTTTGAACAAATTCCTATAATATAAACATGGATATTAAAGTATCCTAGAGAATTCAACCTAAGACCTAAGAAATATCTTGTACTTTTCTAGGTAATACACATGACACTTAAAGTTGACAAGAAAATAGGTCTAGTTGAAAAAAGTTAAGAGACTTACTAGCATTCTGAAATCAAAACTGAGTGGGAAAAATATTTAAAGTAATTATCAACTATGCAATATTTATGCACACTTTTGGGAGTATAAATTGGGCCATACCAAATATGAAAACTGTCCTCACACAAACCAGGGCAAAATTCATAAAGTACCGGCCTATCACCCTAAGGAGATTGTTGAAATATTAATTTTTTTTACAAAAATGATAAAAAGAAAATTAAGAAACATTCTTAGAGTATGTGATAAACAGAAAGCATGATAAGGAAACTTCAGGAGCACCTTTAGATCAGAGCTATCACTCCACTGTATTACAGAAAAAGTTTATCACAAGTACATGCTATTGTTTTGGTTAAATGTATGTGATTGTGACTTCTATTTATTCATTTATTTGTTTGTTTATTTGTTTATTTCATTCATCTATCTATCTATCTATCTGTCTGTCTGTCTATCTGTCTGTCTGTCTATTCATCCATTTATTTATTTATTTGTTTGTTTGTTGGTTTGTTTATTTATATATTTATTTATATATTTACTGTTTTTGCAAAGCAAATGGGGTTAAGTGGCTTGCCCAAGGCTACACAGCTAGGTAATTATTAAATGTCTGAGACCGGATTTGAACCCAAGTACTCCTGATTCCAGGGCCCATGCTTTATCCACTGTGCCACCTAGCTGCCCCCATGACTTACTTCTAGATAGAACATATAAAATGCTTAAAATCCAATATTGAATCCTAAAGGACTTCCAAAGAATCCATTTCATTATCATGAAATGAGTCAATAACATGTTGACAATGAAGCAATGAAAAAAATTGATAAATCATACAGAATTTTATATGGAAATGGAAGGGCTGATGATTACAATTCATGAATACTAGAAATGACAGAAGAGTCATTTTAAAGAACTTTGAACTTAATATTCAATGGAGGATATGCAAGTAATTGGTAGCAAGTGTCCCATATATCAATGTACAAAACAAAAAATTAATAGCCTGTGAATAACTAAGAAGTCAAAAGCTTGTGGTAAAATATGTATTTGAAACTTATTTCAAATTTCATGGACTAAGGATACAAATATAGATATCAAAAAATCCTAGAGAATTCAAATAAAAGCCTCCCTGGAAGCAAACCATTTTCCTAAACCAAACTGTTGCTCTCAATCTCCTGGGTAGATCATTGACTTATAAAATAAAATAAAATAAAATCTAACAATTTTAATAGATGTCATCATACCAAATACTCATAATCTTCAAATTATATGAATTGAAAACTTTAAATCTATTCAACTCTGGAAGAAGTCATAATAATATGAGAGCAGGATGATATCCATAACCCCCAAAGTCTATATGTCCAAGAAAACTTCTGTTGAAAATGAGGTTACAGAAGATGAGCTTCTTTCAAAACTTTTATGCACAAAAGTAGTTACTTTGCCCACATGTGCAGTAGTACATAGAACATTAAATATAAATATAATAATTATAATAGTAGAATATCATTTTGTCCTAGCACTGTATCTATCTGGATATTCTTTTTAATAAGATAAGAACAAAATAGAAAGCATGAAATGACAATAACAGTAACTTTAGATAGATTTTCAAATTTCACAAAGCACTTTATTTCACAAAGTATTTTATCTTCATAATCTTACAAGATATGATGATGATGATAATGATGGTGATGATGATGATGATGATGATCATTGAGAAACTTAAGCTATAGAGTCCAACTGATTTGTCCAGTTTTATATAGATTGTAAGGACCCAAGGTAAGATTCAAACCTAGACTCTTCTGAGACCAAATCTAACTTCCTGCTAATTATATAATCACAGTTTCTCCAGGAAAGTGTCATTTTCTAGAGCTGGAGTGAGTAAGACCCAAGTTCAAATCTACCTTCAAAGATTTGCCAACTGATTGGATTCTGGGAAAATTACTAATTTCTCCCATTCTCAATTTCTTCATCTGTAAAATGGGAAATGATAATAATAGCATATACTCCATAGGTCTCAAATTAGATAATATTTATAAGAGACTTTTCAAACCTTAAAACAGAATAGAAATATTAGTTATTATTTCTACTTTGACTATATCATATGATTATTATAAGTCTATTAATGCTGGATCCAGAAATATCTGAGCTTCTTCAGCTATTTCGATTCAATCTGACTCATTTGGGGTTTTCTTAGAAAAGATACTGTAGAAGTTTGCCATTTCCTTCTCCAGATCATTTCACAGATAAGGAAACTGAGTCAAACAGGGTTAAGTGACTTGCCTAGTGTCACATGGCTAAGTGTCTAAGACCTGATTTGAACTCACTAAGATGAATCTTCCTGATCCCAGGCTGGATGTTCTATCTACTGTGCCACCTAGCTGTCCAATCAGAAACATTCTTTAACTAATAATATATATATTTAAACCAGAATGATCCAGTGGAGAAAAATGTTGTGTTTGGAGTGAACATTATTGGTTCGAATCTCAACTCCGACATTGTGTGACCTTGGTCAAGATTTCATTTCTCTGGTCTCAGTTACTTCCTCTAAGAGACTGTAAATAATTGTTTAAGTTCCTGCTTCCCTTAAATCTATATGGTCTTGTAATCCTAAAAGATTGTGAGTAAGTGATATTTATAAAGAAATAGAGTTATTAGTTCAAAAGTAAAACCTAGTTTCATGAGTCAATCTTTTTAGAGGCAGCTGGTTGCAGAATATATAGATATTTTGTCTTGGGGTTAGGAAAACCTTAATTTGAATCTTGCTTCTGATATATGTTTGCTGCGTGACACAGGACAAGTCAGAGTTTTAGCCCTAGTTTCTTCTTTTATAAGTGTAGGATAATAGCTAGGATAAATCCACCTTGGAGAGTAGGGGTCAATAAGATCAAATTAAATATATATATATATATATATATATTATATATATGTATATATATATAATATATATATACACACACACACACATACACATGCATATATACAATCATAAAACTATGTAAAATTTAAAGTACTTTCTAATATTCATTCTCCTGATTCAGTACTATTTATTCAAATAGGAAGATGAATTGTGCTGCTGAATTATCCTTAAAAAACAAAAAAAAGTATTTATAACAGTTCAAGAATAGATTGGGATCCCATGAGAAGTCACAATATCATTTTCTTGCTCTTATTTCTTGAAGTTGCTATAGAAGCGAATGATTCCATGATTCATTTCAATGAGGGCTTTGTTTACGTGAGCCATAGCTCCTAACAGACTGACCTGAATTTTTATTGTTGATTTTAAAACAAGACAGTCCCCAGGAAGAAAACTATTATAATAGGGTTGTTTTAGGACCTATGTGTGAAAAAGATGCACTTCACCTTTATGCCATTTGGGGAGAGAATTCCAATGTCCCTTTCGCTGGGCTTCAACAGAGAATTTTATGAAATGAGAGACATCTAGTATTCTTATCAGAGAATGATTACATCTCTCATGTAGCTGCTGAGTGGTGGGATTATCACCAGAATGGGTTTGGACTGTGTTGCTTCTATATTCATCAGTCTTTCTTGAGAAGGACACTGGGTCAAAGTCAAAAAAAAAATAACAGTCCCAAGTTTTGCCTTCCTTGTAACATCTTGTGCAAAATGATAAATTTGAGATTGTCAATATTTGGTAAAATGAGAGAGTCTTTAGTAGTTTCTTAAAAAATGAGGATTTCCATTTTACAGGGTATGTTTTCACTTTATTCTCATCTCTTTGAATAAAAGAAAAACAAGTGTAATTTATAGCATGAATATTATTTGTTTTGTGCTATCATTTTTCCCACGTTTAGCTTTTATGTTGAACACACAATATTAATAACTAATATTTATGTAGCATTTTAAGGAAAGTTGCATACAGTATATGTGTAATAAAATCTCTGTTGATCTTTTTAACAATGCTGTTAGGTAGGTCCTATTATCCTCCAATTTATAGAAGGGTTGAGAAATGAATTGACTTGCCCAGGATTACACAGCTAGCAATTGTCTGAGGTGCAATTTAAATTCAGATCTTCCTGACTCCAATTTCAGTGCCACTATATAACTGATAGTGTTTCACCAATGCAGGTCCTTCCCTTGCTTTTAAATACTCAAAAGGTTCCATGATATTATCAATGTGAGTATTCCTCAAAGAGGAGCACCAAAGAGGAATTCTCCATGACTACCCACATATAAGTAATTAGGAATAATAAACCAGCTAATATGACACCAGCCAGGGAACTGGTGTCTAGGATAATCTATGGCTATTGACTGGTATAGAGATGAACTTTGATTTAATTAACAGCATCTTACAAGCATTTAATACTGGAATCACAGACTCTTGTAGTTGGAAAATGTCAGAACTGGTCCTTACAGTTTACCTTCCCAGCCCATAAAGAAATTCCAGTCCTGAAGGATGACTATCCAGCTTCACTTTAAACATTTTAGTGTGGAAAAACTTTTGACTTTCCTTTAAATTAATATAAGTTCTAATTGTTCATTAACTGAGCTGAAATGTTTCCTTTGGAACACTTTGTATTAGTTACCAGAGCAGAAGCAAAGTTTCATGTGGAATTGGTCCCAACTTCCCAAAGTTCAAAACTCTCTTAAATGTGACATTTGTTAATGAAATGGAATTTTAGACTACATATCTAGTAACCATCTGTGAATAGTTAATTTAATTATTCAAAGGCTTGAGGTGCCATCTTAAAAAGAATCTTCAGGTTGAATGCCTCACTTCAAGCTAGTCCTGACCTATAGTTATTATTAATTTTGAAGAAAAGATGGATAATTAGCCTATGGATATTGGCAGTCACCTCTTTGATCCAAACTGGCTCATTGTCAGTAACCTAAAGGTCACCTTGATTCTATTTTGCAAATACTTTTTACTGAAACTAATTTGCCTTAGGTTTAAAAATATATCTGCAAAATGATCACAGTTAAAGACAGCATGTTGCTGAAGAAAAAATGTCTAAAACTAGTTTTTTTGAAGCTCATATTTAAAGTAATAATATGAATCTTTGTTGAAGTCTTCAAACTTCTTCCATTTTTTATTATTAGTGACCTTGGCACATGTGACATTTCAGTATGTAAAAACAGATTAAACCATATCTACAGGACACCAAAACAACTAGGTAAAAATTTAAAAACAACAATAACAAAACTTTCAACTAATTAGATGGTTTTTAAAAATAAAAATTTCCCAACTATCACCACTAAATTCAGTTCTCTGCTGATAATTAACTAGATTTTTTGGCATATGTTATTTAAATTTTAAATTTTTTTTCCCTTGCCATCCCAACTGATCTTCAAGATGTACTGGTATCATTTTATCTTTGCCCTTCTTTATACAACAATCATATTTATCCTTTGCTTTGTCTTCCTCACTCCAACTTTTGCTAATGTAAGATTAGTTTTGAAACCTTGTCTTTTAACTTTTGCCCTTTCAGTCTGTTCTCCTGTGGTTTAGAAATCTTCCTTGCTACTCTCCATATTTCTATATTGGGGAATATCTACCTCTTTTTTAAGCAACATTACAAAAGCACAGAACTGGAGGTCCCTTTGGAGACCAATCAACCCTAATCATATCAGAACAGGAATACCTTCCTCATTGTACCCAAGAAGGGAGTATAGAGTCTTGCATTTATTATTTTGAAAAGTCATGAGTAAGGCCCTTCAATGTGCCAGATAATGTAAACAGACAACAAGATGCCCTGTAAGCTTTGTTATAGACAAACTAGCAACTGGAGGGTGGGTGTTTGAATAGGTTTCCTCAAGGAGATGGCACATGATCTAAGTCTTGAATGAAGCTATGGATTCCATGAACCCTAGGCTTTAGCAATAGCCTTTGCAAAGACATAGAGATAGGAGATGGAATGATATGTAAGAGGAACAGAAAGTAGGATAGTGTAACCTCAGTTCAAATTAAGTTTCAGTCATTCACTACTTGTGTGACCATGAAAAAGGAGTTTAACTTCTCCCAGTCTCAGTTCCCTCAAATGTAAAATAGAAGTGATAATAGCAACTATTTCACAGGACTGGTATGAGAATCATAAAAGAGAATATATTTAAATCACTTTGAAAATCTAGGATCACTATTTAAGTGCTAGCTCTTATTCCTATCATCATTACTATTTTCATTATTTTTAGTCCATCATTTTAGTCTATTTTTTGATTCCCCTATCATTCCCATTCCTAACTTACTGGACCCCCAAAATCATACTTCTAAATGATTTCATCTCCACCACCACCACCACCACCACCCATTCCCCTTCAGTTCCCTTTAGTGTGTGTGTTGTCTTCCCCCATTAGAATGCTGTTTCTAGTGAATACAGATGATGTCATTCTTTGTTCTTTATACCCAGAGCCTATTACAGTGACTGGTACATAGATCTTGCTAATTGATTTGCTGATTGATAGTCCTAGTGGGTTACTTCAAGTTTTAGCTAAAGTTCCATGTCAGCCTTACCTAGTTCTTTTTAATCTTAGTGCTTATCTATAATAATTTCCAATTTATCACACTCACACACATATATACACATACACACACACACATTATCTTTGTTCTGCCATTTGCAAGTTATCTTCATCAGTCTGTGAGCTCCTTGAGAGCTATCTTTTGCTTTTCTTTGTATCCTTTGCACATTTGTCCAATCATGTCCTATCTAGATGATCTCTATGTACTTTGACTATGGGATTTTCTTGACAAAGAAACTAGAAGGGTTTACTATTTGTTTCTCCCATGTATCCTCATTTTGCAGATGAGAAACTGAGGCAAATAGAAGTTAAGTGATCTGTCCAGCATCACACAACTAGTAAGCATCTAAAGTCAAATTTGAACTCAGATCTTCCTTGACTCCAGTCCTGGTCATCTATTCACACTTACCAATTAGCTGCTCCACCTATTAGCAAAATGTTATTTGATCAACTCATGCTGAAAGTGTACTTCAGGCTTTCTAGGCCCTTGCCCTGGTTTCTTTACTGCTGAATTTTAGCTATTCAAGCTCAGTAAATACCATTTCTATAAATAGTAACTATTTAATATTAGAATTCAGTCAAGCAATAAGCTACACATGCATCATTTTTCAGCTGATATGTTGTAATTCCCTAGAGTTCATGAAAATGAAAACAGGTTGCTCATGCTACTCAAATCATAGAAATGGTTAAAATCAGCATTTTCATGCAAACATAAATTATAGAAATGGAATTATGATAACTGATTACCCCCTTCTCCACTGACACACACCCCATTGGTAATCCTGCCCTAAAGTACTATCATCTTGGTTCATTGCTTATGCTCACAGCATTTGTCAGTCTATTCAATCAGAGTTCCTTCCTGTGGCAAAGTCATGATGCACAGTCCTGTTCAGAAGCCCAGTATGTCTCTATTTCCCTAAATCTCATATTAGGGTGTAGAATAGCATGTGTTGGAGCTCTGTTGATTCACAATAAGAATAATCCTGAGAGGGCATCTTCGTTTTATTCATCTTCAATTTCTGTTTAACAGAATTTCATGCTTTTGGAAGATGTTGCCTTGACAGCCTAGAGATCATTTCTTCTTTTAATCCAAAGAACCAATTGGGAAATGATTCTGCAAATGGCCCCTGGGTCTCCTGGAGGCACCCCTGATCCCCGCAAAGAGGAAATGTGCCTGGAATAGGGTCATGGTTTTTTCCTGAGTCAGTATCCCTAGAAAAAACTTTAAGAGGAAAGAATTCTGAAGTGATAAACAAAAAATTGGAATGAATTCACCAGACAGTTTGGAGGTGTTGAGAGTTTTAAAATTATATTCACAGAATCCCAATGTCAGAAATGATATCAGAGACCAATGGACTAATTTTTATCTTAGAATCATAGGATCATAGATTTGGGAAAGGAAGAGACCTTAGAAATCATCTAATCTAACTCCTTAATTTTTTTAAAGTGAGGCCAAAAAGTTAAATGATTTGTACAGGTTCACTAGCTAGTTAGTATCAGAGGTAAGATTTAAACCAAGGTCTGTACCATGCTGCCTCTTTGGTAATAACCTCAGTAAGTGTTCATTAAGGCTTAATTTTAATTCTTCCTTGTTTTGGAAATTATGCAAATATTGTTTTCAAATAGTGACTGATTCTGTGGCAGTGATATAAAAATTTTAAAGGGCTACTATGTGGTGCTGGGATTGAGCTCCCAGTCTGAAGTAAAGAAGACTTGAAGTCAAATTTGACCTCAAATATTTACTAACTGTGTGACTTTGGGCAAGCTCACTAACCCTATTTGCATCATTTTCCTCATGTGTAAAATGAGTAAATGGGAAATCATTTTAGTATCTTTGCCACAAAGAGTTTGTGTCATGAAGAGTTCTCCATAACTGAAATGATTAAAGAATATAAGACTTTATGGGAACAGAGATCTTGTTCTCAATTCTCTTCTTCTATCTCCCCTGAAAGTAAGTGAAAACAACTTGCATTTTGAGATACATAATGCATAATATTAAGGAAGGGATAGTTCCAGTGTATTCTAGAAACTCTATTCAATTCTAGGTGCCATTTTCAGAAGGATATTGATAAGGCTAGAAAGCTTCTTGAGTACAATTAGGAAGATGAAGGACCTTGAGATCACACTAATTAGGGGTTCAACTGAAGACTGATTACTCTGGCAGAGGAGAGGAGACTAAAGATATGAAATTTGCCTTTAATATACAAAAGACTATTACATTTAGGGGGATTAGATTATTTTCCTTTGATTTTAGAAGAGAAACCCTAGGAGGAATGGGTAGGAGCTGAAAAGAAGTCTATTTAAATATGTCAGAAAAAATGCCTAATAGTTCAAACTAATAAAAAGTGGAATGGGCCTCCTTATGAAAGAAAAAGTATTCCCCTCACTAGAGGTCTTCAAGGAAAAAACATGTTCTATTCATCTTACTGGTTTCCCCATAGAATCCTCATTTCCAAGCCAGTTTTAGGAAAATATTTTGTTATGAAAATATTTTCTTGATCATCTCAGGGATAATGGAAGAGGGTTGGGTGACTTCTTGTGAGATGTGTTAAGGTGATACTTGGTTAGATAGGGGTTAAATTAGATCACCATTGTGGTCCCTTTCAACTTTGAGATGCTGTGAATTGTTCTATATGAATTTTCTCTTGGAAACTTTTCCCAGAAGCTTTTCTCAATTACCTAACTTCCATATTCATTTACAGCTATCAGTGATTTTCCAAGTAAAATACGAAATCCTTGAGGCATTGATTGCTTTAAATTCTGTCTTTGTATCCTGGATAGCAGATGGCCTTAAATTTCACTACATTCTTAAAAACTAACTTCAATTTAACCCATATTCTTTCTCTCTTTTCTTTGGTGAATTGTTGGGATTCCATGTACAGAAATTGGAAGTCTTTTTTTTAAATGCTTATTCAATAGAAAAATATTATCAGTATCAATTATCAATTGTCAACAATGTCAAAAATATAATTGTAAAATTCTTCCTTGATGCTTAAGGTTTCTGAGTTAAAAGGGACCTGGGGGAGCATTTAACCATTTTATAGAGCAAGTTGAGATCCAATGATATTAATAAATGATCTGAACAGTAACAGCCAATGATTCAAGTCTAGACCATGTCTCCAAATTTAGTGTTATTTACACTATGTTATGCCATCCATATAGTTCAATGGCAAAGATATAAGTTGTTACTGAAGAATCTGGTGGTATGATCCTATCTCCCTAATTGAAAAATATATAACAAATTCAATGTCCTTAATGCTGTCTTTATTCTTTCTCTGTTTCTGCACTTTTAGTGACTTATACTATTTCTTTACCAAAAGATGATAATAAAGCCCAGAATCATTGTGCTTTTCTTTAGGCTTTCTTCAATGCTGAGTGTATTTTTTGAAGGTCTTGTGTTAGAGTCTATTAAAAAATTTCCTTGGGGGGGGGGCTCAATACCAAAATGAAAGTCAGAAAGGCCAGAAAGAGGCATTTGTTTTCCTTTCTGTCCTTTGACACTTAATATGTATGTGGCCCTGGGCAAGTGACTTAACCTCAGTTTCCTAAACTGTAAAAAATGACATCTCAGGGATTGTAAGGATGAGATGATGACATAATATTTGTGAAGTGCTTTGAACAGTAAGTGCTAAATGCTTATTCTCTCCACACCCCTTGTGGAAATAATTTGAACATAATAAATCTAACAATATTTATTGGATTTCTGCAGTATATAGAAAAAAGAAAAGAAAATAAATGGAAGAGAAAGGTTTAGCTGGTCAAATAAAATGACTCATTTGCTTCATGTTGTTTTCCTTCACTCATATT
This sequence comes from Macrotis lagotis, assembly GCF_037893015.1. Classification (NCBI taxonomy): domain Eukaryota; kingdom Metazoa; phylum Chordata; class Mammalia; order Peramelemorphia; family Peramelidae; genus Macrotis; species Macrotis lagotis. Next base: position 562,512,102 of record NC_133666.1, on the reverse strand, counting down.
CTGTTTGTTTTTATCATGGGCAATGATTCTAATGATAGACTTAGGCTTGAAAAGTTCCTTTGGATGTCTGATGTCCTCCGAGGTCCCTTCCACTATGCTCTTCAAAACATTCATTGTGAGATTTGCAGCTGGTCATGAAGTCTTTGCACTTAGAGTTTTAGGTTGTAAGACACATAAAAGCAAACTTTGTATTGAATCCAGTACCTATCACAATGCTTTGCACATATCTATATGCTTTATAAATTAGCAGACAATCTAAACATGTTACCCTTTTACATGGCAAATTCCAGTGCCTCTCTATTGCTTCTAGGATAAAATATGAACTCTTGGCTTTTAACATTTTTCATAACCTGGATTCTACCTTCCAACCTCAGTATATAGTATCTCCCTCCCTGCATCCTATTTTCAACCTAACTGTCCTGATTTAGTAGCTCACAATCCATATTCCCTCTTCTATCTTCCAGAGTACCTGGATGATTTTCCCTCATAGACTTCCTCCCTTCTTTCCTTTAGGTCTTATCTCAAGCATATTTTATACAGCAAGCCTTTTCTAATTATTTCTAACTGCAAATGCTTCCTTTCTAAATTATCTTGCACTTAATCTGAATGTTTGTTTTCTACTCCATACCTGAATTCAATGAAAGTGCTGATGTTTCTGTTTTCATCTTTATAGCTCTCACACATAGTTTATATATATATATATATGTATATATATATATATATATATATATATATATATATATATATACATAAACCTATATATACTTATAGTTTAATAACTACTTATAGACAAATTTATTAATAGGGAGCTAAGGCAAGCTTTTTGAAGTATAATTATTTAGGAAATTCTCCTTAATGTGCGAAGATAAATTTAATTATATCAAACTGAAATGTCCATGTAGGGGTTATTTGTCTTCTGTCTCTGACCTTCTCTGAGGAGAGGGGAAACAGTTCTTTCTTTACTCTGCCTTAGATTATCTGCTTTTTTGTTTTTATCTTTTTTGGTATCCCTAGTATTTTAGCACAGAATCTCAAACATAGGAACCACTTAATAATCGTTGACTAACCTTCTAAACTTGAGTGTTGTGCTAATCTAGTCAATTGCCAATTTCCTCTCCCTGAAAATGCACTGAATAATATATAGTAAAGGAACCTGAAAACACTGAAAGTTTTGCCAAAATAAAAGGCTCTAACTTTTATGTTGTTTGCTTACAATAAGAAGCTATTAAAGGGCTTGAAAAGTTTTATTTCTCTCCTTCTCTGAACTTGTTTACATTATTAATTTGCTTAGCAAACTCTTTCTCATAGATAATACCAAGGTAAACTTTTATTCTCCCAGAGTCTGAATTTCCATGATACTGTGAATTAATGAGATGTATTGAATTCCAAACTGGTATATAAATTGATGGAGAATTGTCAGCATGCCCATTTTTACCTCATGATTCAGTCCTGATTGATTGGTTGGGTCTTGGTGGCACAGATGCTTTGCTCTCTTTGGGGAGTCAGTGATGTTTATTAATAACAGCCAACTCTCAATCAACTTCCAGTAGATTAGTCACTTTGAGGATAATCTACCACAGACTTCTAAAACCTCTGCTGCCCTCCTGCTGATTTCCTTCTTGTACAGTCTGCTATCCCTCCTACAGTTTGGAGCCCCTTCCAGAACTGGCTTCCTCTTCTCTCACTCTAAATGAGCCATCTTAAAAGGTCTTTTGGACCAATACACTTAATTACCTCTTCTCAGGAAAGTTGTGTGCTGGAAAGACCAGGAGGACAGATAAAGCAAGCAGCTGGAGCTGTGGCTTCTTTACTTGGAAGTTGTGATGTGCAACTGTTCAGTTGCGAAAGTGAATGAGGAGGCAGCAAGAGAGAAGGAGGGAAATGCCATAGGAACACTGAGCAGCTTTTCAACCAGTTCCAAGTCAGATCCTCTCACAATGTCTAATTTTTTGTGGTGTAGTGGAAAGCACATTGAATTTAGAGTCAGAGACCTGAGTTTGAATCCTAGCTCTGTGTTTGTAACCTTAATCATTTGGGATGATTTGTTCCCATAGCTGGAAAATGAAGAATAGACTAGGTCTCCTCTCATCCTATGACTTTAAATGCAATGTAGAGGAGACTTTTATGTGAAATGAGAGATGGGACAACAGTATTAACTAAGAGTCTGTGATTCTTAACCAGAAGTAGAATGAACCAAATTGAGAGGGAAAAATACATGCCAGAGTAAAAGCTGACTGACTTCTGAATTATCTTTTCTTGATCTGATTCTTAAGCATGATAGATTAGATAAATTCTCAACTGACTACATTGTGATTATTTAGTGATTTCTTCTCCTCACGTCTCTTACTGCCTGCCTTGTGCATGTCTGCTAATACATATTGGAGGATGCACCAGATAATATATAAGATCTTCAAATTCTAGAAATTAGGCAGACTTATTTCCTGTCCAAAGTTGGTCTGACCAGATAAGATGCAGTAGGACTATACTCTCACTTAACTACTTAGTGTCTCAACTTCCTCATATGTAAAATGAAGGGGACTGTACTAAATAGTATTTTTGAATTAAATTTTTCTTCATCCAAAAGTATCAAAAGTACTACAGTAATTTATAAAAGTAAATTTAGAGATGCCTTCAAGTTGAGACAGACGCCTCCAACTTTAGATCTCTGATCCAATGAAATTCCTTCCTTATATAAGCTTCAATTAATGTAACCTAAGAAAACAATCAAATTTTTGTTTACCATGTTACTATTGGCCCATATTGAGTTTATAGTTCATTGACCATTGAGAAAAGAGACTTGGCCATGGTTAATTATGATTCTGAAATTATTTCTCTGTCACATGGGGCAAGTCCTTTAAGTTTCTCCTCATTCCTCATTTTAAATTAAAAATGTTGCATTAAAGATTATTTTCTACCTCTAAAAATCTAATTCCAGATTCTATATCAATGACATTGGTCATAATTTCCTCCTTCAAAAGTACAAATTGTGTCTTGATATTGTTTATTGTAAAATGTAACAGCTTTTCATTTATATTTGAATTCAGTTAGATAACACAATATAAAAAGAAGTATAATATTATCCTTCATGATATACACTAGCTCATAAGGATAGATATAACAAGCTGCATACTAAACTATATAATACACTAACCACAGGAAGTATAGAGAAGAGACTGGCATATCTTAGGGGGACCTTTTTCATTAGCCATTCCCCTTTCCCTAGTGTGTGTAGGCATAATATCTATCTCTATGCACACATCAATACATGAAATATTTCTACAGAATTTTATTCAGAATTTAATATTCTTTGATAATAGTAATTTCTGTTTATCACACCTAATAATCCTTTTATTAACTTGTATTTTTGTATGTGAATGTCATTTCATTAAAGGTATAGTGTGAACATATTCAGACAAGGAGTTAGACTAGTCTTGGGTTAAAATCTCAACATTTGTCCTGAGTATGTACCCATGAACAAATCAACAATCTTCTGAGCCTTAGTTCCCTTGTTTATAAAATTGGGGCAATAATGTCCATAGTAATCTATCTCATAGGACTATTGTGAAAAATCAACTGAGATGATATATGTCAAATATTTTGTAAATTTCAAAGTGCTATATAAATATCAATTATTGTTAATGTCAATCCTCTTTTCTCATTTTTTTATATCACTATCTTCATTATCATCATTATTATTACTATTATTTTCCTTTTCAGTAGCTCTGTCCAGCCTTTATATTTCATGGTTTCTGGGATCATAATCTAGAACTGGAAGGGACCTTAGACACCATCTTTTCTTTCTCCCTTATTTTATAGTTGAAGAAAATTTGATCCTGAGAGATAAAATGACTTGTCAAATGGTACATAGTAATTGACAGAGCCCAGAATTGAACTGAGGGCCTTTAAAGTTAAATCAAGCCTTCATCCATGATGGAGCATGTCTATCAATAATACCACTCTTTCCCCAGGTCTCTTAGGATCCAAATTTAGTAGTTTTCTTCCTTTTTCAACAAAAATCCAGTCACCAACCCTTATAAATTCTTCCATGATAAGGAGGCCTTCTATTAACTATCTTTATCATATAATGTCTTATTGCCCTTTACTCACCAATATAAGCACTCTACTTCAAGGAAATAAATTCTTTCTACCCATCTATGAAATGTTTCAAGCTTATTATCATTTTTGTGTCATTATACCTACTGTCTTCTACTAGGAATGAGTTCCTTTATTATCTCCTTTTCTTCTAATACTATCTTTCTAGACCAAATCTCACCTTTCCCAGGAAACTTTCCTTACCTACCCATTCCACAATATCTTTTTTCCCTTCTCTTAATTTCAGAATATTTTAACATTCGAAACACTCAATTTTGTACCCAATTAGTTCCCTAGATGTGAGATGAATGTATAACTATCTTGTCTCAACATGCACATTGAAGGCATGTTCTGTCAAGTATCAAATCAACTCAATAAAATACTTTTAAAGTAAATGCAATGCAAACCTGGAGATACAAAGAAAAGCAAAAGATAATCTCTGATCACAAAAAAGATTATAATCTAATCGGGGGTAGCATTTAAGGGGGAAAAGAAAAGAAGCAACACGTGATGTATAAATAAAATATATATGTGTATACACATAAATCATATATATATATGTATATATGTGTGTGTGTGTGTGTGTGTGTGCCTAGAAACATACATTCATGAGAGATATTCAAGAAAAGAAAGGTTCTAACTTAAAAGGTTGGTGGGTGGTTGAGGAGGGGCTTGCAGAAAATGGGATTTTATCTGAGATTTAAAGGAAGTCAGAGAAGGGGAAACAGCAGAGATGAGGAGAGAATTGTGGACATGGTGGATAGCTACAGAACATGCAGAATTTTAAGATAAAATGTCTTTTGCAAAAATCAATAGGGAGACTAGTGGTACAGAATCAAAGTGAATGTGATCAAGGTGGAAGAATGGAAAAGGATGTATGAGGGTTTAGGGAAATGGGGAAGTTATACATGATTTTGAACATGAGATTTTATATTTGATCTGGAACATGAAAGGGAGTCATGAGTTGATTGGCAGGGGTAGTAACAAAGTTATATCTGTTCTTTAAGAAGATTAATTTGACAACTGAGTGGAGGATGGAGTAGAGTGGGGAGAGGCAGAGATTGCCATTAGCTCATATTCAGTGTTTTAAATATTAAGATCTCTGGAATTAAGCAAAGGGAAAAAGGTATTGTAGAATGGAGCAGATGAAGAAAGCTTCCTGGAAAAGGTCTGGATATGAAGTGATGAGGGTCTATATCAGGGTGATGTATGTCACTGTCAGAGATGAGAAGGGAGCATATGTGAGAGTTCCTGCAAAAGCCCAATCAAGAGAATTTAGCAATAAATTAGATATGAGAAGTGAGAAAGAATGATAAATCAAAGATAACATTAGGTTGAGAGTCTTGATGACTGTAAGGAGTGTGAAACCCTCCACAGTAAAAGGAAAAAGATAAGAAGGATTGAGAGAAAAATTAATGAATTTAATTTGAGTTTCAAGATCTAAACTGGATATCTATAGGATATCTAACACAAGATGTATAATATGCAGTTAGATGCAAATTTGATGGTAAGGAGAGAAGTTGGAGGTTGGATCTGAGCAGAGATAATAAGCCATAATGATTAATGCATTTAGTAGGAACAATGAAAATGTTTCATAGGCATTAGTTGACTTGGCAACTCATAAATAAAATTTTGGGTTTTTCTATGGTCAACTATTTTTCTTTAATAACTTTGCTATTTGTTGACCTTTTTTGAGTTAAAGGCAAGGGATATAGTTATAGGGGAAGGGAAAAAGTATCTATTAAGCATCTTCTATAAGACTCATACTTTTTAAGTCTCTAAAATATTATCTCATTTGATTTTTTTCAACAGTCCTGTGATGTAGGTGCTAATAGAACACTGTTTTTTACCAAGAAGGAAACCAAGGTATACAGAGGTTAACAGAGGTTAAATGTCTTGACCAGGATCACAAAGTTAGTAAGTGTCTGAGGCCATATTTGAACTCCTCAAACTTTTCCAACTCCAAACCAAACTAGCTGGTTAAAGTCAATGCATTATAAAGTAAAATTTAGATTGTGAAGAATGAACTCCTGTCCTTAAGGTACAGTGGATAGAGCATTGGGCTGGAGACATGGCATCAGACACTTAGTAGCTGTGGAACCCTGGGCAAGTCACTTAATCTCTATTTGCCTCAGTTTCTTTGTCTATGATGACAGAATGAAATGCTCTATGTGAATTACAAAGTATATCAGTGTTACTTTGCTCACTGATAGGACATTTTCAGTCTTAAAATTGAGTTCAGGTCTCAAATTGAACTCACTACTCTCTTCTCTAAATTTTGTCTGACTTTTATGTCAATGTTTTCATTTTTCCAGCTTCCTAGACTGAAATCTTGATGCCTTCTTTAACTTTTCTCTTACTTTTATATCCCCATGTCCAATTTGTTTCCCTGACCTGCCCTTCTGAAATATCTCTGGCATTCTTCACATTTGCTGTATTTACAAAATCACTTCTTGCATGATTTATTATGGAAAGTCTTCTAACTGCTTTCCTTCTTTCCAGGAGCAATGTTTCTTCCTTGTATCTCCATCCTTAATCTATTCTGCAAATAGTCACCAGATTATTTATGTAATTTAAAAAAATATCACTTCCACCATGTTACTCTGCAACTTAAGACTCTATTAAAAAAGCCATCAAAAAACTTCTTACAACCTGCTACTCAGACTCCAAGGTTCTGTTTGTGTAGCTTTCAACATCTTCCATAATCTGCACCTGTCCTTCCAATTAAAATATATTTCTCAATGCTCAGTTCTCTCCAGTCAGGTCAACATCATATATCATATAGCACACATAACATATATCATATATGTTCTTCAACATATATCAAGATTAAGATTCTCCTCATTCTTTCTTTGCCTTTGTTCACACTAAATCTCCTGTTTGGAATGTCCTTTTCTCCTCTCTTTAGCCCAACTTCACCAACTTTTTAAGGCCCATCTTAACTCTCACCTCATCCATGAATTTTTTTCGTAAAGTTGTAGATCCTAACTGATCTCATCCTTTTCTGAACTTCCTGTTGAATGTAGAGTTAATAAAATAGTTTAGCTTTGGTTAATATGTATGTGTAAGTTGTATTAACAAGTAGTCTTTCAATTCTTTGAAGCTTTAGGGCATTGCTTTATATTTCATCTATCTTCTTCAATAACTAAAAAAACTCCTGCAGACAATAGGCACTTTTTGAATGCCTATTGTTTGACTTATTAGCAGCTGAGAAGAGAAAGGATCAGGAAGCAGGGCATAAACATCAAGGGAAGTTTTGGTATGAGTCTCAAACACCATTCTTAATCAACTTCCTTATGAGTGTCTTAGGAAGTATGAGGCAGACCTTAGGAATCTCTTTACTATTCTCTATCAAACTTGGCAGAGACAATTCACTATATTTTGAGCATGCTCTCAAGTAGAAGAAGAATACATATGAGACAAGAATTAAGATTAAAATTTTGAAATTTAGGAATAGAATTGTCCCCAATGGGTGGCTAGGAAATGAACTGGAGAAAACACTCATACATTCAAATGATGTGTTTCATTGCCTTTTTTTAAACATAAAATTTTCAAATCCCACAAATCACCAGAGAGGAATTGCTTTGTGTACATTTAGCATTCCTAGAAACTGCAATATGTTTTGGATGATTTTAGTCTGTATATATATCTATATATATATCTATATATATATATATCTATATGTATCTTATATCAGTTTATCTGGGTACATGTTGTTCTCTCCCCACCCCACCCCCCAAGAATAGAAGAGCCTGAAGGGCAGTGACTTTTCTATTGATACCTTTATATTTCCATTGCCTAGATTAGTGCCTGTCACATGATGAGCAAGAAACAAAGGCTTGGTTAATTAAAATGGGTTGAATTTACTTAAAATTGCAAATTTGGAATTTGAGGACCTTCACTCATCTGAATTACTTTCAAAGATGAACGTCTTTCCCATTCAGCTACCAATTTACTGGAAATACAGAACATTTAAAAGTTGGGCATTTTGATTTCTGTTAATTCTTGTAACACTAAAATAAATTGGTCTTTGCCTGGACCAAAAGAGAGAAAATATAGGTTCTCTCAAGCACTTTTTCCCATATTACTTTATCATGCCTTATCAGAGACAACATGATATAATAAAATACAGAATAATACAATATAAAAATCAATGGATTTTATATGAGAAGAATTTACATCTTTGCTTGACTACTTGCTAGGAATGTGATCATGGGTAAGCAACTTACTTGGTTTTTCAGTTTCATTATCTGTAAAATTTGAAGAATAATAACTTATCCTAAAAGATAAGAAAGAATAGTGCATGAGAGCAAGTTTTATATTCAAGAAATCTGGGTTCAAGTCAGACAACTCTATAAAATGATAATTACAGAAGATTCTCACCAAGAGATTCCACCTGGACAAAAAAGGGGGTGGGGGGGGAAGCAATTTACTGTGCTTCCTCATAAACTGACCCTTCTGTTAGATCCTGAGCTTTTGTTTTTCTTTGTATCACAGCATAGCACAGGGTCTAGAACATAGTAGAAGTTTAATAACCATTTACTGTCTGCCTGCCTCTTGAGGTTGTTATTAGGATCAGTTTTGATAAAGTATAGAAACTGTTTTGCCCACCTTAATGTCCTAAATAAATAACCAGAAGAAATAGAATAATGACCATTATTTGGTTGTATGAAAAGTAGTATTCTGGGGATGTGGAGGGTATAGAGGGGGATTTGGAAAATTCCTTACATCTTAAGGACCTTTATCACCACATCACACCCTTATTGCAATGATGCGGTTCCATTTCAGTCTCTGTTGTTCCCATCAGATGACTGAGATTCCCTCAATTAAAAAAAATCTTCAGACTTCTCCAACGATCTGGAATTTTATTCCATCCATATACATGCATAGTAACAACATTTGTTGAGAAATCATTTCTATCAGAAGTAGAACATTATCTTTGTGATCACCAGGTGCAGTATTGCTACTCATATTTAAATAGATCTTATATATGAATTAAATTCATACTTGCAGCATTGAGTTTAGGGTTTCAATTTTGACTGTGCCTTTCAAAAGATAAAACTAATTAATACATCCTCATTACTTACAATACTGCTTCCAGTAATTTTGTTCATTCTTTATAAAGTATTGCATTTAACAGCAAAGGTTTAAAAATTGAGACAGAGATGCATCAGTGAAAGAAAATACAAGTACTATACAAGAAAAAAATTGCCATCTTCATTTAACGTACATGTTTAAGATTAAGAAAATGGACAGAAACATACCGCTACATACAAATGCAAAGCCTAATGACTAGAACTGTATCTGCTAAAATATAAAGTGCAAAATGGAGCCTGGTCATTTAAGAATTGAAATCTTAAGGCGAACTTTATAGCATGTGTATTGAAAATGTCCTTGCAAGTTATATTTTAGCATATACATATATCTGCAACAGCATATAAGAAAAAAATTAGGATACACAAGTGCTTTTGAAGCTATTTCTAAAATGCTTTTTCTGTATTGTTTGTGACTATTTTCTTTAAAACCTACTATACAGTGCAAACCATATGTGCTACACAATAACTATACAATAACATTACAAATGACTTTAATATAAAGTTTTTAAATAAAAATAACATAACCACAGCTATGAATACTGCTGGTAAAATAAATTAATATTTTTGAAAATGGCACCAATAATACACTTTACTAATGGATTGTAATGAAATTACACCTTAAGTCTTCAACTCAGCCATAATGAGTTATCTCCTGATTGCCCAGATAGTATTCAAGCATCTTTGCTTGCACTGCATGGAACAAGATATTAAATACTGGTACCAAAGGTGACTGACGGTTTGTTGGTTGGTTGGTTTTTTTTTTCATTTGACATGTTCTGCTGCATGTGATGAGCAATAAAACTTCTTGTGAGTGATAAAGTTTGAAAGGTTGTTGAACTGGATGTCACACAGGCGGCAGTATTTTCCACTGGTTGGGGCCTGGGTGGAGCCATTCACACTTTTTGCTATACTAGACAATTGTTCCTCTGCAGAGGGAATTGCTGGAGACACGTTTTCATTTGCAGCTAATGGATTCTCAGAGATCCAAGATGGTGACTTGTGCCCATCTTCATGCTGAGGATTCTGAGAAATGTTCTCTTGCTGTGGGTTGGCAGCAGGCCTTTCATCTTGTTTCAGGCCACCATTCACTATTACCATGCCTCTGTTTTTGGGTAACAATGGCAGAGATTCTTTCTTCTGGCCAGCACACCCATTTGAGGGGGTCTGGCCTTTGGGCGACTCACTATCTGCATTTGTGCTTTGATCAACATCAGTGTTATGAATGACCAGAGAACCAGAAATGTAATCACTTGGCTTTATTCCATAATATGGAGAAAGCTGGTCGGCTCCTTTAGCTTTCTTTATTGCTCCGGGGTAAAGGCATTGTGGGAGAAACAAATGTTTGTTTTCTTCTTTTGTTGCAATAAGCTGAGCAGCTTCACTAAAGACTTTCAGTCCTTGCAGGGTTGCTAAGTGGGAGGAAAATAAGTTTCCGTTGGGAGAAGACTGCTTCAAGTTCCCATTTTTCTCACATTTGATTATACTTCTTTCATAGCTGACATCAGGGCTGTTCCGTTCACTTTCTGGATTGGGAAACACCTTGCCATCCAGTTGGCCAAGGTCATTACGTTGATGTGCAGTGACCGGGCAAAAATTCTGCTTGTGGGCCAGGTAATTCTCTACCTTATTGAAGCTGATCTTGCAAACGGTGCACTCGTGGTAATCCAGAAGCCGTTTCGGAGACGTGGACGTCCTCTCAGACTGAGTTAAGCACTTTTTGCTGAGGTCGATGGGCACATCCATCTCCAGACAGGACACGCTGGAGTGTGTCGTGTCACACTTGGAAACGGGGACACATTTGTTGATGGAGAGAGAGGTTTCCAGATGCTTTGAGACAATCCCTGGGAAGATGTCACATCTTGGGTGGTAGCAATCTCCTAGGCCTTCGGTGGACTCTTGAGTAGATGTACAGGGATTATTGAGGTTGGCCACCTCCAAGAAACGTTGCTGGACAAGTTGAGGCCTTGGCTCCTGTTCGGGGAGGCACATCTCATACATCTTCCTTCGCTTGCGTGTGCGCATTGTTCTCTGCATAGCAGGCACTTTGTTGGAGGCAGACCTCTTTAGGGGAGGATCATGACGAGTTGCGCAATAATACTGCTTGTGGACCATATAGGTTTCATGTCGACTGAAGGTGATGTTGCAGGCATCACAAGTGGTCTTATTAGGATCGCTTTCCCCTTCCACTAAAGAAATGTTGGGATTCTTGACATCAGCAGGCTTCCCGTTGATTTTGTCATCATTACTACTGGCTGCAGTGAGCTTTTTAGCTTGGGGAGGGAAGTCCTTGTCATGGCCCTTTCCGCTGGGCCCAATTAAATCTAAGACTGTAGAGGAATTGATACAGGATGTCTGAAGGAGATGATTCTCAGGATCGGAAGGGTGAGCAGCTGTGTTAAGAAGGTTGATGGAGCTCTGACCATTGTTAGGGCTTACCGCCTCGGGCATCTTCTCCGAAACGCTGGGGAATTCAGGAGACTTGGCCATCTGTTGCCACCGGCTACTGCAATAATGCTTTTTGTGCACCAGATAATTGTCCAGGTTGTTGAATGTTATGTTGCACTCAAAACAAGTGGCCCCTTTGGGCATCAGAGGACTGTAGATCACAGGAGGGTAACTGCTACTTCCATGTCTCAGCCTCCTATGAACCAATTCGGACATCTTGGCCAAGATCTCTGAAGCCTGAGGGACCACAGTGATATCCTGGGGAAAAGCAAACTGAGATAGAAAAGGACCCATAGGGAAAGAGGGACCAATACCAGGCTGAACAGGAGATGAGGCAAGTCTTGGGCTGGAAGGTTCAGACTTGATTTTTGTATAGGAAAAACTTTGTTTATTGGCTGAAGGTGGTAGTTCTGGTCTCTGATTGGGGAGAAAAAGCTGATTCTTTTTCTCACACTTATCCAGCTCTGTGTCTGAGCTAGCATCTTTAGTCTGCATACTCTTTTGGCTCTGGGGAAGTTCATTTCTAGTTAACAGCTCTGTGGCTGGCTGGATGTTGTCTTCATTTCCATTTGGGGAGTGTTCAATGTCACTTTCTCTTGGAAGTTTGTTGCCGGAAACGTGGACTTCTTGGTGCTGCAGTAGCTCCCTCTGAGTTTGGAAACCAAAGTGACAGTGGTTGCAGCGGAAGGCAGCTTGAGTGAGGTGGGAGAACAAGTGCTGGTGAAAATTGATCACGGAGTCAGCAGTGTAATTACAAATGGTGCATTTTAGACTAGAACCAGGAGGGAGAAACTCTTCCATTTTCACACCTATGTGAGAAACAGAAAAGGAGACTGCTAAGAACCAACAGTCTTGGTTTTCAATGAACATAGTCCTTTCCTCAAATATTTAATTTATTAACTTTGCAGCTGAACTGACCGAATGAACTCAGATGACTTTTATTAGCCAGTTTTTCTTTTCTTTTGAGACAGACTATTATATTTATAATAATGATACCTCCACTGTGATTCCCGAGAAAGAATAATGGGTTTGGAGTTAGAATACTTGGATACAAATCTTAATTCTTGTCATTTACCACCAGTGTGATCTAAGAAAAGTCACTTAACTTGTCCAAATCTCAGGTTCTTCAAGTATAGAATATTGGGGTGGGGTGTGGAGTATAAACAATTTTGATATCCACTATTTCCTTGAAATGTATGCTCTGTCAAGGTATTCTTCATTTTTAAAATGCTTTTCTATTTTCTTTTTTTTTTTGCAAGGCAAAGGGTTAAGTGGCTTGCCCAAGGCCACCTAGCTAGGTAATTATTAAGTGTCTGAGGGCAGATTTGAACTCAGATCCTCCTGATTCCAGGGCCAGTGCTCTACTATGCCACCTAGAAGTCCCTGCTTTTCTATTTTCAAAGTGCTTTTAAAGGCATCATCTCTCATGGTTTTCATGATGATTCTATGTCATAACAGGGTAGGTAATATACTACTACTACTACTACTACTAAAATAATAATAATATTTTTCCTTTATTCTTGAATAAGACACAAAATCAGGGAGGCGACTATTATCCTAATTTAACAGAGAAGGAAAGAGAAGCCCAGTGGGTTTAAATAACTAGATTGACATCATACAGCAAGCCTGGAGCCTGGGTTCAAACCCTGGCTTCCTGACATCTTGTTTAGTGTTCTTGTCATTAGAATATATTGCTTCTTAGGAAAACAGTACTTCTATTATATGAAGTGACAGATCAACTTCACTTTACAATGTAGTAGTGTTTTTTAAATGTTCCCTTAAATCACATTAAAAACATACCATTTTAAGTATGAAAGATGAACTAGATCTCCAATGAATGAATTCTACTGTGAACCATTTTGCAAAGCAAATCATTCTCCTTTAATTTATTTTCTAAATCTCAAATTTTCTATTTCAGGGTGACTTAAAAGAAGATATACCTGAATTTGCTAAAATAATCCAACCTACTATGTGTTAGATTAAATTAGAACGGATACTGAATTACGAATCAATAGTATCAAAGAGTCACATAGGAATAATAACTTTAGGCTGCAGGGTCATTGGTATAAAGCTTTCACTTTAGAGATGGGAAAACTAGAGAAATGAAATATCTTACCCTAGTTGGCAGATCTAAGAAGTGTTTGAGATAGGACTTAAATGTATTTCTTCCTGAATTAAAGTCCTATATTCTATACATTACATTACACTGACTTTCAAACTAAGAAAGAAAGGAATGGTCTAGCAGGAGGTTTGGAGTTCCTATAATTTCCTCTTTTAATTTCCATACCAAGGAGAAACTAGTCAACACAGTAAATTTTCCCCCAGTTTTTCCAAAACATTGTATATTTATTATGTAGCACATATGGTGCCTTCAGTATTGTTCTACAAGATTTGTAGTTCCCCATGTTTCCCATCTGGGAAGGCCAACTTTCTCTGAACTCTCTATTTTACCAGATGAATAAGCTCAGCCTAAGTAGGGGACAAAGAAGTAAGGTGAATAGAGAACAGTTGAGCTGCTCCTATAACTACAATATTCAACTCCCTCAGCTATGTGGATGGGATGACTTAAAGAAAGATTTTTCTATTCCAAGAGACACCTTGGCCCAATAATCAGGTACACATAGAATTAAAAAAAAATAAACAAACAAGCAAGCAACAGGTGCCCTATTGATTTTGGAGGCATACTCAGGAATGCAATTATCTCTGATGGTAGTTCTGCCCTACCCAATAGGATATCTCAAAAATCAATTAAGCTAATGTATTTCAATAATATATATACAATTAATAAATAAATTAATGACCAGATATGTTTTATACTTTAAGTGGAATATATTTAGCAAATCTTTCAAAAGAGTGATTAGTGATGGGTAGATGGGGAAGGTAAATTTGGAATTAAAGAGAGGTCTATCATAGAACTCTAAAGGAAATGAGATCTCCTACTACAAATGAATTCTAGAGAAAATGATTACCTGTCAAAATGAAAAAGACTATAAAGTTTATAACACTAGTGGCAGCTAGGTGAGTTAGCAGAGCACTGGGCTTATTCAAATCCTGGTATGTATTAACTGTATGATCCTGGACAAGTTACTTAACCTCTCTGGGCATCCATAAAATGACCTTGCTACTGTTCTAAATCTAGAATTGCCTCAGATTAATGACACTGAAATTTTAATAATTCATCTGTTGGAAAATACCTTGGAAACCAAATTATTCAATTTGATACAGTAAAACATGTCTGAAAACATAATCTAATTTTAGTAGACTAAATAAATGTTGGGTTTCTCCTCCACAATTAAGTGTAGGGCAAATATGATAAATAAACTACTTCAGCTTTCTAAGATTGACAGAAGTAAATGATCTAAGTCATTGGGTCAGTTCAACATAGGCTCTTCTAGATTCTCCTTGAAGATAACTACATTTCATAAGAATACAATGATAAGGGTCTCCCAAAATGGAAAGTTTCTCTATTAATGCATATTGTGAGAATATATGAAGGGCATTCTTTACCTACCCATCACCTACCACACCATGCTGCCTCTTCAAATAACAGGGAAATTAGGACCATATGGGCTGTAATCTAGAACACACCTGGGATAGAAAGTTTATTCAATGAGGACAAAATATTAAGTTACTCTTGGTGCCTTGGGAAAAAACTGGCCCAGAAGAATCCTATTAGAACCTTAAAGGTTTTTAATGATCAGGTTAATCTTTCTAGGAGCAGGGGAAGGGGTAACTTACCACTGTGAGAAGTGAGGTGCATTTCCAAGGCTCGAGCATTGGAAAAGCTTTTGGTACATTGTGGGAAGGGGCAAGCACTAGATATCTGGTGAGGAGGGTCTTCATTTTCTTCTGTCATTGGGGGCCCATCTCTTTGCCTCCCACTGCAGTAGTACATGAGATGTGCTTGCAAATTCCGCTCACTTCGATACCAGATGCCACAGGACTTACAAGGGAAGATGTCCTCTGAAAAGACAAAATACAAATTCATGTGAGTCATGGTATATTTTGAGTTAATGATGAGAAGAGAATTTGCTAGTTTCCTCATTCTGTGGTCTTAAGATCCAAACCAGAAAAGTTGCAATAAGATGAATAACAAATTTGAACAGGACTCCACACATAAAGAAATACAACAAACATCTAGTAAGTACTTATTATAAGGAGAGCATTTTTCTGGATGTTTGGTAAGCTATGAAGTTGAAGACACTCCATGTCCTCAAGGAGCTTATACAATAGAATAGGTAGTACAGAGAGCTGGGTTTGAAGTCAGAAAGACATGAATCCAAATCCAGATTCAGATACTTTCTGAGTAACCCTGGACAAGTCACTTAACCTTTGTTTCAGTTCTCTCAACTGTAAAATGGTGATAATATCATCACTTCCCCCACAGTATTAAAGTCAGAAACTTTCTCCATTTCAGTAGAATCGACTGGCAAACCCCTTTGTAACTAAGAATCATAGAGTTGCCTGGGATAGCTAAAAGGTTAAATGACATTCATTAATCAAATAAAGTTATTTACTTATCTTAAATTTTAAGAGGCAGACAACTCTGTGTTGTCAGAGGGAGGACTCAAGTAAAGTATCCTTTTTTAAAAAAAATCTGAATTTAAAGACTAACAATCCCCACCACCCCAAATTTCAGCATTTCCATTTGCCCAGAAGATTATGAGATAAATGAGAGTTGTCTATAAAACCTTGAATCTCCATTACTTACTAGTTTAAAAAATACACACAATCTTTATCTGTATTTATAAATGTGCATATAAAGAATATATAATATATTCACACACACACACACACACACACATATATATATATATATATATACATAAATAAATCCAACATGTTACTTTCAAAATTGCTCTGTTTTCTGTCAATATTTTCATTGCAATCTTTTGCTGGCAGATTTTTCTTAATCAGAAAGTACTTTATTAAATGTATTTCATTTTCCTGGTGATGTATGAGATGCTAGTAGAGAAGTATGAAATTTATTATTGGGCAAAAAGAAAAGTATAGGACAGGGAATTAAAAATGCTATTATTAAGTAATTCTTCCTATGGTGTGGCCACTTTATCTCCACTTACCCTGATAGAACTCTCAATACAATTATGGTTGAAATAATGTTGCATATTACATATAATAATATTAGTGAATATTTGCTAAGAGCTTTTACAAATATTATTCTGAGTGTGGATTTGAACTCAGGTCTTTCTTACTTTAGATTTAGCACTCTGTCCACTTAACTTTTTTCACATTGCTTGTCTAAAAATTATGTGCTATATTCATAAAGGAATTAATTATAAGATTATTTGAAAAAAGATCGTGTCTAGAATAATTTCCCTCACACAAAAATATAACTATACATTAATCAAACATGTATGAAATTGAGAAAATATTTTTGAATATCAAAATAGGCTTAATTTTTTTCTTTTGCTCAAAAATTTCTCAGACTACTTTTGCTTTATGGGTATTCCTAGGCTTCCATTGACCCAATCTTTGTCAGATTTGTCAATATATTTGAAGTCCCAAAATGCTTAATCAAGTTTAAAGCACTTCTTATTCTGTTAAATAGGCTTGTAAAGTATCCAAGCAGTTCACTGTGTTAGTGTTTCATGTTCTGCTCGGAAGTTAACATCTTCACTGGAACAATGATACTTCTCTCACCTCTCTCTCTTCCCTTCCTCTTCCTTTTTTTCTTCCCTTCCCCTTTCCTTCCTTTCTTTTCCTTTTCCTTTTCTTCCCTCTCCTCCCCTCTCCTCTCCTTTTCCTTTTCTTTTCCTCACTTCCATCCTTCCTTCCCTCCCTCCTTTCCTTCTCTCCTTCCTTCCTTCCTTCCTTCCTTCCTTCCTTCCAACTTTCCTTCTTCTTCCCTCCTTTTCTTCCTTCCTTCTCTCTCCTTCTTTCCCTCTTTCCTGCCATAGAACTAAACAACCACAACACAGGCAGATCCTGTGAGTCCCCAGAGGCAGAACAGTGACTTGGGCATACCTCAACTCTACCCCATAGAATCAAGGGAACCACCCTCCTCACCACTTACTATTGACAATAGCTGTAGGCAAGATAGATGCCATGGCAGCTTGTTGAGGGAGCAGTTGAATTGAATCCAGCAGCCGGGCAGGATACATCCCTTCTGTGAGTGTCATCTGACTGGCAGCTTGTAGCCTTGAGTCAAAATCTACCACAAAGGCAATTAGTTCCTCACCCTCGGAGATGGCCTTCGTAGTAGTGCACCAAAGCTGACCCCCTATTAAGAAGAAAAGAGGGAGAAAAATTAATTGACAATAGAATTTTCAAGCCTGCTGTAAATTAGATTAATGTCAACAGCATCTCCTCGTGTATCTCATGTCAGGGTAGGGGCAGAGTGCTTAATCAAGGCAGCTGGTTATCCTTACCCTTCCCTTGAGTAGGAGGGGTAGGGGAGGTTCCTCTCCTGAATTAGATGAAATATCCATCTATAATGACTAATAGTAAAAGAAAGGATACATAAGCAATACTTCTGAGATATCTATTTCAGATGTTTGCCCTCTGTTCTTCTTATATCTTATCCATATCACTTTATTATGGTTTTGTTGCTCAAAATGGAAAGGGAAAAATTGGGTTTAGCCTAAAATTTTTTTGCCCAAACAGGCACATACAAATTTTGTAAACACAACACATAAGTGTACACACATATTGCATACATGCATGTATATATGTGCATGTATATAGGGTATATGTACTTTCACACACATGCATATATTTTACATAAATTCATACTCATATATTCTGATGATCTTTTTCCTACCACTTTTCCTTTAGTAGGAAAGTAGGAAGTAGGAAGATTATATATGCTATAATTTTTCTCTTCATCCTCTCAAAGTAAATTTATTATTTTGTAAATATTTGATACATTTTATTTTAATATTCCATATCTTCCTGATTTAATTCTACCTTTAAATTCTCCCTTTTAACAAAGAAAAAGTTAAGAAAAACTGATCAATAAAATGGTCATTTATGATAGCATATCATAACATCCAAGCTAATAGATTTAGATATGAAAAAGATCTTAGAGGACCTTAGTTCAACACCCCTATTCAACATTGCACACCCACAATGCCCAATTTCTTTGCCAAGAAGAAGCAAATTTTAAAAATTATTTGTTTTCAAATGGATTAATTCATTTTAGAAAAAAATTAATTGATTTTAGATTACTAATCAAACAAATATTTTATAAAATAGATACCATATTCTTTTACATATCATAGCTAATAGTTATTCACATTGATTTAGTATCACATTTTATTAAGCATTTTTGCATCTGTTGTCTGATCTATATAGTCTAGAGACACTGAACTGTTTGGGGGGGGCAAGGAGGGGAAAAGATTATTTGCTTGTTTATTCATTTATTTTGATTTCAATTTTCAGTTTTGAGCATTCCCCCAATCCTTTCTTTCACCCATTGAGAAGAAATATGATACCCACTATCCATATGAAATCATGTAAAATATAACCATATTAGTCATGCTGTAAAAATAAATAGAAAAAAGTATGCCTCAATATGGATATATATATATATATATATATATATATATATATGGGTATATGCATGTATGTGTATATGTAAGAAATGAGACTTTATATTCCCATTGGATGTAAGAGAAACTCACTATAAAATTTTCCCTTAGTTTGTTTTTCCATTTTAACCTCCCTTGAACCTCTTTATCTCTTGTTTGGTCATAAACTCTTCCCCTATTCATAGATCTGACAGGTAATTTTTTTTCCATGCTCTTCTAATTTGCTTAAGTCTAAATCATCTTACAATTTGGAGCTTATTTCTGTATACACTTTGAGTTGTTGATCTATGCCTGGTTTCTGCCAGACTACTTTCCCTTTTCATCAGCAGTTTTTGTCAAATATTGAGCTCTTTCCCCTATAGCTGGGACCTTTGATTCACTATGGTTATTTATTTCTATATATTATATATCTATTCTATCCCATTGATTAATCACTCTATTTCTTATACAGTACCGAAGGTTTTGATTACCACTTTGTAGTATAGTTTCAGGTACTGCTACATCCCATTCCTTCACAATTTTACTTTGATTCCTTTGAGATATACATATGCATATATATGTGTGTATATATATTATTCTTTTGATATTTTTGACCTGATACCTACTTACTGTTCCTTTCATCCAGTGTGCCATCTCTCACTTTGCATTGGCTGCCTTTCCAGATTGCCTCTGACTTCTGACTCACAATCTCTGCCTCCCCACCAGCCTCCACATCTTACTAGGGTCTCTTCCTTTTATCTGCTGTACCTATTTTGTCTATGACTGTATGTGGATATTTTGTCTCTCCAATTGGATGTAAGGTCCTTGAGAACAGGGACTATCTTTGCTTTCTTTTTGTATCTCCAATATTCATAAAGTTCCCGACCCATTGTAAGCACTTAATAAATGCTTGCTGATTGGTTGATAGATCCTTGCTTGCAATCACTGGATAAAGTATGGCATATATTATCCTTTCCATTTTTATAAATGATGAAATTGAGGCTCAGAAAATTGTGATTTATGGATTTATTTTTATAGCACAAAGATACATACACACACCCTCCCCCCCCTACACACTGCTTAAACAATCCACAAAGCTAAATCCCAATTTTCTCATAAGGCAGTTTCACTCTCCATGTGTTCACTACCAACTTTTGCTGCCGGATCTTTCTTATGTAATATCCCTTATAACATGATGACTACTTTATCTTAGCTTTCACTGACAGAACTTCCTGGAAAGAAGATATGCCAAAGATCTGTTTCAAAAAGGCTTATTTAAATAAAGCTTTCTTTAAAGGAAAAGAACCCTTTCTTCCAATGGTAAGAAAGATACACTGGGGTTCTGTGCTACAGTGGTCACATGATATGCATTAAAAAAGAAAATTAGCTATGCAAGTCCATCTACTAATGTATTGCAATTTGATAGTGAAGGCTCATTTATTTTATATGTCTAGACAGGCAAGGCTCTTATATATTTTCTTAATCTGTACTTTCAAACCAAGTTATCTATCTATCTATCTATCTATCTATCTATCTATCTATCTATCTATCTATCTGCCTAGATATATGTGTGCTTATGTATATATGTGTGTAATACACTTTGGTCTGAAATAATGCTGTATACTTTATATGTTATAAAACATTTTTCTCTAATAGTATACATATAGAAAAAATTGTGATATACTCATTAAATAAGCAAAAATGATACCCATTTGAATAAGTTACATTTCTTTATCTCTCTCTTTTTTAAGGTTTTTGCAAGGCAGATGGGGTTAAGTGGCTTGCCCAAGGCCACACAGCTAGGTAATTATTAAGCGTCTGAGACCTGATTTGAACCCAGGTACTCCTGACTCCAAGGCCGGTGCTCTATCCACTTTGCCACCTAGCCTCCCCTCATTTCTTTATCTCTTTATAGTATTTATATCTTTATAGCATTACTATCTATTTTCAAATATACTTTACTTCCAGTCCTGTTCCAGAAGATATTATAGTTGTAAGACAACTTGTTGCAGAAACCTAGTAGAAAAGATAATGAGGGCATATGAATTGCCACAGTTCAATTGTAGGAATTAGGACATCATTTTAGGGAAAAAAAAACGTGGATAATTAATTAAATGAACTTTTAAAGATGAGGAAACAAAATAGCATTAAGATAATATTTCAGTAGAAAGATAGAGTTCATATTGCAGGCTACATAGAGGTATAACAATTTCAAAGTAAAACACATGCCTGTGAAAAGACATTTCTGCATACTTAAACATAGACTTACAAATCCAAAAGTGAACTTGGTCCACATGGAGAATCATTGTATGTCTGAGCTATGAAGGAATTTTGAGGATGATAAAGTCTAACCCCTCATTACAGATTTATAATCTTTAGTCAGCTTAGCTGACTAAAAGCCTAAGTACAAAACTCATTTGAGGTCAGATTTATTCCAAAGAGTAGAAGTTATCCAATGGAATTTCCTTAAAGCAGAGATTCAAGTGTAAATTATATTAGAGATTGGACATGTTTCTCTAAACCTTCCCAAATACTGTGTCTGAACCTAATTTGTGTATCTCCCTGATGTTGCATTGTGCCTCAAACTTCCTTTGGTTAGATAGGTATGGAATAATTATTTATGTTTTATCTTTCCTCTCTGGCTACACAGAATTTAAAATGTGAGAAGTATTGTGGCATTCTGCATAAAGGGCTAAATCTAGAATCTAGAAAATCTGAGTCTATATTCCAACTTGGTCAAGGCAGCTAGGTGGCACAGTGGATAGAGCACCGACCCTGGAGTCAGGAGTACCTAAGTTCAAATCTGACCTCAGACACTTAATAATTACCTAGCTGTGTGGCCTTGGGCAAACCACTTAACCCAATTTGCCTTGCATAAAACCCCCTAAAAATAAAAAATAAAAAAATAAAAAAATAGATTCCAACTTGGATGGTGTACCAAACTGCGACCCTAGGTATATCCCATAGTTTCTGAACCTCATTTTCCTCATTCCTAAAACTGGTAATTTTCATAGGAATTGGGCCATCATCATCCATATACTTTGTAAATCTTAAAACATTATGTAAAATGTCAGTGATTGTTAGGAGAAGGGAATAGGAGGATTGCAGAATTCAAGTCTGTTGGGTATAACAGTATATTACTATAATATAATATATTACTATATTGCAATATAGTATTGAATTTTTAGCTGCAATCCTCACATTGAAAGGCAGTGTGGTGTAAGTTAAAACATAAAGGGTTTGGGAGAAGCAAAAACTTGGGTTCAAATTTAACCTAGGAAATTCATTAGGTATGTGAGTTGGGTAAAATCATCTTACTTCCTTAAGTTTCCTGACCAAAAAGTAGAGAAAGTAAAACTTACCTCACCACCTCAAAGGGCTATTGTACAGAAAGTCCTTAGAAAACCTTAAAGCACTATAAAAGTATGTGTTGCTATTATACTCAGATTTTAAATTATACTCTTTTCACAGATATTGAAATACTTTAAAATCTAAGTCATTATGGGAAATAATGATTTGGGATAAGATGTCTAATGCCAGCAAGTCTAGACTGAAGGGATCAATCCAACATGTTCAATAGGTACAAGGGGTAAACAGGAATAGACTTAAAATTTGATTTATTTTTAAGGGATTTTACTGGTCTTCACTGATGGTATATCCCTACATGTGGGATTAGATATCATTATACCCTGATCTTTTGACTTCTACCATGGTGTTTTGTTATGCATTATTTTTGGTTGATACTGATTGGAGGATATATAATTTTAGAAGAATCACTTCATCTGAATTTTGGGGTAGCAGACATTTTATCAAATACTTTTTTTATCCAGAATCATTAAATGAGTATAATGATATCTAATCCCACTTCTAGTGATATAGTTTTGTCAGTATATAGTTATGTGATTTTTGACTAGGCATAGTTTCTTTGGTCTCTTCTTTTTTAAAAAATAAAGGACCAGATACCACTACTAGTTTTATACCTAAAAAGATCAAAGAAAGAGAAAAGGGACTAACTTCTTTAGAAATATTGGCAGTAACTCTTTTTGTAGTGGCAACAGAACTCTAATCTAAATGAATGCTGATAAGTTGGAGACTAGCTAAACAAATTATGAGATATGAATGCTATAAATATTACTGTAAGAAATTATGAAGGTGATTGTTTCAGAGAAATCTGTGAAGCTTGTATGAACTGATGCAGAAGTAAGCAGAACCTGGGCAATAATCGATGATATAACAACACCAATGTGAAAACAATTTTAAAAGACTTAAGAGTTCTCCGATCAATGTGATGATCAACTAGGATTCCAAAAGACTGATGACAAAGAGTAATAGTATTCACCCTCTCATAAAGAGGGAATGAACTAAAAATGAAGAATGAGGTGCATGATTTTGGGCATAGGAAATGCAGGAATTTGATTTGCTTAACTCTGCATATTTATTACATTTTTTGCTTCCCCTTCCAACTTGGAGAGAGGGATTTAATTGAAAAAATATAACTGCTTAATAATAAAAACTTAGAAATAAAATGAAGGGCTAGATTAGCCAATGCAAATATTGATAACAATAGACAGCATACAGTGGTTTTAATATGTTATTATATATAATTCTCACAATAATCTTATGAGAAGAGTACTCCTAAAATTAATATTCCCATTTTACAGCTGGGGAACCTGAGGCTAAGAAAGATAAATTGCCTAATCCAAATTTCCCCAAGAATTTTTTTTTGAGTTAGGAATTGAACCCATATCTTATAGATTCTAGGTTGGAGGCCCTATCCATTCTCTAAAAATGATGATTCTTAATCTTCACACCCTCCCTCTGAGATTAGCTCCAATTTATCCTGAATATATCTTGTTTGTACATAGTTTCTTACATCAGAAGGTGAATTTCTTGAAGATAAGGACTATTTTCCTGACCTTTCTTTGTCTCTACAGGATCTACCACAATATCTTGCACACAATAGAGTTTAACAAAGTTAGTCGACTGTATGCAATACACAAATTTCCTATGTTAGCTTTTTCAAGGCAAAAACAAAGGGGAAGAGAAAACTTTGCAAGTTGTTGTTCAGTTCAGTTGTTTACAACCCTGCTTGAGGTGTTCTTGGCAAAGATACTGGGGGGGGGGGAGTTGCCATCTCCTTCTCCAGCTCATTCTACAGATGAAGAAAATGAGGCAAAAGGTTTAACTGACTTTCTCAAGGTCACCCAGTCAGTCTGAGGCCAGATTTGAACTCAGAAAGATGAAACTTCCTGACTCCAGGCCCAATACTTCACTCACTTAGATGCCTCAAGCTTTACATAGATAACACCCTAAAATAATAAAAAAAAGTACAGCTTAAACACTAAATATGAAAGTACTAAATATGAAAATACTTATTTGAGGTTATAATACTGTCATGTGGAAGGAGCTACATGTTAAATTTCTAACATGGACAACATAACATACCATTTATAGAAATAAAATATACTATCCTTATTAATAATTCCTATGGTCAGTAATAGTAGCAGTAATCTAGGTACCTTCATCACAAGTATCCGGGTTATTTCAGTGAAGACATTCAGGAATCAATATCTGAAATTATGACTTTATTTCCTCTCTTTCCTCGGATTGAGTGAAGGTGAAATGGATAAAAAGGATTCTAAAATTTAGGACCAGAAGGTACCCAAGAAATCAGTGAATCCAACCCCTTGTTTTATAGATGGAACAGAGGCACAGAAATGATGAGTCCAATGTTATCCAACTAATAAACAGAGTCAGAATTCAAATTTAGATCCTCAATTTCCAAATCATTCTTTTGGGAAGAAGAGAACCCTGGATAATTTTTCAGGTTGCCTCTGTCAGAAAGCTGGATTTCTTGGGGCCACAAACCACCTAGTCTTTTATTGGCTTAGAGTTAAATTACACATAGGTAATTTACTAGTTAGGGATAATCAATACTATTGAATCCTGGGACATTGTGGATGTGGAATAATATCATATTGTGCAAACTAGAGCAGAAAAATTACATTCCTCCTGCCTTGGCATGAATCCTTTATCAAATGACATCAGGTACTGAGGCAGCTATCTGATACTTCCATAGCTTCCACCAAATGGAAAAGGTTATTTTAGGATTCTCTCTTTGTCTGCCTCTTATACTGCAAACACAGCCACTCATTTTTGCTTCCCATCACTACCCCCACAAAATAAAGGACAAGTAGTTTCAAGGTTCCCTGGAAAAGCAATAACTACTGAGGCCTTGATGTTCATGGAAAAAAAAAGAAAGAAAAAAGAAAGAAAGAACTATGGACTTGATGTTCTTAGTAATGTTTATGATCAAGATTCCTGCACAAACAGATCTGGTTCCTAACAGGAAGCTGATAAATTTTATTCATAATTGCTGTCAAAACTGCAGTGAAGTGTACTGCAAGTTTCGATAATAAAGAATAGAGTCACAGTTCAAACTTGATTACATTTTGGAAATTCACGGTCCTCTTACAAGAATCAGTGGCCTCAAATATCTCCCTCTCCTGCCAAATTTTTCACTTGCACTTTTTATTATTTATGAAATCAGTGTCTGCATAATGTCATGCAGACCTCTGCTGATAAACTCTAATTAAGATTAAGACAAGCCTTTTGGAAAGGATCCCATCATTAGCAAACATGATAAACACAAAAATACTCCCTACTTGTCAACCAGGAGCAATTCAGTAACCTAACAGTATTATCTGTTGCTAGGCTACAGAGCTGACAAAGCTTCAATTATATTGTTCGGCCATACCTATAGAGTCCGGTATAAGCAAAATGTATTTAATATAAAAGCATTTAACTTCATCCATGCTATCTACAATTCATGGTTTCACACAATGGCAAAAATCAGGTTAATAATTACATAGCATGCTGTAAAAAAATCTTTGCGATGTATTATTTGTACATTTTTTTCTAATTTATCTGTGATTGATAGACTTTGCGTTGTAAAATAAGAAAACGCAAGCATTATGAAGCTGTAAACCTAGAGCACAACTACATTCGGGCTCATCAAGATAGGGTGCCAAGCTTAGCATAAAAATATATAGCAAATTGAACCAATTAAATCGCATTTAGATTCTATATTATTCTGCCTCAATATGCAGGAAGACAGGGAGTCTCAAGAAGATAGATATGGATACTAGTATAAAACTTTATTTTATGTAAGAAATGCATCCAGGAATTTAAGAATATGGGTGATTTGAAGTAAATTAATTCATTTTCTCACTCCATAAAAATGAAGTTTATTTTTGGATTTTTTTCCCCTTTGGCTAAATAATTGCAACTTGTTCTTGTGGATTTTCTAAAAGTAAATCAAAAGTTGAGTTTTGTAACTTTTGGTAGATGTGTTAAGCTGTGAAGTAGAATGATTTATCTAGTTTCTCTTTTTAAGATTTGAGCTCTGGAAAGGGAAAAAGAAAAAAATCAATAAGCTGTCCAGGAAACCAGATATTTGCCAGGAAAACCCAAAAGTTGCATGTGTTACAAGGAAAACAAGTCTACCATATGGACTCCTTTTCCTTGTTTGTTTTACCTCCCCAATCCACCAAAAATCAGATTCACAAGGATCATGTTACTCTGAGGATTTTGTATTTTTCAAAGAAATTCAAGAAATAAGTAATTACCACTAAACCATCAAGTTGAAATAGCTTCAGCTTAGGTACCTCATGCTAGAACAGTGATCCCTACCCATTCTTAGGGCTGACTAACATTGGAGCCTTGCAATTATCATGTCCTATTACACTAGCCTAAGTGTCAATTTTCTGTATACTTGTCTCTGTAGAGGAGGGTCAGGCCACTATCAAAACTCATTTAAACAACACTGGAATGACCCACACTAACTTTCAGGCACATTCCCATAGATTAAAACCATTCTTTTTGAAGAACAAACAGTTCTTTAAACAGACTAAAAAAAAAGACATCATACTACTGGGGTTGTAGTGAGAGTGGGGAGTGGATATTTGTTTTGTTATCTCTATTTCTCTTTTATTTCTTCCAAATAAATTCGTTTAAGGATAATTTGAAAATCCAAGATGAGGTCCAGGTCTCAAAATTTGTTTCCCCATCCAGAGGTAATTGTTTGAAATAATTTTCTGTGTTAAAGAATGTCCCAATTTCCAAGCCACATGTTATAATGCCCAGATCTCAGTGTTTAGACATTAACACAGGACATATATCTATACGTAGCCACATTGTTTAATACACATTTATAATGAATTCAGATCCAATACTGTTGAAATTCTTGACAGTAAAGTAGTGCAAGGAATAGAACTTATAAATTATGAGTGCCCCTGCTTTGAAAAACGCTTTGGAGGTTTCTTTGTGCATTGGCAAATACAGTAGGAATATGAGGTATTGTGTGGTTCCTCCTGCACAGTACCTGATAAAAGAATAAAGAGCTGTGACATATTCTTAAAACAATAGCGGAATTAAAGAGAAACAATGGGCCAGCTGCTTCATTAATACAATCAAAAGAGAGCCCAGCACAGAGGAGTCCAGATAATTAAGCACTACTCTTTTAGGCCTTCTTTCTATAATAAAATTGCTTATAAATGTATTAACTACTTCATAGTTGTTAGATAGATCTATGAACTTGTTTATTTAAGGGTTGATTAATGCCTCTCCGGTTATGCTGCAACATGCCAACTCACGGTTTACACAAGTTTTTGAATAAAATAGTGTAAGAATAGCTGATAAAGATCTGCAGCATACACCAGTAATAAATCAAAGGCATTTTGCAGAAAGGTCTTTCCCTGTTGTTAAATAATCCTTAACATTTTTCACTTGTACAAAGTAAGCAAACTAAACACTTTAAAGTACATTTTTGGTCATTCAGTTTGCCCATCCTGGCATTCATGACATCTTTTTATGCAACATCTTAACAGAGATATAGAGAGACAGAGAGAAAGAGAAAGACACACACACAGACAGACAGACATACAGAGAGACAGAGTGATACAGAGAGAAAGAGACAGAGACAGGGAGACAGAGAAAGAGAGACAGCAGAAAGAGAGGGAGACAGACAGACACACACACACACACACACACACAAACAGAGAGAGAGAGAGAGAGAGAGAGGTTCAAAGAACCAAACATGAAATCAAGCTTCACTGACTAGGTGAACTGGCTTTAAGGAGGGTATTGCAAGTTTTCCCCCACTCTACTCTGATTTTCCCTCTACTCTCTAATCAAGAGAAAAAATTAAAATTAAATTTTTTGCCTAGTAAATTATTTGCCTTCAAAAATTTGATTATAGAATGTAAAAAATATGTATTTCTGTAGTAAAACAAAACTCATTTAAATTACCTGACTCCTGAAGAGTCAGGCAACCATACCTATTTAATGAATTAGAAAGGGTTTTAATTTCTAAAGGATGGTAAAATCAGAAAATTGAATATCTATTGTGAATGTGTGTCGTTGGGATGAGAATCACAAATTTCAAGGTGGAAGGGACCTCAGTGATCTCATGATCCAACTCACTCCTAGAGATTTGTGCAGGTTCACACAACAGCAGAGAATTCAAACTCAGATCCACAAATTGCAGATCCTGGACTTTTTCCAATGTATCATTTAGTCACTCATAGGAAAATAAAAGAGGAGAGGTGGAGAAAGGATTATTCCTGTTTAACAAAAATCTAACCAAAAAACAAAGCTTTTATCAAAATCTTAAAATTTAGGTAAATCAAAGGGTCAATTCTGATGTGGGAAGGCTTTGACTTGAAAGGAAAAGCAAAAAGGGAGGAGAAAGAAGGAAAAGGAGAGAGAAGATACAAAGAGAGATGAGAAAGAATAACTGAGATAAGCAGAGAAAATATTTTGATGTAATGTATAGTATTAACCCACTATATATTGTATTTACTTATGAAATGATCTATGTTCCACTGATACATCAAGGGATAGAGTAGTTCTGGTTAAAAAAAAATTGGCTTCTAATATTGGTCATTCATTCTCCATTTGCTGATGATTCAAGCCTCCAACCCCTCAAATAAATTCCAAAGCACAGAAATGAGCATAAAGTTACAGTCAGTAAACTAGAAAACTAAATAGATTCTCCCAGAAGAGGTTATAAGGGAGCATTTTATTTATTTTCTTTCCCCCTGACTGAACGACCAAAGCTTATTTTTCAGAGTGTTGAGAGAGCTAAATACATAGCTTCAGTAGATATTGGCATAAAATAGGTAAATATGTATCTAAGTAAACCCTGGTTCAAATCCTGAGATGATCAAAGTAAATACTATCTATTAGGTAACTTTAAAAAGCCACTTCTAAAATAATCTCTTAATTCTGCTTCATAAAAATGTTAAGATACTTGGTTTAAAATGAGAAGATATTAAAAACCCCAAATGAAGAATATTGCTTAAGCAGTCTCAGTATTAGGAACAAGATATAGAGATTTTTTTAAAAATAAAATCACAAATAAACATATATTGTATTATTTAGCAGCAAATTCAACTGATACATTGCCCTCTTAAGGAGTCTATCTGGAAAGTTCATATTTTTCTATCGATTAAAATATAACAAAACAAAATAAAGTTATGAATACTAATAAGAGTACTGTGAATTTAATAGGAGGATTTGCCATCCCATTTTACAGATCAGGAAAAAAAAAGATTTAAACAACTAATATT
The DNA here is from genome assembly GCF_037893015.1 of Macrotis lagotis. Taxonomy (NCBI): domain Eukaryota; kingdom Metazoa; phylum Chordata; class Mammalia; order Peramelemorphia; family Peramelidae; genus Macrotis; species Macrotis lagotis. The sequence continues at coordinate 562,482,309 of NC_133666.1, read as the reverse complement.
ATCCCTAGAATACTGATGGCCCAAAATAGTAAGAGAACCTAAACCATTCTTTCAGCCCTATCCCTGACTCTGTAAACCTAAAGATGTCTGAACAAGAAGTAAAGAGATCTTTTTAATGTCCCATCCCCAAAACTTACTAGCCAGGTGATAATTAAGCAAACCAGATCGCCTGTCTGGGCCTTTGTTTACATATCTATAAAATAAGGATGATACTATTTTCTCTTCCTGGAAGGGTAGCTTGTAACTTTAAACTGTATATAAATGTGAGCTATTATAATCCATTCTAAAGCACAGTATTTTCTTTAAAAAAAAAGTTGAGAGACAATTCTCTTTCTGTCCCAAGAAGTGGTGTCTCCTCTGCCAACCTTCCTTCCTTAGGAAATAATCAAACTGTGGTTACCAGCAATCTTTCTATGGTGGCTAACTAATGAGATCTCTAGTACTGAATGAAAAGAAAGAGGACCTCATTCATGACCTTGAAAAGAAGGCAAAGTGGTTTTTGAATGAATATGCTTGGGATTATAAAACATAGATGTCCTTCAATGAGTATAATAGGTGAGGAAGTACCCCATTTTTATAGGGTCCTTAAATGTTTTATTCCAAAGCTATTTATATGGCTGACATGTTTGCTAATTTAGAAGTGTTTCAAACTCTGTAAATAGACTTCCATTCATTTTTAGGTATCTTCAGCAGCTTTAAAGGTGACCTATCCTGGGTGACTGTTTTCACAGTATCTTTTCCAGCACTGATTCTGAATGTAGAACCCTATGGACTTTGCCACCCTACTCACAGGTACAGATAAGGTGCCCATCTTTGGTCTGGCTTACTTCCCAGGTCAGCAGGATTTTAAATGACCAGCCAAGAAATGACACTCTACCCCAAAGGCAAGCTGTCAAAACTCAGCCTGCAGCTGATAAACTGATTACAAAGCTGCTTAAGACTTTGCTTGTAAACAAAAGCATTTATCAACTAATAATTTGCAATAAACTGATGTAACTCCCAGCTGAGCCCCTAACTGTAATTGTCTTTACCATCTGCCTATTAAAATACCATTCCTCACCAGCAAGCAGGAGCAGAAGGGAGGAAATCTCCACCAAATACACAACTTGCAAGCTTATAAATAATCTGTGAGCTTTCCACATTTTCATTTTGACTTCTCTTTGGCATGTTTCATTTTCATTCTTACCTGGCCTGGGAATGCTCTAAAATTAGGTGGAGAGGAAAGATGGGGGTATGTGGTGGGGAGAGAGCAGGGAAGAAGGAAAAGGAAGGGATGAAACAGCACTGCCTGCTGTTCTGAGGAGGAATAAATTATACAAGTTCATCGCATGAGGCTGATTCTTAATTTTTTTTTCTTTCTTCCTTCCATCACTTCATGGAAATATTCTGATGAAAACTCCCCCAAGCACCACGCTGGAAATGAACCTCTCTATTTCTTTTTCAGCTTGTCAGTTTCCATTACCTTTCTTTGTTTTGCATTCGTTTTTCAAGTGTCTCATTAAGCTTCTACGGGGTGTCAGTTAAAAAGTGCAGGGCCTTTGTGGTGTGGTGGTGGCAGTGGGTAGTCAGCTGCGGGGCAATGTGGAGCTCCGGCCATGAGAGGAGGTGCCAAACAGCTGGCAGACCCTCCCTGAGCCGCCCTGCCACAGCAGCCCTAGGGCCTCACCTTTTGATTTTTTTTCTTTGCTTTGGGCCCTGTTAATCCATGAAATCTCCAAGTGGAAAAGGAGTTTCAGCATCAATGGATTCAGACATTCTAAAACTCCTTGTCCTTAAATGAGAGCCTTTTTTTTTTTTGCCAACAACCCAAAATATTCAGACTTTCCTGGGCTTTGGGGAAAGCCTGGAAGTTGTTTGGAACCACTTTTGCCTTGTATTCAATAAAGCTATTCCCAAATGATATTTTATTCTTTTTAAGTGGTTTTTTAACATGTATTTACTACCTCTGGGTTTCCCTCCACAATATATACTATTTATTACACAATCCCATTCTAATCAAGAAAAATTGCTCTGGAGTTGGGAATAAAAACTAGCATTATTACAAAACATTTGCTTTATAGAAAATCTGATGAACACTACATTCACTTTTAAAAAAAATTTCTCTTATGTATTTTTTCCCTTAATACAAATTCCTCATACCCAAAATGACTAATCTGTTAACATGCTTCACACAAATGTATATGTACAATATTTACCTGATTGTTCAACCCCTGAGTGGACAGGGGAGGGAAAGGAGGGTGGAAGGAAATTATGTAACTTAAAATATGCATATGCATATGATGAATGTTGAAAAACTTTCAGAACATATCTAGAAAAATAAAATATCAATTTAAAAATATTTGCTTTTTGGAGGGTAGCCTCCTTTCTTCTTTATATTCATTTCAGACATACCCTGTCTCATAAGACTATGCCATTGATGAATAAGATTGTGTACTCAGTGAAAGAAATACTTTATCATTTTAATAGGGATCATAGTCTCAGAACTACTGTTTTACAGTTTATGTGTAATAATGACACATTTTTCCCTTTTGATTAAAAATACTTTTCTTTCATTTTTATGAATTTTGGGGGGTTAATTTTTCTCTGGATTTTTCTCTGAAAGCCAATGAATGAAACTTATGAATATTACAGAACCTTAGAGAGAGTATATTAGAGAACCTTAAATGTTAATTCTGTAACATTTAGGATAAAGGAACTAGAAAAAAGAAGTAATAAAATAGTGAAGCATGATATTTTTGTTATCACATAAAAAAATCCTCAAAAAATAATCAGTTGGATGGGGGTCCAGATCTAAGGGCTAAACTGAAAGAACCATAGTAGATGTAACAACTTCTGATAGAGAGACAAAATTGTGCCTGGGTCTGAGTTTCTCTCTCTGTGAAGAGACTGTATGACCCTGCACATGTCACATAACCTAATGGAACCTGGGCAACTCTCTAAGGCTATTAACTGTTAATCTGCATTGGTAGAGGGAATTTCACTGAATTGAGTTATCTCTACTAATGAAACCAGAGTTCCCTCTCTGTCCACTCTTCCAAAAAACAAAACAAAACACCACAATCTCAATATTACCCAATTCAGCAAATTCCAGAAGATATTTCAAACATACTTATTCTAAATTATCATTATATTTTTTTTATAGAAACTGAACTCTTCTTAAAAAGAAAACATTCTCAGATAAGAATAATGCATTGTCTAAGCCATAGATGAATTTAGGGATAGTTCATCTAGCTCAGTACCTGTTTAACACAGAGTGCAGAGAAGTAAACTGTAGCAGGTTACCCAAGTAGTCATGGCAAATCTAGGATTAGTCCATTGCTCTACCACCCTGCAAAGATTTCAAAATACCAATGTTTCCATTTATAACCAATCAAAGCTGTGAGTCTAAAAAATAATTTATATGGTATAAATTGTTGAGAGTTAGGATGTAAAAAGAGAGCTAGCCCCTGGGCCAGGAAGGGGTGTGTTGGTGTGGTCAAGTCCTTTCCCTGAATCAAAATGGTTTGTATGATCTGGAGTAAATCACTTATCCTCTTACTCTTCTCTGGTACCTTTTTAAGATTCTGAGCTGCAGCCTTGGGAGAGCAAACTCTTCCTCAGAATTTCCTTAACCAGATGAATTGGATTCAATCCTTATCTTGTATTCTTATCCAAACCTATAAACCGATATGAAGGGGAATAAGCATATTGGAATATAACATATAGTGTGGATTAGGAAAATAGAAGACTTAGGTTCAAATTTCAGTTCTACAGCTTCCTGGCTGCACACCTTTTTTGTATAAATCACTTAATTTTTCTATGCTTCGGTTTCCAAATCTGTCATTGAGGTTGGATTAGATTGGTTGGATTAGAATTGCATTCATTTCTCTTTGTGTGTGTGTGTGTGTGTGTGTGTGTGTGTGTGTGTGTGTTTGTATGTGTGTGTGTGTGTGTGCATGCACACATGCGCGTGACCTCTTTAAGTTCATGGGCCTCTTCTCTGTAGAGAAGAGAAAGTAAAAAAATTGAGAAACAAAATAAAATACATAGTTTTACAATGGAAACCAAAGGTTAGGGAAAATATAGTTGTATTTTTTTCCTCCAGCTAAGTTCAACCTACCTCCTGAAATCTATCCATGAGTTTTAAAAACCTATGAGCTTTGAGGTTCCTTCAGATTCTAAAATCTTATAAAATAATTCTTAATAAATATAGCAACTCCTAGCCTTTAAGATTTCCAAAATACTTTTCCCACAATTTTTCATTAATGATAGTAGTCATATTATCTATTTTACAGATGTGAAAACCAAAGCTTACAGACTTAGATCATAATCAACAAAGCAAAATTAACTTTTGTTACTCTAAGTGAAGGTATTTTCCATGAAGGCATTTTTTTCCAAAAGGATAATCATTTAATTTTTTTGGGGGGTGGGGAGAGGCAGGGCTACAAGGCAATTGAGTGACTTAACCAGGTCACACAGCTAGTATATAACAAGCGTCTGAGATCCAGATTTGAACTCTAGTGTTCTATTCACTACCTACCTAACTGCCCTTATAATCATTTAATTTGAAAAAATTACTATTATAGATATCTTAATTTGTAAGAAAAACAATTCTTTAGACAATAATTTAAAAAAATTGGAAAGCCTGAAATGCTTTTGCGGTATTTAAACTCTCCAAACACCCAAAAAAGAGCTAACCATAAGGAGAAATATTTATGCAAAGCTTTTTTTTCTATATCATGTTGTTTTCTGACTTAAATCAAGTGAATGTAATACATAAAAAGTAAATATTTTGCCATCTAAAATAGTCTGATTATTTTGATTTAAAATTTTAGAGAAAAAATGTCATTTCATGTTTCAAACATTAGTTTTTAATCCTAAGAACAATTTTCAAATTATCACACAATAGTTTATAATATAAATATTTTATTGTGTTATAATGGTTATTTCATAATACATGGATACTTTGTTTTTCCTCATGGACATCAAATATGCATATTCTAAAGTCAAATTATTTCTTGTGTTTGGCTACTATATAATACAGTGGTGAAACCCTGGAAAGGCGAATGGCTCTCCAGCAGATGGCACTATGTACTTTCCCTCAGTGCTCCTGAAAAGAGGAGAAAGGGGAAAAGAATTGATCTAATTTTGTTTTACCCATAAATGTTAGGTTTGAGCATCATATTTGATAATCCCTCAAAATCTATGTTATTAAAAAAAACTGTGAGAATTTATATAGTTCCCTTATAATCATCTAAATGGATCAGCATCCAACTTCTATAGTACCATTAAACACAAGGATATATGTACAATGTGTCTTAGAACAGTGAGAGGACAGAAGGCCAGGTCTCAGAAATGGCAAAAAAAAAAAAAAAAATCACTGTGTTTTAAGGTCAAACTTCTACTTGAAACAAAACAGTTTACCCTTTGCCAGAACTAGGCTTTCCCTCAGTGGATACAAAGTATATATTTTTTTGCCTCTTTCAAAAATCCCTTTTAAGTAACTCTTGGGACATGGATGAGAGCTCACCTCTAAGATGCATGCTGCTTTCATGTCATAGGTACACTCTGTATTTTAAGTGTCCCTAAGTGTCCCGAGGGATGAAAAAATAAAGCAAAATAACAACCCACCTCCCCCCATCTCTTCTTGGTAAAGACTAGTAGGCACATGCTATAAGTCAGAACAACCCAACAGACTTCCACAGTGATTGCCTGCTGTTCCTTAATTTTCCTGCTGTGAAGGGAAACTTTTGTTCTGAACTTGAAGACTCCATTAACCTCCAATCACCATTGTGTTTAGCTGCAGTCTTGCTTGGTTTTTTTTCCCACTGATAATTAAAAATTCAATAGTTTGTAAAGCAAGATGTGGTGATAAACTCTATTTTCAGGTTTTTTTAAGAGCTCATTTTTGTTAGCTCTTAGCATGGCCTAGAGCTTTATCAGAAGCCGGAGGCATTGTGCAAATAGGAGTTTGTTGGGTGTCTTTTCCCATCCCAGATTCTTGTAGTATTAAATGCCTCTTTTTGACTTTATTTCTATTGGGAGTAGCCCATCCTGCTCTCCAATCTTGTCATCTTTAAATATAAATTTTGTACTTAGTCCCAGTTTTTTACCTGTTAGATGGAGATATTATTGTTTAATTTCCCAGTGAGTCTTTCAGTGGTCAATATTCTATTCATGGTAATGGGACCATGCAGGTCCCCATACTGACCTTTCTAACATCTAATCTTGATAGAAATATATTTTAAAGTATGTATTTTAGAGGAAGTAGGTGTTTCATGATCTCACACATATGTTGAGCACATTCAGGGACTTCCATAAATTATATTAACATTGGCAAAGCACAAGAAATTAAACCATGAGCAGGAATCAAAATAGAGGCTCAGTCTATGACTTTTAAGCATCCGGTACAACTCTCAGACATTTGAACTCCCCCTGCAGCGAATTGGAGCTTTAAAGCTCAGGGCTTTGAAAATTCTTCTTTTAAAGTCTGCCCTTAATAGTAAAGTTAGGAAGTACAGGGGAAAGGCAAAGGGCCTTTTGCCAGGGGTGTTTTAGATGAGTGGGTGTTCTTCCAGTGAATGAATTGTAAAATCTAAACTTAAACAGATAAGGTTAAAATCAGAAATAAATTCTCTAAGATGATTTTAATCTATATATATATTTTGAAGCTCCAAATAAGAAATTTTATATTTAAATCAATATGCATAATGGAATCAATATTATTTTGAGGTATGCCCACAGTTTTCAGCAAGTCCAACCAATGAAATATGCCTCATTTCTGATTTTGTTGGTAGCAAATGATGGGTAGAATCTTACAGAGTTATTATCTTGCTATTGAAAAATTTGCTATCTTTGGAAAGAGTGAGAGCACAATAATAAATGTATGTTCCATTATTCTTGTTTTACTAGGCTGTATTTTGACAAGATTCAGTAAAATGTGTTTATATTTTATACTATATTAACTGTCAGTCACCTTTATGCTAGAGATTTCAATAAAAGGTAGAGAGAACAAAGGGGGGTAAATCTGTTGATTTCTCTTTTCTGTGTATCTCTGCTCTGGCACAGAATACACTCATACACTGCCCAGTTTAAAATCAGAGTGGGGATCAGTATGGAGAATGAATGACAGGAGAGAATATTACATCTAAGAGGGCAGCTCATCAAGAAGTTTATCAAATGTTGCTGCTATTAGGTCAATATTCTTCAATTCCTTTTCTAAAGCATAGGGCAGATGCGTTGTATAGCTAGAGAGAATTTAGATTGAATGGAGATGAGGGAATTAGTAGAAGAGAGATGACTGTTAGGTAGTGGAATCTGGGGTCTGGGGAATACTAATGCAACAACGAGAGGATTTTTCTGATTTGTGTCGGCCTCTGTGCAGGTCTCCAACAGGTGGTGCAGTAGATACACCACTGGACCTGGAGTCAGAAAGACCGGAATCTGGCTTCAAATACCAGTCACAACCTCTGCCTGCCTCAGTTTCCTCAGCTATAAAATATGGATAAGTAACACCCGCCTGCCAGGATTTCTGTAAAAATTAGTAAGACAATGTTTGCCATGTGCTTTGCAAATATTACAGAACTATATAACTGCAAGGTGCTATTTTTATTATTATTGTCATTATCTTTTCTAGAGAAAGGAATTACCTCCCTCATCCTATATTCTGAGTAAGCTATGTGCAATGTGTTTATATTTGGAAAAAACATGGGGTGTTTTGACCAAAAGATACCCAGAATCTTTTGAAACTAAAATTTGATCTTTAAATCAAATTGAACTTTCCCAACAAAATTAGAATACTATATCATGTAGGATTGATCATTTTTGGAAAGAGGAGAAGCAGCTTTGAAAATAAATAAGCACTTCATCATATGATGTATTTTCCAACATTGGAACATATTTCTTCAGCAGGAAATGATATGGACATTTTAAAAGGAGTTGAAAACTAATGTGTAGTCTATTTTCTGTCCTATTTCGACTTAACTTTTGCACATTTGAGATGCACAATTGTCATCTTGAAGTTGATTAAGTTCAGAGGACTATTTTCCATCTAGTATTATATACTTCCACTCAATTCTTGCTCTGCTATTGTGATGCCTCTTTTTGATGTGGAAGTGATCTGGATGCTTTAATGGAAGGGGCAAATTTCATCAGTTCCTCATAAACTATAAAAGCTTCCCCTCCACCCTTTTAGAATCCATGATAACTTTTTTCATTTAATAAAGAATTATTTGAATGATTAAATAACTATAAACAAATAATTAATTTTGATTAATAACTTTTTTTCATTAGGTAAACTAGATAATAAGATAGTCAAATCATTGGTGGTCAGTTCTAAAATCTACATTCACTAAAATATTCCAGATAGGTGAGTCTTTGTATTGTCAAGGGTTATGTAAATATCAGCTATCACTATTTGATGATGCCAGAGACTCTTCTAATAACTGACATTTATTCAGCACTTGAAGGTTGACATCCTTATCTCATTTGTGTCTTACAATGGCACTGGGAAGGTGTTAGTGATATGATCAGACTTATTTTAAAGATGAAGAAACTGAGGCTGAGATACATTAAGTGATTTGTGCCAAGGCCATAAATCTAGTAAATGTTTTCCTGACTCCAGCCTCAGGACTCTATCCATTAGATGGTGTGGATATCCAACTGTATTCGCTATTATCTCTCTGGTAACCCAATGAAAATTATTGAAATATAAAAAGAGGGAAAAATTCTAAGAAATGGGATATTTAGCAGGAAGCACTACCTAAAAAATGGTGAATGATTTTTTTTTTAGGAGAGAAAAGGAAGATAGTATAGAATAGACTTGTATCCACTGCCTTGCCCTAAAGCAAGACTTTAGAGGAATGTTCTAGGTGAAGAGAACAGGGACCAGAGTAGGAAGGAACTATTTTAGTGGTAATTTAAAAAGTAGATCAGTTCCAAATGGAATAATACTTATGAGAAAGGAAACAGAGGACTAAGTCCAATTCAAAGACAGCTATCTACTGGGGGGGGGGGGGGGAGGAAAGAATAAGGAATAGAAATCTGTGTTTTTAGGGGGAGAGGGCTATCTGGGGGAAAAGGAGAATTGCCAAGGAATGATATGTACACCAGTGTGTGGAGGATAGTAATCTGAGGGAGAGACCTGAAAACCAGAATGATAATTTCAAGTAAGATTTATACGTGGAAAGGAAGTGAGTGAAAGTGATGAACTGTTGGAGTGATATCTTCCTACTTCCTGTAGTCAGAAAGTCTACCAGATAGGTCTGGTTACAGCATTGAAAAGAGTGCAAAAGTTTAGGGAGTAAAAATTTAGGAAGACTATAGAAAAAAGAATTCAAATAGGAAAGGCAGGATATAATTAAGGCATAAAAAAAAGGATTCCAACAGAGGTAGGGTCAAGATAAGGACAAACAGTGGTAATGTTTTCCAAACAGTGATAAGCAAAATTACAAAGGAGACAGATGGGGGGGAGAAGTTCAAGGTCAAAAATCAGGCCAAGATTTTAGGCTTTGTGAATAAGAAAATTACTGGCCTAAGGAAGATTCAACAAAGTTAGCAACATGGGTCCAAAAAAAAGGGTAGGGACAGGATTGAGGTGAGGGGAAGAGATGAGAATAATTTTATTCCGGAGAAGAACATGAATCTTTGAAGTATTCAGTAGTGGGAAGTAATACCAAGGGCAGGAACTGATACTGCCAAGCCAGGAAAATACCTGGGGGGATCAGAGAGGAAATCAAAGGCGATAAAGTACTCAAATGAACCAGTGAAAATAGTCTGATTTTATCTTGAATGGTGTTTAAGCACATCTTAACAGGGATACTGCAGCTTACCTTCATTATACTAAAATAATACACTATTATGAAATGACAGTGTTTACTTTGCAGCTAAGTCTGTTTTTTAGAGGATGCATAATTGTAATAATAAAAACAACAAACACAAAACTATGGGGAGAGTGGGTGAAACACTATCCTTTCACAGAGAATCTAAGATCATTTTTTCTGAGATTAATAATTATAAAAACAGAAACTCATTTCATGTATTTTTATCTACTCAAAGTGTAAGAAGGTTCTCTAGCATGAAGAAAGATATTCATCTAAATTAGACTACTGTGATATAGGATTTATGGGATTATTTTCCCTTTTAAAGAGGGCAAAATCAAGCAAGTTAAGTACAGGAAAACTGCCCAATTGGGAGACAATGACAAGGATTAATTCCATCCTCACCTAATTAGGAGGAATGCCAAAAGAATAGAGAACATTTGGAATTTAGAGTATGGATCCAATAACCATGCATGCAGATCTCTGTGGGTCTTCAATATAGCTGCTGATACAGGGAAGGGGATAAAATAGTCCTTTTGAAAAAGTGAAAAGATTTCCTCTGCTGCAGGCAAAACTGTAAGCCTTCTGGATTTAAGAAGTGAGAAGAATCAACAATGGTAATAACTAGGCACAGAGATAATTGGGAATTCATGAGATGTTATGGGCCCCATTGCATTGTTTATCTCTTACTTTACATGAAATAATTATTAAACTATATTCCCTGGCTTCAATTATAAAAATTCCCAATGATTTGTGGAATGGGAAAACTAAGGAAATCAGGATATTACTCACAGAAAAGCTTGATAAATAACTAAGAGATTTATTCTGTATTTATTAGATGCATCCACTTTCCCCAAACTCAGTAGTATAGATGTTCTAACAACTGGGGGGTAAATTTTTCGGATGGTGCACATGGATTTAACTGTGCGGTTTCTATTGATGATAATGCAAGTTGCATGTCTAAATCCTCACATACTGTGCAAAGGAAAGTCACCCTTAAGCAGAGAAAGGCCATTTGTATATTTTTCTTGCTGAGGAAGGATTTCAAATGAATGGAGGGTTTGTAGTTGCACACTCACCTGCAGATACTTGCTATAAGCAAGCAATGTTTCCTCTCATTATCCTCCAAATTCAAGATCACTAAAATAATCATTCAAAATTCCAAACTCTGTGCAAAACTACAGGAAGGGAGATTTCGGAGCCATATACATTTTGCAGTGGACCCGGGGCTTTCCACAGTTCAACCAGAATTTATTAAGCATTCACTCCATATATGTCATTATCTTAGAATTTGAGACAATAATTCAAAAATTAAACATTCCTTCCATCCCCCAAGGATTTTACATTTGCCTGAAAGAATGCCACATTTATAAAAATAAGTAAAACAACATTTATATAAAATAATACAATTTCAGGAGGAGGCATTTAACATCTGGAAGAATGGGAAAGAGGATCAGAAAAAAGTCTTCATGTAGGAAATGGTACCTGACCTATTTTAAAAAAATTCAAAAGTAAGTCATTTATTAAAATGACAACAGAAACTTAATTTTCTATGTGTAAAATACCAATAAATGTATGAAGAGCTATTTTCATCTCTCATTTACTACTCAAAAATATTTTGATATTCTATGATTGTCTACTTCCCCCCAATGGAAGTCATTATATTTCTTTACCCATTTTTTAAATCAAAATCATTTCCAACTTATTTCAGTCTGTCACAATAATATTTTCATACGAGGAGTGTTGTAACCTAATTCCTTCATTTGAATAATACATTCATTTTTAATTACTGCAACTTGATCTCAGATTATTCAAATAACTGTTTCATTTTTTTATGCTTACCCTGACCCCAGTGTATTTATAGGCTTTTATCCTTACCTGATACCAGTGTAATGTAATTATAGATTGTATTTTAATCATCTACTATATCCTAGTGAGTTTGTTTAAATCGCGCCAATCCTGAGTCTTTTATTTCTGTGCCTTTCAAAATTCTACAATGGGATTCTCATTGCATAAAGGCAATATTTTTGTAGTTTACAACAATGAGGGAACATTTTGCATGCATTGCTGGCTGTGCTTCTCATTTAACATTTTAAAAGTCACTACTCAGTACAGTGTGTAAAATGAAGCATTGCCTTGTAAACAGTAGGAGTAGCACATCTTTAGAAACTCTCACTTTGGTTTGTTTGCTGGGCAGTATTTTATTCCCTCCTCCTTTAAAAGACCAGATAGGAAATGCATTCTTGATCATAGTGTCTTCCTATATTAGACAAATCACTGGGATTAGCTGCTCTGTTGCAAGAATTTCAGCCTATCTTTAGCTGGTTGAAGAGGCCTGCCTGTCACTTAAAAATATTCATAGTTTTTTTTACTCCTAATTATTTTAGAGTTTTCTTGACTATTTCCCAAGTCAAAACTCCATCTATGTAAGGTAAACTCTGCTCTGAGGTGAATGATTGCACAATGTCAGAGGCAGCCAAAGTAAACACCTAAAGGGGGTATAATTGCCCTAGATACAAATAATTTGGTTCCGGGGAGAAAATGGGGATTTGTCTCTGGGGCTCTGAATATATAGATTATGTAGACCCCCCAGTTTAATTTTAGTGTCAGGGTCCTCCCTAGTCCCTCATTGTGTCAATGTCATTTCCTTATTTGGAGAATAATGGGTTGAAAGTGAGAATATCACGATTGGTCTTAAGGTCTAGAATCCATCTCTGATGGTCAGAGGAGAAGAGAAGATATCATGATTATTTTTCTTGTAGTGAATCATACAATCAGATGAAGGCAGAGACTATTTTTTGTAACCTTTCTTTTTCTTCCCCCACTGCCAAAAAAAATTTAAAAAGCAACAACACAAATCAATGCTATACATAGAATACAATATGCACTTAAAAACTCAAAGTAGGCTAAATTATATCTTAACCATTCTAGTCAAATATGAAGTCATCTTGTTTTGATATATACTGTTTGTATGATGCCATGGGCAAGTCACTAAACCCTTCTTTACCCCAGGCAGAGCAGGTGTTTATCTGTATTGCTAGGTGTTCCCTACAACAATGAAATCATAATTGTGCAGTTCAATTTAAAAAATTGTGTTCCATCCTTCATTGTCTAACTAAGCTCAAAATTAGCTTATATGTACCCCCAATTTGTCAGGCAATTTAGGTCTCACACTTTGAGACCATGATATTCTAATTTTCTTTCTGTTTGCCTCTACATAGAATAGGTTCCTTCATCTTATCCTCCTAAATACCCAACTCTTTTTTTTTCTTTCTATGTACAAACCAGTAGTCTTTCCTGACGCTAACCAAGGTCTTCTAATATATGAAGACTGCCATGACAACTCTGGTCCACAAAGATCTCTTTTCAAACTCTCCTAGTAATTATTTTCTATATCACAGTTCTCTGGCCTTGATATATTTGTGTGTATTTGTGTGGTTTCTAATTGTTTCATGTATATCATGTGTTCTCAGACAAATTGCTAGGTCTTAGGGTACAATATCATGTCATATACTTAATTTGGCAATGTCTGCAAAATTTAGTAGATTTTTTGATACAAATGGTCAGAGGAATTTTAGAGATAGTTAAGTACAAATCCCTCATTTTATGAGTAAGGAAACAGTCCATGAGTGGTTCAATGACTTGTCTAAGGTGACACTACTAATAATTAGAAGAGCTGGGAAATAAATGCAAATCATCTCTGTCAAAGTCCCACACTCCCTTCATTATCACCAGGTTTACCCCTCAGTAGGTGCTCAATATATATTCACTGAATTCTTTTCTTTTCTTTTTCACTTTTAGTTCTGCTTTTTTAAAAATCTACTCTTCTCAATTCTTTTTTTTGCTTTTTTTGTTTTATTTGTTTTTGTAAGGCAATGGGGTTAAGTGACTTGCCCAAGGCCACACAGCTAGGTAATTATTAAGTGTCTGAGGCTGGATTTGAACTCAGGTACTCCTGACTCCAGGGCCTGTGCTCTATCCACTGTGCCACCTAGCTGCCCCCCTTTTTCATTTTTCCCTTTCTTCTTTCCCTCCTTTATGTTCCTCTGTTTTCAAAATCCACCCATATTCTAAGGCAGTTGAAATGAGAAAAAGAATAAAGAAGTCATCAAATAAGAAAAAAAAGAATTAAGTTCCTTTAATCTGGTAAAATAAAGACTGAGTGATGATATTAAAGATAAAACTTATTTTTAAGGACTATAGAGTTATGAAAGGTTCAGATAGGGTAACTATTCTGTGAATGTGCTGATTATCTTTTGGGGTAAACTTTAAAATGAAAGGTATTACTAAAAGAATTACTTCTTTCCATGGGGGATAGGAAATGTTAGAAACATCCATGAGTTGTTTTAGGTAAGCTCAAGAGATAAATCAACAGAGCATCATTCCATATTGGATTAATAAGAGAATGTAGGAATATATGAAGGATAATAATAATATTTTGATAATGACATCAAACATGACAATTGTATACTCTCACAAATAGTTACTTAGTGTCAATATCGAGAAGAAACCGGTTTCTCCTTAAAAAACCCATCCACTTCCATGATTATAACTAGTACTTGCACAAAGATGTCTTAGATTTTTCTTTCCAGATCCAACTGCCTTTGTGAATTCCAGACATGCAAATTCAACTGCTCACAAGCATTTCAAATCTCAATGTATCTCTAATTAGACATATCACTTGACCTCCTAAACCTATTTATGCTTCTGACTTTCCATTTTCTTTTAATAAATGGTATCAGCATTCTCTCAGTCAGTCTTGAAACTTTGACATTCCCCCATTTGTAATCATGATCCTGAAATATAGTTAATTAATAAGTCTTGTCAACTGTACTTCCAATAATTTCTCTTCCATTTGATCCTCTTCTTTATTCTTCAGTCATTCCCAAACATTTAAATTATTGATTTATTCTCTAGTTTTTTATTTTTACAAACTACCAGCTACTAAGTTAATTGTAATACAAAGTTCAACTCAAAATCTTCAGGGACTCTTCATGGCCTGATGAATAATTAAAAATTTCTTGGTGATCTTATCTGTCCCTATAGGATTAACTATAATTTCTATTTAGCAAATCTCCATTTCTGGTATTCATCTCTTTCCTGAACTTCAATTCCACTAGCACAGTTATTGAACATGACTGCCTGGACAGACCTTTGTAATCTCTTAATTTCAAAAATAGCTCATTATCTTCCCCACTCCAGTTTCCAAATTTATTACTTCTCCCAACTTCCTTATTGCAAATTTATAAGTCCTTTACTCCAAAATCCAATCAATTGTGAAAAGTTATCCAGTCTATCTCCATAAACATCTCTCAAATCCATCCCTAGCTTAGTTCAGGAACTAATCAACTTTCAATCTGATGACTACACAAACTTACTTTCAGCCTCCCCCCTTCTTAAAACCATTCCCTGTGCAGCTGCCAAATTGATAGTTTTATAGGACAGGTCTGACCATGCCAATTTCCTTCTCAAGGTGAAGTGTTGACTCCCTATTATGTTTCCTCAAAGATAAAATGCAAAGTGTTCATTTTGGCATAACAATCTGACTCCCACCTTTCTTTACAGACTGAAGATACCTTATATTCCAATCAAATGTGCACACCTACTATTTCACATATATACCGTGATGTCTCCTGCCTTTAAGCTTTTTGTTTTGAGGACCCAAACTTTGAAATAGATATCTAATGGAATGTTCTAAGGATCAATGTTGAGCCTTGTGGTATTTCACATTTTAATTTATAACTTGTAAGAAGGCATAGATAGCAGAGTTGTCAAATTTTGCAAATAATACAAAGCATTCAACTACCAAAATGAATGAGAGAATTTAAGAATCATAAAACTCTTAGATGTAGAATTGTAAATATCTTAGAGGTAATTACAATATTAGAGGTGACTTAATTCAGATCATTTATTTTATAGATGAGGAAATGGATGCCAAATGATTTTAAATGGTTAGAATATTACTTTGAAATTAATAAACACAAATGTTAATTCTAAGAATTGAATTCAATTTTCAAGGCTAATGCTAGGAAGGCATAGCTGGACTATAGTTTGTATGAAAAAGACCTCATGGGCCTCATCTTAGTGGTGAGATGTGGAAGTCAAAAATGTAAATATCTTATGAGAGGCAGAATATACAGGATAAAATGGGGTTGTATATTTTTTCCCCACCTGATCAGATTATAGTGAGAGTATTTTGTTTAGTTCCAAGTACCACATTTTTTGCAAGAACACTGATAGACTTAGAGCATACAGGATACATCATCCAGTAAAGGGTATTAAAGGAGATTAAAGTTCATGCCATATGATGAAGAATTAGAGATTTTTAGCATGAAGAAAGAAAAAATTAGTGGGGAACACCATCTGTCTTCAAGGATTCAAATGGGAAATTAGATCTTCTTTGTTTGGCTTCAGAGGGTATAAGTTCAAGCACTGGACAGAAATTGTGATAATAGAAAAATCCAGATGTGATATAAGGAAAAAGACTTTCTAACTAGAGTTACACAAAAATAGAATAGACTACCTTAGGAGACAGAGGGTTCCCCTCAAAGTTGCTCAAGTACAAATCAGGATGATTCTTGATCTATGTCTTACAGAGGAGGATATGCTTAGTCTAACATGTTTGGACTTTTTCTGAAGTTCTTTTATACTGAAGTGTCATAATGCTGTGAAAAGCTCAGGAATCCCCCAGTACCCATGAAGTGTTGCAAGATATTGAAAATGTACTCTAATTGATGGGTATATTTCCTATAAAAGATTTAGGGGAGGGCATGGAAAAGGGTTAGTAAGGCCAAAAGGTCTGAATGGGTTGCTACCTCTACTAGATGAAGGAATATTCATATTGATAACACCACAGAGTTATGATTGGATACCAGGTGTCAAATCAAGTAAATAGGTGAAACAAATTTTATGTGATTCAGAAAAATATATGTCTATGTTGTTGCTTGTTGTACAAGTCTGACAAAAATAAATTCAATTCAACATACATTTATCATAGTTATGCTTGGTAAATGTTTATCGAATTGAATTTTTAAACAATTTATTCTAGCTACCTAGGATACAAAACCAAAAAAAGAAACAACCCTTTCATTCAAATAAGAGCTTCCATTTTACTGAGAAGCTAAAACATACACACATACATATATTTCAGTATCTAATACTACATAGTATATCAAGTATATGCATGTGGATGCATGTATGTATATATTTATGTATGCATACATTTGCATGCATGCATGTATTTCCAGAGTAAGAAATTTATGACAATGGAGAAAGTTCTCATTTGGGAAGTTTGCTTTGAATGACGGTAGGAATCCTGGAGGTGACATTCCAAACATGTTGGTAGGGCACAGTATGAAAAGGCAGGGAGGTAGTATATGGAATCTAATATGTGAGTAGGATAATAAATTCATGGGAATAATGACTTGGTAAGTCAGTGGAAGCCAGATCTAATCCAGAAGATTCTAGAAATGGGAGATAACTGAACATTTTTGAGTAGAGATTTGACCATAATGTGGCCATGTTACTGATTTAGGAATTTATCTATTTTGAGAAAAATGAACTGGAGAGAGGAAAGATTGTAAATGGTATTATATCTTCAAAGAAGCTGCAAAATTATGTTACAGAAGGACATATTCAATGACTTATTTATGAGTTCTAGAGCTAGAAATAGTAAACTTTTGTCTACTTAGTTTAATAGATGGAATTTATTAGCAGGGTACAACTACTGCTTGGAATAAGCCAGTGACTGTAGTGGATCAAAACTGATTTAAAATATATACATTTAACAATACTCATAAGAAAAAATTTCATAGAAGCAACATATAAGGAAACACACACACATACACACATACATGTGAAAGTATACAAACATACCTACACACATATACTTGATATACTATGTAGTATAAATCTGTTCTTCAACCTTCATCAAAGGCCTATACATACTCTACCTGTGTCCTTTGTTACTAACCCTAAAATCTAAATTTTATGTTACCTTTATTTGAGGAAAAAATGCTCATCTTTGATATTGAATGCTCAATGAAATCTATTGTTTATCTTTTGTATACCCTTCTTTTATCTAGATCATCATTATCATCATCACATATATACATACAATCTCTCCATCTTCTCCTTCTTTCTATTATATCATTCTACTGTAGTAAGAAGCCTATATTAAAATTGAGTGAAGTTGGTTGATATAATTAAACAAAAGGAGAATTGATAGACTTAAATTTTCAGAATGGCTGCCAGTTCCATTTTGACTTTGGTACTTTCTCTAACCCTTCTATTTCCCAGCCATTTCCACACTATACTTCCTTTAACTCCCTTCCATATGATATATTTCCTATAATGTGACTTTTAAAAGAATTCTATTGTTGACAAATACTCCTTACTAAATTTAAGAAACACCGTTAAGAATAACTTCTTCAAACTAGAACCCTTATTATTCCCAAATTACTAAAGAAGATTAAACAGAATAATAGTTATCGGAGTTTTGACAAGAAAATTAGCTTCACCCTCTCTCTATATATATATGTGCCTTAATTCCCACATCTTCAGAATGGGTGCACTCACTTTTTGAAGAATATGTATTAATAATTAGCTCATAGATAATTAAAGTACTTTACTGTTCTACAATGTCATTGGGATACTAAATAACAATGATAGCATAAAAATAGCAACTACAGATCAAGCTACATAATAACTGACAAAAATGAATTATGCTGCTTTTCCAACATCCACAGAGAGAAGCTTGTTTTCCTTTGGGATTTCTTCCACCATTTGGTATAACATTCATTTTGTCTATAATAATACAAGCTTCATTAGAGGAGTAAAATACAATTGTCTCCTTGAGATCAAAGGACAATCTATTAAATAAAGCAACTGAAACTCTAGGATGAAATAATATGAAAAGTTAGAATTTTACGGTGAATCAAAATGGAAATCATACTTGCACACTGTAGCTAAATGCAGAACTGAAGATTAGCTTTAATAAGGAGAAATGGATAGTGGTTAGAATGATCTGAGCAAATGTGAAATGATAAATGAATTCTAAATGATCAGTTTTATGTACTAGATTAAATATGTAGCATTGAGACTAACTTCAGTCAATTTAAAAGCGTAACTAGTAAACGATGGGATTATGAAGAAAGATGGAACCAAGTAAATAATCAAAGCACTATTGTTGCTGTGAAAATCCATATTCAAAAGTTTGGGGTCAGAAACCTAGGAGAATAGTTCATCTTAAAAATTATAACAGTTAAAAATAATGGTGTTCTTTGGCATGCTATAATGGCACATTGTTTACTAAGGACTCAGTTCTAAAATCGATTGAGTCTTGCCTTCAAAAGAAATAAGGAATTGTGTATCGAGCATTAAAAATCTAAGGTCTTTGAGAATTTTGAAGGGTAGGGAGAAAAGGAGAAAGGTAGATTAGATAAATCAAACTCTCTGCTACCATGGAGGTTTTGAACATTTGACTTAATCTCAACTACTTATCGAATGATTGATGTTTTTAGTTATAAAGGAAAATGACATCTTAAAACACCTTGCAGTATATATATTTCAGCTCATTATATCATTTAAGACATTTGCAAAATTGTATAAAATTACCCTGAAATTGCATCAAGTGTAGCAATGTGCCATGAAACCAAAAAATATGGAGGTAAAAAACCCTTCACATTCTGCTTGATAATTTTTACTGAGCCAAAAGATTTAGTTTGAAACAAAATTCCATCTTCCAAGCCTCTGGGCATTATTGAGGTAATTACAATAGCAGCTGTATCCCTGACTTTTAGAAGGTCTCCCCCAAAAGTAGGAAAAATTCTAAAGCAAATAATTCCTTTGGTTGACTTTTTTGGAAAAAATGACATAAATCAAGACCATTTAAAAGTGAAAATACTGTTAATATCATAAAAGATAAAATGGAAAGTAAATTGCTTATATAGTAGAGTGAAGAAACTGATTGATTTCCATTTCAATCTTTTTTTCTTAGAACAAACAAAATGCCAAAATATTATTTTGAGATTTTCAGTCTTTGTCTTGGTACTTAACTCTATATAGACATAATTTACATTTTCTAAATTTCCAGAATGGTCTCACAAAATCCATGCCTTTTCTTATGGTTACATATTGAAGATACACCTATGTCCTATATAAACCATTTCAGAGGTCAAGAAAAAAAAAGTTTTGCCAAGTCTCTTTTAGATTGGCATACCAGAATATGAGCTAATGAATTGTAGCTCAATAATGGTATATACCATGGGTTCCAGCATATCATCATAAAGAAGTCCCATATATTGCTAACCAATTCTTGCTGGAGTCAAGATGTCACTTTGTGATGTCATTGAGATTCAAAATGAAAGAGAAACATCAACTAATATTTTAAAAGTTCTAAAGAAGATGACAGGGAAACATCTGATTAAAGAAATTAACCATAGGCTAGCATTGCTTGACCCTCCCACTTCCAGATTCTTCTAAGAACTTCTAATAATTTAAAATAATTTGATAGGTCTGTTGCCTTTATCAATACAGTCTTTGAATTGATAGAAATTAACTTACTTCCTTTTTATGACCATTAAGTAATTGACCTCATTTAGATCTGGAAAACTCCAATTCTCTTACACTACTAATTTAGTATTTGGGGTCTTCACAATTCGTTCTGTAAAATAAACCACAGTTGTCTTCTGGAAGCTTCAACTAGGGCAGATTGCAGGCTCTCACCTGTTTAAAGATATTGGCCATAGAGAACACATTTCATTGATGCTTCAATATTGGCTCTAGCTTCTTTTGGAAAGCAATTCAAGTCACTGAATTCTGGCCATAAATCCCTGGGTAAATTGGGCCCTGATTGCTTTTCAGGTGCTCATTTTCTTGTTGCACATAGGTAACAGATGAACAAAAAATTAAATGAACATAATAATATCTACCAATTTTATATGCTGGAGATCTAGAAAATGGGTCTTTCTGCGAAAATATTGGTCTGCTCAAAACTCATTGACATTTTTATCCTGTCCATTTATGTCCTTTTGGTCCCAAACCAAAAGACTAGAAACAGTCTCCAGATATGGCATAACTCATTCTTTAACTCATTAAGGGATTACACTGATATTTTCCCCCCCTCTGTTCTCAATATTTCACTGATCTCTCACTTCAGTTCCCAACATTCTGTTGATTATAATAGAAGTTTATCTTTGGTATGGGAAACTCACTATAATGTCATCAAAAATTTTATCAACATTCATATGTATTTAAAATTATTCACATTGACTAATATCTTTAAATAAATGACTGAATAACATAATATTTCTCTTTTCTTTTAATATAAGATGTATTTGAAGCACTGACCTCTAGGTTAAAGACAATATCAATCTTTAACAGACTTTTGTAACATCTAGTCTCAGTTTGTTTTTTAGATTTCTATTCCTTTAAACTATATTAGTATATATGATATCTCTTTATCCCCATTGACTTTTAGTAGCATTTTTTATCTTTAAAACATGTGGTAAGTGAAAGTTAAAATAAAACTTATATATGTGAAAAAACAAAAGGATTTTTACAAAGATATTCCTGGATGGAAACCCCATTCCTAATAGTCAAACTTGATGCACATACTGGTTCCTTGGCATGCCTAAGTGCAGAGCCATCTGTTAAGATGGCAACATGCCCATTCACAAGGAGGTATGCCAGTTTAACAGGATCTAGGTGGCATAAAAATGAAGGTTTGGGAGGACAGATAATTGTAGAACCAGCCATGAACTCTATTGTAAGAAGGGCCTTTAGTGTCTAGTTTTTTTTGTAATGGAGGTCTTGAGTTAACTATTGTGGGTCTTGTGCCATGAAAATAATTTATTCTAAACTATAATAACCTATCAATAATATTTGAAAATTTTGAGAGCATGGAAAAGAATATGCAAACTTTTTTGGTGATCTTACATCACTCTAGCATTGAGACCAGTCCAGTTTAATCTTGATTAAATACTTACCTTACAGGACCATGAGGATGAAATGAGTTAACATATGTAATTCATATATTACATAAAGCAAAATGCTTCACAACCTAAATACATTTTATCAATGCTAGATATTATTTCTGTTATTATTAATACAAGCCTAGATCTTTTGAATTTGTCCCTATAGGCCACTATCACTGTCATCAGAAAATATTTGTTTCCTTGGAAGGAAATTAAACCAATGGATTCAGTAATTTTATTTTTCTCTAAACACCAAGACCAATTCCTTAAAAGACATACTGGAGTCTGATTATGCCTTGGTTAGCAGGAAAGAGGATTTCATTACTAGTTACAGCTTCTTTCAGATTATAATTGTTTTTACATTCTTTCACAGGAATTCTTCCCCTGTTTCTTGGAGAATTTCAGAAAATGAAACATCCATTGGCTAGCAATATATCTGCTTTGGTTCTTTGAAGTACATTCATTGACCCTTCTCCTGAATTTTCACTATATTGCTAGGAAACAAGTCAAAATAGGATCGATGACACACTGATTTTTTTTAACATGCTACACCTGCCTCCTTACCAAATGTGAGCACTTCAGACAACTTGTGATATAACCTTTATTCCAGTAACATAACTGTGAACAGCATGTGCTAATTATGACTAAAAACCTCCAGGGAGCCTGCCTTCATATAACAAAGCTATGGATGCTTTAAAACATCAATAATGGATTCCAGTCTTTTCTTTGCACCCAAAAAGGCAAAAGTGGTACATACAAAGGTGCCCTCTGGATATTCTACAGGTCATAGGAATTTATTCTCATCTCCCATGCCAGTTGATATGCATATAGTCCATGTGTCCATTGAGACATTACAGATGAAAGGAGCTATAGCAGAGTTTACATGTAATAACAGCTTTAACTTTCTTCCTTCCCATAACCTTCCATTTACTGGGGCCCATTCTCCTCTCTTGACAGTGAGGCTCCAGGGATGAGGTGGGTTTTTTTCTTTTCCTTTCCCTCTCATTCTCTGTATGTCTGTCTCTTTCTTTCTCTCTTTTTCTTTCTTTCTTTTTTCTCTTTCTTTCTCCTTCCTTCCTTCCTTCCTTCCTTCCTTCCTTCCTTCCTTCCTTCCTTCCTTCCTTCCTTCCTCTCTTTCTTTCTTTCTTTCTTTCTTTCTTTCTTTCTTTCTTTCTTTCTTTCTTTCTTTCTTTCTTTCTCTCTTTCTCTCTTTCTCTCTTTCTTATTTCCTTTCTTAAATTTCTGGGAGAATCAACCCTGTATACCAAAAAAGTTAGGGCATAGAGACTTCCAGTCAGATTTGAGTAATGTTTTCTTTTTTTTAAATTATTTTTTCCATTCACAATAATTTGGTTTCTCTCCCTCTCACCCCCACCCCAAAGATAAATAAAAATCTTTCTAACAGATATGCATGCTCAAGTAAAACAAATTACCAAACTTAAGGTTTAATGGAACCTTTGGATTTTACATTATTCCTAGATGCATTCCTTTTTGTGCCAACAAATTTATTCACTGGTCCTCTACTTATAACACATATATGTGTTGGTTGAAGAAATCAGCACATAAATGAATATAATAAACTGGGACTGTCTTTGGTTTTGTAATTCCATTGTGGTTTTTTCCCGGTAGAAATAACAATTTGGCAAAATCAATTTTGGTGACCTTTCTTTCTTTCTTTCTTTCCTTCCTTCCTTCCTTCTTCCTTTCTTTCTTTCTTTCTTTCTTTCTTTCTTTCTTTCTTTCTTTCTTTCTTTCTTTCTTTCTTTCTTTCTTTCATTTTTTTTGCAAGGCAAATGGGGCTAAGTGGCTTTCCCAAGGCCACACAACTAGTTAATTATTAAATGATTGGGGCCGGATTTGAACTCCAGGGCCCGTGCTCTATCCACTGTGCCACATAGCTGCCCCTGCTTTGGTGACTTTTCAAAGAAGATGAGATCTTTTGCTCAAAAGTGGTCTTATTTCTTTCTCAAAACATATTTTCAATATGGCTGTACTAAAACAAAAACAGCAATAGCAATAATAACAATAGCAACAACCAAACAATAGTCATAGTCATAGATTAGCCATCTAGAAATTGATGAATCTGCATGATTTTCTAGGTCTTAATAAATTCTAAATCCTATAATTCTCTAGCTAGACTGTTTGCCAGTCCTACTATGTAATTAGCACACCCTGATCTCCAAGGAGATAACTGATCATGTTATAACTAGAGGTCTAGTTGGCAGATAGGGAAAGTAGGAGACCCTTTGTCTTCTCATGTTACCACATGACTGCCACTTCTACTAACCAGAATGGGCAGCAGTTTTCCACAGAAAACAATTGTAGGGAGGTTGTAAAACCAAAGGTGGTCCTAGTTTATATATTCATTTATTTGCTAATTCCTTCAACCAAAACATAATTATGAACAATGTAATACCTGGTAGGGTAGTGGAAAGAATTCTATATAAGAGTAGGGTTCAATTCTAGGCTCTGACTACCTTTCTATCTATATCCCTGGGCAAATAAATAACTTTCATAAACCTCAACTTCTCTATCTATACAACAGACACAGGCATGCATGGGGCACAGGCTTGATTTGCCAGTACATTTAACCACAGCTTTATTTATGCAATAAGTGATAATAAAATATGCATACCTATTGCACAGGACACTAAATTACAAAGTTTTATATAATTATGAATTACTAATATTGCTAGACACTGAAAATTAAAGTAAATATAAGACATTGTCTCTTACCTCTGACAGCAAAGAAAGTTAAGAGAAATAAGATATTCACAGAGGAAATACAGAAGTAAAGATGGAAGACAATGCTTAATTTGGTTTCAAATTCAGTGATATTATAAGGTTTTTATAGGTTTAGGGATAAGGACCTTATTCTTGATTTCATCATTGCAGGGAGTTTCCATGCAAAGAAATACCCTTTATTAATGAAGGTTGATGCTTTTTCTAAAAGTTTTAGAGTCTTGCCTAGAGTCTTAGATAATTGCCTAGAGAACTAATTCAAATAGAAGGACCCTTTTGGGCCAAATATTGATTTAGAAAATCATAATTTAAAATTGTCTATGTTGAATTGTATTTTTATTTATTTTATTAATATTTCTCAATTTATATTCTAATCTGGTTCATAGAAGTACTGGGGAGTTATGTGGTTTAGTGGTCTTAGGTCGGTAAATTTGATACTCTGACATAGAAACTGAGTGACTTCCTCAGGATCATATATAGAGTGTGTGTTATAGGCAAACTACCTCTGTAAGCAGGACTGTACAATTTAAGAAAAGTGGGGGAAAAGAAGGATGAGCTCTAATGACAGAGAAAGGAGAAGCTGAGTTTGACCTTCAATGGTGAGTCAGGTTTCCTTTCTTTTTTTAAATTTTATTTAAGGCAATAGTGTTAAGTAACTTGCCCAAGGTCACACAGCTAGGTAATTTTAAGTGTTTCAGGCCATATTTGAACTCAGGTCTTCCTGACTCCAGGGAGGGTGCTCTCTCCACTGCACCACCTAGCTGTCCCCAGATTTCCTTTCTTGACAGGAAAGTGAACCTTGAACTTCCAAGATTTTGGGGTTCCCCTTAGGTTGCCTTAGGTTATCCCTCCTAAATATGTTTTGTGGAATCCAGAACTATATCTGGCTTTTGTCTGAAACTTCTTTTAAATTCTCTGGCCCTCAGTTTCCTCCTCTGTATCATGAAGCATTTCTAGGCTCAAACAATCTTGGGTTATAGTTTGAAGGGCCCTTAAAGGCCATCCAGTCTTCTCCCCATCCCATTTTACAAATGAGAAAATGGAGACACTGGGAGGTTAAGTCAAGGAGATTAAGACTTGACCAAAGGTCAAACAGGAAGAAGTTATTGGCCTCAAAGATCTCTAGGTTTCTTTCCTACTTTAGCTAATATTGAATGATTTGAAAGTCTTAAAAGGCAGCTGGGGAAAGCTAAGATGCCATCACAAGAAGCATTACTTACCCTGTAGTTTTAAGAGCATGCAAAGGAAGTAGGTTTCAACTCTGAGTATACTGAAGACCATAAGGGCATGTCATTTAAATAAAAGTAAGGATTCAGTATTACCTTGGTTGCCTTGCTCATCTCCTTCCAGATGCATATCAAAGGACATATAAGTATGTCTCTGGAAGAGGATTCTATGATACATATTAATACGTTAGCATAGTCCAGGAAGACTTTTTCTGACAAAACAGCATGTTTTCTATGATGACTCTAGGCCACAGCTGTGGATTTCACTCTTTCCTGAATGAATGATCATGTAGATTTTAGTACCAATGACCTGAACCACACTTTCAATAAGTCTTCATAGAATAATGTAGTAGCTTATACATAATAGACTATTCTACCAAACTGGGGAGAGAGAATAAAGAAAAAAACATAACAGATCTGCTGAATTAAGATGAAATTAGGTATCTGGCACTCTATAGATTCAGAGAGCATCCTCACTGAGTTCCCTAAAGAATGGGACTTTAATTATTGTTTCTGTGTTGTGTTGTTGTTTTTAAAGAGTGTAACTTTTCTCCTATTTTCTAAACCAGGTGAATTGCCTTGGGAAATATTCTCATTGCTACTCTTGCTATATTCCATTTTATAGTCCTGAATAGACATTTCACAATGTTGGATTTTAATAAGCTGAGAGTTGTTTTTATTAAAGTTGACTCTAGTCCAAACTATAATACTGTAATGGACAATAGGTATAATTCATTCTATTAAAAACTATGCCTGTATGTGATATGAATAAGTATGCATACATTTAGGATCACCACATGCTCAATATTGACTTGGAGTGGCGGACCTGCCTCCACAGAGAACAGAACTGCAATAGCTAAGATCTTTGGCCTTATCACTGCTGCTAAACCCTAATTACTCATTCCACTGGAATGTGGACTACGGTGGTGATGGTAGTAGCTACAATGGTCACTGAAGATCATAGACCTGATCTCTGAAGACTATCTAGTATGTATATGTTTCAAAATCTCTTACTGCATTGAATTAATTTAATTTCCATTAAATTCATTAAACTCCTACTATGCCTCTAGTGGACTGTAGAGAAAAGATAAACAGCCTTAGAGTCAGGAAGAGCTGGCATCAAGTCTTGCTTGTGTTGTGCACTAGTTATATTATCCTAGACCAGTCATCTAATCCTACAATATCCAGTAGAAGATTATTCCAGTTGCCATTGAGATTTTCCACCTTGAGAATTTGCTTATTTATAAGAGATGGATATGTATGGGTTTGTATCCCCCACTCAAGTCTGCAAATGAACACTGCACTGTCCCAGGCACTGAAAACCCAGAGATGCCATAGATCTGACTCACAAGGAGCCTGAAATCCCAAACTGGAATCACTGGAAAGTAAGGGGATGTTCAACAATTGAAGAATGACTGAATAGAGGAAACCAAATGATTTCAGAGACATGGAAAGACATGTATGGACTGAAATAAAGGGAGATGAACAGAGCCAGATAGACAACATATACTAAATGAATAATTTTGAGGACTTTTATAAAACTAATGAACAGAATTAGAGAGCAATTTAAACAATGACAGCACTAACATAATAATACTAATAAAAACACCTTTGAAATCTATAAAAACTATGATCAAATACAATCAGATACAATATGATCAATACAAAGACCATTTGTCATTTTAGATGACCAGTGATGAGTATATTATATATTACTAATATATGAAAGTTTTACAGTGAAGATTGAGATATACATACACATGGGTCGATACAGACATTGACGAAATTTGTTTTATGTAATATTGTCATAGAATTCCCCCCCCCCTTATTCCCTAATGAGGTAGGGAGTAGGAAAAAAAGAGAAAATTGATATTTGCTAATTTTTAAAAATTATAAGGCATGAAGGGTTCGATAGATGTAAAATATTTCATGGACTCACCAATGAGGTTCCTATATTATTATTAGTTTTACTTAACTGTTTTTTACCTTGTTACGGTAGGCAATTTATGAATGTAAAAATAAAACATCAATAAAAATGAAAGTGATCTCCCCAAAAGTCTAAAATAGAGAGAAGAGAAAGAAACACACACAAATAAGTAAAGTCAAAGAGAGAAAGAAGTAGAGAGTGAGCTAGGCAATGTGCAAGGAGACATTGGAGGAAAGGAAAATAATTTTCATTTGAGGAAGAAAATGTAATGATACTATGAGGTCCAGTTCAATTAAAACAAGCTTCAAATATTCACTATGTTCAAGATGGTGTGATAGGTTATAGTGAAACAAAGAAGAAAATAGGTATAATACATATATATCTATTTATATGTAAAATAATATGTCAAGGGCAAAATAAATGAAGAAGGAGAAATCACCTTCATCTAGGTATAGTTAGTGAGGCCTTCATGGAAGAAGTATCTCTCTAAATGTGAGAAGATGGGAAGTGACAGGATGTCAACTTGTCATCCAGTAAACTGAAGGGGAGTAGAATGTTATGGAACTGAAATGTTAGCTTAATAATAAATTATGAGTGGCCTTAAGTACCAGGTGAATGAGTAAATGAATAAAATATATATTATTGGTGTTGTTATTAATATTACTCCTACTATATATGTTTTAATTATAATATACTTAATATAATACTTATGTATCTATATTCACATTTATCTAATTATACACACAATTAAACACACACCTATTCAGTCATTCTTCAATTGCTGAACATCCCCTTACTTTCAAATGATTCCATTTTGGGATTTCAAGCTCCTTGTGAGTCAGACCTATGGCACCTCTAGCTTTCCAGTGCCTGGGACAGTGCAGTGTTCATTTGGAGACTTGAGTGGGGGATAAAAACCCATACATATAATTAAACACACACATTTTATATAAATAAAATATAATGGTGTGGTGACTTAGTCCCTACCATTTGGAAGCAGAATTCCAGAATTTTGGAACTGAGATAAACTTTAAAAATCCTCCCAAGTCCAAAAAAAGTTAAGTCCATTATCCAAGTCAACAAAGCTAATAAATGTCAGAGCTGCAACTTGTACTAAGATTTTCTGAGGTTAAATTTAATACTCTTTCCACTTTGCCATGGCTCTTATACCATTAGTTCCTGAAGGCTTCATGAAAGCCCCATTATGGATCTAAATTTCTTGCCTACAGGTTATCACTAGTGCTTGAAATGCTACCAAGAAAGCTCCATTCTTTTGGAGGAAAGGTGTTATGTCTGGTAGAATATAAATATTCTAGAGGAAGTATCCCACAAGCATTGCTCATCATAGGAAACACCAATAAGTCCTGCTCTGATGACTCATCATGAGTGAGGTTGGCCTAGAGTTCTCCATCACACTACAAAGGTGAATAGATTTTAACTACTGACAGATACTGATGGTGTGTCTATTTTCTGAGGTTCATCAGTCGACTACTGGCTACCAGGATCAAATAAAATAATATTGGTAAAGCAATGTCTAGCATTCGGTAGGTGCTTAATAAATGCTTGCTTTTTTTCCCCCTCTCACCTAATCAGGAGCTGAAAGTGTTTTGGGGCTGTAGCAGCTTGATAATTAGATGAATAAAACAAAATAGAAACTCAAAAATGAACAAAAATGAGCCCAAAGTCCACTGTGCTTCTGCAGTGACAGTGATGAAGTGACAGAAAAGCAAGGTAGAAGGTGAAAAGACTCACACAGTTCTTTTTTTTTTAAGGCTTTTTTTTTGCAAGGCAAATGGGGTTAAGTGTCTGAGACCGGATTTGAACCCAGGTACTACTGACTCCAAGACCGGTGCTTTATCCACTACGCCACCTAGAGCCCCCCACAGTTCTATTAACATTAATGTAATACCAAAATAGACAAAATGAGGTGTGGAAGCATTGTAATTCAAAGGGGTGGTGGGATTATTTAGTCAGGGGAATTTTAGTTAAGGAAATTCAGAGAAAGAGACAGACATAGTCACAGAGACAGAGACAGAGAGAGACAGGCTGAGACAGATACAAGTGAGACATACAGAGAGACAGAGACACAGAGAAAGCCAAATGAAGAATAGGGACATAGTTTACATCTAAAAGAAACTTTAAAGCCTATCAAGTCCAAAACCCATTTTACAGATGAGGAAATGAGAAATTAAATGTTTAATTTAAGTACAAATGTCAGAGGCTAGATTTAAATTCAGATACTTTGATTTAAAATTCAGTTTTCTTTCTATTGTTCACAATGCAAAAGTCAATACCAAAATGGTCAGGTCTAGAATTCTAACTATTCCCATCAGGCTACCAGAGAAAAGCAAAAGATTGGACATTGAGTAAATGAGGAAGAGCACTATGAAAGATCAGTAGAGGAGGCAGCAAAGAGACATTTACCTTTTTTTTTACAATTTTTCATAATGCTGTCACTTGTGTACCCATGTTGGCTTGTTGTCCAACAATGTGGTAGATATATATATATATATATATATATATATATATATATATATATATATATATATACACATCTGTGTATATCTGTGTGTGTGTGTATGTGTGTGTGTGTGTGTGTGTGTGTGTGTGTGCAGCCATTAGATTTAGCAAGGCCACAAAATGAAATAAAATAAAAACATGTTATCCTTTATCCCAATGACTATTACCTCAAGCTACCAATCAACTCACTCTGAATTAACCAATCTAAAATATTCTGAAAGTATATTAACTATGGCTTTTGGACCATGAACAGAGGGGGCATATTCAGTATATGCTTACTAGCTCCTTTTCATTTTTAATTATAAGGAAGATGACAATTTCACAATTCCTGCTAATACAGAAAGTTGGAATTATATATGTGAGGGAAATTGATCATTGTTTTATAATCTTAAAAACAGATTGGGAGATTCATTTTTTAAAAGCATCAGTTCTATTGTGCACATTTCAGTCATCGCCGAGTGATCCATCTTCAACTTGTGAGTCCAATACACATTCAAAGTAAGTGATTCATCTACTATAAAGCTAAAGATAAAATATTTGTAGACACTATTATTATAGGACTTCCATGCTATTAGTATTCTTCTAGGAATCAATTTGAAAAGTTGTACCACAATAAAAAAATGGCTAGAATCTATTTTCCTACTGCTCCTGTTTTATTATACTGCATGAAATATGGCTTTATTGGCTATAGTATTACTAGGAGTAAAATATACTGGATGCTGAAAAATTCTGTCACTTTGTATTAGCTGTAAATTATCGACTAGTATAAACTCTAATTTCATTTGTCACATTCTGTTGCATTGCTGCTCTTCCTTGTTCCCATTCTGTCATTCTGGCAGGCCCACTCTGCCCCAGGTATCACGGCATCGCCATCTGCACCCGACATCTGTCTCTCTATTGATCACACGGGTTTAGCACTTGATCAAACAGAGCACAACAGAATACATCTCTTTTTGCAATGCTGCCAATGCCAACTGCTGCATGAAATCTACTACAAAATCATTCTTTCACCTAGCTCAAACTACATTAGAGTTACTCTCTTTTGCTATATAAGAGGCTCTTTTTCTTCTTTTAATTTTGCTCAGGATAATGATAAAATTTTCATCATGTGACCACAAGCACCCCTCCACACCTTCAATACAAATGAAAAAAAAAGTGACAGTGCTTGGTGGTCAAATTCTATGCAAAATAGGTTAAATCACTAATATTTAAAGTAACTAGTTTAGTCAGGAAGGATTAGGACAGCCCACAGAAAAGAACCGGCAATGTCAATGAAATGGAATCTCAGTTAAAAGATATCTAAGTGGTCAGAGGCGGTGCCATAGGGAACTGTTGGCACAGGTGTTAATGGGGGCTTTAGGGGCCTATCTGTATGAAAGCAATTGTTCCTACTATAGTAATTCAGACAGTTTCTGGATATTTGTCAACATGGAGACAAAGCAGATGGATGAGTGACTGGGTTTTTCACTTCTCAATCGGCTGTTTTGGTATTGTGTAGATATAGCCTTGGAGAAATCACATCTAAGGGCGATTTCCCCACATTGACAAACATAGCATTCAAGTAGGTTATAACCACCAATGTTTTACCTTTGCTTGGGTATTCCCCTGAGATATCTGGGAAGCAATATCATAGTTTTGGTTAACAGTGCTGAAGACTGCATTTTCTCAAAGACTTAAAGGGTTTCTACTTGTGTGACTCATTCATGCTAAGGTAGAACCCTGGGCATTGCTATGAAAACCTATGCCAAGGTGCTGCAATAAACAGTCAGCACAATGGAAAGATAAGGCTACAGGGGGATAAGCGAGGAGAGGAAAAGCCAGAACTGTAGCATTTTTAGTCCTCAGAAATACAATAGTGGGATTATGGCATGTGGTTATTTTTGTTCTCACATTTCCAGACTTTCCACAGTGAGACCAATTGTTTCCAGGGAGCATATCTTATATTTGCTGTATAAACAAACATACAAACAAACAAACAAAAATACTTTTAAATTCCTACAACAAATAGCTGTATCACATTTAAAGATTATTTAATGCCATGCTAACCAGAGGTTGCATATTTTATTTATGCCATTAAAAATTACACCAGCCAGAGGTGTGAGGAACAAAAAAAGAGATTTGGTGTCCAAAATGATCAGTTTTTAAAATTTTAACTTGAATCCTGATGGTTATAAGATTAGTGATTCCTATTTCGATTGATAGTATTAGTTACAATGTAGGAATTAGACTGGAATCAAGCGATGTATTATTCATAAGATTTTTTTTGTAGCCAAATACATTAGAGTATATAGTTGTACCAACAAATTAATATTTTAGAGCTAATTGAAATTGTTCTCCCTATAAAGATTAAGCTTCTTCCACCCTACACACTTCAGTCATTAAAATAACACTTTTAATGCCTTGTCTAAATGATGTCTCACATTAATGCAAAGCTATATTAAAGCACTCAAATGGCCAGTTCTTTTGTAATGCATTCTATACGATCAGACATTGGGTCAGAGCTGGGCAGTGTGTATGAAGTGGTATCAAGTGGAAGCTAATTAAAATATATTCTCTATAGAACTTTGCAGAAAAAAGAGACCAATCATCATCAGAAGGTGGTCTGAAAATGTCATTTCAGTAAAAAACTCATACATAGCATGCTTCCTTTTCCTTGCACAGTCACAAAGGCTTCCTGACATGCCCAGTACATCAGCTGCCAAACACCTCAGTTGTATTTTGACATGTGATATAAACCTTCATGAGATCCTCCTCCAAATGCCTTCCTCAAATACACAGTTTAAATATCATAAAAGACAATGTTTCAGATCAGAAAAAAAGTTTTGAACATTTTGTGCTTTTTCCTCTCCTCTAGAGGACCTAAGTAATTCTAAATTGAGGAGCTGATCTTCCCTTGTGTCAGTCCTACATATACAAACATAGTTTAGATTCCTTCCCCCCCTCCAACACAAAATAGAGGAAAGCAGAAGTATATACTAAAGGTTTGCAGATTGCTTCTATTTCAAACATTCTCCTAATGATAATTACTTGAGGCCATACCAGCCAAGGTCAATCTTGTGGAAACTGTGTTAGCATGTATACAAGAAAATTTTTTTTTACTTTCTGTTATTCCTACAGACAATCCCAATGATTGATCCATAGATTCATAAAAAATTGCCATTTTCAATCAGGAAAGGTTAATTTTTCATGCTATCATATAATTCATTTCTTTATAATACTGTTTTTTTGTTAGAAACTAAGTTCTATCTAAAATGACAGGTCATAGACTGTAGAACCTTAGACACCACCATCACTCCTAAACATTAAAACTTAAAGACAAAGCCTTTGTTCCTAAAATTTCTTTTTTTAAAATTAAATTCACTTTACTGATGTAATTTCATCATTTTTTCTGACTGGGCTTATTAACTTCTGTTGTCTGGATTAAAGTTAACATTTATAATTTATGAACTTCAGACAGCATGACTTCTGGTACTACAAAGCTTCAATATAGATGACCCACAATATTTTCACAAAGATGTTAAAGTTTTTCCAGTCAGCTATAAAATTAATAATAAAATTTCTGCAAATGATCTTTATACATTTCAGTCCACAGAAATGAATCAGGACAAAATTAAAACTATGGCTAAGAATAATTTCTCTTGTACTACTTTTGTATTAAATTATACTTTGTGCAAATTTCTGAAACATATTTCTGACAAAATAATTAACAATAATGATATTGATAATAAATATCCTTTTTTGACTTGTTCCTAAAAATCTACATGATATTTTCAACTTTATGAGGGTAAATTTGGGATTAAATGGCAAATAGTTGGAAGACATGGTTTGTTGAATCATCATATATATTTAGTTTATACAATTATGTATAGATAACTATTCTTACCACAGAATCAAATTGATTCCTAAAGTAATAAAAATACTAGTCATATAATTCATTACTCAGATTGACATTATGAGAAACACTGGTTATCAAATCTAACACAATTTATTTCAACAATCTCTGTAGTTGAAAATACTCTCTGAATATTTCTAAATATACTCTATGAATAGGAATGAAAATATTCCTATTTGTATTAATATATTTTAAAAGTGATATACAGAGTGCAGTAGTAGATAAGGTTTTAGACAGAAAGACCTGACCTTGAACAAGTCATTTAAACTTTCAACTGCCCCATGAGATTCTCTAACTGCAGTACATATACATTGATGGAAACAGCAAAAGTGAAGAAATAAAGCTTTTGTGGCATTGTGATTTCATCAGTTACAAGTTCAGATCAAAAAATATAAATAAACTAAAATTGAACTTTTATTCCCAAACCTTAGACTATACTGTATATTAGAAATATATATTACTACATAATAGAGCAAACAATATATTCAATATATATACTAAAATATTCAAACAATACAACTGCTAAAATTTTTATTGTCTTTAAATTTAACAATATTAATTATATGATATAAAACATAAATATATTGATATATCAAGTCAGATTATGTCTATATATATAGAAAATATTCATTGATAATCTGTTCATCATTGTGGAACAGTAAAGATATATGAGAAACATTTTAATGAGTTATCTTCCTCTGAGAGGTACTAGTTTTTATTTATTCTTCTATAAGTTATTACATACACATATATTCATGATGCTTCTTAATTTTTGTTTCTACATGTGGTATTCTTCATAACAAATAATGAGGTATTAGATTAGAAACTATTTTAAACTAAATATCTGACTACTTGTTTAATTTCAAATTTTAAAATATGCTTAAGACAACTAATTTGCCTTCATTTCATTGCAAGGTATAATCATTTAGATTTAAAAATTCAAACCACTTTTCATAGAACCAAATATATTTTTCATATGGCAATTCAATAGACTTTTATTTAAGGTCTCTGCTAGGCATGGTGGAAATCAAAATAGGAAAAGAATATTCTGACTTCAAGGAGATTTCATTTTCCTGGAAAGATAGAAGATTCATACTAGGAATCTCATCATATGAATTAACATAAATTTTGGAAAAATGAAGAATTTGATTTGAATACTTTTTTTGAGGTGGAAAGGTAGTTTAAATTCTCATGGAGTTCAAATAAGCTACTCTGTATAACTCATGTGGTTTCTTTGGTCTATAACTTCCAAGTGTTAAAAGTCAGATTATCTTGCCATGTAACCCATCATCAGAAGCTAAACCTGTGATCCCTTGAACCTAAGATTTAAAATTGCCAGCATATCATTATGTATTACTAAAGTCACTTGTCACAGTGAAAATTATAGCTAATCCCAGGCATTCCTGTAGACCCTTTGTT
Source organism: Macrotis lagotis (assembly GCF_037893015.1). Taxonomy (NCBI): domain Eukaryota; kingdom Metazoa; phylum Chordata; class Mammalia; order Peramelemorphia; family Peramelidae; genus Macrotis; species Macrotis lagotis. The sequence continues at coordinate 562,446,811 of NC_133666.1, read as the reverse complement.
TGGTTTGCTAATGAGTACCTGCTACAGTTGAACATATCCTTTTGGGTTAGTCTTGGCCTTTGAAGTTGGACTGGTTCACCTATGTAAGAGAGAGAGCCACTAACATAGAATTACCAATATGCTTTCTTGAACTTTAGGTTATTTGTTTGTCACCTGGAGAAGCCTTCTTAGATTTTTGTATTTATTCTCTTTTAATATGAAAACATTGTACTTAAGTGTTTTGTAAATGTTCTATGGACTGAATATTAAAATGATATTAATAAGGGAATTAAATTTATAAATATCTACATTTTAAGCTATGAGATTGCTTAATTATTTAGAAAGAATTATAAATATGTCTACCTAATGATATAATATATAACTATATATATGTAATGATACATAGATAAGATAGAAAGAATAGTTAATTAGCTAGTTCATATACATACACATACTTGGTAGTCAGACTAATATGAAAACAAAAAAACATAGAAGATTGAACACTGGGAACAGGTGAGATAAAACAGTAATGATGAAATGCAGATATAACGTGAGTTCTCAAAAATATTTTTCAAGTTTCTCGAATCTCTGATCATTAATATAATATTAATGCTACTGACACTATTTTATACTGCTGTTTTGAATCATACATTAAGCACTATTTAAAAAGTGTTATGATGACAAGGAAAGAAAAAAAATGTAGCCAGGTTTTAAAATATGCACACTGTCACTAAACTCAACCAAATGTTTCCTACTTATGACGAAGGAAAATTATAATCCATTGATCTGGTGATCTGCTTTTGTAGCTGATTCTGTATCACTGATCCCTGAACCCTCATCATTTTTCCTCAATTAAAGTTCATAATCTCTGAAAGTCTGTGCTGAGCATATGTACAACTGTTCTTGACAACAGAACACAGAAGAATCACAAATTTAGAAAACTACTGCCATTGCATAAACCCGCGAATTGCATCATTTGTTGAGGGTAAGATACATTACAAACAATATGTCTCTTTTATAGGGTTGCTAAGCCAGCACATTACAGTGAAAATATTAAAGTTCAAAAACTGTCACATGAGCCAGGCATTATGAATACCATCATATGCTTTTTTATGATTCAAATAATGGTCACTGAAATGAAGAAAAAAAAAGCAAAATCTTGAGTGGTATGTAATATAAAAAAATATGACTTATATTTAATCAAAATTAAACAAAATTGGAAGTAGAAGCAAACTAGGCCAGAAGCAAAGCTCTTTAGAGAGCTACAAAATATAATAACTAATATATTACAAAAATATGGATTCAATGGAAGGTAGTTTTATTTTCGTCTCTTGCATAATTCTGGAATCCAGGGGGCATTGATCATTAGGGCAAAGCTAATTGAAAGGCAAATACGGCAAGAACTGAATTTCAAAATTAACTATAAGGGCCACTTAGCAAAAGACTAAGCTCAAATGCTAGTCTCATCTATTAAAAAAGGGACATAAAATAGCTTCTCATGCCCATAAACCTCCTTTTGTACTTAGAAAAATGAAGCAAGGATGCTAGAAGGCAGGGAGGGGCTCATTTCCATTTTATTTTTAATATGCTATAAGACATAATAAATTGAAAAAAATCAAATTTTGTAGAAAGTATGTGGGAGTCCCTTTTCTGGGATTACCTATCCTCCTCTTCTCAACCATAATTCTGCCTACATGTTATGTGCTCTAAAGGCTTTGTAGCAGATTGTAAGTCTTTAGGTCAGAGTATGTGCTTGAAGCATCAGTGGCTACACCTGTCATGTCAGTTTTCCTGGGAAGACTATGCTATTGTTTAATGTTGTAATGTGCATTTGTTACAGTCTCACTTCTCCCACTACCATGGAAGGGACATTACCTACCCATTAGCAGGAATATTTTAATCATTTCCCTTTTCTAGTCATTCATCTATTTTTCATTTATTATCAAATATATATATGTGTGCAAACATATATGTATATATGTATTCATGCGTATTTCCCACTTGCCAGACTTGTTATTGATTTTGTCTCTCCTGTGAAACCATAGCAAAAGTTATAAAAGTACAAATGAATTAGGTTTGCACTTCTGGGTTGTAATATTAGTATTAAAAGTGTACTTCTTGCATTGTGAGATTCTTAATAGTTGGAGACTATTTTTGCTATATCTTTAACTATTATTAACTTCTGTTTTGTATCACAAATATTTGGAGTAAAATAAACATAGGCAGACTACCTAGCCTGTGGCTCAATTAAAACTACTCCTTCTGAACTGATAATTCAATTATTAAAAAGTCTGATGCAAGCGTAAGCACCTCTGGAGATAATGTTAATATCTATTAGAAAACAGAAATCTCCTTCACCAGGAGCTTTGCCCTGGAATTAATATTTCTTGTGAAATTGTACTTTCTACATTCTATAACACCCCAGCTGAATTTCTGACATTCATCTTTACAATGCCCAAGCTGCTGTTTGTATGGACTTATTTCTTTCTGAGGAAAAGCAGTTTCCTTTTTTTCAGCCATTGATTTTCTCTATTAAACAACTTTAAGCATCACTCACAGCCCAATGAGCTCCTGACAAAAGCATTTCATAGTTTCAGGGCTCACATCATCATCTTACCTCAAGGCAACCTGTATGTTTATTGGTATTTTATACAAGGTATGAGCCCTAATTATTGTAGCTTTCCAAGATATCATGCTGTATTCAAAATCAGACATATACATGTATATATACATAAAACACATATAACATATATTAAAGATCCAATGGTCTAATAATGATTTGAATATTTTTACTATGACTTCATATTCAGTTTTTATTTTTCCAGAATAATTAGTCTGATTTTAAAAAGCAGCTGCCCACAGTTAGTTATAGTATTTGCCCCACATGAAATTTTTCTACTCAGAGCATTACCAAACATCTGCTTTTTAGGAAAAAAAACACAAGGAAGTAATTTCAGTGCATATGGTTTAGGCACAAAATTTAGCTGAAATAGAAACTAAACACGTACTAAATTAAAAAATTTGGCCACTATATCAATTAATCTATTAGTGACAAATTACTGTGATCCATGTGAAATTGATGCACATTCATTTCTCCCAATGAGAATTGAAATGGTCTCTCTTTTTCTAATATTATAAATATTCACTTTAAAGAATTATATTTACTGCATCTGGAGAACCTTTATGGAGAACCCCTTTCTTATACATTCTTGGCCAAGTGTTGCTCTCATTGATGTTCTGCCTAGATTATTTTAAAATAGGGATTATCATAACTCACAAGGTTGTTGTGAGAATCAAATAAGATTTGTTCAAAGCTCTTGGAAGACCTTAAACTGCTATGTAAATTTGTTTTGACTTTTATTATAAGGAGGAATATCAATGAATCCTAGATTGAAAGCTCAAAAATATTTTGGAGCCTGAGGTTAGTCTTTCATTTTACAGATTAAGAAGCTGAGGCAGAGAGGTTCAATAATTTGTCCAGGGTAATAGTAGTAGTAGTAGTAGTAATAAAAGTAGTAGTAGTAGTAGCAGTAGTAGTAGTAGCAGTAGTAGTAGTAGTAGTAGTAGTAGTAAGTAGTAGTATTAATTGCACAGCAGTAGAAGTAGAAGGAACAATAATAGTATTTTACTTTTTTTAAAAAACAAAGCACATTGCTCATTGGAATTATTGTTTAAGGTCTGGTTAAGGCCAATGCATTGTCATTCATGCTGGTGACCAGCACATGAGTGCCCACACCTTGAGCTCTGCCTCTAATTTTTTCACTGTGATTTAATGAAATAGAAAATATATCTTCATGCCATTAAAAACCGTTTCCTTAGATGATGAAATTTTTACTGTCTTTGAAATTGAATTAATCCTTTTGACTCAGTCCCCAAATCTAGCTCTGTTGCTATATCAATGCATCATATTGTATCACTGTAAGTGCAAAGTGCTCACATGACTACTAAAGCAGATGAAGGTGTAGCTGCCAGTACAGTACTTAAAACCATCAAGACCCTCAAAATGACTTCAAAGAATCAGAAACCTAAATCATTTTTTTCATGAGTCTTGTAATTGGAAAAGCCCCATTCATTAGAATGAGGTGAACCCTCTGCCAGGCAAGAATGAGATGAAGCAACAACCAATTTACCTTTCAAGATACTCAGAAAACCCCCCAACATTTTATGTTTGCTACAAAAGAAAAAGGATGTTACACTTCTTAAGGGTCTTGGTTATAAATACAAGAGAGTACAGGCCCATAAATGATTCAGTTATGCTTTAATAGTTCTTAATAAATCAAGATTGCATATTAAAGAATACATTGACATTCTAAACCTTAGCATAATATTTAATTAACAAAACCACTGCTGTCTCTTCTATTTTGATCTCAAAATTACTGAGTGTAGTCTGCTGCCTTTCTCACAATGAACAGACTTATTTTAAACCACTCAACACCTACCTAAGAAATACAGAGCAGTCTATTCACAAAATAAAATAAAATAAAATAAAATAAAATAAATCTAGTCAGTGAAAAATCATAATATGAGAGCTCATATATTCTTCCAGAAATAGTTGTCTGTACTTAAGGAAATATTCTGTTTCTGAGTTACTTGTTGCCATCTTTTGTATCACAAGCAAGAGAACTCAAATTGGGGATGTTATCATATGAATTTTAAACGGTATATAGTTGAAGGAAAAAAATAAGATTGAAGAACCTTTCTGGGGTTTCCTTTGAAAAAATATCCCTTACCTAAATGATTTCCTGATGCCAATGCACAATACTTGGAGTCACTTTTAAGTGAACTAAGCAAGTTGGTGAGAAGTCACTCATAGGATTCCCTTAACTCCAACAATAAAATATTAAATATACTATATATGTGCTAATTCTCTCATTACCCACTGATTAGAGATTACATGAAACTGATGAAGTGGGACTCATGGAAACTGAATCAATTTCTATTAAAAATGAGGTTGAATCCATTATAAAACACACCCCAAACACCCCATTTATGACTATCCAATGTTGATGCATAATGTGAAATTAAGAATTTGCTAAAAAATACAATCCTTTACACAAGTATTGCCACACCAGTATATTTAACATAGACATTTACATGCTTTGCATTTTAAGTGACCTGGAAATGCAAGCACTAAGGCTGCACATTTGAGCTGCACCATCAGATGTAATGAGTTATGGTACTATCGGCATGTTGATAAGCTATAGCCCAAAGAAGAACAAGAAGGAAGTATAAAAAATATGGCCAGAGGATGGGATAAAATTATCAGCCAGTGTGTTTTCCTGTTTGGTTTTAATCTACATTTAATTAAATTCTTATCTTCTGTGTACTTATGGTCGCATTTGAATGGCGAGACTGCATTCATTATGAATGGTAAAACTTAACTCAGAGAACATTACATGTGCCTTCCTTAAAAAAGGAAGGAGAAAAATGCTGTCTTTATTCTTTATACCTCGCTCTTATTAAAAAGAGGCTAACTTACTCTTAGGTCAAGTGCTGCCACACTTAACCTTATATTTAACTGTTTTGCAAAGTTGGACTTTAAATACATTAAAAATGTTTTTTTTATTATTTGGAAATGGTATTATCAAAAGCTAAGTCTGAATGAAATAGGCAATGGGAAGCAGTGAAGTGCATTAAGGAAATGTCTTCATTCTGAAAAACAGACATGATAACACAAAGTTTTTATTAGTACTGAAAAATGTGTGCATTAGGCTGCATCTTTAATTAGTTAAAACCATTAAAAACCACATTGTCTCTTGTCTAAAAAAAGATGGAAAAACAAGGAGAAAAAAGTTATTCAAAGTATTAATTTATTTTCTTCATTGGAAGTGCTTGACAAAATTCAGACCCTGAACACTTCTGGAGAAACAACTAGGGTCTAGAACCAGATTTAGAATCCACTGTGAGTAAAATTACAAAAGAATTGCTCAAATCGGCACTCAATTTGAGACTACTCAGATTGCAGTTAAAATACCTACACCCACAAATACTACTCTATTAGCTCATTGTAATTTTTCTGCCATTCTAATTTCAGAAAAATAACCAAATAGCTGATTTGGAAGGGACTTTGAAACCATCTAGTTGACTTGATAGCCGAACAAGAACTCCCATACAACATACCCGACGAACAAGTGATCATTTAACACACAAGAGACAGTCTGTACTTATTCCACTTTTTGATAGCTCTCATTGTCAAGAAACTCATAGAGCTGATCAAAAACTGTATTTTTATAAGCCCCTGGAGGAGACAAGTCAAATATTATTTATCCTGATAATAAATTATTTCCTATGTTTATTTGAATAGTTTGCAAGGTATTTTCTTCATAATTCAGTGAAATGATGATGATGATGATAAACATTTGCACTTTTGAGCTACTAAAGTCACCAAATCATAGTGCTATTTTAAGCTATCAAAGCTTAAGTTGTTTATCAAAGTTTTAAAATTTGCTTTGAAGTTTTGAGGACATCTTCCATTGATGATCTCATTTGACCATCATAACAACCCTATGAGGTAAGCACTACATTTATTATTATCACCATTTTGTAGATGAGAAAACCAAGGCTCAGAAATGAAGACTGATTTGATGTTGTTCATACTATTTGTAAACTTTAGCAGTAAGGTGTGAAACTAGAATTTTTCGATTCCAACTTTAGCATTCTCATTCATTATGTCATGCTATCTCTGTATTGGTAAGGCTGGGGCTGGTTGTTTTTTTTTTTTTTTGAATCCCAGTCCAATACCTTTTTCAGTAATTCATATCACCACTGACTTTCTAAATATTTGTTGAACTAATCAATAGATGCTGTAATTTAAAAATTTTCCTTTAGACTGTTTTAGGAGTCTTTTATGTGATCATTAAGACAAATTCAACAATTCAACATATATCACATTTCTTCACTTCCATTTCTAAGACTAAGAAAACCTAATCCAAACATGTTTCTTTTCAAGATGAAAAGGTTTACTATTATATCATGAAAAACTAAATGAAACAACTAGTGTGAGTTTTCTTGAAAATGGTCTTTAGTATGCCTAGATAGTTTAGTATGTTTAGACATTGTATCATCCTACGATCATTCACCTCTCTACCTAAAAAAAAAGTATTGAAAGTCAGGAAAAAGCAATTGTTGAAAGTTCTATACCCTGACAAACAGGAAGTAAAAACTTTTCAGAAAATTTATCAAAAATAATTAAACCAGAAACTGTTGCAATGGAGATTCTGTGGATTTATGCCCTTCACTTTTTTAAAAAAATCTCATTTTTAAATAGCTAATTTGATATTTTATAAAGGCATGTTGGTAAATAAGCTTTTCATGGAGATGTGTTACTCTTCTAAGAATTCAATGCTGATTTAGCAATTGTAGTTTATTATCCTCTTTCTTTTCCTTCTCCTTTTTCTCCTTTTTCCTTTCCATCTCCTCCTCCTCTTTCTTCTACCAAGCAATCTCTATCTGCCTGAAATAGCAGTGGATTCTATATAAATGACAGTACCCTGTCATGGAATAGCATTCTGAATGCATCACCCAAGGAGTTATTACTGCAGGAGAAGGCAAAGAGAACACTGGTAACTGTTGTTTTGATTAGTTGTTTAAATAGGTTTCTATAAAACACCTATAAGTTTGCTCTATGAGTAGGTATGGCTACAACACATATTCTCATATGTGTATTTTAAAGAATATTCATACCTAAATTGTGTTTAGCACATCTATGGTAAAAACAGTCTCTCGTGAAATTATTTTCTCTGCAGAGTTTAAATCACTTGAGAGAATATGGCTTCTCCCTAGGTATCTGAGAAGTGACTCTTTTTTTTTTTTAGTTTTTTGCAAGGCAATGGGGTTAAGTGGCTTGCCCAAGGCCACACAGCTAGGTAATTATTAAGTGTCTGAGATCGGATTTGAACTCAGGTACTCCTGACTCCAGGGCCAGTGCTCTATCCACTGCGCCACCTACCTGCCCCAGGTCTTACTTTAACAAGCAACATCAAGCAGAAGAAAATGAAGTATGTCCAGAATATGTGGGTATGTGTGGTGATGAGTCAGACTGAAGAACTGATAGAGATGTGATTGATTCTGTTGTGCTCAATTCTTCATAGTTCCCCATCTTCCTACAACCATGGAAAAGAAAGGTGATTTTCTTTTATCAATGGGAGAATGGTTAAGTAGTATTAATAAAAATTTTCTTTCCCTTGGCATGACATAGAAGGCTGTATTCAGAGTCAAAAAGATTTGAGTTCGTCTTCCCATTGCCATATTCTGACTATGTGATCTTGGGCAAATAATTTGACTTCTCAGCACTCTAGACAACTCTTTTGGGCTATAAATTGCAGAAAAGGTACTGACCTGCATTGGTCAAGGTAGTTTGCTCATCTGGGAATCTCCTTTATCAAGGAAATCTCAGATTCAGCATCTATTACTCCTTTATAAGAACTCTTCCTTATTTTTATCTGTACATAAAGATAGGTAAAAGAGTAAAAATGGCAAATATAGTGGACAGGTAGGATCTGGACATTTTCTAAGTGCCTTATCATTGAGCAAATTTAACATTTCTTACACAGGACCATAAAGTTATTTTTATTCATATGTCTACTATATATACAGATATTTAAACCAATTCAGGGCTTGGTGTTTATTCTTTTAGATTCAGAAGACTAAAACCAGATTTTTAAAAGGAAAAAATATACATGGTTTGTTATCAATAACTTAAAAGACACCCCTTTTTTCCTTAGGGAGAAAATGTCCTTTTGAACCAGACAAAGTTAGAAGAAGAAATTTATGAGCAAACAAACTGGTGGTTAAGGAGAAAAATTATCTTGTGGATAATGTGCCAAAACAACACATACACGCAGAAACATATGCACACACACACGCACACACAAAGAGCCTGTGAGCTTGAGGAGGGAAAGATATTATATTTATTCTTTCTTTATGGTGGAGGCTATAACTCATTGACAGTAAGACTGCCAATGATGATGCCTGTCCCCCCCATAAGGGAGTAGCAATAATAAATATTGTTCTCTACGAATCACAGCCACACAGTGTGCTCTATTAAGGAGTAATTTTATGCAAACTAAAGGCCCCTTGCAATTTGTTTTGACAAAGGCTCTAGGCAACCAAGTTTTCAACTTTTTTAGTATGCATCCTGGAATATAAAAATGTAAGTTTAAAGAAAAATGCCAGTTGTCTCCTGCACATAGATTCATTTAATTATGCTTTGATTTGGCATGTTTGTGCCTAGGATATTTTAGATTGCTAAAAAAGCTTTGAGAACTTGCTTTCTAAACTGACACTCAATTTAATATTTATGTCTAAATTAATTATGTTTTATATCATGCTTCAAAAATTGAATTGCCTTATCAGACTATCTTACTGTCAAACAATCTCTTGAAAGATAATATACAATTTTTCCTATTATTTTAAATAAAATCACTTCCCAAATGCCCATAATTTTAATATCATTATTCAATACTGATACTTTTGTGAAGTTATGAGTCATGGGACAAAGAATTAAAATAAGTGCAATTTAATAGGCAATGGAGAGGATGATAGTGGGTATGAGTGGTCTATAACACATAAAAAATAAGAAACTAAAAGGAGTAAAGGACTCCAGGGTGTGCCAGTTGCTGGCCTGTGGTGAGAGAGAAATAACCTGTGCTTTTCCATTTGTACCGAAATGGACTACCCCTTCATGTGTTTTCCTATCTTTAATAGAATGAGTTATGCAGCACAGTAGATAGAACTGACACTGAAGGCTGAAAGAGTTCTACCTCTAAAATATGATAGCTATGCCACGCTGGGCATGTCACTTAACCTTCTTGGTCTTAATTTGCTCATCTGAAAAATAAGTTGGAGAAGGAAGTGGCAAACCACTCTAGTATCTTTGACAAAAAAACCACAAATGAGATCATAAAAATTTGGACAAGAGTGAAAAAATAAATACATTCAAATCTTACTCAGAAATATTTAGATCTAAATGTGTCATGGACTGCAATAACACATATTAGCTACATTCTTTTTACAGTGTTATAGTTGCAAGTCTTAAAATAATAAAGGGGCTTATCAGGTAGTTGGAAAACCTCCCTTACCACTGCTCCCAAACAATGAAGTCAAAAGAGTCCATTTTCAAATCAATTATTTATTTGAAAAAAGACTTAAATTAAGTTAGGTATTGCTATTAAGAAATCATCACATTAGATAATCAACTATGATAGACATCTCTTATCAGTAGTACAATGTGAAGACAATTCCAAAAAACTTGTGATGGAAAATACCACCCACATTCAAGAAACAACTGTGGATTCTGAATGCAAACCAAAGCATACTATTTTTCATGTTTAAAATTTGCTTAATGTTTTATGGTTCTTTTCCCTTTTGTTCTGATTCTTCTTTCACAAGACTAATATGGAAACATGTTTAACATAGTTGTACCTGTATAGCCTATATCAGATTACTCCCTATTAAGGGGAGAAGGCAGGTAAGGGAGGGAGGAAAAAATGTGGAACTCAAAATCTTACAAAAATCAATGCTGAAAACTATCTTTAGTTCTAATGTAATTAAATAAAGAAATAAAAATGTTATTAAAATATAATTTTTTCATAGGCAATGCAATTCAAAAAATAAAGAAAATTACATTAAAAAGAAATCATCACCTGCTTACTTGTGTGTTCTTCTTTGGATATAGAATATTAATTGTTAGAAGAAGTATTGAAATACTGGGAAAACTAATAGGTAGTAAGGAAGAAGAGGCAACATGGTTACAAAAGACAAGCGTTGAATTTGGAATCAGAAGAACTGAGTTCAAATCCTCACTCTGATATTTTCTAGTTATTTAGTAAAGAGCAGATCACTTTATTAGCATCATTCTTGGTTTCCTCATCTAAAAAAAGGAATTGGACCTAATAAATTTTACTTATCTTCAAGCCTTAAATCTATCACATAAGGAAGACTTAAAATTAATGATACAGAGGTATAAATTATTGAAGAATTTTTAAAAGCCAGATTTATTCAGTGAAAATATTTGCAGAAAAATATAACTCTCTCTCTCTCTCTCTCTATGATTAGATTTGAGCCAAAATGCTAAGATAACACCTTATTTTTTCTCATTATTGGGCATTGAAGTATTTCCTATAAAGTTGAATTTTCGCATAATGAAAACGCACCATTGTAAGAACCAAAATAACTTTTCTTTAACCATTTGTGAATTTACCTTACGATGTATTATATACTTCAAAAAGGGCATTGAGAGCAACAACATTTTTGATGCAACTGAGCACTCAAGAAGAACCCTCATTAATGGATTGTATTGTACTTCTAACTCTGCTCTTTTGGTCATGCAAATGTGATTTCAGAAATTTGACCTTTCCTCCCTATTGTCTTCCTTATTAAATTCTTTGACTTTTGTTGCTTCCAGATCAATCTTAGACCCCATGTTCATAAATTTTTAGCTAATTTCTCATCCTGGAACATTCCTCTGCCATGTTGACTCCATTCTTTCATTGCTGAGTTCTTTCCCTAGGATTCTATTTTGGAGACAGACCCAAGTTAACCATACTTTATTCCCTTTCCATCTGTGCTTCTGACTCTGAACTTCACTTTAATTCAGCCTTTACCACCAGTGTGAGCACCTTCTCTTCTTCACCCTTTCCATCTCCATTTTATGTATTTTCTTCCTTTATTAGAATGTAAACTGAGAATAAGAACCATCTTTCTTTTTGTTTGCATTTGTATTGCCAGTGCTTAATCTCTAGTAAGGTTTAACAATGAGCCACTTAGAGACAGCTGAGTTGTTCAGTAAATAGAAGACTAGACCTGAAGTCAGAAAGACCTATATTCAAATTTGGCCCCAGACACTAAATATATGATCCAGGGCAAATCATTTAACTTCTGTTTGTCTCAAAAGCACCTGCAACCCAAAGTTAGTATGAGTTAAATTAGATAATAATTATAAATCATTTATCATAGTATTTGATTCATAGTAAACACTATATAAATATTATTATCATCATCATCATCTCCTAGGATTGTTTGAGTATCAAATGAGATATCTATAAAGCACTTTTAATGATGCTTAGAACAGTAGGCATTTAATACATGATTGGTTTTTGCCCTTCTTTCCTAATAAATGTTTCCTAACTGCTAGATGGATCTCTGATCCCAATGTAAATACTCTTTTCAATTATGCAGATTATATCTTTTCTCCTCATAAAGCTGCTACTCTAGTTCAGATCTTCATCAAGTCTTACCTGAACAATTACAAAGGTCACAATTATTTCTCCCTTTATCAAGAATCTCTCCTCTTTGGTTCTTACTCTCTACATAGCTGTCAAGTAATCCTAAAGGTCTGACCATACCCCTCCCCTCCTCAATATCTGTCTCCCCAGTGCCTTTAGGATCAAACAGAAAATGCCCAGATTTGACATTTAATGTCCATTCTATAGAGGTCCCAAAGCGGTCCGACTTTTACTTTCTGCAGTCTAACACACCAATCAAGTTCTTGTTGTTGCTCACACTACATGTCCAATTTTATATGTTTGCAGAGACAAGGTGCCAGAAAGCCTCATCTTTCTGTAGAATCTCTCATTTCCTTTAGAATCTAGTTAAAGGAGGGCTAGGTGGTGCAGCGGACAGAGCACTGGCCCTGGAATCAGGAGTACCTGAGTTCAAATCCGACCTCAGACACTTAATAATTACCTAGCTGTGTGGTCTTGGGCAAGCCGTTTAGCTCCATTTGCCTTGCCAAAAACCCCTAAAAAATAAATAATAAAAAAATAAGGTAAGACTCCCTAACTCTTGGCTCAATTTATGTCATCTAATTAATTATGAACTAGGAAACCAGAAAATCATTAGTAAGTATATAAATAGAAAAAATAAGCTCTAAGTGAGGGCTTGAAGGGCTCTCATATGTGTAATGAGGCTTATGGAAGGTAGTCAGTAATATCTGCTTTGGGTTCTCAAAGGCCTCCTGTTAGTCCATCAAATTTCACAAAGTTTTTTTTTAATTAAAAACAAGACAGAATATCGGTCCAAGAGATATTACTTCAACATCTCAAATTTTCACATGAATTCAATTTTTCTTCTATTTTAAATATATCAACATCTCAAATTTTTACTGATAAATTCAACTTTTCCATTTTTAAATATTACAGCAGCATATCAAAATTTCACAGATAACACAGATAAATTCAACTTTTCTTCTGTTTTTTTAAATGAAACTATGAATGTGAAAATATCATTGTATAATGAGATGTGAAAAGTACAAGTTTAGGAATCAGAAACTTGATTTCTGTCATTATTCCCCACCCCACCCACCCCTCTGGCTCTGTCTCTGTCTCTGTCTCTGTCTCTGTCTCTGTCTCTGTCTCTCTCTCCCCCCTCCCCCCATGTCTCTGTCTCTGTCTCTGTCCATCTCTCTGGATTTCTCTGTGTCTCTGTGTCTCTCTCACTCTTTGTCTCTCTCTCTCTCCCTCTCAATCTATCATACAAATTCACACGCACCATAATGTAAACCCACTGAGTACAGGACTGGTATGGTTAAAAAGGTTTGTGTCTTCAGTATCTAATGCTATGCCCTTAGAAGTCATTTAAAAATATATAAAGAATTTAATTTACTTAACTTTGCATATAACTTCACCTCTTTTGATGCACTTTACTACTTTGTAAAATAAGAAAAGAATCCTAGACAAAATGAACTTGAAGGAAATTTCAAGCTCTCACACTGTAATACTCAGATGCAAAGTGGAAGAATTAAATGCCAGATCTGAGCTTCTCCCTTTCCTATCCTTCTGTGAAATTACATCCTAGCAGCCAGAAACACATGATGCAAGATGGATTAGAAAAATAAGAAAAATGTTTAATAGTTCTACAATTACAATATTTAACACTGACAGTAGTTGAGGTAATAAAATTAACAAAATTAAGAAGAGATAAACAATTCAGGATTATGATAGGGTGTTGAACTTTGCTCAGGAAAATGCAAGTTCAAATTATGCCTTTGACACTTATGAGCTTTATAATTGTGAGCAAACACACAGCTTCTCCAAGTTTCAGTTTTCTTCTCTGTAAAATGAGTAAGTTTGACCCAAGAGATGCATCTAAAGCCTATGGTCTATGAGTAGCAGGAGATAAAACTATAAAGAAAATGGGTTGGGGCCAGATCATGGAGGGTCTTGAATTCAATAATTAGCAATTTACCCATTCTAAAATACTTGCTTCAGTAAGCCAGGTGAGGTAGCTTGGTGGCATTGCAGAGTGCTGAAAATAAAATAAGGAACATTTAATTTCAAATCTGTATTCAGATAATAGCTGTGGCCCCCTTTGACCTCCCTTTTTCTCAGTATGCTGAACTATAAAAATGGTAATAATTAGAGGATCTAATCCTGTAGGATTATTAAGATAAAATGAGATAATATTTGTAAAGAGTTTAGCATAGTGATTGTTAACTGACCACTGGACCCAGATGTTACTGGGGGAGAAAGTAAGGCTGGTGACTTAGTAGAGCACCTTCTCACTCAAATCAAATTCACTTGTATGTCATGGCATCCTCTCCCTGATGTTATCAAGTTCTTTGAGAATGAAGGTCAAATGTCATCTGCATAGTATTTGGTATATAATAATAGGTACTTTTCCTTCTTCCCTTCCCATACTGTTCTCTTAAAATATCCAAATTTTTTTTACTTCCATGCCTTTGGTATTACTTTCCCTTCTTTTGGGTTAATGTGTCCTATCTACACCTGTTGAAAATCTACCCACATTTTAAGATCCATAGTGTTGGAAAGGATATTGTAGTGGCTTGATATTTCCTTCTCCAGCTCATTTTACAAATGAGTAAACTGAGGCAAAGTTAAGTGACTTGCCCAGAGACACATAGTATCTTAAAACACATTTGACTCAGGAGGGTAAGTCTTCCTGACTCCAAGCCCGATGCTCTATTTATTGTGTAACCTAGCTGCCTCTATCCTTGTGTTTGGGGTGGGGGGAGGAAGATAGTTAAAAGCACTGTATGCAATACAGGTTGCAATCTGTTCTGTTTTCTTCCTTCAAAGTTAGGAACAATTCACTGTCCACCTCTGTAGCCTGACCAAACAAAAATACATTTCTTAACACTAATATTCTTCAGCAATATCATATTCTTTTGCATCTGGAATATCCCAACATCTAAAAAATCAAATTTTCCAAAGGATAATGCAGAAATGATTTGCTGGTATAAACAATTTGAACATACTTCCAATGACAAACTACATGTAAGAAACAACTTGAAAGGTGATCAAAGAAATGCAATAATGAGGAAGGAGATGGTCTTGTAATGCAACAAGACTGAGGTACAATCAATGGACCTTTCTAAAGGTAACAGGGCTAGAAGAAGCCATCTCACCCACACTGTTGTGAGTATTGGAGCTCCTGTAAAGGATTTAAAGGAGGATTTGGAGAGGAGTCACACACAATGTGTGTGATCACAGGTTGTGATCTGGAGGAGCACTGATATCCAAAAAGGTCAGTTTTACTGTATTATTGAAATATATATATATATATATATATATATGTATATATATATATATATATATATATATATATATATATGTATAATACATTTGGAGTCTAAAGACCAGATTTTGAATTCTGGTACTATTATTTACTACCTATAAGAATAAGGTTAAGACAGGATCTTTAAGTCTCAGTTTCCTAATCTGCTAAGACAGTGGGTAGAGATGAACTTTGAAATTCATTCCAGCTAATTAATGCCATGATTATAGTCCTGCAAGTTTCCTTCATATAGTGAGCCTGGCTCTCAATTCTTTCTTGATCAGTTTCATTATCTTTAATAAAAAAAATTTTGATTGCTATACCTTTGCTGGATCATTCTATTTAAAATGGATATTTTTCTTATAGACTATGGAGTAAGCTGCACTATTGGAATAAGGCAGAGTGAAGCATTAACCTATCTCCCATAACATTTTTACTGGTTTGCTATGTACAATCCTTATGTATACAGTGTTACCAAGGAAAGAGTTATGGGCCTTTGGTGCAATGTAGAAATGCTTAATTCATGCAGACACAGCTTAAAACTCAGTCACTCCCATTCATAATTTAGGACAGATGATTCCAGTAATTTGGTTTACATATTTATGTTCAAAGATATGAAAGTAAATTACTTCAAAATTTGGTCCTTGTTAGTACAAGTCTGATGACCTGGGGGGGAAAACCATCATGAAAATTCTCTCCTGTCTATTGGCAAAACACAGATCTGTAATTTCTTCAAAAAACTGTGACTTTAATATGCAGATATTTTAATTTTCTATTTTATTTTAAAAGGGAGTTTTTGGAGAAAGAGAAAAATCCAGTTTGTCACTAATTAAGAGAGTGGTATTTGTAAATATTATTTGAAGTGCACCAGTTTTAATCAACTTTTAAAATTAAAAATCACTGCAAAAGTAATTTTCAAGAGGAAATAAATCCAGATGTTTTTCTTTTATTCTGAATGAGTTGCACAAAAAGGAGCTGTGTCATTTCCTTCTTAGAATGTGTATATTTATTCATATTTCCATGGGATTGATACTGTAAGCTTGCCATAAAGTCTCTACTCCTCAACCACCAACAAATTAAAAATCTTAAAAATATATTACTAAAATATATTGATCAAATTTGTTGCTGTCTTTTCAAATATTCAATAAATATGCATATACAAAATTACAGGAAATATGGGGAAAGGATTACTTCTAAAAATCTAATGACAGGTAATGATGCAGAAAGAATGAAATAGGAAGTGAGCGAGTGTGTGTGTGTGTGTGTCTGTGTGTGTGTGTGTGTGTGTGTGTGTATAGACTATATAGACTATATTGACTGGAATTTTTTTTTTTGCTTTATTTGTAAGGCAAGGGGGTTAAGTGAGTTTCCCAAGGTCACACAGCTAAGTAATTATTAAGTGTTTGAGGTTGGATTTGAACTCAGGCCCTCTTGACTCCAGGGCTGGTGCTCTAGCCATAGTGCCATCTAGCTATCCCATGGGATTTTTAAAAATGATTTTTAAATCATCTAAAATTTAAAAATCATTTTAAATGATTTTTAAAGATGATATTGGATGGCCACAAAATATTAGTATTCTAGGATAACAGAAACAAAGAGATCTGAAGAGATCCTCTGATGTAAATCCTCTCTTCAGGATAGTCACTGCAATCAATAATAGGCAGTTGTGTATTCAACTTAATAACTTCAAATTATCTGATATCTATACAGTATTTGAAAATTTACAGAGGACTTTATACGCAATATCTCATTTAAGTGAATGCTAGCTATTCAATCTCATGTTGAATACTATGATGTCAATCAAGACTCTTCAATGGATTCTGAGATATGATGGTCTATCTTATATATATCA